>NC_090265.1:1304495213-1305120213 GCF_040414725.1 Anabrus simplex | reverse complement strand
TCGTGGTAGTCTTGAAATTGAATGCCGTGAGTTTCGAATCCAGTCAGTTCTTTTACTGTAAGAAAAAAACAATAACAATACCATAATAATTTTCTTTATGTCCCACTAACTACTTTGACAGTTTTCGGAGACGCCGAGGTGCCGGAATTTAGTCAAGCAGGAATTATTTTACGTGCCAGTACATCTACCTACATGAGGCTGACTTATTTGAGCACCTTCAAATAGCACCAGACTGAGCCAGGATCGAACGTGCCAAATTCGGATCAGAAGGCCAGCACCTCAACCGTCTGAGCCACTCAGCCCGGCTTAAGGAAATTATTTCAGTGTATTATTGGCACAGGCTTGAGCATCAGTCCACCTAGTTTAATACATGTGTATGGTAATTCTTCATTCATAAATTTGTGAAAGAGACTTTAGGAAATTCTGAACACTTCGTCCATGTCAGGAATATCGTAGTTCACTCACGTAACCCCAATATGTACTATATATATACAGATTGTGTATTTTTGCCTTCAGAGGTGAAACAGAAAATACTAAGTGCAGCAAAAGCGAGATACCAGCGTGAGGCAAGTTCCCCTGTAGAATTCGAGAAGATCGGCCGTACCGAAGTAGTAGAAGAAGAAGTCAAAATAATGGACCAAAACTCCTGTTCCTTAACTGCAGCTTCTCCTTCCCAAAATCTTAATAAATCATAGATGTTGTTAATTTATCTGCCCCCTCTGGTGCTTTGGCTGAATGGTTAGTGCTTCGTGGCCCTTCTTTTTTTGTGTGTGTCTGTTATATGGTTGACCAATCGTACTTCGTCTTAAAGCAATAATCACCACCACAGAATGGTCAGCATACTGGCCTTCGGCTCAGAGAGCCCTGGTACGATTTCCAGCTGAGTCGGAGATTTTAATTGTGTCTCTAATTCATGTAGATCGAGGGCTACGGATTTGTGTTTTCATCCATACGCATCTTCAAATATATACAACACATTACACAAAAAGCAACCACGGAAACACGCAATAGTGAATATATATCACTCCACATGTGATTGGTATTAAGAAAGGTATCCAGCCGCAAAACTAGGCTAAGTCCATACAAAGTGCTGCGCCAGGTAATTGGGGAAAGGCTAGAAAGAAGAGGAGAGAGTAGTTGCTAAATATTCCTCCCAGAGGCTAGGTGGATCCTCATACAACTTCTGCCTTTAGTTTTTAAGACATAGCGAAAGGCACGGCTAACATAATGCTCGTTTGGAGGTTTATGAAGGAGGCATTTCATATTTTAAAATTTCATTCTTAATTATTATGATTGTTCAATTATTTTAACAAAAATATTTCCAATGAGTGTAGATGCATTCCTCTCAACCGTAGCATAGACAAGTATGCAGTTCACACCAACACGCTAGATGTTACCACCATCACTGTTCACACTCCACTCAGTGCTGTTGAGATAGAGCTGACCGGTATTGGTGTATTAAAGTATTTGACAATGATTGTAATGCTAATGATTGCTTGTGTGTTGTATGGAACACCATCTGTTGGTAATTTTGAGTACTTACCGGGTGAGTTGGCTGTGCAGTTAGGGGTGCGCAGCTGTGAGCTTGCATCCGGAAGATAGTGGGTTCGAACCCCACTGTCAGCAGTCCTGAAGATGGTTTTCCATGGTTTCCCATTTTCACACCAGGCAAATGCTCTGGCTGTACCTTAATTAATGCCATGGCTGCTTCTTTCCCATTCCTAGGTCTTTCCTATCCCATTGTCACCATAAGACGTATCTGTGTCGGTGCGACGTAAAGCAAATAGCAAAAAAAAACTTAGTACTTTCCGTTTATGTCAATAAAAACCGATATCATGCCAGTCATGTGTGTCAATTATTACCTCTCTACCACCAATATTCCTTGAAGTATTGTCTCGTCAAATGTTAATGGACTTCTGGGTCATCCTGTATATCTGCCATGAATAGTTTTGCAAAGAAAGATAAGATGACACTGCTTTTTATCTGAAGATAGAAATTAAATGTTATTCAACAAGAGACTTATTTCTTATGTATGACAGGATTTTCCCATAATATGCTTGTAATGTTTAAGTAACATCACTGAACTGATAATGAAATGAGAGTGAGAATCAAGTTTCTGTATTGGAGAATAAAATGCACAATTCCCTTAAATGAAACAAAATCAGAACACAGAGGTTATGAAGTACTTCATAACTTCTCAAAGCTGCACGTGGTGGTGGTGGTGGTGGGGATAATGGTGATGTGCAAAATGTAGGAAGGTGTTATTCTGGGTGTGCTGGTCAGAAGACATAAGTTGTGTGGTATTTTATTGTATCAATACCAAACAGATGGCAAAGGAAGGGGAAGAGATGAGAGTCATTCCAGAGAGTTGTTGGTGTCTTTTTTTTTAATATGGTAGGAATTATACTAGAGATAAATTGTGGAGGTCATTAGAAGTGGAAATTATTTCAATCATGGAATAATGGGACATTAGCAAATGCCAAGTTTGTCATTTCTGACATCAGTAGAGATTTTGCAGTATGCTATACATTTTAAAGTATGGGACTATCCATTTCTCCCATAGCATTTATTTTATTAAATGTGTTTATTTACAGTCATTTTCAGTCCACTTTTTAAATTCCAAAGCACTGTAGTACACAGAAGGAAAAATGTTCACATAAATTCTCTTTTCATTCATTGTAATACACAGAAGGAAAAATGCTTACACAAATTCTCTTTTCATATACTGTAGCATAAAATCTTATGGAAGTCATAAAAACCGTCCATTCAAGGATGACAGCCATAAAGGAAGTGTGGATACCATGGATGGAGAAGAAAAGAAGGATGCTAGTAAAGAAGATCTGGAGCAGGAAGGTGGTAAGTGCTCATTTATTTTTTTTAAAGATGGGAACTGGAATAACTGAGTATCTATAGAAGAACTAAGCTGCAATGTTATTGGTCCTTTGCTGTTCTTAATGGCATTTCTTCCATCTGAATTCATTCTAAAAATGATTATATTATAAATGTAGTTAAGTAAAAGTAAACTCGTGTCCTCATCCTAAGGTGGTGCAGCTCCTGTTAGGCACACCCCCAATGGATGTGAGCTTCATGTACCATTTCAACCACATACCAGCCCTCCTACTACTCTTAAATTTCTGGTAGTACTGCGAATCGAACTCGGGCCCCCGATGAGGCAGTTAATAACACTAACTGTTATGCTACGGAGGTGGACATGTAGTGAAGTGAAGTTGATATTATCAGTCTATTGTGTTGTTTGGTCAATAGTCTGATGAACTTTTATCAGGCAGGAATAACAAACTTAATAGTGTATCTATATAAAATTTATCAAGCCGCTGGCGGCAGCTGTGACTTATGTCCTCGTACACATCTTCCTCCAACAATCTTCTTCATATTGAATTTAGTTTATCGATATACTTCCGATTACTAAACGGGCCAGTTTTAGCATGAAACCAGCATCCACATAAGTTACACTGAATAGTTGGTGGAGACCTCAGTTAAGTTTAATGGAGCTATTGAGTTTTTTCTTTGACCTCTGTTTGTGTCTGCTGCTTTCTTCTTCAGTACAGATGACAGTAGAAACAGTGTGGTGTGTAAGTGAATGATTTTCAGCAAGTGCATACTATGGTTGTAATGAAATGTCGTATGGCTTTTAGTGCCGGGATATCCCAAGACGGGTTTGGCTCGCCAGGTGCAGGTCTTTCTATTGGACTCCCGTAGGCGACCTGCGCGTCGTGATGAGGATGAAATGATGATGAAGACAACACATACACACAGCTCCCGTGCCATTGGAATTAACCAATTAAGGTTAAAATCCCCGACCCGGCCGGGAGTCGAACCCGGGACCCTCTGAACCGAAGGCCAGTACGCTGACCGTTCAGCCAACGAGTTGGACACTATGGTTGTGGATCAACACTTGTCAGCTTCATGTTGTGTTTAAGTTAGTCTTTGTAGCACTTCAGTAGTGCTCCTTTAGCTTCATGCTGGAGCAAAATTAATTGTAAAGCCATAAAGGATTTAGCGAGTAAGCCTGATATCATCCATATTATTATTGTGATTATCATCATCATTATCATTACCATGTTACTGGATTCTTAGATCAATCCAAAGATTGGACAGTACAGATGCAGAAGCCTGTACCATTGCTGAGATGAAGTCTGGGTTTACTCCAATGTTTTGGACTTCCCTGGTATCATCCATATGGTGTACAGATTAACAGTAAAATATTGTTGCATCTCTGGAGACATGAAATATAAGAAAGTCCACTTCAGCTATGTTCAGCTTTGTACAGTAAGGTGGATGCATTTTGCAACACGGCCGTAGTTCTCACTTATTGTGTCAGTCGCTCTCAGTCTCCTGTCTGTCCCTCCCATTGCTCTTCTCTCTCCTCCTCATGACATGCACTTGCATGCAGCACTATGAAATTACAAGCGCCTGGCATGCTCCCAGGTAGCACAGCGGATTCACTGTAGGCTATAATATTTGTGCCTACCATGATAAGGTTCGAATCCTGGTGTGAACAATTTTTTGTTTTGTTCCCAAATTAATACACTGTGATGATGTCAGGCAACAAACTCACCAAATTTGGCCGAGATAACCATGAGCGCCCGCAGGATCTTTTCCAGGGGGGGCACATTAACAATTTTCTTGAATATAAAAAACAATATAACGTCAGCAACATTAAATTGTTTACAGAAACTTCCGATTGTAAAAGATGCTAGATGACTGTCAGTAAGTTCAGTTTATGAAATAATCTGGTATGATATTAAACCAGTTGAACATCAACCTTTTTAGAATTCCAGGGGGGGAAAGACTCTGAATACCCATGGAGATAACTTCAATACTAAATGTGTCACTCCATTCTGATATGGCACATTATTCACATGCGTCAAGAGAGCAAATGCGGCACTAGTCCAACATGGCAACTTTAGGATTCATGAGGAAGAAATTTGGTGTAGCATTTATCCTACGGCTGCTCAGAAGTGGATATGGCAGTGGCAGGTGTCAGGGGACATTGCATGTCTACCAGGCAGTGGTGCATCAGGCTGCTGTAATCTCAGTGAATACAACACTGGAACTGGTACCATTTTTTGTACTTCCAAAGTTCCAGTGTTGTACTCAAAATGGAGATGTTGAAATCTGGAAGAGTTTTGTTGGGTGAAGGTTGAGCAGGTATTCAGAGTTTTGAACATTGATAGAGAGAGTGAATTGACCATATGCTTTCTTGAAGCAATTGACTGACACTAGTAGTTTATTGGGTACAAGAGCAGGTGATACAACATCATCTGTGTATTGCAGTCACTGTAGCAACCTTAGTCAGCCTGTGGAAATGGAATGTTCCTAGTCTGAAGAGTCCTCCATCAAAACGATACCTAATATTACACCTGGGTTCTCTGTTGTTGTTTCATGTAGCCTTGCAGCCAGGTATACAGCAAGGAACACTGGAGCAAGTTCACACCTTATATTTTAGTCCAAAATTGATTTGAAAAGCCTCTGAGATATTATTTTGATCAAGAATCTACCCAGACATGCCATCATGGAGAGTCTGGATCAGATCAACAAAATGCTGAAGACAGCCGATGTGTTTCACCACTGCCCACATGGCTGGTCTTGGGATGAATCAAATGCCTTTCCCAGGTTGAGACTTACAAGGAAGGTTTCTGTTCTATTTGCATTTTTCCTGAAGCTGTTTTGCACAGAAGACCATGTCAGTTGTGCCTCTGAAGCAGGAAGGATTCTCTCATAGATAGTCTGGAGATGATTAAACAAAATTCTAGTAATAACTTCGTTCATGCTGGAGAGTAGTCATATGTTGTGATAGTTTCCACAAATGCCACAATCACCTTTCTTGAATATAGTAATGACAGTGGCATTTTTAAAGTCACTGGATACATCTCAGATCTTCCAGAAGACCTATCTCGCATCCACAACATGGGAGATGGGTAAGTAAGGCATTGCCTATAAGGGAGAAGTACATTGGGGACTACATGTACCCCAGGACCACTACAGTAGCCGTGAAGGCTTTAAAAGAACCATGAAAAATGATGGCAAATTGGGCTCTGGTGAAGATACTGCTGCTTTGTGGTATAAGGAGTTGGATCTCCAAAGGCTAAGGGAAGAAACTGATTACTGAACCAAGAGACAACAAAAGCCAGACTGATCTATCAGGTAAATGACCAAGGCAACAGAAAAGGGATCATTGGTACTATATTTAGCAACATGGAATGTGAGAGCACTGGGTAAACCTGGAGCAATGAAAAACTTTAAATGAGAATTGAAGACATAAGTGACTGTAGCAACAATCCAAGAGCTGAAATGGAAAAGAAGTGAAATTGTGACTGCTAATGGAACTGCCATCCATTGTTTTTGGGGCTGCATCATGAAGAAAGTCTTCAGTAGCAGTGGTATTTCTGTTTAAATTGTCCCCTCTATGATTTCATGGCTGTCAGTAAGAATGGTAGAATTGTCGGCTGTTTTCAGTGTTCCTGTTGAAGAACAAATTGGACCATACAGTTCTTCTATGCTGTCATAGAAGTTCCTCCATGTTTAGTTAGTTTTTGAAGGAATTGTTGGCAGTAAGAACTGCAGGAGTAGACCAAAGCATGAATATGACAAACAGATTAGAGTAGATGTAGGATATAGTCTATATAAATAAAGTTGTAGGGGGTCCACTGACTGAAATTTCATTTGCTTTGCCAATATTTCAGATATTTATCTGTTTTAGGTCAACTCAAGACCAAATCATGGTGTTTATTTTTCGTGTCTGTTTATCTGTTGCACCATCATGGCAAAACGGCTGGATAGATCTCAACCAAACGTCATATTTAGTGTATACTCATCCCGGGGAAGGTTTTGATATGCATGTCATTTTAAAATCTTTGAATAGACAGGGGGGGGTTGTTTATAGGAAAACCACAACAGATTTCCTCCATTTTCTCTTATACTATTGATTTTCTGTAAAATTCGTGGACTGTATGTGAAACGTCTCTTCATTATAAACAACTTTTGTTATAATTTAGCTTACTCTTCAAACAACAGAGAAAATTACTATTTTCTGCGGTTATAATGCTCTGCGTTGAGTGACCGACAGACCAACAACGAACCTTCAGGTTACCATGGCAACGTCTCTGACTTCTTGCCAGCAGGGAAGTAACGTATTGCCATTTTCATCATCATTCCTGTAAATTCGTGGTTGTTACTTGGGTAGAAAGCAAGAGAGACATCAATCTGCCATCCTGCGGGATATTGTGGAATATTGTTGGAGGTTATAACCGTCCTCGAATAGCTTAAGTAATAACACCATTAGTCATCTTCTTATTATCTGTTTACCTAAGAATCCCTGCACCTGATTTTCTCCTCTGTTACTGTTTTCTTATATCCATAACTCGTACCAGCATAATTTATTTAGGGGCATTTGATTTTCCAATACATTCACTTGGTATTCACATATTTATTCCATCCGGCTGTCCTCAGTTATAAACCTATTAATTTCAACTATCTTAACTGTATTATTTTCTTCCTTAATTACTCCGTATGTATGCGAGTGCTATTCCCGAAACCTGGACACTCTTTTCTTTGAGGAGATAATCTAAGCTATGCAAATATATAACATTTGGCCCCGGAAAATATCAAAATATGGATGCAATTTTAATGATGATGCAGACCTTAATTTCAGGATAATTGGTGACTAAACGGTAAGTCGTATCACAAAACAGAAAGCACAATCGCCTCTCATTTCGGACAGATCTACAACTTTGGTCCTATGACTTTTTGTCGTATTTCTATCCCTTGTATGTTAAATAGAGCTGTATTTCTCAATTTCAAGTTAATTTTGTAATTTTTACACTATAGATTATCGTTTGGCACACTTATAGGAAAGGCATGTACATTGACATGACCAGTGACCATATGATAGCCAAATTTTATGATTCTAGCTGTTACATGATTATCAAAAATATAAAGTAGTATGTGAAAACTGTACAAAATTTCACCCCATTCAATGACTCGAACTCAATCTAACCTATAAATATAGGAGATACGAGAAGATGTCATAGGACCAACCATGTAGAACACTGAGAACACTGAAAGAAGCATCTGATGGTGAAGTCCAATCGTAGATATGTCGTACAGTTTCAAGGCAGTAACTCTCGAAATAAAGGTCTGCACTTTCAGACATGTCCATGCTTATCTGTATAAATAAGTTGTAGGGGGTCCGCTGTCTGTAATTTCGTTTGTTTTGCCAATATTTCAGATATTTATCTGTTTTAGGTCAACTCAAGACCGAATCGGTGGTTTTTATTTTTTGTGCCTGTTTGCCTGTTCCTCCATCACTGCGAAACGACGGGATAGATCTCAACCAAACATCCTATTTAGAATATACTCATCCCGGGGAAAGTTTTGATATGCATTTCATTTAAACATCTTTAAATAGACTGGCGGTTTATAGGAAATCCACAACGGTTTTCCTCCATTTTCTCTTATACTATTGATTTTCTGTAAAATTCGTGGACTGTATGTGAAACGTCTCTTCATTATAAACAACTTTTGTTATAATTTAGCTTACCCTTCAAACGACAGAGAAAATTACTATTTTCTGCGGGTATAATGCTCTGCATTGAGTGACCGACAGACCGACAACGAACCTACAGTTTACCATGGCAAGGTCTCTGACTGCTTGCCAGCAGAGAAGAAATATGTTGCCATTATCGTCATCGTTCCTGTAAATTTGTGGTTGTCCTTGGGTAGAAAGCAAAAGAGACATCAATCGGCCATTCTGCGGGTTATTGACAGAATATCATTCTAGATTATAATCATCCTCGAATAGCTTAAGTAATAAATCCAATAGTCATCTTCTTATCTGTTTACCTAAGAATCCTTGTGCCTAAATTTCTCCTCTGTTACAGCTTTCTTATATCCATAACTCATACCAACATAATTTATTTAGGGGCATTTGATTTTCCAATACATCCACTTGGAATTTACATATTAGTACTATCCAGCTGTCCTCAGTTATAATCCTATCTTCTATTAATTTCAACTTTTGTAATTGTATTACTTTCTTCCTTAATTACTCTGTATGTATGCGAATGCTAATGCCGAAACCTGGACACTCTTCTCTTTGAGGAAATAGTCCAAGATATGCAAAACTGTATACCTTTTGGCCCTGGAAAATATCGAAATATCAAAAATGCAATTTTAATGACGGTGCAGACCTTCATTTTGGGTTAATTGGTGACTAAACGATAAGTGGTATTACAAAGCAGATAGCATATTCGCCGTTCTGTTTGGAGAGATGAACAACTTTGGTCATATGACTTATTGTCGTGTCTCGATTGTTGATACGTTAGATAGCGCTGCATTTCTTGATTATAATCAGATCTTTCGAACTTGACTGTGACTTGCATTACCAAAAAGGGCCTGTCTTTATAATGAAAACTCGTCATATCTATTGTGAATGGCAGCTGCCAGGTGAGGCTGCCATTATAGTAGAAACTCTAGATCTCGATTGTGATTGGCAGTAGGAAATGTGGCCTGCCATTATCCTCAAAACTTCCCCAATATCTACCTTACATCGGAAACAACGTATTTCGTCCTCCCTGTTTTGTTTCTATGATAGCGCTAAGAAGCATGCAATTTAATATAATCTTCCTCACTGCCTTTACAGCAATTTACGGAGCAATCTGTATACAATGTAGAATACCCTAGCGAAGCACGGGTACATTTGCTAGTAGTTACATAAAAATGAAAATATTAGTCCAGACAGGTGGTATGGAGAGGTGCATCAAGTCAGTGTATGGATTGATGATCCAAACAACAACAGCAGAAGTTCCTCAGGTCTCTGGCATCTCTTATTTGTGTCTGACATTTTGGTTCGAGATCCAGGAAATATACTTTCTTTATGTTTGAGGATGAATCTTGAAATAGGTATTGATAGGTTTTCCATTTCACTTTGAGAGAAAATCTTCAAACCAGTCTTGCCTCTTCTTTTCCAGAAAACCAATGTTTCCATCAGCTGACTCTGTAACTTTTATTGTAATGTGGCCCTTTCTTGTTCAACATCCTTTGAGTTCACTGGATTATTTGCCAGTTGGTCAGAGATCATATTTTGGAAATGCACAGCAACAGATTAAATCTTCCACCTGGATGGATTATGGAAGTTATTTTGTGGTTTTTGGTGTAGAGAGATCTTGAGTTGGTGGATGAAGAGTTAACATTCATCAATATATCTTGTAGTCCTGGTGATGAGGACATCCTTCTTGTCATGTTGCCAATTGATGACATAGACAGGAATGTGCCAGCGCTTTGAATAGTTGCCAAGTCTTTGCGTACTATAACATTTTCTTCAAATTCTAGCACTGAAGTGTCCAAGCAGATAAAGCTCATCTGTATTTAGTACCTTGGTGATAACTGTACTTAAGTAGTTACAGGACTGGTTCTTCACATGATTTCCAGCATCTAAGGTTGAAGCATAGGCAAAGATGAGAGTCACAAAGCTATCTCTTGAGAGTGTAACATACATACATACATACATACATACATACATACATACATACATACATACATACATACATACATACATACATACATACATACATACATACATACATACATACATACATACATACATACATACATACATACATACATACATACATACATACATACATACATACATACATACATACATACATACATACATACATACATACATACATACATACATACATACATACATACATACATACATACATACATACATACATACATACATACATACATACATACATACATACATACATACATACATACATACATACATACATACATACATACATACATACATACATACATACATACATACATACATACATACATACATACATACATACATACATACATACATACATACATACATACATACATACATACATACATACATACATACATACATACATACATACATACATACATACATACATACATACATACATACATACATACATACATACATACATACATACATACATACATACATACATACATACATACATACATACATACATACATACATACATACATACATACATACATACATACATACATACATACATACATCATTCTAGACTGTTATGCCTTTCAGCGTTCAGTCTGCAAGCCCGTGTGAATTTACCATACGTCACCACAATCCTCTATTGTAACTACTGCTATGGCCTCATTAGTTTTATACTTCTTAATTTTAAATCGTTAGAAACTGAGTCTAACCATTGTCATCTTGGTCTCCCTCTACTTCTCTTACCCTCCATAACAGAGTCCATTATTCTCCTAGGTAAACTATCTTCCTCCATTCGTCTCACATGATCCCACCACCGAAGCTGGTTTATGTGTACAGCTTCATCCATCGAGTTCATAAGTAACTTAGCCTTTATCTCCTCATTCTGAGTACCCTCCTGCCATTGTTCCAACCTGTTTATACTAGCAATGTCTGTTACTTCTAAATTATGAATAAGATATCCTGACTCCACCCAGCTTTCGCTCCCATAAAGCAAAGTTGCTCTGAAAACACATCGATGTAAAGATGGTTTAGTCTGGGAGCTGACTTCCTTCTTATGGAATACTGTTGATCACAACTGTGAGCTCACTGCATTAGCTTTACTGTACCTTGCTTCAATCTCCTTTACTATATTACCATCCTGGTAGAACACACATCCTAAATACTTGAAATTATCTACCTGTTCCAGCTTTGTATTACCAATATGATATTCAGTTCCTGCCAAATTTCTTATCTACTGACATCAGTTTAGTCTTCGAAAGGCTAATTTTCATATCATACTCATTGCACCTATTTTCAAGTTCCAAGATATTAGACTGCAGGCTTTCAGCACAATCTGCCATTAACACCATGTCATCAGCACAGGCCAAACTGCTTACTACATTTCCACCTAACTGAATCCCTCCCTGCCACTTTATACCTTTCAGCAGATGATCCGTGTAAACTGCAAACAACACAGGTGAAAGATCACAACCTTGCCTAACCCCTGTAAGTACCCTGAACCAAGAACTCATTCTACCATCAATTCTCACTGCATCTTAATTGTCAACACAAATGCCTTAGATTGATTTTAATAATCTACCCTTAATACTATAGTCACCCAGTATGGTGAACAACTTTTCACTCAGTACCCTGTCATATGACTTCTCTAGATCTACTAAACATAAACACAACTGTCTATTGTAGCATTTTTCAATTACTTGACGCATACTGAAAATCTGATCATGACAGCCCCTTTGTGGTCTGAAACCACACTGGTTTTCATTCAACTCCCTCTCAACCACTGATCGCACCCTCCCTTCCATGATGCCAGTGAATACTTTACCTGGTATACTAACCAATGGGATACCTCAATAGTTGTTGCAATCCTTCCTGTTCCCCTGCTTATAGATAGGTGCAATTACTGCTTTTGTCCAATCTGAAGGTATGCTACCAACACTCCATGCTAATGTTACTACTTTATGAAGCCATTTCATCCCTGCTTTCCTACTATACTTCACCATTTCAGGTCTAATTTCATCTATTCCTGCTGCTTTATGACAATGGAGTTTATTTACCATCCTTTCCACTTCCTGAAGCATAATTTCACCAACATCATGTTCCACCTCCCCATGAGGTCCGTTGTTTGCAACACCACCGTGAAGATTTCCTTTTACCTGTCCAGAGATTCCCTCAGATCTGTTATGAGTTCACCTGAATTACCCAAAACACGGTTCATTTCCTCTATCCCTCCCTTCCTTTCTTTATTACTGTCCAGAAAGGTTTCCCTGCTGCTTGACCTAGCCTTTCCAGGTTATTAGCAAACTCTTCTCACAACTTATTTTTGGATTCAGCAACTATTTGTTTTGCTCTGTTTAAATCAGCACCGTTGGCAGCGGTTGCCGGGCTCACTACTCAGGGCACCGTTGACGTCGGCCCAGCTCGCAATGGGCTGCGCTAACTTTGGCCTTGCTCACAGATGGATTTCAGTTGTACTATAAGGTACGGGAAAAAGAGTGGAGTTAAAAGGACACTTCAAGAAAGCTTTTTTGCATAATTTATTGAGATAAATACCCCACGTATTTATACAAGGACATCAGACGCTCATCAGCTTAATTATGTCTGCATTAACGATACTTTTGAGCTGGCTCATTCAAAGTGCCGATTTAGCAGAGCTCTCGGTTGACGACTTCTCAATTCTTCTGTGAGGTATTTTTCATCAATAAAATTCCAAGTTTGACCTGCAGGGCGATGATACCATACTTCTGCACCTTCCATACTCTACAGAGTGAGAGTCTATTTACTATAAATTTGGGGAATGGGCTGAGTTCGTCAGAGTGGTGCCACAATCGATCCATCTCGAAAAGAGCACTCTCGGTGGTACCTGGAGCTGATCTGGGGTGGTACCTGGAGCTAACCTGGAAGAGGGCGATTACTACATCACCTGAACCACCCCTGGACAATCATCACCCTGGACTGTCACATTGAGCTGGGAGTATTTTGCCATCAAAAACGTTCAAAAAATATTCTTGAGTCATTAATTAGGAAGTACAAGGCTATCTTGCACAGTTTATTATACGATTTATGTCATTGAATTATAATATAATAATGAAGTGTCTAATATTGGGACATGTTTCGTTCGACATAGCGAACATCATCAGAAGAATTTTATAATTTTAATATATCATCTTCAATACGGTTTTAATATGAGATTAATTACATGTAATGATTTATGTTAACCAGATGAATGGACACTCCTTACTGGACACTATTCCCAGGTGTTAGCTAGGGAAATTCAAAATAATATTTCATGTTATATTTAAAAAAACTTTGTTCTGAAAGGAAACATAGATTTCAACATCTGTTAAATTGTGCAGCTGATGGCACCAGCTTTAGCAGAGATACAATATCTGATTTGTTTTATAGAAATAATATTGTTCCTGTTAATTTTGTCTGCAACCTTAGGAAAATTCTTAATGGGAAACAACCCAAGATTAACTCGCTCTTTCTCTATACACCAAGTAACACCAGAAAGAGTTTTATAGTGCAGAGCATTGCCACACACTTCGTGACTGGTTATGCCCCTAGTGTAGGTTCACTTTCAGAGTTTGCATTTAAAATTTTCTTAATAAACCTGTTATTGTAATCAAAGAACCATTTTTAGTCGAATCTACTTATGAGAATAAGAAATCTGTTCTTGCTGGTCCTTCCATTAAGATTTCCTATACAGGCCTAGAAATACTTAGTTCACTACAGATCAGTGTAATACAGAGAATCGTAAATCTCCTAAGGGTATAATATGATAATCATTAATCTTTTTCTGACTACAATTGAAGCAAGTTGGTTATCATCAATGTTGTTTTTACAGCAAATCCTTCACCATAAATTTGGCACTCTCCTTAACTGGATTCTATAAATTTACTTTTACCAGAGAGTCTGGTTTCACTCAAGGCAGCAACATCAGTATTCAGTCTGGAAACCTCATGGTCAACAAGAGCTGCTCTTCTTTCAAGTCTGTCACAAGTCTTGTCAAGAAAAACTCTATTGGTCCATGTACCTTGGGAGGCGCCCAATGGAGGGCCAGCATTTCCTCGTGGGAATTATCAAGTACTGTAAAACAGAAATAAACAATATACAGTACCGGACTTTTACAAACGTATCCTTGTATATGTCCTAACTTCAAAAGTCTTGATCATTGAAGTTATTCTTATTCCTAAAATCATAATTGGGTTTAAATAATTGTCTTGAAAACTGTCTGTAAACGAATAGGGGTAGAAAATCTCCAGGACGAGGAAATTAGGCACAAGTACATGGATATAATTAGTGAGAAGTTCTGAACAGTGGACAGTAGGCAGTTTCAGGATATAGAAAGAGAATGGGTGGCATACAGAGATGCTGTAGTAGCAACACCAAGGGAATGCTTAGGAACACCTGTGTGTAAAGATGGGAAAAAGCAAGCATCTTGGTGGAATGATGAAGTGAGAGCAGCTTGTAAATGCAAAAGGAAGGCTTATCAGAAATGGCTCCAAACAAGGGCTGATGTAGACTGCGGATGGACACTCCTTACTTAGGTAAATATGACGAGCAAGCCTTGGCTAATTGCATGGTGAAATACAATTTACATGTGCCTTTTTCATGTGTGAAACAAATTACACTGAACCAATTTGCTGATTGAGCTGTTTATATCCTTAGGACCTCACAATGTTGAAATCCGGTGGAACTTTGGCTCAGAAACAATCAGCTGACGAAGGCAACGCTGAGGAACCATCTGCACAATGGGTGAAACGAGAAGCTGGATCTACTGATGGTACAGGCAATTCGAGACAGGCTGGTATAATTCCTGGCGAGAGTGAATCGCCAGTAGAACGGCCTCTCCCATTTAAGCATGACACGTTCACATTTACCCAATGGTCATGGGAGGAAATATCGACGAAGTTGTCAATGCTGCCATTAACCGTCGGCTTGATGGCTATGCTAGATGATGAAATGTTAAGTGTTTTAAAGCTTATCATGCCATGCTGTCTAGGCTGTCTCATTCATAAGCCGAAGGTTAGGATGACTAATATCATCATCCTCACAAGATGAATTGCAGGTACGAAGTAACACGCCCATTGAGATGGCTTCGTTTGTGCAACAGAGTAAGATAGCTCATTTCATGCCGAAGTATCAGTCAACTACCGGGTACACCATTTCCGACAGTGATAGTGTCGGTGCGATAGAATGGAAGGATTTTATGGTGAGTGGGCATTACAATTTTCTACATACTTTACCAAAGACAGATAACTTGGAAAAACTGAAGTTGTATGGAATTTCCTCCCACATTCACGGGAACTTAGAGAATCATGACAGTCGTTATCAAGGATACGTATTAAATGAATACAGAATATACAGAGCATGAACTGTTAGTGTCACCTTCTACAAATGAAGATAAGCTCTGGCTCCGTCTGGATCATGCATTTAGTGTGGTAGACAAAACGATACAATAGAGGACATTTACGTCTAATTGGTCTCTCGACCCCATGACAATCTCCACTTGCAGAAATAGGGATTTGATTCATATCTTAGGTGCAAGTGATACAGTCGAATTTGACATAGAGACCAATCAATCAATCAATCAATCAATCAATCAATCAATCAATCAATCAATCAATCAATACTGATCTGCATTCAGGGCAGTCGCCCAGGTGGTGGATTCCCTATCTGTTGTTTTCCTAACCTTTTCTTAAATTATTGCAAAGAAATTGGAAATTTATTGAACATTTCCCTTGGTAAGTTATTCCAATCCATAACTCCCCTTCCTATAAATGAATATTTGCCCCAATTCGTCCTCTTGAATTCCATCTTTATCTTCATATTGTGATCTTTCATACTTTTAAAGACATCACTCAAACTTATTAGTCTACTGATGTCCTCCCACGCCATCTCTCCACTGACAGCTCGAAACATACCACTTAGTTGAGCAGCTCGTCTTCTTTCTCCCAAGTCTTCCCAGCCCAAACTTTGCAACATTTTTGTAACGCTACTCTTTTGTCGGAAATCGCCCAGAACAAATCGAGCTGCTTTTCTATAGATTTTTCCAGTTCCTCAATCAAGTAATCCTGGTGAGGGTCCCATATACTGGAACCTACTCTAGTTGGTGTCTCACCAGAGACAAATATACTCTCTCCTTTACATCCTTACTACAACCCCTAAATACCCTCATAACCATGTGCAGAGATCTGTACCCTTTATTTACAATCATATTTATGTGATTACCCCAATGAAGATCTTTCCTTATATTAATACCTAGGTATTACAATGATCCCCAAAGGGAATTTTCACCCCATCAATGCAGTAATTAAAACTGAGAGTACTTTTTTGTGTGAACTCACAACCTGACTTTTATCCCCGTTTATCATCATACCATTGCCTACTGTCCATCTCACAACATTATCGAGGTCATTTTGCAGTTGCTCACAATCTTGTAACTTATTTATTACTCTGTACAGAAAAACATCATCTGCAAAAAGCCTTGTCTCTGATTCCACTTCTCTACACATATCATTGATATATATATATATATATATATTAGAAAACATAAAGGTCCAATAATACTGCCTTGAGGAATTCCCCTCTTAATTATTACAGGGACAGATAAAGCTTCACCTACACTAATTCTCTGAGTTCTGTTTTCTAGAAACAGAGCCAGCCATTCAGTCACTCTTTTGTCAAGTCCAATTGCACTCATTTTTGCCAGTAGTCTCGCATGATCTACCCTATCAAATGCCTTAGACAAGTCAATCGTGATACAGTCCAATTGACCTCCTGAATGCAGGATATCTGCTATATCTTGCTGGAAACCTACAAGTTGGACTTCAGTGGAATAACCTTTCCTAAACCCAAACTGCCTTCTATCAAACCAGTTATTAATTTTGCAAACATGTCTTATATAATCAGAAAGAATGCTTTCCCAAAGCTTACATGCAATGCATGTCAAACTTACTGGCCTGTAATTTTCAGCTTTATGTCTATCACCCTTTCCTTTATATACAGGGGTTACTATAGCAACTCTACATTAATTTGGTAAAGTTCCTTCATGCAAACAATAATCAAACAAGTACTTCAGATATGGTACTATATCCCAACCCATTGACTTTTGTACCTTACTGTAAATGTCATTGCTGACATAGGTAAATTTTAATACTTCTTTAGTATTAGTCACCTCCTCTATCTGGAGATTATCCTTGTAACCAACAATCTTTACATACTGCTGATTGAATACTTCTGCCTATCTGCCCATAATCCTTCTACTTTGTGAGTTCCGAATATTCTAATAACAAGATCCTCACATACACACTCCCCTTGTTCATTAATGATTCCTAAAATGTCCTTCTTGGAACCTTTTTCTGCCTTAAAGTACCTATATATACTCTTCCGTTTTTCACTAAAATTTGTATGGCCGCCAATTATGCTTGCCATCATGTTATCCTTAGTGACTTCTTTGCTAGATTCAATTTCCTAGTAAGCTCCTTCAATTTCTCCTTACTTCCACAGCCATTTCTAACTCTATTTCTATCCAACCTGCACCTCCTTCTAAGTCTCTTTACTTCTCTGTTATAATATAGTGGATCTTTATCATTCCTTATCACCTTTAAAGGTATAAACCTATTTTCACATTCCTCAACAATTGATTTAAACCAATCAGTACTTGGATGGGTGACCAATGTAGAAGGTGTCCTCCTATATCCATATAAGATGGAGCCGTTGGGAATGCCTACACCGTTTACTTTCTTTTCTGTGAAAGGAGTACAAAAGCAGTCCCAACAAATTCTTTGGAAATTTGGTTTCGTCCCATGGCCGTCTACCTTCAATCCCAAAATGTATCGTAGGAATGCCTCACTCGGTTCTCAATGGCTCCATGCCCAATACAAGCCATTACAACACCATTTCTTTACAATGGTACCTATTAAGAAATTGAATGGAAACTTAATGAAACAGAGAGCTTCACTTATGCTCAAACAAAGTGTTCAAATCTCATTTGTATTTTGTGATGACGAAACACAAGGAATGGCTCCTTTGGGCATGGCGCATTTGTAAGCCTGAGGTGGATGGGGAGCAGGAATTAGCAATTATGATGCAGTCAGTGGTACAACACTTCTTTATTTGACATAATTTATTGTTTCTATTTGTACAGACACTGTAATAAAATATATTTACATTAGTTTGTTGTATTTATTTATTTGCTCCTTCATATCCATGTGGCAAGGTACTTATATGATCTGGTAACATAATCCGCTTCTTGTCGGTAGATGACAGTGTCAACTGACATTTTTTTATTGTTCTCAGAGAGTGTTGCCGAGACCGTATGTAATACTGATCTACAAACAATTCCTTATCGTCAAAGAGACATTTTAAATAATCTTTGAAGTGTATTTCGCAGTTGTCGCTAATAGTGCGAGCGTTCGTTCGACCCCTTTATGTTTCTGTGTAGATAAACCATCAAGGAAATGAAGGGCATAGGTTTTCGCTCGTAACCCCACAAACTCTACAATTTCTTTGTAGTCTACCTCATCTGCCCATAATCCTTCTACTTTGTGAGTTCCGAATATTCTAATAACATAGCCAGGAGGTGCATTTTCAAAGTCCAGTTTGGAGCTCAACCATGGGTTTCGCATCATAGTTGACAATGGATGCATGTGTTGAGATTGAAAATGCCACAGTGAGCTATCAGTGTCAGTGTATAATAAGTGGGCATTCTCGTCAAATACTTGCAAAATGTGAAATAGAAAGAATAATTTTCTAAATTTGCAAATTCTAAGATCGCAAACCCCAATTGTATAGGTTTGTTTAAATGGATCTCTGTGTTCTCGACCTCACAAAAGTAGTTGTCATCAGTTTTGAGGAACTTCTTAGCCCCTACTAAAATGAATTTTCCTGTCCACTGTTAGTATTCATCTTGGCTTTTTAAACACTGATCTTCTTATATCTAAAGACATTTTCACAAGTTTTTCCCAATTAATGCATTATTCATAAGCTTGTACAAATCACTGTACTTTTGTACAAGCATTTCGTCATTTTACAATATTATCCTCAATGTACTCTTTTAAGATGAAACCTTGGGAAAATATATATACTTTGTGTACACGGGATATCTTAAGACCTTTATCAACGTAGAATTACAGTGCAATATTGTGCGCCATATATCTGTCCTTATTTAACAACGTGGTGCACAGTCTCTCGAGATAGTGATGCGGTGCAAGAGGCATTTGATGATGACTGTCGTGCTTATCTACAGGGTACTCAAGATATGAACATTAAAACAAGAATAATAGTTAACACCACCTTTCCAATACTTATCTTTCCTATATTTAGGAAATAAACATTACAACAGGCGTTGTAAGATGGGACATGTTTCGCTTAACAGTCGTAAGCATCATCAGCCGAAAATAAATCTTAGCCTAAAGTTAGGTCAGGGCCCTGAACCTAGTGTCCTTAACATATATGGCACCCTAAAAATCAACATTTATATTTATAAAATGAAAATAGGCTTAAAACTAGTGTGAAAAAACATGGAATGTTACAACATGGCTAAGAGAAAAAACACAATCGAGTTGAGACAGAGGATAAGAACAGAAAGTAGGCTACAATACAGAGCTGGTAGTGAAATAATTAAAATCATTAGGATATCATTGTTACCAGTCAGTCAATCAGAATGTTCAAACATAAAAACAAGCGTGAAAATATATAAGAGTGTTCATCATGGCTGAGTTAGAAAAAACACGTAATCGTGTTGCCAGAGGTAAAAACATAAGGTACAACATAGAGCTGGCAGTCTAATATCAAACTCATGACTGCCAGTCAGTTAATAAGCATGTTCATATATAACAAAACATGATGGTTATATTCTTTTAAGTGAAGAAATAATTAAATCCCACTCTTGTATAGATACGTGAGAACGGGCGAGAGAAATCATATGTTGTAGCAGACATGGAGTAGTAACACTTCAAACAGGATTGATCACGCCTGAAGCCGCTTCATTATTGCTGGGAGTTCAAGACCAAAACGGAAAACATATGCTACAACATATGATTTCTCTCGCCCGTTCTCACGTATCTATACAAGAGTGGGATTTAATTATTTCTTCACTTAAAAGAATATAACCATCATGTTTTGTTATATATGAACATGCTTATTAACTGACCGGCAGCCATGAGTTTGATATTACACTGCCAGCTCTATGTTGTACCTTATGTTTTTACCTCTGGCAACACGATTACATGTTTTTTCTAACTCAGCCATGATGAACACTCTTATATATTTTCATGCTTGTTTTTATGTTTGAACATTCTGATTGACTGACTGGTAACAATGATATCCTAATGATTTTAATTTTTTCACTACCAGCTCTGTATTGTAGCCTACTTTCTGTTCTTATCCTCTGTCTCAACTCGATTATGTTTTTTCTCTTAGCCATGTTGTAACATTCCATGTTTTTTCACACTAGTTTTAAGCCTATTTTCATTTTATAAATATAAATGTTGATTCTTAAGGTGCCATATATGTTAAGGACACTAGGTTCAGGGCCCTGACCTATCTTTAGGCTAAGATTTATTTTCGGCTGATGATGCTTACGACTGTTAAGCGAAACATGTCCCATCTTATAACGCCTGTTGTAATGTTTATTTCCTAAATATAGGAAAGATAAGTATTGGAAAGGTGGTGTTAACTATTATTCTTGTTTTAATGTTCATATCTGATGTCCAATACGGTCTACAATGAGATTTATTACTTGTAGGGTACTCAAGATCCATAACTGCTAAAAAGCATTTATCGGATTGATCAGTCCAGCTTTCCCATTCCACGGGTACCTCGGTTTCTGTTGACAAAAGCTCAATCGGAAGTTTATTTAACATACATTTAGAGTACAGCGAATTAATATTGAGATACAATATATATTCATCTGGTTTGTTTTCATCATTCACATAACTGTGTATACATTGAGAGACACTACCGCGCATGCTGTCTTGAATTGCTGTATACACATTCGCATCACGAATAATTTTAAAATCACCATTATTCCAGCTCACCTCACAGTACCACGTATAACCAAGTGCTCCCTGAAAATAAACGCGATCTACTCCATACACCTCATAGGACACTGTGTGGAATTGTTCAAACACATCAACCAATATAGCAACATCAAGGTCGAGATAATAATTATGATATTCCTCGAATCTTTGCATTCCTTTTACATCCCAAACAGCAAAAGCTTTCATTTTATCTTGTCCCTATCCTGTTAAAAAGGAAAACCATGCAGCGTCATTGCTTGGTAAGGACATGTTTAGTTTCTCAACTGTATCAAACCACTCATATGGAAATACAGCTTTTTCATCTGCATGTACAGCATACCTTTGGCGTTCAATATTTTTAGTAAGGTTGGACAAGGGCGTAGATAGGAAATTACAGCTATCACAAATTTTGAATCTCACCTGATCTATCAATACATATAGGGTATCAATTTTTTCAAACCCTTTCACCCGTATCTGTACCGATTCACCAAATGTTCAAATTACATCCCTTAACAATAAATGTGAATCGTACCCCACTTGCAATTTTCCATACAATGCCAACAACGTGCATGGTAGGAACACCCGCTTCCATCTATAGTATTTTTACTATAGTGGATCACAAGAGCACGTTCCGTTATCTCGTTGCCGCATATTAGACAGTTAGATGACGTTGCAGCAGATGGCGACAACCAGTCTTTTGTCCACAGCTTTATAGACTCAATAAATGTGGCGGCTACATCATTAACCGTGTTCACAGTTTGTAATTCTTTGTGTATCACTTCCCCATTAAGAAGTGCACATCAGGCGGATCTGGAAGGGACATGATGCTTTGTTTCATCAATATATGACCCAAAGTCAGTGTATATTACTATACTATGCATTCTTCCGGGCTTGTCCGATACAGTGAGAGTATTATCATTCTGTAAAGAAAAAATTTCCAGTTAGATGACGTCGCACCAGATGACGACAACCAGTCTTTTGTCCACAGCTTTATAGACTCAATAAATGTGGCGGCTACATCATTAACCGTGTTCACAGTTTGTAATTCTTTGTGTATCACTTCCCCATTAAGAAGTGCACATCAGGCGGATCTGGAAGGGACATGCTGCTTTGTTTCATCAATATATGACCCAAAGTCAGTGTATATTACTATACTATGCATTCTTCTGGGCTTGTCTGATACAGTGAGAGTATTATCATCCTGTAAAGAAAAAATTTCCAGAAAGATTTTCTGGGAGTATGGTAACAACAGCAAGTATTACAAATCTCACAAATTCTCACTTATATCTTGTCCTGGAGAAATGCATCTAACCATGATATTAACGAAAAATTTTTATTGGAATAGAATATATATATACTCTTAAATGTCATGTTCCTTTCATGCCTGATAACCTGTGCTTATTGAATATCTGTAAATTAAATCTATTAATTTGCGTATGCCACTCCCTTATGTTATTCATAGTCACTTTAACGTCTGAAATCAAATACCTTTTGTCCGCTAGCCACACCTCGATCCTATGGCATACCTGACGGGCATTCATTGTTTCTCAGGAATGTGGTAAAGAGCAATACAGCCAAGCACAGTACTCTGTTGTCTGCATCCTCCATCGATGTACAGTAGGTTGGAGACCTTGTATTTCTTCCGGTAGGCTGGCCAGCATTGTTGAGTTGACAAGGTGCCATCGTAAACCACCAGCGATGGATGCCAACGAAGTTGTACCCAGAACCATGAGCTATTGGGTAATGATCGATGTCCAATAATTTCTGATACGCCTTGTCGAAGAAATCAATAGATTCCAGGATATCTACATCCAGGAGTATATCTAGGCGGGAAGGAAAGTGCGACTCCACTTCTTCCCCCCCATGGAGAAAGATGCCTGAGGCATGCAGTGCCAAGTGTATAGAGTTCTCTGTTTCGACGTACTGTATTATGAAGTTTTCTGCCTTTTCTTAGGTAGCAGCCCACCAGTAGCCAGCAGATGGAGTAGCGTTGATAATACTTCGAGCCATTGCTAGAGAATGCATGACACTCCCGTCTGCTACCTAGCTTTTATACAATGCACTGTCCACGACTTTCTGTTGCAAGTCACTGCGCGTGCATATAGTTCAGTACACCAGTATAAGATTTCTTTGCATGACCTGGCTTGTTCAAAGAGGAAGTAAGGATTTATTTGCATACTTATTTAAAGGGAAGCACTGTTCACGACCGTCGCCAGCGAGGTAACGTTAGCGCTGACCGTCGCGAGCCAGGCCAATGTCAGCAGTGCCCCCAGTAGCGAGCAAGGCCCCCGCCGCCAACAGTGCCAATTTTATATATATATCCTTTATGCCCCTGGTGGCTATATAATATTTGCACATATCTGACATTTCTCCATTTTTATTTTTTTTTCCTGTGTAGCTTTGTCAAAAACCCAAGAAACTTGTTTTAATAAAATCTTCAGTATTTTGTTATGAATTCTGGTTTCCACAGTATTATTTCTCATTTGTGAGTCTGTGAGGGTGCATAGGTTCAAGTATAAATGATTTTAGTTCTCTGCAATCCTTGTACCTATCATGATAATACTCAGCCACTGTAGAAGTGCCCTTAATTGATAAAACTTGATAGTGTTAGTGAGTCTGTTTTTATAAGGCATTGATCAAGACAATCTAGGCAACTCTGCAGCTAATTTTGGAATGTTATTTCTAGTGCATATCTTCCTCTCTTTTGGAAATATGACTACCACTGTCTTCATATATGACCTGTTGCAAGGAAAGAGACTCAAAGTCAAAAAGTGTCGGTGGTGTAAAAATTGTATTTCTATGTTTTGACTCCTTGCACTACCTATGGATCTTTTTATCAAACTAAGTTATGCAGCAGTCGGAGTCTTCGCCACTCAATGTTATGAAAATTTTGTACAATTGGTAAGAAAATTCGTGAAAGCTGTAATTGCGTTTTTCTCAAAATACAGTTTTCTTAATAGCAACAGTCAATAATTAATATTTTCTGAAGTATTGCACCTAGAATCATGAATTCCGTTTTTTAAATGCTTAGTATTTTATGCCAATTTTAGAACCACAAAAATCTCAAAAATGAAAAATCCAACTTTAGGTCTCTTTCCATGCAACGGGTCACATATCTATATTTCTATGTTTTTATCCATTTTAATAGCAACAGTCAATAATTAATATTTTCTGAAGTATTGCACCTAGAATCATGAACTCCTTTTTTTAAATGCTTAGTATTTAATACCAATTTTAGAACCACAAAAATCTCAAAAATGAAAAATCCAACTTTAGGTCTCTTTCTGTGCAACGGGTCACATATTTATATTTCTATGTTTTTATCCATTTTATATCTAATATATTTGTTTAAGTTGGTTTCTCATACTTCTTTCTTGCATAATGGTGTAATCATCTCTTTCTTCCAGTCATCTGGTACCGGTATCTTAGTATCTTTCTATATTGCACCTAGTGTTCTGTTAACCCACTGCATACCATGTATTCCTGCTGCTTTTATCATATCTACTCCTGGTGGCTTTCCTCGTTTCATCACTTTCATGGCATTTTCTCTTTGTGCCCATGTCATAGGACTCTTTGTTTGCTCAGGTTCAATGAGCTCTTGGATCTTGTGTTACTTTCCTTTCATCCCATTCAGCAGCTTGTCAAAATGAGTCTTTATCTTCCTTCTTATCCCTTATCCATTCCCAAAAATGGTCCTCTCTTTCAATGTTTCAATTGTTTTAAAATCATCTCTGTCTGATCTTCTACTCTTCAATACTCCATGAAACATTTTCTGGTTCCCTTTACAGTCTTCTTCTAGTGTTCTTGTAAATGTTGCCCAGCTTTTGACCTTTTTTTTTTTCCCCTCATAATTCTCTTCACCAGTAGTTTCCTATCTGTGTATTCTTGTTCAAGGTTTGCTATCTTTTTAACATACCTTGGATGATTTTTTCCAACATCCTGGTTTTTATTTGCTACATTTCAGTCTTTAGTAACCCTTTTTTTCTCTTTCATTCCACCAACTTGTTACCTTCTCCTTTTTCTCTTCCCCCAGTTTTACTACAGTTTTAATAGCATACATTTTTAAATTATGATATAAAATAGAAAATGCACGTTGAATAATTGTTTGTTTTTTGTTTTGTTATGGACTCAGGTCTGAACTACAAGAGTTATAGTAAAAGAACAATCTGTTTCAGTAATTAGCCATCACTGTGTTTCAGTGTTCTTTTAAGATTGACCATAATTAAATATATGGAGAAAAAGCATGTTCTTGTACAAATTTTCATTGTGTTAAAACTTTCAAACATATCTCTAGATTTAGATGATGAAGGTGAAGGTGAAGAAGGTGGTCCAGATGATGAAATGGGAATAGATAATGGTACAGAAGATGCAATGCTACAAGACTACCCCTCAGACTGCTGTCCTGATCATTGCTACAAGCGCTTCCCCTTCCTAGCTGGTGATGATGATTCTCCATTCTGGCAAGGATGGACTAATCTGCGTCTCAAAACATTCCAACTCATCGAAAACAAGTACTTTGAGACAGCTGTAATTACAATGATCTTGCTCAGCAGTTTAGCATTGGTAAGATCACATGTCATTCTGTTATTTACCCACTTTCTTAACTGCATTTTAAATGTTTCTTGACAGAAAATTCTGCTTTAAGTATTCAGTACCTAATTCATTATGAAGAACTTAATTTTCTTTTTTTTTGGACACAGGCATTGGAAGATGTACACTTGCCACAACGTCCAATTCTACAAGATATCCTCTATTACATGGATCGAATATTTACAGTTATTTTCTTCATTGAGATGTTGATTAAATGGCTGGCTCTTGGATTTAAAAAATACTTTACAAATGCATGGTGCTGGTTGGATTTCGTCATTGTAATGGTACGTATGAATTTTCACTGTAATATCTATTCATTTGAACTATCAGGGTGTAAAAGCAACCTTAAAAGAAGAATACCATATATTTACAGTATTTATAATTGAATTTTATGGAATACTTATAAAGACTAAAACCATTTATATATCGGTTCACATCTGGTTCAAAAGAGAAACTCTCCATGGCTTAGATGATTAGACACTGACGTTTCACTACTATATTATGTTTTTAAAATCTTGTGATTGAATGTGAAATTTATATTCACAATGTTACCAAAACACAATTTTTCAGTCTTAATTTGGCTCTAGTACAGTCGAGAGCACAGAATTGTACCAATTCATCTAGTCTCCAATAGTGTGTTTTCTTATCTATTGTTGGCAGGATCTTATTCATTTTGCTGGTCAAAACCAGCCACTTTATGAACCAGTCTTATTGGTTTGAAGTAAATTCCAATGCACAGAAAAAAGATCAGCTTTTAGTGAGACGTGAAAGGGAAGAGTAAAGAAAAAGTTGACCTGAGTGGTTGAAATGCATTGCCTTGTAAAGTGTGATTACACTGGGCATGTGAAACAGTACTCTGAAGGCATGAAAAGAGGTACCTCTACTGTGTCGCACACAAACAGGCACACAGTGGACCGAAATTGACTGGAGCAGTCGTGGGTTCTATAGTCATATTAAGTATATGCATTTTATTTATGTAAGATTAAATAATTATGGTTAATTATATTTGTTCTATTACCATTTCTTTGACATCAAACAGTTATAATAGTGATATAACTAAATTTAATGAAAATGTATTTATTTACATTTACAGTCATACAGAAGGACAACATGAATAATAATATTAATAATTTAATGTTGCTATTTGCAACCCTGGTGGAGCCCTTGTAAGGCAAACCCTCTGACAAAGGCAGGTGGTAGCTGCCATTTATAGGAAGCTGCATGTTCCTATAGTGGAGGATAGTGTTGTGTGTGCCGGTTGGGTTGCTCAGACAGTAGAGTGATGGACTTCTGAGCTCAAGTTGGTGGGTTCGATCCTGGCTCAGTCGGATGATATTTAAAGGTACTCAAATATGTCAGGCTTGTGTTGGTAGATTTACTGGCATGTGAAAGAACTCCTGCTGGGCAAAATTCCACCACCTCATCATCTCCGAAAATCATAAAAATACCAATATAAATGGTCTGTCATTGGACATTATACATTTTCCAGTTAACTCATTCCTGGTTGCCTGCATTTTGCCCCCATGTGCTAAGTTGGGCTCATCAGTTCGTACATGGCACACCCACCAAGACGCATAGTTAGTGCATACCGTAGAGGCCACTGCATAGGCTACTTGGAGCTGCCAGCAGTGCCAATGCACTATGAGAGGCTTTTCTCATTACCAAAAATTTATACCTGCTTGGCCATCAGATGATATAGATGTTGATTCCCAAAGAGAACCTGAAATATTTGTCCCGAATGAGTAAATTTATAACACCAATATAAATGGTCCTTTATTGGACATTATAAATTTTCCAGCTAACTCATTCCTGGTTGCCAACATTTCACCCCCATGTGCTAAGTTGGGCTCATCAGTTGGTACATAGCGCACCCATCAAGACGCATGGCTAGTGCACACCATGGAGGCCACTGCGTAGGCTACTTGGAGCCACTGGCAGTGCCAATGCACTATGAGAGACATTGTCTCATTACCAAAACTTGATGCCTGCTGGGCCATCAGATGATACAGATGTTGATACCCATAGGGAACCTGAAATATTTGTCCCGAGTGAGTAAATTTATAATACCAGTATAAATGGTCCATTATTGGACATTATAAATTTTCCAGCTAACTCATTCCTGGTTGCCAGCATTTCACCCCCATGTGCTAAGTTGGGCTCATCAGTTGGTGCATTGCACACCCACCAAGATGCATGGCTAGTGCATACCATGGAGGCCACTGCGTAGGCTACTTGGAGCCACTGGCAGTGCCAATGCACTATGAGAGATTTGTCTCATTACCAAAAATGTATGCCTGCTTGGCCATCAGATGATGTAGATGTTGATTCCCATAGAGAACCTGAAATATTTGTCCCAAATTTATAATTTATAAATTTACTCATTTACAATTTATAAAATTTTTCATTCGGGACAAATATTTCAGGTTCTCTATGGGATTCAACATCTATATCATCTGATGGTCAAGCAGGCATAAATTTTTGGTAATGAGAAAAGCCTCTCATAGTGCATTGGCACTGCCAGTGGCTCCAAGTAGCCTACGCAGTGGCCTCCACGGTATGCACTAGCCATGCGTCTTGGTGGGTGTGCTATGTACCAACTGATGAGCCCAACTTAGCACATGGGAGCAAAACACTGGCAACCAGGAATGAGTTAGCTGGAAAATTTATAATGTCCAATAATTGATCATTTATATTGGTATTATAAATTTACTCATTCGGGACATAATTTCAGGTTCTCTGTGAGAATCAAAATATATATATCAATCATAAAATTAGTTACTGAAGTAGTTATTGAGACGTAAAACAAATTTTTATTTTAATCATTCATTATGTTCAACTAAGGAGCACGTTTGAACTTATTTAGCACAACGTTCCTTCTTGTCTTTCCAAATTCTCTTCATCCTTCCACTGTGCTTCTTTTTGCGTTCTTACAACCATCCTGTAGCTTGTCTTTTAGGTTGATCAGCAAATTTGTGTTTGTTTACGAGATTTCTGAACTTTTTCTGTCTTGCAAGATTTCTTCATTTATATACCAATTTCCTGAAGATCTTTGTTATTTCTGAAAGCCAGTCGTGATTTTTTAGAGATACTACGAGATTTAGTATTAGCCTATTGTTATCCATCCTGATCAGGTGACCATAGAATTTTAATCCTCTTTTTCTAAGGGTGTCTGTGATTTTTTCTATTACTTGATAGATTTCCTGTGATTTCTTTTTCATCCAAATAACATTTTTGCATTTAGGTCCTAGAATTTTCTAGACAATTTCCTCTTTTGTTTTTTGATGTTTTTATTTGTGATCTGCCACCAATTATCCAAGTTTCTGATGCATAAAGGGCTTCTGGTTTGACAACTGTGTTGTAGTGTCAAATTTTGTGTTTTGGTATATAGATTTTTTGTTGTATCTGCTCCAGACAATTTTGTACACTTTTTTGTAATTTTGTAATTCTTTCTTTGTTTACTTGCTGATTTATGCTGTTTGGTTGTATAATTTCACCTAGGTATTTAAATTTATCTACTTGGGAGAATTTCCCATATCTAGTGATTAGAGGATGGTTGTTAAATCCTGATTTTGTACCTTCCATATAGTTTGTCTTTTCATATGAAATTTGCAGACCTGTTCTTGCCGCTATTTCATGAAGTTTTTCTACAATCTGGAGTCTTTTTATGTTGTTGGAGAGGATTGCCAAGTCATCTCCAAAGGTGAGGCAATCAAGGTGAATTTTTTTTTTTTGAGAAGTCTACTATTATTGATCCCTTTAGTTTCACTTTTCCATTCTTAAACCACTTTTTCTGGAACTAGTCTGAATAGTTGTGGTGATAATCCATCGCCTTGTCTGACCCCTGTTGTAATTTCAAATGGCTCTGAAATTTCTCCTAAAAATGTAACTTTCACTGATGTGTCTGTTAGTTTGCTTGATGAATTCCCTTGTTTTTCTGTTGACTGGAAATTTGTCAAGTATGTTGAATAGAGTCTGTCGGTCTTTTGAAACATAAGCTTTTGATTATTATCATCATCATTATCATCATCATCATCATCATTATTATTATTATTATTCATACACTTCTCCACAGGAAATATGGGTAGTAATGGGGCACGGGATGCACCAAGTGCCTTACATAATTAAAGTATTTACACATTATAATACAAACGTTGATATACAGGTATATACAAAACTGTAGATCACGGGATCTTCATTCTTGCGAGAGGAACGATCACACAATGTTGCATGTTGACAGGAGGACAGAATGTTGCATAATTTTGTAGATGTTCGGTGGAAGACCCAGTTCTCACAGACTCTTGTGAAGTGTGTGTGGAATGAGGCCATTGACTGACAGAATCACAGGAACTATTCGTACCAGTTTCGTCTTCCAGATCCTCTTTATTTCTTCTGCAAGTTCTTTGTACTTGGATATTTTTTCACTGTACTTCCTATCAATGTTGGTGTCATTGGGGATAGCGATGTCAATAATGAAAGTCGTCCCAGTTTTCTTGTTTACCAGTATGATGTCTGGCCTGTTATGGTTGACTGTTTTGTCTGTCACTACAGCAGTGTCCCAATAAAGCTTAATCGACTCGTTCTCCAGGAATGGTGTTGGATGGTACTTGTAATAAGGGATACGCTCCTGAATTAATTGGTTTTCCTGAGCAAGTGACTGGTGTATGATTCCCGAGACATGATTGTGTCGTCTCGTGTATTCTACGGGGGCAAGTACTGGGCAGCCCGCAGTGATATGGTCGATGGTCTCGAGATTATCGGAGCATCGTCTGCATTTGTCGGAGAGTACGCTGGTGTCTTTGATGATGTACTTTTTGTAATTGTTTGTAGCTATTACTTGGTCTTGTATAGCAACTGCAAATCCCTCTGTCTCCCCAAATAAGCGCCCACTTTGTAACCACATACACGACGCATTTTTGTCTATGCTCTGTTGGTTTAGATTGCTGTAGTATTTTCCATGGAGGGTCTTCTCTTGCCATGTCCTTTCTTTCTCCTGTAGGGATACTTGGTGATTTGTATGTGGGTCAGAGGCATTGTATGGATACAGAACAGTGTACTTGTCAGCAAATACTACAGCTTTATGGAGAAGGCTGTTTTCTTGCTTTTTATGGAAGTATCTCCGTAGGTTCTTTATCTGATTCAGGAGCATGACTTGAAGATCCAGTACTCCTCGGCCTCCCGATTTTCGTGGGAGAGTGACCCTTTCCATGCATGAATTGGGATGATGTAATCTATAGGTGGTGAGCAAAGTTCTCGTTTTTCTTTGTATCCTGTCTATTTCTGTAGCAGACCATTTCAGAATTCCAAATGAATAAACAAGGGTTGGAATAGCGTACGTGTTTATTGCTTTAATTTTGTTCTTGGCATTTAGGTAGCTGCGCAAAATCTGATGCAACCTCGATGTATATTTATCAGTGAGTTCCTGTTTGATTTTCTTGTGCTCCAGAGTTGTATTCTGAGCAAATCCAAGGTACTTGTATGTCTCTGTTTGTGTCATTCCTTCAACTAAAGATCCGGTATGGAGCTCATATGGTTGGGAGTTTGTGTACCGACCACGTTCAATTGTTAGCAGCTTACATTTCTTTACTCCCAACGTCATTCCCACATCAGATGAGTAGGAGTCTATTACATTCAGCAAGGCGTTCATTTGTGTTTCGTTGTGGGCATACACTTTCAGATCATCCATATAAAACAAATGAGATATCTGTGTTTCCCATTGTTATATTTAATATCAAATCCAAAACCAGTAGCTTTTAGAAGATTGGATAGGGGATTCATTGAAAGGCAAAACCACAGAGGACTTAATGAATCTCCTTGAAATATACCACGTTCAATTTTAATTGTGTCGGACATGATACATTTATTTTCTGTCTTAGTGTAGAGCATTGTCTTCCAATTGTTCATAGTAACTTCAAGAAAATGAATTATGGCAGGACTGATCTTGTACAAATGAAGTACTTCTTTTAACCATGAGTGGGGAACTGAGTCAAATGCTTTCTGATAATCTATATACGCTGTGTACAGGTTCCTTTGTGAGTGTATTGCCTGTTGTGTTACAACGGAGTCTATGATTATCTGTTCTTTGCACCCTAGTGATGACTTTTTGCATCCTTTCTGCTCCTCAGTCAGAATGTTATGGTTGATGATATGTTTATACATTTCTTCTGTGAGTATGGATGTAAAAAGTTTGTAGATCGTTTGTAGACAAGTTATTGGTCTGTAAGCTGATGGATCTTTAGCATTTCCACCTTCCTTGGGTAGGAGGTATGTAATTCCTAATGTAAGAAATTCAGGACACTCTTCAAGATGATGCATGAGATAAGTGAATTGTTGGGCTATTTTCTTGTGGACGCAAGTGAAATGTTTATACCAAAAATTTTGTATTTTGTCTGTACCTGGTGCTTTCCAACTTTGAGTTCTCCTGGCAGCATTACTCACATGACTTTCTTCTATGGTATCAAAACTCATTTCTGCATAACCATTGTTGTTTTTCTCTTCCTTAATCCATTTTTTGTTTGTATTGTGGACTGTGTTGGTACACCAAATACGTTTCCAGAAGTATTTCATGTCCTGCATACTTGGAGGTTCTTCTGCCTTAGTTTGCCAATTTTGCTTGAGCGTTCTGTAGCATTGGCCCTCATTCTTGGAGAAAAGGTTGTTTTGCATTTTCCTAGCTCGAGACTCTTTGTACCTTCTGAGCCTTGCTGCTTTTGCACACAACTTTTGTTTTTGGGTGTCATTGTATTCATTGACCTTTTCTCTGTGCTCGGGTTAATTTGTGTGGGTGTTGATTTTCCTGAACACACTCCTCAAGTTTCTGTTAGTTTTCGTTTTAGTTTTGTTACAGAGGTATGCGGAAAGTTGACCAATGGTTTTTCTTAGCTCTTGGATATCACTTTGTAATCGACGTTGCCATGGTGGAATGTATTCTGAATCTGCGTTCTTACAAGAGCTTCTGGAGATGGGTATTAGATTTTGGTTGTTCATCCTAACCACAGTTACTGCTGCGCAATAAACGAGGGTGTTTGTTTCCTCTATGCTACCAAATTCTTCTATATACTGCTGTAGGATGTTATTTACAGTACTTACAAGGTTTTTGCTCATTGGTGTTCCTCGAATTTTGGGCAGTTTTGGTCTATAGTTCACTTTGAGACCCATGAACTCCGCCATCGCCTCTTTAAACATGTCTTCAGCACGACGTGCTTCATCAGCAACTGAGAAATCACCAGTTTCTCTTATTTCCACAGATTTGTCTTCCTGTGGTTCTTTTCTTCCAGAATCATCCTGACGAATTTGAGGCATTGAGATGGAGTTGCCTTCACTGCTCGGCCTCGTAGCTAGAATTTTAGCAGCTTCTTCCTTAAGGTTTTGAATTATTGTGGCAGGAAGTCTGTTGTTGGTTACTATTGCATGTCTTTGGTCTGCAACTCTTTGTTCTGTGACAAAAGAGTACTGGGGGAATTTGTCCACAAACAACCTGTGCATATCTTCCCTGTACGTTGTAAGGTCTTTCTCTAAGTTCGTAGTTATAAAGTAGGAGCGCATTATGAATTTATTCATATCATCTGTCCATTTCAAGCGCTGCCTCGGTTTACCTGCCTTGGTGGTCAGCTGAACTTCTGAAACATCTTCGGCAGGAGGAGTAGGTAGCTGTTGAGTTCTCCTAGCTGAATTGTCGGCTGTAGAATTTTCGGGTGACCCGACATGTGCCCGCCTGATCAGCATCATGTCACTGGTGGCTTGCCTGCTGTCATGCTCAGCACCAGCTCCAAGCGTGCCCCGACGACCCTCGGGTAGCGTCCTTTTCCGAGGCTCATTTCTATTATTCATTTCCTCCATCAATGATGGGTTGCATTTTATACCTACTGCCAGGATTTTAATGAGGCCGCCCCTAACATGGGGTACAGGCGCCTTTCACAGCTGCCTCTAACATGAGGTACAGACGCTGCTAGATGGTTTGTGTTCAGTAAGTTCATCCGCCCTCTCCGCCATTGGGATATATCCTCTCCTGCCGTCGAGGCCGTTGACCACATTCGCATTCCCTCAGTTGATCCGCGGGTGCTTATTTGGCTAGGCCTTATTCACACCTGTCCTGCATATCGATTCCCTGCTGAGTCAAGGGCTTTTAATCATAAATGGTTAATTCCCTTGGCTTGAGGACTGGATGTTTGTGTAGTTCCCAACATTCAAAGTAATAAACTTCATTGTTAGGTTCCGTATTTAGTATTGAGAAGGTGGAATATTAAAATTTTGTATTTACTTTAAGCACAGTTCCCAACATTCCTACAACTCGTACGCCACACAGAACACTAATAATAATAAGACCAAATCAAAACCAAACCCCACGGTGCAACACCTCCGAAGGGTCGTGGACTACCAAGTAACTAGGGTTAGGCACTATGTCCCTGTTTCTGCTCATTGTGCTGGTGCATAGTTGTGCCCCACTGTTCCGGAATACTGAGTGTCAATTGTTCCGAAACATTCTCAAGCGAGACCGAGATAGTGACTTGGTATCCCGTCGGCAGCGCCACTATGCACTGCCCTTCGCCTACTAGCTGACGATACCGGCTGTGTGCCGCCATGTGCTGAAGTGTTCCATGTTCCGTATTCCATCTTCTGTCATATTATCTTCGTGATTATTCGGCGGGAATTTCAGTGTTCTGACTGTTCCTTCACATTCCGTGCAGCTTTATGCTGGCCGTAACTACACACAGCACATCCGGTACAGCAGCACTTTCCTGCTAATGCGGAGCATGTCATGTTGCCCCACAAAGTTCTCTCTACTGCGCAGTTACAGTCCTGCGTGCCGGCACACTGTACCGAAACACTCCACCTCAAGCTCCTAATGTTCCGGAACAACAACTCCCAATGAAAAGCATACACATTGTTTTGCATTACGTTGAAGGGATTAAGAAATTTGTTTTCAGCTTATTTCCTATTAAACCACTGAGCATATACTGTAATTAAATGCTGATATGTGATTAATTCTGAATATTGGTTAATGTTTCTAGCCTACGAAATTGTAATAACATGATAGTTAAGCTATATTGACCTCATTAGACTCTGTGAACCAAAGATAAGTCTAGGCTGACAATCAACACAAGTGAATTGCTAGAGCCAGATAAGGGGTAGGGTCTGAGTGAGGTAGAGGCATTCCATTACCAACATAATCTACTATTTCTATATCAACAAGATTCCATGTTCTCGACTGTACATTAATTAATTAATCCATTCATTCATTCATTCATTCATTCATTTTATAAGGAGGCTGCTACAAAGAAAATAATCATGAAGAAGAGTAAAAAAAGGAGCGCGATGCGGGAAGAGACCCCCCTGGGGTCACCCATAGACTTCTGTACATTTGGACTCCTAAAAAGGGCCTTAGGCAATAGACGTCCACGCACTATCAATGGCCTCTGGAAAGCCTGTCAGGAGGAGTGGGATAAGATAGACATGCTAGCTCTGCGAAAATGTCTGCTGCAATAGAAATTACGTTGTTGGGCTATAGATAGAAATACTGGCTTTCCAATTGAGCATGATCATTGGTGGAGACATGGCTTTTCATATACTACTTACCCTTCAAACATCGTTCCCAGAGATACCGAATGACCTTCTGTATGTGCGTGTGTTTAAATGATAGATTATAAGACTTCACAGATTTAGAATGAAACTGTAGTGAATCGACAGTCTGCAACTATCTTCTAAGTACTTATTATTATAATTAGTCATATACAGTCGTATCAGCACACTAAATTTTATTTCAGAACCAGTTTTCGGTCTCGTAAGGTCCATCATCAGTGTTGAAATATTTTTAAAACATTTGATTTTACATGAATGTGTTGTCACATTCAGTTTTAAAACAGTTAAAATGGAGCCCTCTTGAGATCAACTGTAAAATAAGAAAAGAAAATGTGTAAAAGTATGCATACAATACATATAAAACTTAATGATGATGTAAAAAATATGTGACATACCATAGGAAAGGCTGGATTATCCTCATGATCTAGTATTAGACAAACGTTCAGCTTTAAGTATGGGGCACGCTGGAAACACATGATGATACGTCACCTCAAGGTTGTGAACAATATGTTGCTTGCGACTGTTTCATTTAAAATGTTATCAGGTTCCGTTATCTGCAGTAGGAATATTCCAATGTTTTTACAGGTAATTAGTTCAAATCCATAATTACCTTTAACAATTAATTTCATGTTTTTTTCGACCCCTAATAGCGACATCAAATTCACTATGGAAAAAGAAAACGATAAAAAGTTAAATTTCTTGGACCTCACATTAACAAAAATCAACAATAGGATAGATTTTGATATTTTTAGAAAACCCACGCAGTCTATCACCACCATCAACAGAAACTCCAACCACCCAGGAACTCGCAAATAAACAGCTTACAAAAGCTGTATTAATAGATTATTAAAGATTCCCATGTCCTTCCGTAAGTCCAACCCCTCGTCCACGTCGTGGGAGGTGGGCAATGGCATGAAGTAAGGGATTGCCTGCAAGGGTGATGTACAGCGGGGACTGTGTGTGCCCCATGACTGCTACGGTACCTGTGAAGGCCCTACAGGAACCCTGAAAAGTGACAGCTAACAGGGCTCTGATGAAGTCCTCAGTGGCAGATGTGGCGGAAAAAGAGACTTTTGGAATGGCAGTTCTGGCAGACGAGGCAACCCTCTTCCCTTGGGGTTTAATGAAACAAGAGGAACCACTGCCTTGTGGTGAAGTGGGATCTTCAAAGGCTAAGGGAGACAACCCTTACAGAAAACAGCAGGCTTGGAAGCTTAGGTGGCAGTCCCACCACCAAGCTCGGGTTGCTGTGGGCTAATAACTTGCACAGCCTTAAATATAAACTATTAAAGAAACCGAAGTGAAACACAACCAGATGGATAATAAGTTGACGACTTTTGGCATGAAACGGAAAACAAGAATAGGTTTTTCGAATGTCAGAACCCTAAGAGAGAGCAGTAAATTGAAGCAAGTGGCTGAAGTGATGTAGGAATACAGGCTGAATATCCTTGGATTAAGTGAAGTACGGTGGTCAGACTTCGGAGAAATACAGATCTTAATAGGTGCACATTCCTGTATTCTGGCCAAATGGAGGAGGATGCAGAACATAGAGAAGGTGTAGGATTGCTGTTGAATGAAACTGTAAAGAGGAGCCTCCTTGATTGGAAACCCATCTCAGAAAGACTGATGACAGCTCGATTCATGACCCGGGTTCGCAATGTGACTGTGATCCAGTGTTATGTTCCGACAGAAATGTCAGAGATTGAAAAAAAGGAAGAATTCTACTGCCAGCTAAATGAGACTATTAAAAGAGTGGGAAAGAGGGATATTATTATTGTGATGGGAGATTTAAATGCAAAGGTTGGTACTAACAATGAGGTGCTGGAACAAATTATGGGATTGCATGGAGTTGGTGACTCTAACAAAAATGGGGAGCTTTTCATTGATTTTTGTGCTAGCCATGATTTGGTAGTGGGTGGCACTTTATTCCCTCATAAACAATGCCATAAGATTACATGGGTGTCGCCAGATCAGGTTACAGAAAACCAGATAGACCCCATCGCCATAAGTAGAAAGTTTAGATCAATGACTGATGTTAGAAATAAAAGAGGGGCCTCCTTGATTGGAAACCCATCTCAGAAAGACTGATGACAGCTCGATTCAAGACCCAGGTTCGCAAGGGGAAGTGTTCATCACCTGGTAGTTGCAGAGTTTAGAATGAAAATTGTGGCAAGTGGAAGAAAATTTGAAAGGCAAAACAAGAAATTTGATTCAGGTAAATTGCAAGATGAAAGTAAAAGGAAAGAATTCCAGATAGAATTAAGAAACTGCTTTGAAGCTCTTGCTGTTGAACCAGAACTTATGATGGATGTTGAATTATCATGGAAGAAGTCAGGGACACATATTTAGAAGTTAGTGAGAAGGTGCTTGGATTTCACAATTATCTCAAGAAGGAATGGATGTCTGATGATACTTGGAAAAAAATAGAGGCTAGAAAGCTAGTTAAGACAAAGATTAATATGTGTAAAACAAGACAACAGAAAGCTGCAGCACAAAAGGAATATGTGGAAGCTGATAAGAGTGTGAACAGAAGTGTAAGAAAAGATCATATACAGTGGGTAGAAGAACAAGCACGAATGGCAGAGGAGGCATCAGCAAGGGGAGATACTAAGGAATTGTATAGTATCACAAAGAAACTGTCAAGGAGAGGATTTATCAGGAATAAACCCATTAAAAACAAACTGACCATCCAGAAAGAACATCTACAGAGATGGAAGGAACATTTCTCAGAGTTGCTCAATAGAGATACAGAACAGAATGGTAACCAACAAGTGGAACCAGTAGATAGTGACCCAAGAATAAATTTACATCCTCCAACCTGTTCAGAAATAGAGAAGGCCTTGAAACAGATAAGAACTGGAAAAGCACCAGGTATGGATAATATCGCGCCAGAAATACTTAAAGCAGATATTGAGACCTCGGAAAAATTATTGCACCCCCTGTTGGAAAAGATCTGGAATGAAGAAAAGCTACCAGCTGAATGGAAGAAAGGCCTGATTGTTAAGATACCAAAGAAAGGGGATATTACTAAGTGTGATAATTAGAGGGGAATTACATTGTTGTTGGTACCAATTAAGGTGCTTTCAAGGATCATTTTAGAGCGGGTTGTGGAATTGTGCCTTAGAAGGGAACAGGCTGGTTTTCGTAAACACTGTAGCTGTGTCGATCTCATAAACAATCTGAGAATCATCTTGGAACAAAGTACAGAATGGCAGAACACCCTCTACTTGACTTTCATTGATTTTGAGAAGGCCTTCGACTCTGGTAATAGAAGAGTTATGTAGCAAACACTTGAAGAATATGGTATACCACAAAAGATTCTGAATATTATAAATGTCAGGTTCTGCATATGGGAGATCTTACTGAACCAATAGACGTGACCTTGGGAGTTCAACAGGGCTGTATTCTTTCTCTGACGCTTTTCCTACTTGTGTTGGATTGTGTGCTGAGGAAAGTGTAACGAGGTTGGAAAAGGGGGATCCAGTGGGGCTTACAAGATATGTTAGAAGACCTTGTTTTTGCATATGACATCTGTCTACTGGCTCAATGGTTCAGAGATATGGAAGAGAAGATTAAGCGATTGAAGGAGGAGGCAGAGGATGCTGGACTTAAAATAAATATTAATAACACCAAGGAGATGAGGGTCAATTCCAAGATTGATGATAAATTGTCTATAGATGATAAAGAGATAGAACAAGTACACTCCTTCATATATCTTGGGAGTATGGTTACTAAGACTGGAGGAGCAAAAGAAGAATTAAGAGTCGCATCAGGAAAGCAAATGGTGCTTTTGTTCAGTTGTATCCTATATGGAGAAACAGGAACATTTCTAGAAAAACTAAGCTACGACTTTTTAACACAAATGTTAAGTCCGTTTTGCTTTACAGCTGTGAAACGTGGAAAGTTACTCAGAAGACGACTAAACAACTGCAAGTCTTCGTGAATTGCTGTCTAAGACGTATCATCAACAGAAGATGGCCGGATGTTATTTCAAATGAAGTTCTATGGGAAGAAACTAAGCAGCAGCCAATTGAAATGCAGATAAGGGAGAGAAAATGGCGTTGGCTAGGACATACTTTAAGGAAGCCCGCTGGAGCCATTGAAAAGACAGCACTCGACTGGAACCCCCAAAGCGCTAGAAAGCGCGGACGTGTGAAGAAGACCTGGAAAAAGACGATCAAAGAAGAATGTCTAACAGTGGGAAAAACTTGGAACGAAGTGAAGAGGTTAGCCGACAACAGGAACAGGTGGAAGTGTCTCACTGAAGTCCTATGCTCCAGGAGGAGCAACAGGAAAATAAGTCAAGTCAAAGATTCCCATGAGTAATGAAAGTAAATCGAAAGAAATAATTAGAATAATAAAACAAATTGCCAAAGCAAATGGCTACAACCCAGAAATGATGGACAAAATTATACGTAAAAAGAAAATAGAGAAAAAAAAGAAAAACCATGAGAGAAGAAAGGAAATCTCTGAACATAGTCAATTTGTAACATTTACGCATTTTGGAAATCAAGTTTTTAAAATCGCTAATATATTCAAGAAATTACAACTCAAAACAGCATTTAGAACCAGAAATAAAATATCAGAACATATATATAATGCACATAGTATCAACAAAAATGATATCTACATTAATTCAGGAGTATACTGTATAGGCTCACTTGTAACGACTGCAAAATGTTTTACATAGGAAGGACTGGCCGAGCCTTAAATCAAAGATATCAAGAACATTTTAAGGCAATAGAGTACTATACAACAAATATTCAGCTTCTGCAGAACACATTTACAACAATAATCATAACTTTTTAGGGATCAAAAAGGACAAATTAATTATTAAAGGTAATTCTGGATTTGAACTAAATACCTGCAAAAATATAGAAATATTCCTGGCGTAGTTAACGGAACCTGATAAAATTTTAAATGAAACAGTCGCAAGCAACATATTGTTCACAACCTTGAGGTGACATATCATGTGCTTCCAGTGTGCCCCGTACTTACAGCTGAACATTTGTCTAATACTAGACCACGAGGATATTCCAGCCCTTCCTATGATATGTTGTACATATTTTTTACATCATCACTGATTTTCATATGTATTGTATACATAATTTTACACTTTTTCTTTTTCTTATTTTACAGTTGAACTCTAGAGGGTTCCATTTTAACTGTTTTAAAACTGAATATGACAACATACTCATGTAAAATCAAATTTTAAAAAAATATTGCAACACTGATGATGGACCTTAGAGTCCGAAAACTGGTTCTGAAATAAAATTTAGTGTGCTGATACAACTGCATATGACTGATTATAACAATAATTACCACCATCAGCACTGTTATTAAGATGGCTTTGATATTTTATAATGATTATAATTTATTTTTCAAGTAGTCGACTGATACTGTATATTGAGATATGGATTCTGGTCTTAGTACAAGTAAAGGAAATCCTACGTGTGCATACAGCCCATGGATAAGTGAACAGATTATTATGGAACTTATTATGGAATCATGAGATTCATCATCAGAAGAACCGGTCACTAAAAGACAAGGGGAGGTGAGAGGCATAGGAACACAATGAAAATTAAAATATTGGTGTTGTGAATAGGCCTGTTTTTCTGGCACACCAGGACTGAATGCTAATAATCTTGGTATTTTTGCAGAATCTTAACCTTTAGATTTCTTTGGTTTAATTTTTGACAGTAATGTATTGAATGTTATACACATGGAAAGTAACAGATATCCCTTGCAGCATATACGTCTACAAAAGCAAGGAGGCCCTGTTAAATCTAAATCAGTGTATGCACAGTGGAAACCAGTGACACTGAATGAACTAAAGTTATTTTTTGCAGTAGTGATTCTATTGTGTTTGATTCATAAATTTTTTCTTTGTGACTACTAGAACATAACACCAATTCTAAAAACTGACTGCGCAAAGTCCTTTGGAATGTTGAGAGACCAATTTCTCATTATTCTGACAGTGCTGCACTTGATCGACAATCAGAAGCTGAAACAGCCCTGTTGAAAATCCAACCAATACTAGACTGCCTGAAAACAAGTTTTCTGAATTGTTACTCACCTGATGAATTACTTATAGTCATTGAAGCAATATGTCCATTTCGGGGACTAATTTTTTCATTTGGTCATGAGAGGAAAGCCACAGAAGAATGGAATCAAGATCTTTCAGCTATGTGAAGCTAGGTTATATGTGCAACATGGAAGTGTACTCTGGGGCCCATGTCATGGTGGGAAATTACAACTCTCCTGTCAATATTATGGACAGACTGTGCGGACAGTGAAAAATCGGGACACACAGTGTATATGGACAGATGGTTTTCAATCCCCACCATTTATGAGCATCTGTGGGGCTTTTAGACTTAAGTAGTTGGTACTGTGATGCCAAATCAGAAAGGAATGCCAAAGTCAGAGTTTGCAAATAAACTGAAGAAGGGTGAAAAAGTTTAATTGCAGAGGGGAAACCTTCTAACAATAAAGGAATGAGATGTTGGAGATGTATATATATATATATATGTTGAGCACTGAACATGATTCAAATACCTGCTGCAAGAGGGAGCCACAAGAAATCCAAATCATCAGCAGTATTGGACTATAACAAATTAATTAGTGTTGATAAATCTGACCAGTTGCTGGCATATTGTGCTTTCACGATGAAGTCGATTAAGTGGTGGAAAAATTATTCTTCCTTCTGTTCAATCTTGCCATAGTGAAAGCTTATCCACTATACTGCAAGACTTGTTAATAGAATCTTCCCCTTTCTAAATTTTGTGAACATATAGCAGATGATTTGTTGAATAGTGTTGGGGCTGAAAGTCACTGAAGAATCACGAGCATCAACTGTGGGAAGGCTTGAAGGCAGAGATCGTTTTCCACACAGAACACCTGCAGGGGGTGCTAAGAAGTAAGGGCACGCATAGTGTACGTGGAAGGTCTGCTACGACAAGTCCAAGCACAACACCAGCCACGCTGTGAAAGAGGACAACCGTATATTGCTGTAAATGTGATGTAGGTCTTTGCATAGGAGGATGTTTTGGGTGTTACCATACCAAAGCTAGGTATTGGGAATAACAATATGTAATTCTGTTGTTCATTGACTGAAAAGCATCCAGCTTTACGAGTGAATTAGAAATTCAAGTTCATGCACAAGGATATCAAAATGTTCCAAAATTATAGCTTGAGTTTCTTTCCAGAGCTGAAGGTAAGCATTTTTGCATTGATTTCATGTGATAACCTGCTTTTTCAAGAATATAAATGTAAAATTGTTTAATTTTGTTTCAAAAACTGACGAATTGTGATTTTTTTCCTGAAAGTCTAAATTGTGTCGCCATAGGGTTGGGATGCCATCTTGACTCGTCCGGGCTCATAGTGTTAATGGTAGGCTAGTGTTTGACCACATGCAATATGACACAGCTGTGAGTGAGGTTTGTATTAAGAATGCCTTAAAGTACACTACTTCTCCAATTCGCTGTTTTCTGTGCTCTCCATGTCAATGTATCAAAGTTTTAAGCATTAATTTTGCATTATGCTGTACCCAGTCACTTGGCGCAACATCTTAACATAGTTACGTGACTGACTTACAGTAAATGATGGCTTGTTGCAGTTAATCTACAGGCAACTCTCCTACAACAAACATATTTTCTCTGTTAAACCCTTATCTGTATACTTCCCAGGCAGTTTTAGGCAGTCACGTCAATGGCACAAAAATATCTGAAGCTTTTATGTGTTTCAGTCTGTGTACTGTAACAATAAAGTTGTAAATAGTCAGTGTTAATCCGTGTACTGGGGAGGGCGACTTACATCGCTAGAGAAAATATAATCAGCCAGGTGGGGAGAGCGACTTCAGTCATACGCTGCTGGGGTTTTTTTTTCCTTCCTCGACTCTGAGGGCGGAGTTATGACATTATGACATTCAGTCCTAGTTTTCTGTATGACCCTATCATTAAGTGGTATTTTTAGTAAGTACATCCACTTGATAGAAACACTGCAGACAGAGCTGTATATCGTTCAACAAAATTCACTTCTGTGCAAAAGTGTGTTATGTGTTCTTTGAACAGGATGCAGTTTATTATTTATTGTATTATAGTACCATTAGTTATGTTGTAACAATTAGTGTGTAACCCCTCAACCTTTAGTAAAACAAACAAAAATATAAACAACCCATGACGCTACAGCCCTGAATGACCTTGGCATACCAAGCGACTGTTGTTCAGCTGGAAGGCCTGTAGATTACGAGGTGACACATGGTCAGCGCAATGGATCATCTTGGCTGTTATTCTTGGCTTTCTAGATTGGGGCCTCTATGTCACCATTATATAGTCCCTCAATTGTTGTCATGTAGGCTGACTCTCCAATCCCTGACCTGGCCAGGAATCCAACACTTAATAAAGGTTTTCTGTATTCAAAACTTACCTGTATCTTATCTAAAATTAAGTGAAACATATACTAATCCTAAATTGTTTGTTAACATCATTTTCAGTTTCCTTCCTTGTATTTAACATTGTACCATAAGTTTCATAGTTAGGAAATCTGTGGACTAATCAGTGGTATAACTGTATTATGTTTTAATTATTTAATATTTTGTGAACTGTCCTAGTCATCTTAAAACAACTTTGCTTTTTTTTTATTTTATTTTTATGAGAAGTTCAAATACTGTTAAATCCAATTAATAATCATTTTCTCATTTGATCCCATATTCAGTAATGCAAAACAGCAGTATCTGAATTTCTTTTGGAAATCACAGTGCATTGTTTTAAGACTTTTATTTCCAGATCTTGAATGTATTCAGAGAGACATAAGCAGTTGTGTTTCATGTTATATTCAAATACTGACTTCAGTTTTCCATGATATAGCTGTCTCTGATAAACCTTGCGGCTATATGGGCCGGTGCAGCTGATATCCCTGCATTCCGTTCGATGCGGACCTTGCGTGCCCTGAGACCTTTGCGTGCAGTGTCGCGCTGGGAGGGGATGAGAGTAAGTAATGAGCAGAGGAAGGTTTTCTGCAGAAAATGGGAGGGATTAGGGAACCCATTGTGGTTGAAGAATATGCTTAGGATTATTATTCAAATGGTTGTTACATCAACATTGTCAAATATTCATTTCTACAAAGACTGCTCTTTTATTTCAGATTGTAGAAACTATAAAAGATCATCAGGATAAATAAATGTAAATGTATTTTACAAGATGGTTTGCTCTGAATAACACTGCTGCTGAGATAAGTCTTATGGAAGAGTACATGATGTGGAGGAAATAATTATTTTTCTCTGTTTCAGAAGTGTTAAATAGAATGGTAGCTTACAACCAGCAACCATGTTCATGTTTCATTCTTCAAGAGCATATTTGCTTGAAAAATAGAATAATTACTCTGTCTGCGGTCTGCGTAGTTTTATTTTCGTTCATGTATATTGAATGTACTGAGTAACAAATTAAATAGAACATGGATTTTACAGATGCGTAAAGCTCCATTGTTATACACACTAAGGATTATTTATATTTTGTCAACCAAGTGTAGTTAATTAATAATATTTAATAATTAGTGTATGAATAATTACATATCTAACAAAGAAATCAATATTTTGAAATCATGTACAAATTTGAATTTGAGTCTTTGCAACATGATTTGAAAATAACCTCCATATTTTTCATAACGACAATGCACGAGCAATACCTCATAACCCACAATGCTCTTCCTATCCATTGGTTTCCCTTAAGATAGGTCACGCCTCCCAGCTGCACATGGATATTAAGTCCATCAGAACAATGTTTGTTGCCTTCATTTTCCTATGCCAATAGGTAAAGGAAAATGTACCCTATTGTACCGTACTGTACGAATGTATATGTTCGTGAAGTATTTACGCACTCCTACAGTATAATGCATTTAAGGTTCATTTTCCTGTATACATTAGCATAGGAATATGAACGCAACGAGCGTTGATCTGATGGACTGCATATCCATGGGTGGCTTGAAGGCATGACGAGGTTTAAGGAGGATAATAGGTCGGATGAGCACTGTGGGACACAAGGTATTGCTCATGCACCATCGATAATATGAAAAAGTGACTAAACTATTTCCTATTACATGTGTCTTTATCGGCCTGCTCTTGACTTCCAGAGCAAGTAGAATCAGTATTTCATGCACTCTAATTAAATTTATGTTTAGAAAAGGTAATGGCCTGTTGACATCTGGAATGCTACAGGTCTTTTACACTCAAAAAAACTGGAAAATTATATGCGCACGAATGTGTTTGTATTACGAGTTAGAGATACGTGCTATGGTGAGCAGAAAACCCTCTTATATGTAATGGCATTTACTTATGTACAGTTGCACAGTATGAAAGAAAGTATTTGTAGATGATTTTTGCAGTCTTTGTAAAATGTGATATAGTCAACAATGTTATGAATTGTATTAGTACCTGGAAAGGAAATCACAGTTCAGGGATTAGGGCACTAAATCCATCCTCTCCTTTAATTGTATTCCTTAAGTCTAATATTCTGTCATCTTCTCTTCTGTCTCCAAACTTTTCCTTCACCTTTTCATAATTAACTGTGTGGTTTTTATTTACTTTCTTACCTGCTACATTCATCGTTGGGACCATAATTTGGTGTTGTGGTTGCACAGTCTTTTCACTATCTGGTTACCTGTAGATGTCCGTCTCTTTTCGCCGATCGCGCCATTGTATTATCAGGTTGCTTTCCATGTCTTTCTCTGAGTGTGTGTGTGTAAGTGTGGTGTGTAAACCTATTTTCTCTCTATGTGTATTACTCTGTTTCAGGTAATGGCTCTCCTTCTACGAAAACTGTGCTAACAATTTATGTGTTTTGTGAATAGTTTGTTTCTTTCTTCATTTTAATAATTGTCTCTCCAAAATGCTTAATATGTGGATGAAAATGAGGTATGTTAAAGAGTTTGCCCAAGGCTTTTCATTACCAGAACTTTCATTGTTAGACTATGAAAAATCTCAAGTACTGAAAAATGTTATTAAAAATTGAATAATGAACTTGAAAATTTCAGTAATGGAATGAAAACCTTTGGTGGATTCAGTAAATGATATTACATTTTGTGAATACCTTTAAGAACCTTCTTTATCTAAGTTCCTTAAACCTCAAGTATCTTCTTACAAGTTTATTCACAAACTGAGATATCATTTATCAACATGCCCTCAAGATTAATCTTCGTTGTTTTATGGTTGACATTTCCCTACTATGGTGGCGGTAGTAAGTGTTGTGTTTGTGGTCTGTGAATTGCTGCTTTTCCTTCATTTCTGTCTCAACTGTAAATCTATTCACTCCAGGTGTCGCTCATAAACTTCGTAGCATCCTTGGCTGGGGCAGGAGGCATTCAAGCCTTCAAAACTATGCGGACTCTCAGGGCCCTTAGGCCTCTTAGAGCTATGTCTAGAATGCAGGGGATGAGGGTATGTACCCAGCAGTCTCAGGAGGCCTTGGAGGAGTAGAAACACAGCCTGTGGAATGTACGGTGAATGTAGCAGTAGTAGTAACACCCTTAGTGAACCTCATTCACTGTTTCATTTAATTACACTGAATAGATATTTAAAAGTGTAAGGAATATGTTTATTTTCACAGGCCCCTTATTTACTTTGTTTCCATCTTTTAATTATTTTATAAATACTGGTAGGGTGATAATAATTAACTGTAAGCAATAAGAGTGTAATTCACTAAAAATAACAGTAACAAACTGAAGTACAAACAAATTAATTTCTTCAGATTAGGAATAAAAGAAATGGGTTCTTATTAGTACTGTCTGGTGAAGTTTTCTTGGAAACAAATATTGCAGAAATATGAACAAATTCTTTTCAATTTTGAATCCTCTCCTTGAAAGGCTACCTTGAGACTTTGGGAGTAGAGTTTTATTTAGACTGCAAAATGCCCTGAGACTTGGTTCTTAATTTCTATCAGTTAGCATGAAATCAACAACTTGCAGTATTGTCTTGTTTCAATGTTGGATTGCGCCACCTCCACCTTGCAAGTTCTGTGTAGCAAAAAAGCATATTTTTATCAGTGTATGAAATTAGTGTTCAACTTGCCTTGTGTGTTTTCCCTTATGCTAGCACCATGTCGTGTCTCCTTGAGATTTGCATCTCCACTAAACCATTCTCTTTATTTTGTTATTCTTTTTATACTGGATGAATCACAGTTGACACCTAGGTTTTAGTTGCTCCAATCATAGTGCAAGAAACAGCTTTATTGCAACGTGTGTGTGCGTGTGTAGAAGTAGATATTTTCACTTCCATATTTATAATTTTGAGACAATGTTATATTTTGGAAATTCATCAAGATTTTCAGTTCCAAATTATTAGTAAAATAACTGGAAATCTTATGGTAAAAAATGGGATAATCTCTTAAAAATATAAATATGGTACTATTTAAAGGATTCTTTCTATTACAAATTTCCTGTTCTATCTATTAGATGCATAGTAGTTGAAGTCTTTGTATGGATTTAGTAACATGAGTGAATTGATAAATAATTTCTAATAACTTTCTTGCCATCCTTGTCTTTGAACATGAGATATGGTAGATGACTTTCAAGATCTTTTACCAGTTCTCTGAAAATCAATTTTTTTGCCACTTTTATTATCATCCTGAATTACCTCAGGTCATTCATTCATTTATTTATTTATTCAATTCAATAAATTCATATAAATCCATTTGAATAAATTAAAGGCTTCAAAATCAAAAACAAAAACAAAAGCCTACAATGATATTGCTGCAGTATATAAGAGAGATTATTTATAACTGCACTGAAGTACTTCACACATACCATCGAATGAATTTTCTTAGATACTGTGGTGCCCACTGTTTCCTGGTATTGAAGTGTAATGACACACAAATTTTGATTGAAGAAACATAATGAATTTCAGAAAGTTATTGACTGGTTAATAGGTTAGATTGATTCTTTAGAGGTGGTTTGTTTTAACTTTTATATTTATTCTAGTGCATCAATGCTATAGATTTTTTTTTTTTTTTTGTTGGTGATTTTAACATCACACTAACACATCAAAGGTTTTTGGTGATTTCAAAGATGGGAAAGGGCTAGGATGGCAAGGTAATGACTATGACCTTAATTAAGGTACATGCCTGGTGTGAAAATAGGAAACCATGGAAAACCATCTGCAGTGGGATTCAAACCCTCCATCTCCTGAATGTAAAACACTACTGTAGTAATGACTTATAGACTTATAAATTCAAGTGATGCAATTTTATGTAAATCAATATTTTCCTCTTGCGTTCTCACATCGTCTTTAGTAGGTATTATAGTAGTAAGAATGATCAAGTTGCTTTTTCATAAAATATGAGACAAAAATAGAGGATATGAGACATTAATATACAATCTTCTATATCAAGGATCTGATTCCATTTTGATGAAACTTGTAAGGAGAAGAATTTCACATCAAAGATAATACATGAAAACAAATCACCGAAATAATTTCAATAAAATAAAGACTCTGTTCTTACCAGATCATAGCTGCCTTCCATAGTTACATTATACGGTGTTTGAATAGGATGATATGAAGTAACACTTTGTTTTTGATGTGATCTCTTTTTCTTAAAATCACCGTGTGAGTTGGCCATGTGGTTAGGGGTGCACAGCTGTGAGCTTTCATCCGGGAGATAGTTGGTTTGAGCCTCACTCTCGGCAGACCTGAAGATGGTTTTCCGTGGTTTCCCATTTTCACACCAGGCAAATGCTGGGGCTGTACCTTAATTAAGGCCATGGCCACTTCCCACTCCTAGGCCTTTCTTATCTCATCGTCGCCATAAGACCTATCTGTGTCGGTGCGACATAAAATAATTTGTAAAAAAAAAATATTCTTAACTCTTATAACTTAGGTATGAAAAGTGAATCATCGCTTCGGTTCTTCATTGCTACAACCTATAAAATGACCCCAGATGTCAGATGGAAAATATTAACTAATAAAATTTTGCATCAACAATGAAAAGTCCACAAATCATTAGTGTATAATCTTAATAGCTGTGAAAATTAGTACTTCATCACGGTGGTACTTCTATGTTTCAGGTACCAAAATATGCTAGTTGATGTATGTTTGTTTAAGGAGCAATTAGTAGTGAATTTAACTGACTTACTTGAGGTATAAAGAGTATTGTTACAAATAAAAGTTTCACTCATTAATATTGTATATGCTAATATATGGAGCTACTATTTATATTAGCTGGAACAGGCTGAGAAATAAGCAAACTTGCACCTTAAAATATGCAGCAACTTATCAACTCTTGCATTAAAATCACTGTAAATGCAGTAATTTTCATAAAAAGTATTGACAAGAAGCATCTTAAAACAGAAAATGATTTTATCATTGAATCAGTTCACTCATGTTTTTCCTTAAGTAATTTTTAAATGTTTATTGTTGTTCCTGTACACTTACTTATTTAATTACTTCCCTTACTTATTCTTTCTTCTCTTCCTCTTCTTAATCTTCTTCTTCCTCTTCTTCTACTTTCCATCAATATACAACAACCCTACAACATACCCTTTACCTTAATAGATTTCTTGGCAGAGAGGTGATTAAAAAGTATTGTAATTCATATTATCAAAGATATTTGCCTAGCCATTTTCTGGAAGTGAAAGAGTGATTGATTAGTTAAGATATGGTTCTGACATTAAACCAGGCCTTACAAAATAAGGTTTTGTTTAATTCTAGTGGGTTCTCTATTATTAATGAGTTGTTAAGAGTCAATATATCACACGGCATAAATATTACTTACGTAAGTTATGGGAATATTAGATTTTATTGCACCAGTCATTATCAGAAGTATATTTTCATCACATAAGTCCCATTGTGTGTATGTTGGTCTAATCAGATTGGATGAATAAAATGGTTTATTTTTTATATTTTAATGTTTTCATACAAAATTATTAATTTTATATTTTTATTCTTCAGATATTGACTGGCTATGAAAGAATTCTGTATTTTGAACAGAACACCAGCATGCATTTTAGGTCTATGAATAGCTTGTCATTGCTGCTTAACGCACCATTCAATACCACATGTTGAAGATACTGCCTTAGATCAAATTTAGCTTTCCATGATTAATTTATTAAAATGCCAATATTTATTCCAGATTTTGCATGATCTCATCTAGTTTAAAATTATTTTTTGCCCCTGCAAGGGGTAATCAATTATTAATTTGCGAGGAATAAGTATTTGCAATATTATGCAAAATTATGCATGATCACATTATTTGCATGAGAGATAAAATAAAATTAATATGGTATATAAAAGGATATATTATACCTGAATTCAACATATTTTTCTCATTCTGGTTGAATTAGATGTAATTCAGAAGTAGGGTGACCAATCAATATAAATTATGAGAGAGATTAAATTAAATAATTGATATATTATTCACAATTAAAGTTCTTTTGCAGAATGCTGGATGTACCAGGTAAGACTTAGTTTGTAAGTAATGTTAGTAACTCAACAATAATACAAAAGTTTCAGTAACTATCCCACATTTTGGAAAGAATATAATTATGTTAAATAGTTAAATGTTTTTAGAAATATATCATATCTGGAGGAATAGAATATCTCTCATTGGTACATTTATAATATGTATTCAGTATGATAGGGAATATGTTGACTGTCCATATGTACTTGAGAAAAAATATTCATAGATTAACCACATAATCAATACACATAATCTAAAAAGATTATTTATCTAACTAAAATGGACATGTTTTGGCTCTTGGAGCCATTATCAGCACACAAACACTTAAATAAGATTAATAGCACATAAATAAACACATGTGAAAGGAAATCATGAATGTAGATTATTAAGTGCGGCCAATATCAAGTATTTGGGAGATAGCGGGTTCAAACCCCACTGTCGGCAGCCCTGAAGATGGTTTTCTGTGGTTTCCCATTTTTACACCAGGCAAATGCTGGCGCTGTACCTTAAATAAGGCCACAGCCGCTCCCTTCCCACTCCTAGCCCTTTCCTGTTCCATCGTCACCATAAGACCTAATTGTGTTGGTGCGACGTAAAGCAACTTGTTAAAAAAAAAAATGATTGTGTATTGATTAGGTGGTTAATCTATTTATATTTATTTTTTTACTCAAGTTATATGGTCAATTCAGACCAATATGAGCATGATTACTTGCAATGTCCCTAAGTACACTGTCAAAACTGAAATGGGGAAAATTGTATTTTATAGCTCAAATGGTTTAAAGTTTTGTATACACTACTTCTTCTGCTTCCGCTTTTCCCATATCTTGTAGGGTCATGGGTGCGAACTGTGTTTCTGCGGTGGTTGGTAGTATAGTGGGTTGTCTGAATATGAAGAGGAAAGTGTTGAGACAAACACAAATACCCAGTCACTGAGCTAGAAGAATTAATCAGATACAATTAAAGTCCCCGACCCAACCCGGGTCGAACCCAGGACCCTCTGAACCAAGGGCCTCAACACTGACCATTCAGCCAAGGAGTCAGACGTAGTTATATATACACTAGGGACAATAATAATGTGAAAGGCCTTAATGAACATAAACAAGGGGTAATCAGTTATCAATTTGCGAGGAATAAGTACTGTATTTGCAAAATTATATGAGTATTGATAGAATGTAGCAGTATGTATTTTAGGGTTGGTGACGTAGATGTTAGGCCTCTTTAAACAACAATTATCATAATCAACAATCATATATTTGAAAGAAGATTTATAGCACACTCCTGTTCAGTCACAAATGTGCAGTTTCTTTAGTACCCTTAGGGACAGTCAGTATGAAAGGTGTAATTAAAATATTTAATATAGTTGTGATGATCATAATTAATATTAGAACATCGGTATTAAGGGATTACTTATGAATTTAACAGCAAAGTGTGATTAAAGGCTAGCTAGTGTTATAGTGAATAATTTACTACAGTTCTTGACTTACAGTGATGTTACTGTCCAGCTCCATGGCTAAATGGTTAGCGTGCTGGCCTTTGGTCACAGGGGTCCCGGGTTCGATTCCCGGCAGGGTCGGGAATTTTAACAATAATTAGTTAATTTTGCTGGCACGGGGGCTAGGTATATGTGTCGTCTTCATCATCATTTCATCCTCATCACAACGCGCAGGTTGCCTATGGGCGCCAAATGAAAAGACCTGCATCTAGCAAGCCAAACTTGTCCTCAGACACTCCCGGAACTAAAAGCCATATGCCATTTAATTTTTAGTGATGTTACTAAAGACATACTTGTCCTATGTAATCACTGACATCTATGCTCTTGGTCTGAAGAATCCCCCTTGTATGGAATATCATTTCTCTGAAATTGAGGTTGCATTTCATTACTCCTTCTTGAAATTTATAGTCTTGTGATTTTAAAGCAAGTATTTTTCTGATAGAAGCATTAAAATGGTCACCCTACATTTAGGAACAAGTAATGGAGGAGATTGATTTGAGCTTGTTTGATGGATAGCAATCTTAACACCTATCCAGTAACCTTTGCATGTACAGTAAGTCTGATGCAAACTGAAGGTGGTCACAATACTGCTGACCCCAGTTTCACTTCTGATATGTCAGAATTCAGTGAAAGGGACAGTAGGGTTGGGAGACATTGCCTGGAGGGAAGTTTGCAAGTAACTCATGTATATGCATTTATTTCCCATACATTTGCTGAAGTTTATTGAGGAGGGAAGTATTAGAGAAAGGAGTGAATTGTTCTAGCCAGTTACTGCTTGAGTAAGTATGGATGTTTTTTTGCATAGCCTATACTTTGCCAGGCTCTGCTCTGCATGATTCAGAAGTCCACAAACCTCAGATATTTTTTTTTTAGGAGATGAAGAAATTCATTGTTTGTAACCACAGCACTCTAAAATGACTATTGGAAATAAAAAAAGGAAGGAAAAATAGTCACAAAACATATCACCCTAGGCTTTCTTTGCTGGCATAATATTGATAATAGAAGTTTCCTAAGTACAGTCCAGTGGGGTTTGAAGTTCCCAATGCATACATCATTTTTAAGGATCTGCTGTCACTAGAGTCTTCAAAGGCACTAGTGAACTATAGTGTCTAAAACATTCTAGCATTCTAATCCCACTGGATCACAACTCACAAGTCCATTAAATTCCTGTTATTTACTTATGAAACACTTTCATCAACTTATAATCTCTACTCATCATCCTATTTGCACATTGCTAATAGCTGGAGTTTTTGATATAGTAATGATTCTTCATGTTCTTTAGGATTTTGCTACACAAAGTTGTCCTTGGTCTTCTTCTTCTTTAGTCAGTAAGATTCCTCTTTCCATGTAATTTTCATTAGCAGGTGATTATTTTTTCATCATATTTCCTTATTGTACAAGTCTTTTCTCTCAAATTTAGCACTAGTGATATTCATTTCAGTAGTATTGATGTACGCTATTTATTGAACTTTTTGTTCAGCAGTTTCATTCCAAACGAGCAACATAATATACACATTTCAACTCCATATAGTATTCTTTCCTTTTTTTCCTCACATTATATTGTAGCATACTTGGTCTTCATACCATATTTGATCTTATCTGGTTAGGGACTTCACTTTTGAGTTTTCTGAGATATTTTGCTGTAAAGCATGGTTTTGTGGACTTACAATGAATAATCTCTATGACATATTATATAGTTTTATTGCTCAACACATCTCTTTTTCTGAAAATCATTCTTGGCTTTCTCTTAAATCATTCAATGTTCTTGAATATTTGAAAGAAGAAAACAAGTTTGTGCTGTGCTATAACATACAAGTTGGACGGAAGTTATGAATTTACGTGGCTTCCTCTTCTTTGCTCCTAATATTCCTCTTTCTATTTTAACTGTTACGGAGTCACTTACTCATTTGAAATGTTAGTAGTCGCGTGGGGTGTTGACAACACCCCCAACTATCATTGCACAATACAACCTACATAAAGATGGGGTTTATTTTCCAAAAATGTATTTTATTATGTGAAATATAGATTTACAAATGAGACTAATATATGAAAATCATAAAATGCAAATTATTCATCTACAAAAACCCAAGCATACAAAAATATTGAAATTATTACTCAATTTCTGCATTTCAGTACAAAACAAATTAATACAAGAATATTTTTGAATTACACTCAATGTTTCTGTTATCACATTGAAGTAACAACATGTAAGAAAACATTCAACATAATACAAGGTCAGAAACTTAGTCTGTATCACTTTGTGGTTCATCTGAATCTTCGTAATATTTTTCACACACGTTCCTCATACGTTTCAGACATATCACTCTACAGCAGCGATCACAATACAAGGTAGTCTTTACATCTTTGTTTCTAGGGCATACTGTGCATGGTGATTGTTTCAGAGCTCGTTCTTGGACCTTTATCGTCATACTTGATGTGCACAGCGATAAATACCTGTTAGTATCAGCATACCAATTACACACTTTATTTCAGATTCATCGGTATGCTTAAATCGCGATCTCTCAAATAATTTCCGGCAATAGTATCTATGTAAATGTTTGCGCAATTAGTAATGTTTCTGATCATTACATCATCCACGAATAGCGAAAAGCACTCGAACACTAACTTAGCACTTTTAGCATGGGCATTGACATCAGTGAGATGATTCGTTGATGCGTCCTATCGTTCTTTGGAGGAGGATCATTCTTCCACTTAGTCTGTTTATCTTTAACCAAGTAACGTTTTCCTCCTTCATGGTGAACTGAATCATTATCATTCTGTCCGTCATTATCTTCTTCACTATCAACCTCTGTATCACTGTCTTGGATAAGTTCCTTGCAATTGTCGCTTTCTTTTGGATCTGACTCATCGAAATCTTCTTCACAACTTCCACCTTCTTCTAAAAGTTTGCATATTCTAGCCTCCTGTCGTTCATAGCAACACATTTTCACTGAAAACAAGACATTCACCACTCAAAGCGAGAACTGAATACTGAGCCGGAAATGTTACAACAGTGGTCGCGCGGGGGTATGACGACACTCCACATGTGAAGAAAGAGTGCTAATGCCTGTCACAGCAATTCTAATATAAGCACTCGCTCAACACTTCATGGTCAAGGTCACCTAGAGAGGTATAAGAGATAACAGCAAACTAAATGAACTCAATCATAAGATTTAGCCTAAAATATGAATGTGGGGTGTTGCCAACACCCTGTGCGACTCTTTGAGGGTTAATTTACTACGATCATGAGCTATTATGAGTATACATCGTTACTAATAAATGGAAGTCAAAGTATAGCAATTTATAAAGGTACCAGTAGGTATAAGGATGAAAAATAGATATTAATTAATGCACACCTTTCAACCACCCTAAAAGCTTAAAACTTGGTAAGTTATAAGGGAACCTTATACTGCTATGTTACAAAAAATATTCCCCAAACTCCCAGAGGAAGCCAAGCTTGAAATTGAGGCTCAAAAATAAAACATAAGTATGCAAATGAGGAGTGAAGTGTTAGAGGAAGGAGTGAATCGTTCTAGCCAGTTACTGCATGAGTGAGAGTGGATGTTTTTATGCATAGCTTATACTTTGCCAAGCTCTGCTCTGCATGATTCAGGAGTCCACAAACCTCAGATATTTTTTTTTTTTAGGAAATGAAGAAATTCTTTGTTTGTAACCACAGCACTCTAAAATGACTATAGGAAATACAAAAAGGAAGGAAAAATAGTCATAAAACTATTCTGAGCCCACCCAGCTTTCGCTCCCATAAAGCAAAGTTGGTCTGAAAACAGACCGATGTAAAGATAGGCCTAGTTTCGTCTGGGAGCTGACTTCCTTCTTACAGAATACTCTTGATCGCAACTGCGACATCACTGCTTTATCGTACTTCATAATGAACAATCATTGTTATGCTTTTTACTGCGTGGGAAACATATTTTCCAAATTGATGACCTAAAGCTTATGTGGGTTTAAACTTTTCCTGAAAGTCCATATCAATGTTTAACATCAAATTCCAAGAGTTAAGGGAAATCTTCAAGACAATGAGCAAGTAAGGGTACTTAGTTAACAAAGGAAGCTTTTCCTGTTGGTTGGAGGTAGATAAGTGGGCCTGCTGCAAATACAGTTAAACAGCAATCTGGATAAATTTAGGTTTGTTGCTGTCTGAAATGTCAGGGTTAATTAAAATAACACAGGTTCATAGTGTGAGGTGCATTGAAACCATGTACTTAGGAGTGAAATACGTGTATTGACAATTTACTCTTCAGTAATACAAATGTCAAATAAATCTATAGCAAAGAAATTATGTATTTTTGTCCTTTAATTGAAGAACACTATTGACATAATTTAACCTATTTATTAATATTATTATATAACATGGTCCGTTTGGTTGGTAATATTCATCCAGGTCAAATTGTCCACTTTATTTTGTCCACAACCATGTAGTCCATCCATATTTGATGAACAAATCTTTTGTCTGTATTTTTTGGTCCATAGGAACTCAGTCCATTTTTAATGCTGTCTATGAACATAATAGGTCCACATATATTTTGTCTGCTTTTCTTAGTCCACTTATTTTTGTCTACCTTTTAACAAATTTTGTCCACAGTCTTTTTAACAAAAATGCAGATTATTATTGTAGTTCATAATGAATAATCATTGTTATGCTTTAATATGGTAATCATAGTTGTACACTTTGGTATTTACCCAGTCACTGAAGAGGAAAACAAAATTTACATACATACATACATACATACATACATACATACATACATACATACATCAAGACCATTATGCCTTTCAGCATTCAGTCTGCAAGCCTCTGTGAATTGACTAAATGTCACCACAATCCTCTATTTGCAATTAGCGTTGTGGCCTCATTTAGTTCTATACCTCTTATCTTCAAATCGTTAGAAACGGAGTCTAACCATCGTCGTCTTGGTCTCCCTCTACTTCTCTTACCCTCCATAACAGAGTCCATTATTCTCCTAGGTAACCTATCCTCCTCCATTCGCCCCACATGACCCTGTCTCCGTTTGAGTTCATTCCTAACTTAGCCTTTATATCCTCATTCTGAGTACCCTTCTGCCATTGATCCCACCTGTTTGTACTGGCAATCATTCTTGCTACTTTCATGTCTGTTACTTCTAACTTATGAATAAGATTTGTTCCTGTAAAGCAAAGTTGGTCTGGAAACAGACTGATGTAAAGATAGTGTCGTCTGGGAGCTGACTTCCTTCTTACAGGATACTGTTGATCGCAACTGCGAGCTCACTGAATTAGTTTTACTGCACCTTGATTCAATCTCACGTACTATATTACCATCCTGGGAGAACACATATCCTAAATACTTGAAATTATCTACCTGTTCCAGCTCTGTATCACCAATATGACATTAAATTCCATTTCTTACCTACTGACATCAATTTAGTCTTCCAAAGGCTTTCTTTCATGCCATACTCATTGCACCTAATTTCAGGTTCCAAGATATTAGAGTGCAGGCTTTCGACACAATCTGCCTTTAAGACCAAGTCATCAGCATAGGCCAGAATGCTTACTACATTTCCAACTAACTGAATCTCTCCCTGTCACTTTATAACTTTCAGCAGATGATCCATGTAAACTACGAACAACAAAGGTGAAAGATTACAGCCTTTCCAAACCCTTGTAAGTATCCTGAACCAAGCACTCATTTTACCATCAATTCTCACTGTAGCCCAATATAATTCACATTTCATTTTGCATCACTAATCACTTTAATCCTTGCTCATAAATCTGTACGAAGAATGGGTACTTTAGCTAGTATGTGAATAAAGGTTACTGGATCAAGGTTCTGTAATGAATGCTTATAGAATCATTAATGTGTTTATTGGTATATTTATACAACTGGTATTGTATAGTCAAAAAACAGATTTTCCAAAATATACTCACTATATCTCCTCTACCATTATTCTAATATAATTGGAGTGAAACCTAACACAACATCGATATTTCAAATGTAAGAAAATTCTTCTTCTGAAATTTACAGTGAAATAATACAGTTATTATGGAAGGTGATGGTTTTACTCTTAATTTAGCTATAGTTAATTAATTTTATAAGAGAAACTCTATTGAAAGCTGACTATCATGTGAATTCAGTACACATTTCTTTTCTATTTCAAAATGACCATGTAAAGTAATTTTATTTTCATCCTGCTCATTGTTTACATGAAAATGTGTAGACTTTATACCTTAAACTTATGGTATATTGATTTTGAATCTGCTTTCTGAAGAAGTGTTTCTTCAGTAAATATCAATTACCATATATCTTCAGTTTGTGAGAATTATTAGTAATGGTATCTATTAAAATATTTAATTGAAATTGTTTTCATTTTTTGCTTTACTTCAGCAGAACATAAAGAGTAAGATAAGTTTGGTATTTTTCAGGTTGTTGTGAATGCCTTAGTTCAGGCCATCCCCAGTATCTTCAATGTGCTTCTAGTGTGCCTCATCTTCTGGCTTATATTTGCCATCATGGGAGTTCAGCTGTTTGCAGGAAAATACTTCAAGGTGAATCACTCTTTCATTTCTTGCAGATATTTATTGAAGTGTTGAGTTCATTTCCACAATGGAAACCTTGTTGGTATTATAACTACATAATGCAATACCATGTTGACTTTTTAATGTACAGTACAGTTACCAGTATGTTTTGTATAATAGAGTTTGTTAAGTTGTGTAAATAGTCAGTTTCATGAAGATGGATTGGTGCCATTCACTGTAAAATGTTCCAGAGTTGTAAATATTTTTTCTAGTCAAATCTCCAGTAGTAGTTTATGGCACAACAATCAGGGCACCATTTTTCATTATAAATATATAATACTGGTTAACAGTATTGGTGAAAATTAAAATAATTGTGCTGATTAATATTCAGTGTATTTTTCATTTAAATAATTACCTATATAAATAAAATTACAATTTAGTATGCACATCTCAAATTTTTGCCTCATACTTTGTTTTCTTTGTGCATTAGGTGTACAAAAGTAAAAAATGAGTTCAGTTCAATTTTGTCTGTCTGGATATTTATGTGAACATCACAGAAATTGAGTTGACATTCTTGAAACTTAGTATAGTTCAAGAATATCCAGAGAGTACACCTGGATATATATATATATATATTATTATTTGATTTATATGCAGTGGCCTAGCAATATTAAAGAGGCCAAAACAGAATTGTCATATTTCTCTGTTAATATTAGCTGTGCCGGGCTGAGTGGCTCAGACGGTTGAGGCGCTGGCCTTCTGACCCCAACTTGGCAGGTTCGATCCTGACTCAGTCCGGTGGTATTTGAAGGTGCTCAAATACGCCAGCCCCGTGTCGGTAGATTTACTGGCACGAAAAAGAACTCCTGCGGGACTAAGTTCCGGCACCTCGGCGTCTCCGAAGACCGAAAAAGTAGTTAGTGGGACGTAAAGAAAATAGCATTATAAAATATTAGCTGTATCAAAAAACTGTACATGGTAAAAGGTGTGCAAAATATAATTTTCAGTCTTTCATGTCAGATGCTGTAAGAGAGATATTCGAGAAAATTCCAAATACCTCCAGAAACATCAGTTCTTTCTAAAACCTGCATAACAAAAGTTATAGAAACTACAATTTCCAATCATTCTTGTTTCATACATTTTTTGCTGTATGGGCTGTGATAACAGAGATATTAATGAATTTAAATTTTTAGTGCTGACAAAATGTCCATCAATGCTGACGTGAAAATGTTGTTCAATCATGATAATAATGAGTTATGGCAATGAACAATGTTATGATTGATTGTATAAGGTGTAAAACTTCATAGTCATTAGTCTATATATTGATCAGAAAGATAATTAAAATGATCATTAAAATGAGAAGAAGAAGAAGAAGAAGAAGAAGAAGAAGAAGAAGGAGAAGAAGAAGAAGAAGAAGAAGAAGAAGAAGAAGAAGAAGAAGTCATGAAATTAGGGGAATTGAAAGATATCCTGAACCTCAGATGCTTTTTATCACCTGGCTGAAAAACTAGTACTGTAATGTGGTGGCCTATAATGTCCCAACCCATAAAACTGACCAACACTAACCAACACTAATATTACATTAACTGTTATTAGTTTAGGCATAGCAAGTAGAAGAAAGAAGTGTGATCACTCGCCTAGTTCATTGGTTCCTCCGTTAGGCCGCTCTCCCAGCAGTATTTGAGCTTGAGCTTACAAGTCAGCATACGAATAATGGACAATTATTGCATAAAAAGTATTTTACTTTTGCTTACCATTCCAGAATTCAGTTGTCAGATAGTTTAGATAGCTTCCAGGTAGACTTTGTGGTCATAGAAGATTTCAGTTCCTTTCTCATCTGTCTTGTTACAAAATAAAATCAACATTTCATATAATGTAACACAAGTTTAGGGATAATGTCCGCAACAGGGTCATCACAGCATCCTAATTCTTTTGAATTAATAGTGATACTGTGCAAACTGTCCAAACACTTGTAATATATATCGCCCCATAGACTATGTTCACAGGAGAGTTTTTGTTCCACTACACTTCCAACTTGCACGAACACATTATAAACTGCTCTTGAAGGATGGTTGAGGAAAGTGCTGTCTGCTGTATTTATTGCTATAGTCCCTAACAAATGTGAGGGCTGCAGCAAGTAATTCTTCTGTAGGCTTTCTGTGAAGCTGGCTGACACATTTATGACATTTTGTATATCCTCCTAGATAATAAATCAAACACTCCTTTGCAAGACTTTGGCTATCACTGTTAATTAGACCTAAATTGTTCTCCCAGTCTGGTAAGAGGTCATCCATGTTCTCAGTGAAGTCTAGTGCTTGTCTTATTTCATTTTGTGCATTTTCTACTACAGCCTTATTTGTCTCTTCTGTCTTCTTAGCCAGTGTTTTCATTTGATTGACGAATGATGTCAATGTCGGTTCAAATTTGCGCTCACAATTACTACCCGATGACAAGGCAAGTTTGGTTGGGATATAAATAGACTGCAACATGTGTAAATTCAGAAAATCTATTGTTGAAGGGTGGTCTTCACAACTTAATGAGCATAGTATACCAAAGTGCCATTCTAGTGGATCTTGATTAAATTTGGCTGTGAGCACATATCGGAATCCATTATTCCATAAATACTCGGACACTCGCACACATCAGTGTGCACAACATCAATTGGTTTTCTGTCCTATGTTTACAAGACTTAGGTACTCCCTTGTTACTTAGTTTCCCCTAAGTACAAACAGAACAAGTATTAATATCATTACTCCTTTTCAATTCTAACATAGGCAATTTAAACAAAGCTTCAGAATGTGCATGTCCGTATCTCTCATGCCACAACCTAACCTCCCAACACTTTTAAATGCTACTTTGTTATTACATTCTTGATCTATTATTTGATCACAGTCACTCACAGCTACAATATCATTTCTCTCCTCTATTTGTACTACATACACATCATTCCTTCTGTTTGCAACAAACAATGTTTCATCTTCATTCTTATCTAGAACCACTGCTTTCTCACCTGCAAATCCTACTTTGAAACCTTTGCTGGTTAACTTACCAACTGATATTAAATTTGCACTTAAGTTTGGTACATACAACACGTCTGTAAATGTAATTGTCCATCCTATGGACATTTTTACTTTCACTTTACCTATACCTTTGATATCCAGCTTACTGTTATCTCCTATTTCTACATTCCCGGTTACATTTGTTAATATGTCTATAAACATCTCCTTTGTTGTACGCATATCAAATCAAATCAAAATCTCTTTATTTGCAAATGAGGTGTCTACGTCAGTGGCAAATGGTACACTAAAATACATTATTGTCAAGCACTAAATATTAAATTAACAAGAGAAGAAAATTTTCCTATAATACAATATTATACAATTTACGCTAACAATGTTTTCTATTAAACACATAGCTCATCCTTAATAAATTTATATTGTTTACAAAATTCTACTTATAATATATCCTGTACTACTTACAAATATAGTCAACTGATATACAGTATGTGGAATTACTTCAAATGATACTATACAACTGGTATAAGATTAATATTTACATTACATTTATTTACTTATTTACTTTTTTTTTTACCCGTTCTGGAACCTAAGTAGCATAACGACCTGCTGTGTCTTAACCAGAGCCCCTTTTGCCACCCCTTTTCAGAGTTGGGACGCACCTGAATTGAACAGCCAATCTCTAATTTTCTCAGTTCCTACAGTAACTACCATGCTCATCGCTTTATCTACTACATGTATAATTTCTGAGCTTACCAGTTTTCCATTCACTGATTTACTCTCCTACGATGGTTCGTTCACTCTTCATTGTTGGACATACTTTTGAATAAGTCCCGACTTGCCACAATTGAAGCACTTTTGGGTACTGCGACAATATTTAGATACATGTTCCTGTTTAATGCAATTGTAGCAACTATATTTTCCTCATCCCACATCTTCTTTCTTGATATCTCGCTTCTGTTGAACAACCATGGCTTGAGCTTCATCCTCCTCATGTTTTCCAGTGTCGTAAGCCTTTCCTCCATTTTGCTGAAGTTTCCTTCTGCTTTCCTCCGTGAGTAATCTTGCCTTCACCTTCGAGATGGTCAGTTTTGCCAAATCAGCTTCCAAGGAAGGTATACAAACTGCATATTCCTCTGTAAGGTTTCCGATGATCATTCCTGCAACTTGTTGATCTGTGAACTCGTATCCGGCTTTACTCGTTCTCCTCCACAGTTGATTTATTTTTGCGAAGTATTCTTGAACGCTTATGTCCTTGGGCTTCACAAAATGAGTTAACTGTTTCAGAGTCATAGCACCATTCACTACCCCTCCATCATTGCACAACTCGTCTAGTTTTTCCCATGCCTTTTTCGCTGATTCAATATCTGCAATGTCACTTTCAAAATCTTCTACCACATATTTGAAAATAACCGCTAACGCGATCACATTGTTTCGCGCTCATCGTCTCGTTTCTATCTGAGACAGTTGACAACCTGGCGTATCCTCATACCCTATTACTGATTCCCATACATCTTTCAACAACAGCTCTTTTTTCACCTTTAATTCCCACGAAAAATAGTTCTCCACTGTAAGCTTGGCCATATTCCTATTCAGTGCTTCTTCACCGGTCCATGAGGTCGCCATTTTTACCATCAATAATGTCACTCCTTAACGCAATTGTAGCAACTATATTTTCCTCGTCCCACGTCTTCTTTCTTGATATCTCGCTTCTGTTGAACAACCGTGGCTTGAGCTTCATCCTCCTCATATTTTCCAGTGTCGTAAGCCTTTCCTCCATTTTGCTGAAGCTTCCTTCTGCTTTCCTCCATGAGTAATCTTGCCTTCACCTTCGAGATGGTCAGTTTTATAATGTCACTCCAACGTTAATTCTCGTTACTTCATTTCCACTTATATTGTCCGAAATTTACTGTGGCGTTTTGGCTCTCTGTAGCTCTGGGCCCATAACCTGTTGATATATCTTCATTTCCGCTTGTTACACAGGTTTAGGTAATCAAATTATACCATTGAAACACCACCTTCTTCACACACAACCATTTATTATGAGTGGTTCACTACAACTGACATTGGTTCACACACACACACACACACACATGGCAATTCAAAACCTCCAAAGAACAAAACAAATGAAGATAAACTACTTGACTAAATTAATATGAATTACCAACAACATAATCTCAATGTTGTTTTTCCTTGAACTATATACACATGACATTTTATTCTTATGAGAAAATCACAACATTCCAACATGGCCACAGCCACTTCATTCTCATTCCTTTTGACTTTAAATTGTCAAAATTCTTCCATGGGTTAATGCAACATTAAACCACAAACAAAAAAGAAGCATTAAAGAAGTTGTTTGTAATCCTTAACCTTTGTATAAAAATTTTTGTTGAGACCATTCAGGAATTTTTTCTTGTATTGATAGGAAGATATTCCTCTTGCTGTGTGCATTCAAATATATAGAAATATTTGGAAGTACAGGTAATTGATTGTAATTAAAGGAATGCACATTTATGATGCAAATAGTGATTTACAGGTTGAGAACATTCTCTAATTCAGTTTTTTCATTTTTCCATATGTATTGCATGTAATGTCAATGCTAATGACTGCTAAAAGTTAAATACCAATTGAAGAGTCCACTGCAAAATTGATGGATGTCATTTCCCAGAAAATAAAAATATAAAAGCAAATACTCATAATTCCAGTCATAGGTATTTTAATGGTTAACTATTTAACCCATCTCATTCATAAACTAGTACTGAGTATATTAACAGGGTACACAATGAATCCAGTAAAAATGAACCTTACTCAGAGTGATATTTTTAGATTAAGTGCAGAATGTAAAGCACAAAAACGCTGAATGTCACATCTCATTGAAGAAGTATGTCCATTCGTCACTCTTATCACATTTTCACGAGTAATTTAATGGTATTACAGACTATCCAAGACAACACAAGGTCGAGAACGGCAGATACAAACCCACACCCGTAGCACGGGAAGTAAAGAAAACAAACTGGACAAGGGTCGTACTACAGATGATCTAACTTAACAAGTTCTCGAACACCAAATAGTAGACTTCATTCAACAGCGAGCCACACTTTTCCACCTAATAAGAGACAAGTGAATGGGAAGAAAACCAGAAGCCGTTTTAAGAAGACATAAACACTTCATAAACATTTCAACAGGAACATTTTACCAAAAATCTCCAAGTTTTTAACAGCAAGTGATTTTATTGGAAAAGCTCTTAGGACTTATAGTGAACCTAAGACATTTTAATCCAATAAGTGTTTTTAATATTAAGTTTAATGTCCAACTAACAACCACCCTCAATGCACTCCCCCGCCCCCCCTCTCCCACCCATACGCTTTCTGCTAACACCTGTTTTTAATGTTTTAATGTAAATTAAGAGATTGGTTTTATGCTATTTTTACATAAGCTACATATAAACAGCTGATGATGATTGCTAAGCAATTGAAACATGTTCTGTGATTATTAATGTCTTTATAAATAGCCCAAGGCTAAATAAAAAAGAGAAAGTATCGATTAGGTGGAACCTTTTTTCATTTATTGATTGGATTTAATTTAATGGTGTTAAATTAGTTGTCAAGTTTACAATAAATGAATTAGCTTTTATAAAGCTATGTTCTATTCTTGGACAATGATAATAAAAAATCGCGTGGTATAAAGTCTTTTTGAACTCAGTTATGTGGCAGTGAGATGAAGAAATCTCTGGCTTTTGGACCACAGAATTGAGCTAAATGTAACAGGTCTCTGTATTTCTCCTGAGAAATTGGTCGCTGTTCTTTATAAAGGAGACCTGGAAGGAGAAATTCACCTGCTGCAACTTCTTGGCTCCTTGTGGGATGGACAGACCTTACGACACTTGATTCCCAGGCACCGTTGAAAGTAGATCTGTGCCGTACTAGGCGAGTGTGACCTGCTTCAAACAATATCTGCCAGATAGGTCTTGAGGGAAAGGGACATTTCTTTTTTAACATAAGCTGCAGAAAAAAGGTCCAGTTTCACAGGAGTGCCTTGTCTACATCAATAACTTGAAAAGGCGATGGTTTCACTCGGGCAGATTGAAACACGTGAATCCAGTCTTCTGGCAGTTCTGCGTATGATTTTGTTTTTATTAGGGCCATGTTACGATCACATTCGAGGTAAGAATGTCCCCGTCTTGGGAAAGTGACTTTGATTGTTTCCAGTCTTTTTGCAACTACATAATGTAAAAACCTGAACACTGTGTAGTTCTTATTCTGAGCCCCCCCCCCCCGCATGAGTCAGAAAAAAATTTCCAGGTGTTTAACCTTAGTATCAAGTTTTGTAAAAATGAAGTTATGGAGCATTGACACAACCTCATCAGAACCTTCCCCTCCTACAGTCTCAGGGTTGCAGTAGAAAAACGATTCAGATGTTGATAAAACATGGATGTTGAAGGAATACAATAACAACTGTCTCCTGTAATAAACATCATTAGTAGAGATATTTGGCATGTGTAGGTTTTTCTGAAAATCCATCGTGATTGACTCATAATCTTCTTTTTTCATGCTTGATTTACTTGCATCTCTTTTCCTTGCATAGAATGTGTCAGCTGTTAGTTTGTGAACATTCTGATCTATTTTGAGCTTTCGTAGTTGTGATTCCAAATCAGCCTTTTCATCAGATCCCAAGGAACTCATCAATAACCTTTCTTTTATTGCCTTTTTATCAGCCAGATATTTGTCGCAAGTATCACTACGAGGGTATCCAAATGATATATTCAATTTCTTGTTAACTATCTTCCTATAAAATTCGTAAGATACTTAAGGTAAATTTTTGTCTTTGTACATTTCATACAACTTATGTATGTTCAAATCTTCTGGAAGGCAAAGTTTTATCCTTGCTATAGTGACTAGGCCATCCCTTGAAAGATGCTATATGATCTTCTACAGCTTGTATAACATGTGCAGATTTCTTATTGTGTTCATGTATATATTTACCATGCTTATCCTTTGGTGCCTGACCATGACATTTGAATGACTGCTGCAAAGTTTGTAATCTCCTACCAGTTATACCATGTATTGCAATAAATGCCTTTGCACAGACGGGAACATCAATAACAGCAGAAGTATCACTATTTACAGGAGCTGCTCTTACCTTGTAATATAATCATGAAAATTTGCATCATTTTCGTCTTTCCTAGACCTGCGATTCTTAACTGGCTGAAATGTTATTAGTCCAAAAAGATAGGCATTTTGTTCATCATAGGATGCCATTTCATTAAACTCTTTAATTATACATTTTCTTTCCACTTCAGATACAGTTTCAAAGCACTTAAGTCTTCTACATTCACAGTCAGGCCCAGATTCATGTGAACATAACCTCATCTTCTTCATAACATCAGTCATTCTGCCATGCTTTAACCTCGTCTTTGTGTTGTTTTCACTCTTTGTCTCATACACCACATCAGGATCAGTTTCAGGATTATCTTCTTCTTTCTTAATCCGGTCCTCTTGTACCATGAGGTGTCGAGGATACGAGAGATCTCCATCTACTCCTATCTCCGGTAATGGCAACGGCCTCTCGTACCGAGAGTCCCCTCTCCTGCAGTGCTTCTCTAATCCCCTCCTCCCATGTCTTCCGTGGTCTTCCTCGAGCCTTCCTTCCTTCCACTCTCACCTCCCTCATTAACCTCGGCAAGCGGTCTGTCGACATTCGGTGGACATGGCCAAACCATCTCAATTGATATTCTTGGATGGTTTTCTCCAGTGGCTTCATATTCAATACTTTCCGGATGGCTGTATTCCTGATCCTGTCTCTCCTGGTTTTGTCCTCTACTTTCCGGAGGTACCTCATCTCTGTCGCCTGGATTCTGCTCTTGGTTCTTTTTGTTAGCAGCCAGGATTCGCAGCCATAGGTCAATGTGGGAATAAAGGTGGATTTGTAAACGGCTAATTTTGTGCCCTTTGAGATCTCCTTCTTGTTGAGGAAGTTTGTTCAGATGGCATTAAACAAGCGCCCTGCTGTTCCTATTCTTTCTGTTATTTCTTCCTCCATCTTCCCATCTGAGCTGATGATTGAGCCAAGATACTTGAACTTGGTGACTTGTTCTAATGGTTTACTATCGACCATGATACAGTGTCTCTCCTCATTCCTGCTGATAACCATAGTCTTTGTCTTGTCCACATTCACCTCCATACCTTTTCCTTAAGCTCTTCCACCCATACATTGATGTTGTGCTGCAGGTTTTGTTCGCTGGAGGCAACAACAATCAGGTCATCAGCAAATGCCAGGTCAGAAAATCGTACTGGTCGCATGAGATAATTTCCGACCGTCAATTTCTTGATTTTCTCATGACACAGCTTCATAATATGGTCGAGGTATACGATGAAAAGAAGAGGGCTAAGACTGCAGCCCTGCCGGACTCCTTGTCTCGTAGTGAACTCTGCTGACCTCACATTTCCTGTCCGCATGTAATTCCGACAGTTCTTATACAGACTCATGATTGAACTGCAAAGCGACTTGCTAACTCCATACTCCTTTAGGACTTTCCAGAGTTTGGACCTCGGGACTCTGTCAAATGCCTGTTTCAGGTCAATAAAGGCAGCATGTAGGGTCTTGTTCTTTTCCAGTAGCTTTGCACTGGCCATCCTAACAGTAAATATGAGATCTTGCGTGCTTCTATTTGGGCGGAAGCCACACTGGGCTTCTTCAAGTTTAGCCTCTACCTCCTTTCTTAATCTAGTCTCCAGGATCTTTGAGAAGACCTTCCCAGGCACTGATAACAAGGATATGCCACGGTGATTACTGCACTCTCGATTGTCTCCTTTCTTAAAGATGGGGATGATGACTGCTACTTCCCAATCTCTAGGTACCTTTTTTGTTCTCCAGGCCTCCACCATAATCTTGAATAGAAAGTTTCCTGCTTTCTTTCCCAAGTTCTTAATCATTTCTGGGGCGATTCCATCATGTCCTTGGGCCTTCCCATTCTTGAGTTGTTTAATAGCCAACTGCATTTCATTTATCCTTAAGTCCTCTCCTTCTTCTTGTTCTCCTTCTCCCCCCGTCTCCTCTCTTTCCTCACTTGACCATGAGCTGTCTTCATTCCCATTTCCATTCAGTAAATCATTAAAATATTCTTTCCATCTCTCCATTATTTCTTTCTCTTCTGTTAAGATTTTCCCTTCCTTATCTTTTATAAACTTTAGAGGGCACTGTTTCTCCTTTCTCATGTTTTTCAGTGCTCTATAGAACAGCTTCTGGTTCTCTTTATAATTTTTCTCCATTCTTTGTCCGAATTCTTCCCAAGACTGTCTTTTCGCTGTTTTCACTAGGTCTTTAACCTTTCTTCTTTGTTCTTTATACATCTCATGGTCCTCAGCATCCTTGCTTCTTAAGTATTTCTTCCACATTTCCTTTTTCTTTCTTACTTCTTCCTTGATATCATCATTCCACCAGCTTGTTCTTTTCTTGTACTCCCCCACCTTTGTTGTTCCACATACTTTACTTGCCACTTCTAATAGTATCTTCTTGAACATGTTCCACTTTCCCTCCAGGTCCATTTCCTCGATCCTCTCCTCTATCCTCTGACACTCCTCCTCCACTTCCTGTGTGAACTGCTCCTGTACCTCCCTGTTCTCTCTTAACTTATACACCTTAATCTTTTCTTGCTTCTTGTTCTTAGGTTGTTTCCTCTGTACCTTTGCTGTTGTTTCCATTGTTGTTATCAAGGGAAAATGGTCACTTCCTATTTCATAGCCACGGTATACTCGACAGTCTGTCACCTTCTGGAGATGATCTCTCTTCACTAACACATAATCTATGATGGAGCGCTCATCTCGGCTGGGTTCCTCCCTCGTGTACATGTGTATCATCTTATGCGGGAACATGGTGTTCACTGCGACGAGATTATTGGCAACGCAGAAATCAACAATCCTCTCACCATTGTTGTTAACCACAGGCTCACCATGCCGGCCAATAGCTCCGCCACTTCCCTCTGGCTGGTTTCCGACTCTGCCGTTGAGATCTCCTAATACAATGATTTCCCCTCGAGTGTCATCCACCACATTCTGTAGCTCTTCGTGGAACCTATCCTTCTCCTCCTTTCTTACATCGTCGTTCACTCCGTAAACCACAATAAATGTCATCAGCTCCATCTCTGGATCTAATCGTATGCTGACCGTTAGAATTCTATCCGTGTGGAATTTCCAATCCTGAATCTTGTTTCTGAAGTTCTTGTGGATCAGTAGTGCTACTCCTGATTTGGCCCTTAATCTGATGTTAACTCCACTATAAATGAGCACATGATCATTCACCATTGTATCTACCCCTTGACCTTTCTTTTTTGTCTCTGTCAGTGCCAGCACTACAAGTTCTTGCTCTCTCGAATTCTGCCACTAATTCATTCTCCTTTCCAGCTAATCCTCTTATATTCCATGTTCCAAATCTCATAATCCTTTTTCCTCGCCATGTTGCCATCGGGTTCAGCAGTCCGGTGTATCTCTCGTTTTGACTTTTCATGAGAATTATTTCGGGCATGTGAGATATGGGCCCACAGTGCCTATAGGGCAGTGAGGGGGCTGCCCTCTTTTGGCCTCTGCCCCTGCCATGCTGCAACTTCAGGACTGGTGGTGTTCTCATTCCCTACTCCCTGAGACAAAGATTTTCTTCCTTCAGGACCTACAGCTGAAGGTCTGTCATTTAGTCTGGCCCCTCATCCTCGACCTTACCGGCAAGGGTGACCCTGCCAGGAGCCGAAGCTCCCGCCGGCATCGCTCTCGGGATCACTGAGGCACGCAAGCCTCCCCACCACGTCAAGGTACCAGACCATGGGGGAGGTTCAGGATTATCACTCGTGGTAATATTATATTTTGCACTTAACAAAATAATAAGCAAAACACAGAAAATGTCCACTATGCAGAAGAATGCGTCACAAACCAAATGACTTCGTTATCAATAACAACACTGGAAAAGATACAATGAATCATGGGAACAAAATGACTACCATCATTCTTGCGTTGTATACTAATGACATCCAGCATTCTTGGAGTGTGTACCAAATTATCTTTACCTCATATCTCATGCACTATTCGCGATTTTAACTTCGCCTTTTAACCACATATTCTATGCCATATAAAGCATATAGTGGCACTCTCAGCTCATTTTTGGTGAAAAAGTGACATCCATCATTTTTCCAGTGGACTCTTTAATTGAAATATGCTTACCACTTCATATGTACATAAACAAATTTTGGACAATTAATGTAAATTAACACGAAGTATGAATCACTGTTAAATTCATTCCAGCACTATATAAAACTGTAGTCGTAACTCGTATATATAGTCTTCCAGTGTTTTTACAATCAAAAACAACTAACAGTAATAATTGTTTCCTTGATTTTATAATGTGAGTATAATTTACTTTATTTATGATTTAACACTTCTTGTAATGAAGAATTCATCTGCCATTTAATCTCATTCATGAAATTATCATTTTGCAGTGTGAAGATGCCAACCAATCAGCTGTAAGTCATGAGATCATTCCAGACAAGAATGCATGTATAGCTGAAAACTATACATGGGTGAATTCTCCCATGAATTTTGATCATGTGGGTAAAGCATATCTGTGTCTGTTCCAAGTGGCTACTTTCAAAGGTTGGATCCAGATTATGAATGATGCCATTGACTCAAGAGATGTAAGTTCCTTTAGAATTAGTGTTGATTTTGAAAATAAGGCTTTTGGGTAACAGGGCTATTTATCACTGATACACCAAATCTGCATATGTTTTAATACATGATGTTGTGATGTACCTGTACAAATTTAGTTTCCTAGACTCTATTATTAATTCACTCATCCCAGGAAATATCAAGATAAGGTAAAAAGTTAAAGTTTTCAAGGGAAGTATTTTTGTTTTTAAATAATAGAAAATCACCAATTCACCAAATGTTGTCAAACTGTTCTGCATAACATGAAACAGCTTTTTAATTTGGTTTTGGTTTGATTTTGTTTAATTTAAAATATTAATGAAGTACCTGCTTTGGATCTTGAATGTAAGTGACTTGTCATATATTGAACAGGCATTATTTTCTGATGTGGACAAGTCAAAACCAAAGTGGTGTAATTCACATTTGTGTATTGTTAGCTCTCTCTAACAGAGGCAGCTGTGTAAATTCACTACCAATAATTCATTTACAAGATAATAATATCCACATCCACATCCACAATACCAACAGAAAATATACTACACACAAGACATTCTGACTGTTGTGTCAATCAATCAATCAATCAATCAATCAATCAATCAATCATTGATCTGCATTTCAGGATACTTTCATACTTCTAAAAACTCCATGCAAGCGTGTTGATCTACTAATGTCATTCCATCTCATCTCTCCACTGACAGCTTAGCACACACTGCTTAGTCAAGCAACTTGTCTCCTGACTCCCAAGTCTTCCCAGCCCAAAGTTTGCTACATTGTCATAATACTGCTTTTTTAAAATTTTTGTTGTTGTCAGAAATCACCTGGAGCAAATATGCTGATTCTAAAATCAAATAGTCCTAGTGAAGCATCCTATACACTGGAACCAATCTTTAATTGGGGTTTTAACCAATGACCTATATGCCCTCTCCTTTTCATTCTTACTAGAACCCCCAAAATACCCTCATAACCATATGAAGAGATCTGTAACTTATATTTGTAACCTCATTAACGTTATTACCTTGATGAAGATCTTTCTTTATTTTAACACCTAGGTACTTTCACTCTATCAATACAGTAACTAAAGCAAAGGACTTTTCATCTTAGTGAAACCTGCAACCTCGCTTTTCATCCTGTTTACGAACATACCATTGCCTGCTGTCCATCTCATAACACCATCACGGTCTTCCTGCAGTCACTCACAATCCTGTAACTTATGTTGTAATGTTTACAGAGATATCATCTGCAAAAGGCTTTATCTGTGATTCCAGTTCTTTACTCACATCACTGATACATAAGAACATATAAAGGTCCAATAATACTGCCTTGTGGAATCCCCTCTTAATCAGTGCAGTATCAGATAATTCTTCACCTACTAATTTTCTTAGTTCAATTTTCTAGAAATTTAACCTCCCATTCAATCACTCTTTTCTCTAGTCAATAGCCCTTATTTTCTTCAGTAGTCTCCCATGATATACCCTCTCCAAAGCCTAGGATAGGTCAATAATTATACAGTCCATTTGACCTCCTGAATGTAAAATATCTGCTGGAATCTTGTAAGTTGAGCCTCACTGAAATAAACTTTCCTAAAGCTAAACTGCCTTCCATTAAGGTTTACCTATTCTAAAAATAGCTCAGTTTTGTGCAAAATTTTGCTGTAGCCAGCTTTTATGGTAAGAGAAACATAAAAGAAAATATGGGGTGATTCATTTCTCCATTGTAAGTGTGGAAATAATTTTTCTTGCAGATTGATAAGCAGCCAATCCGTGAAGTCAACATTTACATGTACCTGTACTTTGTCTTCTTCATCATTTTTGGCTCTTTCTTCACTCTCAACCTGTTCATTGGTGTGATCATCGACAACTTCAATGAGCAAAAGAAGAAGATAAGTATTCTGTTCTGTTAGGTCTACAACCAACATATCTGTAGTATTTTCTTAGATATAAGTGGCAATATCTGCTTAAGGACAAGTGCTCTAATTTTGTATGGTATATTATTACTAACTCAATTTAAGTCAATTTAAAGAAATGTATGTATATGTATCCTGAATTTATCGAAAAGTTATATGAATTTAAAAAGCCGGGCTGAGTGGCTCAGATGGTTAAGGCACTGGCCTTCCGACTCCAACTTGGCAGGTTCGATCCTGGCTCAGTCCAGTGGTATTTGAAGGTGCTCAAGTATGTCAGGCTTGTGTCAATAGATTTACTGGCACGTAAAAGAACTCCTGCAGGACTAAATTCTGGCACCTCGGTGTCTCCATGAAAGTAGTTAGTGGGGCGTAAAGCAAATAACATTATTATGAATTTCAAAATCTAGAGAGTAAGAAATTGTGCCATTTATGCTTACCCAAGATTATGGTATAAATATCTGCATGGGTATCTTTGGAATGAAAGTTTGGGTAGGTACAAGAAAGAAAGTGAGACAGTGACACAGCCAAAACTGGTTAGAACATTTTTTGTGGAGACCAAAAAAAGTAACTTCATAAAGAGGGAACGTGTTTGAACGTAAAAATAATTACAATGAAAACAAAGAAACAAGTGTTTACAATTATAATTAATGAAATAAATAATGAAATACATAAAGAAATAATACATTTTATAACACCAACATAGTAAAACATTCGTAGAGACATGAACTATACATGTTGCTTACAATTATGTTTAAAGTTATCGCAGGAATGTCCAATATCCTAATGATTTGCACACATTTCATATGTGGATTACCATTTGCTTTCTCAATAACTTTAATTTTTCATCATTTGTAAACTGTCTAGCTTTCTTCTTCTCCATAACTGAATGTCCTGCAAACCACTATGTGTAAGTACAGGAGGCATAATTGAGTACATTGTTACACAATTCACTTACGAACATAAAATTAAGCACCAAAACATCAGCTGTATACGTACGTACAGTAGGCCTAATTTATGTATGGTGTTACACAATGCACTTACGAACATCTGGTGTGCAATCCAAATAAACACACGTCCACATCAAAGACTGGCTTGAGACTGACACTCCCTGCACCTGTAGGCTGACACGCTAGGGCCATGAAATTAATTTCTCTAACGTGCGCGCAATGTGGCCGGGAACGCTAATTTAAATTTCTTTTGGTGGGAATTATGAACATACTAAAGAGTGACGTCAGTGTGCTATCCTGGTTTCTTTAACATTTAATAGGACATGGACTGGGACTTTGGAATAATGACGTAATAACCAGAGAAATGCACTGGAGAGGAACGTCTTAACCAGTTTAGACTGTATAGTAATAATTATCACTAAGGGAATATTGATTATTATAACTTCTACACAATTGCTAATATGCCCCCCTGAGGATGGGGGAATAGAATACACCCACAGTATCCTCTACCTGTGTTACGAGACAACTAAAATGGATGATCTTGGCAAGACTCTGGATTGTGCAATTGGATTTGTGAATTGGACCCCCAGTAGGTGGGAGCATGTGAATACATCCACAGGTAACCTCTGCCCGTTGTAGAAGGCAACTAAAAGGGTCATGTGTCCATTCGTACCCTCTTGAGTGTTTAATGTAATCCGATTCAAAATGCAATGTGCATGCTGCTTTGGATGGCATGCTGCGTGTGCAACTACACCCAAAAGCCCTGATGGTATTGTAAGTTTCTCCTGAGTCGCTGAGTAAATTTACAAATATTATTAAAACTGGATTAAATTGAAAGATCTGAATATCTGCATTTAAAATGGAAAATCTGAAAATTAACATTCATTAAATAAATTACACACTCGTCGAACCTTGTACTCACACTTACTTGTTACCTGCTTACTTACACATACATTATTTGAAGGGCGCCAGCTGTCACTCAGTACAGCAATAATAGAATGAGACTCTTGACTATCTCTAGGGTGTGGGGTAATAAGCTTACTTTTGACAACATACCATACAAGTTCTGGGAAAAGGAGATTGGCGTTCGGTTTCCCCATTAATTTTGAGGTTAAGATATTTTACTGTCAATGAAATGAAACTATGAATTCGTTTGATAGAACAATATATATTCTTTAAATAATATATCAAAAAATAGTGAGTCTTGTTGCGATAAAACAGATGAGAATATGAAATTATGACATTGCAAATGAAAGAAACTAGGCATGAATTTGAATTCTTCTTGACCGGACATTTAACAATTTATACGAAATATTTCCCTCACTGATTCACTTGACTGTACCTTTAACACTTTGAGTGTAATTACGACGTAATCCATTGCTCTGGTGTTTACTGTAGATGTGTCACGCCTAACGTGGTGATACATCCTTGAGACTGCTTCTTCTCCATACCATCTGACTTCTTTGTAAGTCAATATGGTATGACCTCTTGGTAGGTCCAGGGTTGCCCTCTCTGACTCCTTGGTAAGCCTTGCGTCCGCGTCTTCCACTAAGTGACGGACCAACCATTTGGTCTCACTCTCTCAATGACCAATAATGGCTCACTGAGTCTTCACCATCTCTCGTTCACACTGGTTGGCTGACCACTTAAGGCCTCTTGATCTAGTAGACTACTTCACTGTACTGCATCCGTATAAGTAATGACTGACGCTACAATATGGAGCTACCTTATATAGACGTTGGTTGACACAACTACGTAATCTCCAGAAATAACAATGACATACTCCCACCTACGCGACAGATATTACATACAGTGGTGAAATAGCCCCGCGGCGATAGAGTCGATGCGCGTATATCTAAATAAATACGATGACATAGCCAAGGCGTGGCGATGACTTGGCAGAATCTCCACTGGTATAGCAATATACCAACGTCACTTCCAATCTCTGATATATACAACAATTCTCACTGTACAGGTGTTTAATGATAATCTACACATACGTATATATGTATATATCTAAGTGCAATCTTGCAAGCAACAGGCAATTGCAAAATTGAATAAAACGGATAATTACAATAATAGTACAATATCACAGATAACATAATAATAATACTGACATAATAATAATAATAATAATAATAATAATAATAATAATAATAATAATAATAATAATAATAATAATAATAATAATAATAATAATAATAATAATAATAAAATACAGATAAAATCATACAATAATAAAAATACAGATATCATCTTGTAACGGGATTTGAACCGTTACAATTCGCCTCCCTCATAAATAAATCGAAGAACAAAGAATCGATTGATTTATGAACAAAATTATATATATAACACTGACACAGATAAACACTTTAAATGAGTATACAACAATAATTTTCTTTTTCAGCATCCATACATTTTATAATACATCACATATATGAGAATTCTTCTCGCACATTGTCATCGCACATAACTGTCCAGTGTCCCATTCTCATACAATTCACAAGAGCATAGCTCTTAATTTAACACACACAAATAATTTCAATCAATATACAACATTCTTCTCCTTTTTTTAACATATCAAAACATTTTGTGAAAATTTACTTATATGAGAACTGTTCTCGCATATTGTTATCGCAGATAACTGTCCAATGTCCTGTTCTCCGTTTTTTGTCACACAGTACATGACAATGTAGCACTTATTCTTCCAATACACCAATACGACACTTGGTTCACACGCATATCGCAGATGTTAGTTTTATTTTGCACGTTTCTCACAAAATTTAATCATCTTACTCTTATTTCAACAAATCTCACGTGAAATACTTCTTTACATATATAATACTACAAATACCGACAATATCCCCTTCCTGATCTTTTAAGGAATATGCACACTTCCCGATACGGTTCACAAGGTGAAATACCCCTGATACAAAATAATAACTTCAACATATTTCCAGCCTCTGCAGATGATGAAATGGAACTCTGAGTAGCACTCTGTCACTCAAAGTGAATCAGTTTTGCCCTTATTAACTTACATCTCAACAAATCACATCCTCCTTGGCAACAATAATTAAAGAATCAATACTATGGCTACAAGATGGTTCAATTATTCCGTAATCCAGCATAATGTTTATTTGTTCTTAGACTACACTAGCACATTTAAGTTGACTGGGGTACTTACCTCCCACAAATGATGAATGGTCATCTACTACAAATTTATGTTCATATACGTGTTCTTCCTCACTTAACCACTAAATACATCTCGATGCTTACCTAACATCGAACACAATTACTCCTCCTGTAATTCACCCAAATTACCTCACGTCACTGCCTCATACCGACTATCCCTCGGATACTGGTCGTACAGGCACGTAACACACCCAACAAAACATTTCCTCTCACTAGGAACAACTTCACTTACCTCTCATATATTTCAAAGAACACACGTCACCAACACACTTACCTCAGACCCATCATAATTAACACGTACTTCTTTGCTAGTTTCCTCCCAGAACAAACACACACTACCTAAATCAAAGTCTACTCTACTTCCATGATTTGAAACCAAGTCAGCTCCTAAAATAACTGAATACACAAGTTTTGGTACAACAAGGCATGACTGAAACTTACAATTATCTTCAATTGACTGGTACCGCTATCATTTTATTTACTCACTTTGACTTACCCAACGGCTGTTATAAAATAGTACCTTCACTTACCTTCTTCATATCACAATTTCCATCATCGGAGTTACTACCTCACTACTTACATCATATTCTCGGTATAACAAGTACTTACATCACTTTAACAGATCACGTCTTACGTCTAACTTACCGCTACCATTAATTAATTAATGACTACGTCATTACTTAAATATCTCACTTAACATTACTTGGGTCACAATCACACTACACACTTAAATCTACTTTCACTACATTACTACTTATACTATATACCTGTTCAACTTCTACCTTCGGACTGTTCACTTAATTTACCCGATTCCCTGTGAATCTGAAATACTCTGGCTCCATAACGACACCTTGATAACATACATATTAAGACTATCATAATCCCTCTGATAACTCAAATACATACGCCTCCCATCTTCCGATTCTCTCTGATTACTCCTCTGACCTTCTCTCTCATAACTCAAATACATACGCCTCCCATCTTCCGATTCTCTCTGATTACTCTTCTGATCCTCTCTCTCACAACTCAAATCCATACGCCTCCCATTTTCTGATTCTCTCTCGTTACTCTTTTGACCACTATCACCATCAACACAAGTATTAATCCTCTGCGGATCATGATCACCCCCTCTCCTCTGATACACGGCTAACATTTTCCCCCTTCTCTCTACAATATTACTTTCCCTAGACATCATGCGCTCTCTCTCTCGCGCGCGCCCTTGCACACATTCTTTCCAAAGCCTATCAATGAACACTTTAAACTCTCCTAAATTAGACATATTATTCCAGTATACTCGAAACCATATTCTACTTTCACCGATAAAAACATTAGACAAAATCTCCAACACGTATTCCCATTCAATAACATTATTCCTCAACTTACTTGCAAATCTTTTCTCGACTACTTTTACAAATTCTGTAGTACTGAACTGTTTTCCAGAAAACTTGGTTAAATCACGATCCCTACTGAACAAACCACTCGCTATTACCACGTCTAAACCTGTCTTACCTCTACCTTTCTGCCGTATCACTTCCTGGCAGTTTACAACTTCTTCTTCTTCTTCTTCTTCCGCTCCTCTCTCATCCTCCTCGTCCTCTATTCTCACTTCTTCCTTCAATTCTTCCTCTCTTTCTCTTACCTGCTGTGATAGCGTTTCCTGTTCGTTCCGTAGTTCAGTGACCTCCACAAGTTTGCTTTCAACTTGCTCATTTCTACTAATCTGTTCCCCCATCTCTTCCCCAACTGCATTGCAAATCTTGTCCAATCTCTTCTCGACTACCTCATGGATTTCTTCCCGATTACTAGAACTTTTATCACTTAATTCTACGATATTCTCTGTACCAGTTCCTTTACCATACTTAATTTGAATATGAATATTGCTCCGATTCAACTTCATTTCACCTTCAATTTCAACACATTCTTCATTTGACTTACTTTCTAACTTACATGTTGACTTAGATGTTTGATTATTTATCTCTAATATCTTAGAATCTATTTTACTAATGATCGCATTACAATTTTCGTTATTACTGATAATAAACTGATCCATTTTGCTACATAGAGAGTTACACAGTTTATTAAAATTTTCATTACTACTATCAATTAATTCTTTCATCTCTTTCTTATTATTTTCACTCATCTTTTCCATTCGTTTATTACTATTTTCACTACTACTACTACTAAATAATTCTTTCATCTCTATCATCTCTTTATTATTTTCACTACTAGTATCAATCTGTTCTTCCATTTTGCTACAGCTACCAATCACTTCTTCCATCTGTTTATTATTATTTTCATTACTAGTATCAATCTCTTTCTTCCACTTTTCGAAACTCCTATTCCTTTCTTCCTCGAACTCGTCCATTTTGGCCATCAGCAAATTAAAAAGATCCTGGCTCACCCCCCCCGCGATTTCCTTTTGAGTTTCAGTGTGCTTCTCAATTTCTGCACTTTCCTGAATTATCTCAGAATCTTCCATCATATTCACCTGCTCCCTACTCTGAATTTCACCTTGGATGTCCGCAGAAGCAATGACCTCGTCGTCACATGACTTGTTATTGTCTTCCTTGTCCATCTTTGGTTCACTAGTGATAGTACGCGATCTCAAATTAATTTCCCTCTTCAAATCCCTTGACATATCCCCAAAATACAAATATATATCACAAAATTACACTCTTAACATTTACCGGTAATGATTCCGTTGGCTTAAATTGTGCATACTCCTCCCAAATGAACCTATGATATGCTGTCATTGAGAACAGATTCTGAATTTATTCGAGTCCCACGTTGCGTCGACACATTGTAAGTTTCTCCTGAGTCGCTGAGTAAATTTACAAATATTATTAAAACTGGATTAAATTGAAAGATCTGAATATCTGCATTTAAAATGGAAAATCTGAAAATTAACATTCATTAAATAAATTACACACTCGTCGAACCTTGTACTCACACTTACTTGTTACCTGCTTACTTACACATACATTATTTGAAGGGCGCCAGCTGTCACTCAGTACAGCAATAATAGAATGAGACTCTTGACTATCTCTAGGGTGTGGGGTAATAAGCTTACTTTTGACAACATACCATACAAGTTCTGGGAAAAGGAGATTGGCGTTCGGTTTCCCCATTAATTTTGAGGTTAAGATATTTTACTGTCAATGAAATGAAACTATGAATTCGTTTGATAGAACAATATATATTCTTTAAATAATATATCAAAAAATAGTGAGTCTTGTTGCGATAAAACAGATGAGAATATGAAATTATGACATTGCAAATGAAAGAAACTAGGCATGAATTTGAATTCTTCTTGACCGGACATTTAACAATTTATACGAAATATTTCCCTCGCTGATTCACTTGACTGTACCTTTAACACTTTGAGTGTAATTACGACGTAATCCATTGCTCTGGTGTTTACTGTAGATGTGTCACGCCTAACGTGGTGATACATCCTTGAGACTGCTTCTTCTCCATATCATCTGACTTCTTTGTAAGTCAATATGGTATGACCTCTTGGTAGGTCCAGGGTTGCCCTCTCTGACTCCTTGGTAAGCCTTGCGTCCGCGTCTTCCACTAAGTGACGGACCAACCATTTGGTCTCACTCTCTCAATGACCAATAATGGCTCACTGAGTCTTCACCATCTCTCGTTCACACTGGTTGGCTGACCACTTAAGGCCTCTTGATCTAGTAGACTACTTCACTGTACTGCATCCGTATAAGTAATGACTGACGCTACAATATGGAGCTACCTTATATAGACGTTGGTTGACACAACTACGTAATCTCCAGAAATAACAATGACATACTCCCACCTACGCGACAGATATTACATACAGTGGTGAAATAGCCCCGCGGCGATAGAGTCGATGCGCGTATATCTAAATAAATACGATGACATAGCCAAGGCGTGGCGATGACTTGGCAGAATCTCCACTGGTATAGCAATATACCAACGTCACTTCCAATCTCTGATATATACAACAATTCTCACTGTACAGGTGTTTAATGATAATCTACACATACGTATATATGTATATATCTAAGTGCAATCTTGCAAGCAACAGGCAATTGCAAAATTGAATAAAACGGATAATTACAATAATAGTACAATATCACAGATAACATAATAATAATACTGACATAATAATAATAATAATAATAATAATAATAATAATAATAATAATAATAATAATAATAATAAAATACAGATAAAATCATACAATAATAAAAATACAGATATCATCTTGTAACGGGATTTGAACCGTTACAGTATCTGCAACTCGTCGGATGAGAGCATCATTTACCTTGCAGTAGTATCTACCTAAAAATACAGGTCTCCACTCAGGAAAATGACTGAACAGGGACCTCTCTCTATACTCTGCGATACATGCCTAAACAGTATTGCTTAAACATCAGACCCCGGGCAATACCTTCCAAGCCAGGTGGGTATTGCCTTGGCTGTGCGCAGACTTGGTAGAATTTGGGGAAGATACTTAGGAGAAAAGCCATGAAACATTCAAAGCCTGTCCAAAGTAGTGATATAGCACAGAGTCTTTCAAGTTTGTGGTTTGTTCTATCTGCACCTGCTAATATTGCTAAGCCCAAGGTGGCAGTTGCTCCAGTGAGCAACATTACAAAGATTGAGAGGCAGAAGTTGTGGTCTAACCCACCTTCAACCACAAAGAAGCCTGTGATAGTGAAGGAAACTAAGCAAAAGCCACAACCAAGCCAGCAGAGGCACCATCACCAACCAGGGCTGGGAATGTCCCTCCTGGCCTATCTGAACAAGAAAAGAAGGTGGGGAAGAAGGGAGTACTTACTTGCTCCCTCATCTCTCCTATGAGAAGGAAAATTATCCTGTCTATTCAGAGGATGTGTGTCAGTGCCAATTGGACCATCTGCTCCAAAGTCAGTGCTTTCTCTTTGTAGAAGGGCATCCCTGCCATCAAATTGCATGTTGGAGGTCTTCTGGGACCCTCTATCTTTTCCACACCTTGTCCCTTGTCTGGTGATCAGGTGATAGGAATTGGGCGTTCACCTCCATCCTTGGATGGAAGCAGAAGCGGTGTTTGGGTTAGAAAGTGGCTCACCACTTGAAACCTAACACAAACAAGCAAGAGTACACACTGTGTAACTGATGCAGTGGAACTGTAATGGTTATGACAAGCATCTTAATGTCAGTTCAAGAAACAAATCTCAGACCAGATCATTGTGCGGTCTTGAAAAATGTCAGACTATCGTCAGAAGAACAGGATTATACCAACTGGGCTTCCAGTGGCATTGATATCTTCAATCATTCTGATATCTGCAGTGAATTGGTTCCATTAATAAATGAGATGGAGGTAGCAGTGGTTCGAGTTTGATTGTCTGTCATAACTATTGCTTATAATGTATATTTTCCAGGAACTGAACTGGAATTGAACTTTTTAATCAGCTCCCAGAACTTTTTGTCCTATTGGGTGATTCTGATGCTCATCGCCATCATAGGGCTCTGAAATTCCTTGCTCAGAGTAAGGGAGTTGGAGAAACTGATAGGAGCCTGGATTTTTGCATGTTGAAAACAGGTGACCTAACTCATTTTAGCATAGTGCACAGGAAATTTTTCTGCACTGACAGTAGTCTGTGCAACCATGTGCTCATCCCCCTGTTTCAATGGGATGTACATGATGACCTCTGTGACTAATAATTTTCCTATTACCGGGCGATTTGATCATGCACGTAGAGGCGCGCGGCTGTGAGCTTGCATCCGGGAGATAGTAGGTTCGAATCCCACTATCGGCAGCCCTGAAGATGGTTTTCCGTGGTTTCCCATTTTCACACCAGGTAAATGCTAGGGCTGTACCTTAATTAAGGCTACGGCCGCTTCCTTCCAACTCCTAGGCCATTCCTATCCCATCGTCGCCATGAGACCTATCTGTGTTGGTGCGACGTAAAACCCCTAGCAAAAAAAAAAATTTCCTATTATTCTTACATGTTGAAACAGACATCCATCGAGGCTCCTCCTCAGTGGATTCTGAAATGTGTTAATTGGCCAAAGTAGACATCATTAGCTGTCTTTATAGCTGGAGCGTAGATAATGATGTGGCACATGTCACGCAAGTTACTCTTGCTGCTGCCATCTTTCTCCAGGACTCCTCGATGTACAGTCATTCCCTGGTGGAATGATGAAATAGCAGTAGCTATGAAAGATCAGTGTCACTCTCATAAACTCTGTGGCCCATTTGGAAATAGTTAAGAAACTCCATACTAACATGAGCTCTTATTTGATGGAGTTAGAAACCTTCATGGGAAAGGTATAGGTATCAAACGAGTTCATGCGGTTAGGTTCACGTAGCTCTGAGCTTCCATTTGGGAGATGTGTGAGGTCAAACCCTGCCGTCGGCTGTCCTGAGAATGGTTTTCATTGGTTTCCCATTTTCACTTCCAGGCAAATCCAAGGTCTGTTCCTATTCATAGGCCATAGCCGATTCCTTCTACCTCCTTATTCAATTTTGTTCGCCAGCATTCATTTCATCTTCATTAGCACCTCAACTGAGGTTGACATTAGGAAGGACACCTGGCCATAAAAATATGCTATATAAAATCATCTCACCTCATTCCGCACCCAGTATCAAGAAACGGGACTAAGAAGCATACATACATACATACATACATACATACATACATACATACATACATACATACATACATACTGCACCACTCCCGCGTCCAGGTGGGGATACACGAGTTCCAGACTAGCTCTTAATAACAATTTCATCTGCCAAATATTGTTGGGTTGTGAGTTCCGCGTGAGAAAGTACACCTATGGCCTACGGTAAATCCCAACCTACGTAGATGAACGTCTTCAACACGTTATCAGTCGGATACCGTACTTGTATGATGCCGAAATTTATCTTAAAATTCAGATTATCATGGCTTGTCAAGAATTCCGTGCATGTCATCATCATAATCGCGATTCAGAATTAGTCATTATAAGCTTATATCTAGTACTTATTCTAAGTAGACATTGAAAGAATTTTAATGTTTTCACTACTCAGCTTTTATTAATAAATTGGTCTAAGTATGATTTGAGATAAAGGTAGAATATCTTGAAAAATTATTTATACACTGTGGCTGGTTTCCTACGCAATCAGCATCTCTAAGTGCCTTAATTATATTGCATTGAAGAAAACAGGTTTGGAAAAACCTCTAATAAATAAATGAAATTAGGCCTCATTCATCTATATCCTAATCCTGGCCTGTCGAAGAATTGTATCGTGACTATGTAGTATCCAAGAGAATTAAATGAAAAGAAAAAAAATAAATTATATAATCAAGTAAAATTATTCAACATAATTGTAATAATCGGATGCATCCAAATGATTTAAGTACAACAAGCTATACTCCCTACTATATACAATGTTCAAATTGAAAATGTGAAAATGCAAAGAAGGTGACCAATAATTAATCAATCAATTAATTAATTAATTAAGATCTGGAATCTTTCCATATTAAGCTGGATTGCTCCTTAAAATTACCAAAATTCAATCGTCTGAACCTAAATTCACATGCAATTAAAGAAATGCATATCACTCGGCTGAACACTTCACATCAATGTCCATGCACAGTAGAAAAATCGTGTGAGAAAATAATGTCTGTCCATTAGGGATTTTCACTAGTTGATATTTCAAATTTTCGTATGTTTCATATTTCATATCAACTGACCTCCATATAAGCAAATCTAAGTCCACTTTAAGTCGTAAGTAATCTCAAATTAATTCCATCGTAAGGCTTATGTGGCTAAATCATTCAATTATTATTTTAATTCATGGCTGAAATTCAATTAAAGTGCGTATATGACTTAATATAGCATTACCAAGTGTAATTAATTAACTTCCAACGAATAATACTATAGGTGGAAAAATTGACACATAGGAAGACTCTATCTTCATCTAAAATCCACATATGAAAGACTAAGTTACCAGTGATGTGTTAAACTGCTCCCATAAAATCAAAAGTTAAGTTGCCGTATGTGAGAATACATGAAAACAATCGTAGGTATGTCAGTGAAGGCCTAAATATTGACGTACGTGGCCTCTCGGCTCTTCTGATGATCCTACATACTCAATTAATTCTATACTGATGGCATTGAGATCGTATCCTAATCTGTATTATATATATATTAGGGAATAAAATAGCGATCGGAAACAGTACGTTTCAATACATACACTTTAGCATGTGCAACCTACACATACTACCATCTCTCGAAGAATACTATGACCAACTTCCTAAATAACAATAACTATCGCCATCATAATATACTATCAACTCATATGCTTATTGCATTCACCATTTAACACTTCAATTATCGCGTAGCATTCATAATCAAAGCACTCGTTTCATCAAAATACGCAACATATGTGCCATAACCTACACATATATAAATCATTATCATTACTGTCATAGTATCAAAGAACAGCACGTCGTAACCTTAAAACTGTGCCACTATATTTTATTGTAAACATTCCCTAAATATGATCTTTACTCTTGTTATTTTGTTAAAGCCATCACGCATGTATATTAGCTTCCACTTAATATTCTAACACTTCACTGACAACGATTTAAGAAAAATATCAATCACTTCTTCAATACCATATTGACAAACTTACGAACGGCATTCACTGGTATTTTACACCTATGTCTGGGATTTATGGTAACTTCAGATGAATACCTATTTCCTTGTAAGTACACTTGTATATTAACTACGCACACACAATGTCATAATGCACATTATATATTAACCAAAAGAATAAAGGTTTCTACTTATGACACGACTCAAATGGGGACTTAACTTTGCTTATTTGGTATTGACTTCCATCTCGCTGTTAATCGTCATGGGACGGTAGGCCTCGCTCCATGGTTCGGCTTTGGTAATCGGGTCCATCTCGTCCTCACAGCTGATTACCGCCCTCCTGGGTCATCAATCTCGTGAAGCGCCACCATAGCCGGAGTAGTCTCTGCCTCAGCTTCTTAGAACATCATAGTGGTCTTCATTGCGTCAAGGACAGAATAACACAAGGCATTAGTTGATTTATACATGCTGTAATCTGCTTAGTAGTGCTAATGCGAAAAGTATTATGTATTTTGGTCCGTCTAATTTGCTTATAACAGCTCTAAATATCGTCTTATTTCAACTGTCTTGCTCGCCGAAACGGTGTGAATTTTACGTGCTTTTAGAATTGCACTTTATTTTCCTTTTAATTCAGCTCTCTTGAAGTTGTGCAGTATCGGGCAAATACAATGTTCCGAGCCCAACCGTGACGTATTACAGAACCAACTTGACGTTTCCTAACAGCTGGTTTATAATCTCACGTATATGTGTCAACCAACAGCTGATGTTAAGCGGGTTATCGTAGATTTGATCTTCTCTTCAATAATTGATTAAAGAATCCGATACGTAACTGGTTTCTTTACTCGACTCCGTCCTTTCTTCGATGCAGTGCTGGATTGAGATTTGTTCTAATGGAAGATTTTTTTTTTTCAATAATCGGTTTAAATAATCCGCTCTCGTCATTCTTTCGCACCACCTTCTAAAAGCGGTTCTTTCCGTGATTGCCGGTTGAATTTATTGTCCTTTCGGCTCGTACCGCTGCTAATTGCTTTTATTTCAATTCTTTAATGGCTGGAGCGCCATTTTTGTTCCTAATACTGCAACTATAGAACGGTGAAATGGCACAATACATACATACATACATACATACATACATACATACATACATACATACATACATACATACATACATACATATATTGTAACCGTCCATGGGTCGATTCAATTAAGAGTTCGAAGATAGTGTAAGTACGCCTCGGTTGGTGTCAACGGAGTTACATGAGTCTCCACTCACGGGCATGGACATTCGACGAACACTGGTTACAGTTCATTTCTACTTGATAATAGGCTCTTATTACTATAGCAAGAATTTATTCCACTTAATTATGTAAGGCTATTATAATTCTTAATTCAACGAAATTAAAATATTGAGAATTTTAGTTTCTTGGAAGGATATTCCAATTTAATTAATCAAACATAAATGGAAATAGAATAACAATAATATTTACATGACAACATGATTGGAAAATAAGAATAGAATCGACATTGCATGCTTTGTTGGTTTGGATCATAACACAATTAATCACATATTGGTAATAAACTAACTTAAATTCAAATCTTGACTTGTAACAAATCCAAAATAGAACTTGCTGAAGGCTTATTTATCACGACACATTAAATTATTGTACTATCTTCTCATTGTCTGCCAATCATAGAATTAAATAAGAAATATTTAGGTATTTCACTCGTATTTGTCACTCATTAATCCAAGATTTTATCTTTCTATATTCCAACAATATTATGACTCATCGCATGAATTAACTATCTATCTAACAACTTGAGTATCCCATAATAACCTATGTCCAATGCTGTCGCTCGTTAATAACATAATCACATACTATTCAGAGACACTGCAACTAATTCTAACAAGTAAATTCAATCAAAGTAGGAACAGCATCTCCTGGAAACATATCATCTGCACCTAAAATACACAAGATCTAGCTGATAACATCATTAATAAATAAGAAGACTTGGAAACTTTCCAACAGCATCTGGCTTCACCGAGAGTATTCTCCTGAAAATTATGAAGATCTACTACTGTCTACGAGAATCCATACTACAAAGCAACTACTTAAATAAATACTAGTCGTGCACTGCTTCAGGTGACAATAACATCACTTAAGTATGAGACATCTCATTACCTTCATCTTAATGTCATCTACTATCGAAGATCCTCTATCCATGATTATCCGTTTAAATATGTAACATTCGCATCTTCATCGTGCCATAGATTAATATTTTGATGACTGTACACACGTTTCAATACTCATAATCTTCGGAACATTATGCAAAACATTATCATCAAATCCTATTGCTTGTCAATTTCCGATGCTACTTCAACTTCGCATGATGAACATCGTATTTAATCATTCTCAACCTTAAATTCATTAAAATTCTCGAAGACCACACTACACTTCTGTAATGCTTATTTTCAACAAATCATATATCACAGCAACCTCAGTTTGTCATATTAACATTCTATCGATGACACTATCATTTACAATTCACCTCACTTTACATGCACACCATGCCTATTCATAATTATCCATCCAAAAATATACAAGCACGTATATTTGAAGAAACCTTCTCATCATCAAATACGTGTTAGAATAATCCTAGCATTAACCTGACAAAATATTCACATCTCACGCAAATCATACGCGCACAGGAAAGTTATCGTATAAGAAGATCTCAAAACTGACACGTAAATTGCATCATCTCACAAGAATTGTAGAGTCATTTCAAGTATGAGAACAATATTTCCTACATTCACGAACAATCTTTAACCCTTTATAGGGCAAAACCCTGGGGAACAAAATATACCTATTACTTATTTGATTAAATACCATGTCAATGGGGTCTACTGTTTAGGTTTTTACCAAAATCTGAGTCAGAACATTGTTTGATTATGCGATATGGGGTGGTAAGTATTTTTACCAGAGAGCATTTAGGATTTTTTTCCCACTGAGTGTGCACTGGTAAATATATTTACCACTTTGCTTACATGACTACTTTCCACTGTGTTTTGCAAATAATAGGTGCAAAATGCAGATGGAAAGCATGGAACAAGTAGTTTATATAATTATAAATGTCACACTGGCTCTGAAAATTGCACTAGAAACATGGGGTCATGGGGTCTGTGATGAAATTGATGATAGCCTCTTCTGAGAGGCCTTTGTTCGTAAAAGACATTGCTGGAACAATATCACAGATACAGAAATAAGGCACATAGTTCTCCTTACAAACAATACGATTCAAAACTAGCCATCGTCTAAAATTAATTTCTAAGATCGTAGAAGAATATCTTACAAAATAGCATAAATATGCATTCAGGCAGAGAAGTGCCTAGGAGCGTGAGGGGAATTTTGTGATATATCCCCCCAATATATGTCTGATTTGTCAACCCCTGCCCTGTGGGAAGCCCTGATGTCAGCCACTACATGAGTCAGTCTATTCTTACATCCATAATTACCCTGAAAATGTATTTATTATAATTATTGTTTTCTATATACGCCCCTGAATTCAGAGGAACTGAATACCATACAGATGGACTAAATTTATGTTTTTCCGAAATACACTTGAAGTATTGTTTGGGTATAAATCCATTTTTCATAATTTGGGAAGCTAATACGCCTTGTGACTGATAAAACGTACATCCATTACCTTACATTCTTGCTGCATGTTTTCATATTAGTGAATATAACATGTTGGCCAGAATATTGTAGGAAAGGGCACATGTAAAACGTGTAACTAGAAGCTCTGAAGTCTATTTTCCGGTATTTATATTACCAATTGCATTGAAAATAAGTACGTTATCAATATGCAAAACGAGCACACTATTTCGCATTGCTTGGTACTTTATGTGTAGGCCAATGATAATTTGGTTAAAATCTTTCAAAGTTAACCACAAAATATGCAATCTGTGTTAACAAAACAATCAAAATATTCAAAGATATATATTGTTGCCTTATATAAATTAGGGAAATCCAGTATCTAGCTTAAAATGAGCTGTATTTTACGGTCAACACAATGCTTACATGAGTGAAGTTCAAGTGGTGCTCTCTGGTAAGCATATGTACCACTTCTCGAAGTGGAACGATTCAAATAGCCGTGAAGCGCGAGTTTCGGAAAAAGTGATAAATATTCTTACCAGAGAGCATTAGTAGACTAGAAAGCAGACAGTTACGGCCACTTAGGGTATTACAATCTGAACAGTTTCTATGGAAACCCAAGTGGTAAATATATTTACCAGCTAGGGTTAAGAAATTCTGGAATAATTACCATGAATGCATGCTTTTACAAGTTGAATATTGCACAGGAAACATGATTCCAATATCTGCAATTACGGATATCATTGAATATTTGCGACGATCACCTTATGTTACTCAAGTTGTATTTTAATTATGTCACCTCATGACAAATAAAAGACATATCTATGCTACTGCTATGCACTCTACATGACAGAATAGAGGAAAGAAAACATCTTGGGGTACTTATCGTTGACGGATTCTTGTAATTCATCTCTATCCTCTCATTTGGTTGAATTTTAAATGTTATTTCATTTCCCCATAGTTCCAGGCCTGTCAGGATACTAATCCTGTTCAAGCCCTCATGGTTGATTTGGTTATGGTATTACAGTAACAATCTTCCACCTTCATGGGCATCCTGACCTGAAACTTGTACAATCGGAATTAGTACAACGATATACAACACACAATATTTCAATGTTAATCCAAAGACACTTGCCTTGTTTCTTATGTAGAATGTTAGACCTTATTATTAGGATTATTATTACAATTTGTTTCCATATTCCTCTCTCAATAACTTCTCAAGTCTTACAATTTTCAGCTAGCTTCCTTCTTAAATGTACCTAGCAGTTCTTTTTTCTTGACCTTCAATCTCAATTTTTAGAATAGCATTGTTCATATGAAACAAAATCCTATTTAAATATTACAATAAGGGGAAAAAGATCTCTATAGGTCGACGCCCCGAACAAATAGCAAAAAAAATTACAATAATAACATTGATTTGCATTTTACAATTTCTGACAAATCACTGGTCTATAATTTCCTTTCCATCTGTTTTTGACATTTGAGGAATGCCTTCTATGACAAAGTCACTCTCTTAATTAAGAAATCATGCAAAGGAACACACTTAACCATTCACTTATATCTTCTTGACGTGTACAATCTATTGTTTTATCAACGCCTTCTTGATCACTGAATTTGCATCATTCAAACCATGGCCTCTGCCGTATATGCTATTGCTGGACTTGAATGTCACACATAAAAACTTGCTTTATTCTTCCGCTGACATGTGATCTTTTCATTTGCTGGTTTCTGCTTATACACTAGATGATGTTTTTCTGGATATAATTATCCGATGACCACAGGATTTTTAGCTTATGAATTTATGCCTCATCCTATTTTCATCAAAATTTCCTATTCAGATGAGCGAGTTATCTTGGCCGACAGACACAGTTGGATGTATAGTAACTGGACGAATAATGGCTTGATGTATACTTCCGTGCAATTTCCATTGAATTCTTCTTTATTATAACCTTCAGTGGCTCTATAACTGATCTGGAGACCATTGGAATATTATAACACACACACACACACACACACACACACACACACACACACACACATGCATACATGCATGCATACATACATAGGATACTACTTATTCACTTACTTCATGTTTCCACTTTCGTGACTCAAAACAGCTTTGATGCTTTTCTACTCCCACTTCATTCAATCTTTCAGTCAATCAATGTCACACATCAGTTATCTGCATTTAGTGCTGTAACCCAGGTGGCAGATTCCCTATCAATTGTTTACCTAATCTTTGCTTAAATAATTTCACGAACTTGAAAATTGATCGAACATTTCCCTTGATAAATTATTTCAGTCCTTAATTCCTCTTCCTTTAAATGAATATTTGCCTCAATTTGTTCTCTTGAATTCCAACTTTATTTTAATATTATGATCTTTTCTACCTTTAAAAGCTTCACTCAAGGATATTTCTCTGCTAATGTCATTCCATGCCTCCCTTCCACTGAGCACATGTTTTTCTGCCATTTCCGAACTAAAGGTTGTTTGGGATATAAAAAACAAACAGCACAAGATTAATTTACACCTTGATGGCAAAAATAAACTCCTTCAACATCGAATCATTTACTGAACACTTCAGGTTTTTAGACATTTTCAAACTGTATAAACTATTCTAATCACATTCATCACCATGCAAGTGTACCAAGTGCTTACAGACACTGCAGACTGCTGTGAACTAAGCTAAAATTAGACAATGCAGAACTTACATTCACTAGTGTCCGAAAAGCACATTACAAATGAGAGATCACTAGCAGAGAACACACTGAAAGTAAACCATAAATACTTCTTGTGTATTTTTATAAAGATAGAAAGTCATATAATTGGTCTAAGAACAGCTGATTAAATCTAGTGACATTCAAAGGACAAATTTCCTGTAGGGACAAAAAAATGAAATTCAGGGACTGTTCCTGGAAAATGGGATTGTCTGATAACCTTAGCTTATACTGACCCATTAGACCTCTCAGGAACTCTGAATAAAACTGAATTAAAAAAAAAAAAGTATGTTAATTTAATACTCCAGAAATGAAATTTGAATGTTGGTATTTCTATTTTACGCAGGAGGATCATTAGAAATGTTCATGACAGAAGATCAGAAGAAATACTACAACGCCATGAAAAAGATGGGATCAAAGAAACCACTGAAAGCTATTCCACGACCAAGGGTATGTCTATTTCATTCTAATTCTTATGTTGGATAATGTCCTTAAATTTGACTTGATGTGATACTTGCTTGTTCCTTTCCAATCCTGTCCTTAAATTTTATACATATTACATATGCAAATTCAATCAATCAATTAATCAATCTGCATTTAGGGCTGTTTCCCAGGTGGCAGATTCTCTACCAATATTTTACCTAGTAAGTAATCAGCAACATGATATTTCTGGGATGTACAGGCCAGATAAGAAATCAGCTGCCCCTAAAATGAGGTACAGGTGCCGTTGGCAGTCATCTGCTCCAGACCAGACAGTGCCATTCAAAACTGATATTTTCCCCCAAAGGAACAGATACGAAGCGTGTTTTTTAAGTGAGGTCCTTTTTGTTATAGACACTAGTTGTTCGCGCGCATATCGCAACGAGTGCATGCTACCAATATAAATGGTCCATTATTGGACATTATAAATTTTCCACCTAACTCATTCCTGGTTGCCAGCGTTTCGCCCACGTGTGCTAGGTTGGGCTCGTCAGTTGGTACCTAGCACACCTACCACGACGCATGGCTAGTGCATACCGTGGAGGCCACTACGTAGGCTACTTGAAGCCACCGGCAGTGCCAATGCACTATGAGAGACCAATGTCCAATAACGGACCATTTATATTGGTATTATAAATTTACTCATCCGGGACAAATATTTCAGATTCCCTATGGGAATCAACATCTATATAACGAGCGCATGCGTCGTGTACCGGCATGCCTTGGGAACAACTGTGCTCAGTTTCAGCTCTGTAGCTAACCTGTACGGTTCTGTTCTGTGCTTTCAAAATGTTTAAGACTATCAACTCACCCACCGCGTGCGAGGTTCGGTCAGTGATACGGTTTTTGTCAGCAAGGAACCTGTCTGCTGCAGAAATTCATCAACATATTTGCGAAGTGTACGGTGATACTGTTATGAGTGAAAGCAAAGTGCGTAAGTGGGTATGACAATTCAAAGATGGCCGTGACAACGTCCATGATGAGGACCACTCCGATCACCCTTCTTTGATTACAGACGATTTGGTGGCTTCAGTTGAAGCGAAGATTCATGAGAACAGGCGCTTCACAATAACCGGTCTCTCAAACAAATTTCCTGATGTGTCGAGATCAGTGCTTTAAAACATTGTTTCTGAACACCTAAAGTTTAGGAAACTGTGCTCCCGTTGGGTCCCGAAACTCCTAACAGAGGACCACAAAAACCAAAGATTTGAGTGTGCGATGAAGTTCTTGACTCGTTATGACAAAGAAGGTGACTGCTTCTTGAGTCAGATCATAACTGGAAATGAAACATGGGTTTCACATATCACGCCCAAATCGAAGCAACAGAGCATGGAATGGAGACACACACACTCGCCTGTAAAGGTGAAGGCCAAACAGAATCTGTCCCAGTGCAAAATCATGGCGTCGGTGTTTTGGGATAGGCATGGTGTTTTGTTGGTCGACTTCATGCAACGAGGAACCACTATCAATGCAGAAGCATACTGCCAAACCCTGAGAAAGCTATGCAGAGTGATTCCAAACAAAAGACGCGGCATGCTGACAAAGGGAATTGTCCTTCTCCATGAAAATGCAAGACCTCACACTGCAGGTCAGACCCGTGATTTATTGGACAGTTTTGGCTGGGAAGTTTTAGACCACCCACACTACAGTCCTGATCTTGCGCCAAGCGATTGCCATCTGTTCCTCCACCTCAAACATCACCTCAGTGGCAACAATGACGACGACGTGAAAACGGCAGTGAACTCTTGGTTATCGGAGCAGGTGGCAAGTTTCTATGAAGAGTGTACTTTAAAATTGGTTACGAGGTATGGTAAGTGTTTGAACAAACTTGGCAACTACACTATGTCGAAAAATAAAGTGAAGTATGTACTTTCTGAAAATAACTTTACTTTTTTTAAATAACCTTTTGTTGTGTACTCTCATTAGTCCTGAGTACTGGACTGCTTCTCCCACCACCTACATTGTACTGAAGTCTGTTTCCTCCACCATAGATAAACTGTATATAGGATAATATCTTTTGTTTATTTCCACCTATTCAATACATTACAAGAAGTTGGCATTTACTTTAAACCATTATTCAGATGAGACATGTTTCGCCTCTCACTGTGAGGCATCTTCAGTCATTATCAAAAACCTTATTATTTTACCAGGCATCTGGTTAAAGATATTCAAAAAAGTGTTTGATGATTATAAGAGAGGTAAGATTTACGTTAGTTATAAACATGTTCATGAAGTAACTAAAAATCTAATATATTGATAAAAACATATGTAGTTCTTTGTTGAATAGGACTTGTTTGATTGTACTATAGTAAAAGAAGGTGGCTTGAAGCCGTAGTCATGAATAGGTGTCTAATACATAGTGGAAGGCATAAAATATCAGTTCTATGAGAATATACATTACATTCAAATGATACTAAAAACTAGTGGATTCAAATACAATCAATACTGATCTGCATTTAGGGCAGTCGCCCAGGTGGCAGATTCCCTATCTGTTGCTTTCCTAGCCTTTTCCGAAATGATTTCAAAGAAATTGGAAATTTATTGAACATCTCCCTTGGTAAGTTATTCCAATCCCTAACTCCCCTTCCTATAAATGAATATTTGCCCCAGTTTGTCCTCTTGAATTCCAACTTTATCTTCATATTGTGATCTTTCCTACTTTTATAGACGCCATTCAAAGCTATTCATCTACTAATGTCATTCCACGCCATCTCTCCGCTGACAGCTCGGAACATACCACTTACATGTCATAAACCTCATTTTAGGTCCGTATTGAAAAATTTTTAACAGTTCAACAATAATAAAGGTGTTTCAATTTATTCCACCTATTCAATACTTATATTTTCACTTATAATTGTTACATAATTAAATTCTTAGTTACATGGGACATGTTTCGCCCTCAATTAAGGGCATCTTCAGCCTAAATACAATAATCAAAAATACAACTAAATTAAAAGTGGAAGTTAAATACAATCATCAAAAATACAACTAAAATAAAAAGTGGAAGTTAAAAGTTTAGTCTGTTATTAAAATTCGGAACAATAAAAATGTGAAAAATGATAAAATAAAAAGATGCTAATGGAAAACTGTCTTATGATTAAACTATAATCTTGTCGGAGACTAAAACTTCTATTAAAATTCTAATTAAAACAGTTCATATAAAATATTGGAAAATCAAAGTGGTAGTAATAAAAAGCCAACGACATGAGGGCGTGTACACAAGCATAAACTTGATTGTCATGAATACAATCTTTTCAAGGCCGCTGATGAAATTCATAGCAAGTAAGGCAGAAGCGTCTATTGAAAAATTGTAAGAGGCCGTTAGCACCGGTAGGTAATAAAATGGCTGAATCCTTGCCAGAAAATGTCAACAGATGCAGAAATAAGTTTTCTGTAAGAGAAGGAAAAGAAGAAATAAGAAATTGAACGTAAGGAGAGAATTCAGTCTTACATAATTTTGAAACAGATGAGGACTTACATGTAAGTGGAAGTTGTTATTTGTTAACTACTGTTGAGTTGGTTGCTGCCCGTCTGTTGGCTCTGAGTCTGGTGTTATAACTGTGCTGCAGAGGCGGTAGTGAACTCGGAGGGGAAGGAATAAGGGAGTGCGGAAGGGAGGAGAGGTTGGGTGGAGTCAAATGTGACGAGGCTGACAAAGGGGCGGAGTCAACTGCATTGCTGGAAGTAGGCCTAATATCTGTAGGTATGGGAGGAGTATTAGGGTTTGAAGAATTAAATATAGTAGGTATCCTAAATTTATTCGAACTAACTGACTTTAATAATTCCGGCATTAATTCATGTAGCATACTTTTATTGTCCGTGGTTTCATTGAGATTCTTTTGCTTATTGTACGTCTGATCTAAATAGATGTATAAACTTTCTAATTCGTTCAGCATTCTTCCTTTTTGTATGTTTCTAATTATCGCTAAGTCTTTCTCTATGGATTCAAATCTGTGACCAGTCTCCCTCATATGCAAACTCATCGCTGAGTATTTCCTATGTTTTTCCGCGTTAACATGTTCCATGTATCTTGTCATAAAATTTCTCCCAGTCTGTCCAACATATGAAAAATTACACTGAGTACATTTAAGTCTGTATACTCCCGATCCTAAATAACGATTCTTATCATAATTAACATTTTTATGATTAAAGAATATGGACTGGTTAGTATTAGTAGTTCTAAAAGCTATATTAAAATTATGTTTCTTGAATACGCTAGTAATCTGGTGTATAGCTGGATTATTAAAAGTGAATGTAGCATAATCAGTTTTTTTGGTCTTTTCTGGTATCAGATTCGTAGATAATTTGTTCTTAATTTTATTGATTAATTTGTTGATCATTTCTATTTTGAAACCATTTTGTTTAGCGAGGTATCTAATATAATTTAATTCTTTCTTCAAATTCTTGGGAGATAGAGGGATTCTAAGTGCTCTATAAATTAGACTGTGAAAAGATGCTTGTTTATGTGAACTCGGGTGTAAAGAGGAATTGTTTATAGTTGTAGATGATTGTGTCGGTTTTCTAAATATTTGGAAATCAAAAGTGTTAACCTTACGTGTAACTGTTATATCTAGAAAATTCAATGAGTTATCGACTTCGTCCTCTCTCGTGAATTTCAAATTAGGTTCAATTTGATTTAATTTATTTAAGATTTCTTGACTATTAGTGACATCTTTGTTTATGATTACAAATGTATCATCTACATATCTCAACCATAAATCTATTCCTTTAATTTTTGCTATTATTTCATTGTGTTCGATTGAATCCATAAATATGTCGGCAAGGATGCCCGATATTGGGTCACCCATTGCTAATCCATTCTGTTTATAAATATTATTGTTAAATGTGAAGTAATTATTGTCTAATACGAACTTTAACAATCTAGTGAATTCTTCTACTTCCATTTTACTAAGATTACTGTGTTTACAAATATTATCATGAATGATATTAAGAGTTTTATCTGTCGGAATATTCGGGAACATATTCACTACGTCATACGAACACATCATCTGGTTTGGAAGTATGCCAAATCCAAGCAAAATGTCACACAAGTCAATGGAATTTCTTAATGGTTGTTTATTATTAAAAGTGTAATGTCTTTTCAAAAAATTGTGAATGTATTTGGAGACTTTATACGTGGGAGAATTACGGCAATTGATAATCGGACGAATCGGAATATCTTTTTTATGTATTTTGGGCATAGCTCTAGTTTCCGGGAGCCTAGGATTCATATTGACAAGTTTTAATTGTTCTTGTTCAGTAAAGAGAGATGTGGATCTTTTAAGTAAGGCTTTTAAGTTGCGTTGAATTTTAGCTAGCGGATTTTTTGTTACTAATGTGTATTTGTTATTATCAAAAAATTCTTCAGTTTTCTTGATATATGTATCTTTATCCATCAAAACGATCGCACCCCCCTTGTCAGCCTTGGTTACTATAATATTGTTATCTTCAATTTTCGATTTCATGTTTTTTATTGTTTTCTGTTGTTTGGGATCAAAATTGGAATAAATTTCTTTAGCCAGTCTGGGTAATTTCTTCTTTAACTCCAATCTTACTTCGTCTTGTACATCGCGTGGGAGTTTTGATATGTTCGCCTCCGCTTCTGCAACTGTGTTAATGATATCTATTTCTCTATCTTTATTAGGCCAATTGTATTTTGGACCCCTTTTAAGTAGGTCATTCTCTCCTTCCGTAAATTTTACCTTGGTCAAGTTAACTACCGTGGGAGTAACATTGTCCGATGGGCCCTTAATTTGTTCTTGTTTCGTTTGTTTACTACGACGTATTTGTGTGTCTATTAAATGATTCAATTTCTTATTCAATGTATCCTGTTTCTTACTAAGTGCGTATGTTAATTTGTGTTCCATGTGTTGATAAAAAGACTGCCATTCTAATGGGGCTAAATCCTGAGTCACCGCTAAGTGAACGTTATATAATTGCAAATTCAATTTGGATTTCTTCCTGTAATATGCCTTGATTTCATTTTTAAGCCATAATTCATTTACCTTATTTTGGGTTACATTATGGCTTGGATTGCTTATGTTCTTACGTTGTGTTGATTTAAGAAAAGTAGGTACAAGTTTTAGTCTCAGACATTGTTTAAGAAAAGCTAAATCTTTTCCTAACTTACAAATCTTCATTTTCAGATTGAGAAACTTATTTAATCTACATTTTGCCTGGTTGGCTGTCACATTACATGTCATAAACCTCATTTTAGGTCCGTATTGAAAAATGTTTAACAGTTCAACAATAATAAAGGTGTTTCAATTTATTCCACCTATTCAATACTTATATTTTCACTTATAGTTGTTACATAATTAAATTCTTAGTTACATGGGACATGTTTTGCCCTCAATTAAGGGCATTTTCAAATCATCAAAAATACAACTAAAATAAAAAGTGGAAGTTAAAAGTTTAGTCTGTTATTAAAATTCGGAACAATAAAAATGTGAAAAATGATAAAATAAAAAGATGCTAATGGAAAACTGTCTTATGATTATGTCTTTTATAGTCACATGACACCTTCATTTTTAAATGTACTCTTATGAATCTACCAGTTTTTATGTTTCAATTGTTTGTATTATATATTCTCATTGAACTGATTTCATATGCCTTCCACTATGTATTAGACATCTATTAATGTCTACGGCTTTAAGCCGTACAATCTTACGACGTCCTAATTAACAAAGAACTACATATGTGTTTATCATTTTATTAGATCTATAGTTATTTCATTGAACATTTTATATGTACTACCTTTGAATCCACTAGTTTTTAGTATCATTTGAATGTAATGTATATTCTCATAGAACTGATATTTTATGCCTTCCACTATGTATTAGACATCTATTAATGACTACGGCTTCAAGCCACCTTCTTTTACTATAGTACAATCAAACAAAGAACTACATATGTTTTTATCAATATATTAGATTTTTAGTTACTTCATGAACATGTTTATAACTAACGTAAATCTTACCTCTCTAATAATCATCAAACACTTTTTTGAATATCTTTAACCAGATGCCTGGTAAAATAATAAGGTTTTTGATAATGACTGAAGATGCCTCACAGTGAGAGGCGAAACATGTCTCATCTGAATAATGGTTTAAAGTAAATGCCAACTTCTTGTAATGTATTGAATAGGTGGAAATAAACAAAAGATATTATCCTATATACAGTTTATGAAACTTTCAATACGGACGAAAAATGATTTTCATCCACCATAGATGCCGTTGGGGTCTTTTTTCTTCTCCCTGAGCTTGCACCCTCCATATTTATGTCCCCTGGAGAGGGGGTGTCCCAGCATTATAAAGCCCCCAGGAGTAGGGCTACTCTGTGCCAGGCTGAGTGGCTCAGAAGGTTGAGGCGCTGACCTTCTGATCCCAACTTGGCATGTTCGATCCTGGCTCTGTCTGGTGGTATTTGAAGGCGCTCAAATATGTCAGCCTCGTGTCGGTAGATTTACTGGCACATAAGAACTCCTGTGAGACTAAATTCCAGCACCTCGGCATCTCCGAAAAACATAAAAGTAGTTAGTGGGACATAAAGCAAATAACTTAATTATTAGTAGGGCTACTTGTTGGTCCATCGGTCAAGTTCAGGTACCTACTGCTACTACTACTACTTGTAAATAAAAATGAAAACTGCCATTAAATGTTGAAATATTGGAAGTTCTACTAACGGATTACACCACAATAAATAAAGCAAGACACTATCTAATAAAATAACCACACTGCAATTTTAAACTGCATTTCAGCCTATCCTAGTTACAACAGTTTAAATAAAGCAATAGAAATGTAATTAGAACTAAATTCCTAGAGAGATTTTTCCCATACTATGCAAAGATCAAACAACAGTAAAGCAACCTAGATATTTTCTAATAAAATAAGTACGGTACAATTTTAAACTGTGCTTAAACATGTCCTAATTTCAGTAGGTAACTGAAACAACAGAAATGTAATTAAAACTGAATACTTATTTGACAGATCTTTTTGACAGAAATAAAATTGCTCTTTAATGGTGAAATATTGATGATGTAAAATACACTGGAGACTTGATCTGCACAGAACTACAAAAATCAGAATACAGGAATTGGCTAGTAAGTAGTAAACTCGTGTCCTCATCCTGAGGTGGTGCAGCTCTTTTCAGGCACACCCCCATTGGAGGTGAGCTGCATGTACCATTTGAACCACATACCAGCCCTCCTGCCATTCTTAAATTTCTGGCAGTACCGGGAATTGAACCCGGGCCCCCGAGGATGGCAGCTAATAACACTAACCATTACGCTACGGAGGTGGACAGGAATTGGCTGATTAATTATGATTTTTTTTTTTTTTTTGGTTTCATATACAAACAGTGAAATATTTGAATGTGAAGGGCTGCAATAATCACCAAATATAATCTACTCTAATCACTTCATTGACATATTGGAAGCCACATTGCTGATCATTTATACAATCATAATTTCACTACACCTGACAATACATTTACAAGTAACAAACACCAACGGTTTCATTCACTTTCAGTGAAATTCCTGCTTACTTTTAATATGATATATATCTTCATTACTAAATGTCTACGAATCACTTCATATCCTATAAGAATAACTTTGTATTATGGTAACAGGTGTTTAATCCAAATATATTTTTATCCTTGTGATGTGCCCTCTACCGTCTGCTCTTGTACAATATGATTCAGTTGAGTGGCAAAAAAAATGTGAAATTATAACTCTCAGACAAAACACACAATGCCACAAATACCATAGTTAGATTTGACTCATGATGATGATGATGATGATGATGATGATGATGATTAAAAATTATCTCAACAATATCATTCAAAATTTGATATTTATAATGGCCATGCTTTCCCATATTATTTCATAACAATTCTCATTTCCAATCTTTTCACCACACAAACCTGTGGACTACTAATTCTAATCATACAACATATACAGCTTTGTTATGTCATTACTAGGGGGCAGATGTTGTTGACCTAAAATGTTGTTGTTTGAGTCATCAGTCCATAGACTGGTTTGATGCAGCCCTCCATGCCACCCTATCCTGTGCTAGCCTTTTCATTTCTACGTAACTATTGCATCCTACAACTGCTCTAATCTGCTTGTCATATTCATACCTTGGTCTACCCCTATCGTTCTTGCCACCTACACTTCCTTCAAAAACCAACCGAACAAGTCCTGGGTGTCTTAAGATGTGTCCTATCATTCTATCTCTCCTTCTCGTCAAATTTAGCCAAATCGATCTCCTCTCACCAATTCGATTCAGTATCTCTTCATTCGTGATTCGATCTATCCATCTCACCTTCAGCATTCTTCTATAACACCACATTTCAAAAGCTTCTATTCTCTTTCTTTCTGAGCTAGTTATCGTCCATGTTTCACTTCCATACAATGCCACGCTCCACACAAAAGTCTTCAAAAACATCTTTCTACTTCCGATATCAATGTTTGAAGTGAGCAAATTTCTTTTCTTAAGAAAGCTCTTCCTTGCTTGTGCTAGTCTGCATTTTATGTCCTCCTTACTTCTGCCATTGTTGGTTATTTTACTACCCAAGTAACAATATTCATCTACTTCCTTTAAGACTTCGTTTCCTAATCTAATATTTCCTACATCACCTGCCTTCGTTCGACTGCACTCCATTACTTTTGTTTTGGACTTATTTATTTTCATCTTGTACTCCTTACCTAAGACTTCATCCATACCATTCAGCAACTTCTCGAGATCTTCTGCAGTCTCAGATAAAATAACAATATCATCGGCAAATCTCAAGGTTTTGATTTCCTCTCCTTGGACTGTGATTCCCTTCCCAAATTTCTCTTTGATTTCCTTTACTGCCTGTTCTATGTAAACATTGAAAAGGAGAGGGGACAAACTGCAGCCTTGCCTCACTCCTTTCTGGATTGCTGCTTCTTTTTCAAAGCCCTCGATTCTTATCACTGCAGACTGATTTTTATACAGGTTGTAGATAATTCTTCGTTCTCGGTATCTGATCCCTATCATCTTCAGAATCATAAACAGCCTGGTCCAATCAACATTATCGAATGCCTTTTCTAGATCTACGAATGCCATGTACGTGGGCTTGTCCTTCTTGATTCGATCCTCTAAGATCAGACGTAAAGTCAGGATTGCTTCACGTGTTCCTACATTTCTTCTGAAGCCAAATTGATCTTCCCCCAACTCAGCTTCAACTTGTTTTTCCATTCTTCTGTAAATAATACGTGTTAAAATTTTGCAGGCATGAGATACTAAACTAATAGTGCGGTAGTTTTCACACCTGTCAGCACCGGCTTTCTTGAGAATAGGTATAACAACATTCTGCCGAAAATCGGATGGGACTTCTCCTGTCTCATACATCTTGCACACTAAATGAAATAACCTTACCATGCTGGTTTCTCCTAAGGCAGTCAGTAATTCAGAGGGAGTATCATCAATTCCAGGTGCCTTGTTCCTATTTAGGTCACTCACAGCTCTGTCAAACTCTGACCTCAAAATTGGGTCTCCCATTTCATCAGCATCAACAGCCTCTTCATGTTCCAGAACGAAATTATCTACATCGTTACCTTGATACAACTGTTGGATATGCTCCTGCCATCTTTCTGCTTTGTCTTCTTTCCCTAGAAGTGGCTTTCCATCTGAGCTCTTAATATTCATGCACCTAGATTTCCTTTCTCCAAAGGTTTCCTTGATTTTCCTGTATGCAGCATCTACCTTTCCCAGGACCATACAGCCTTCGACATCCTTGCACTTCTCCTTCAGCCATTCTTCCTTAGCTACCTTGCACTTTCTATCCACTTCATTCTTTAATCGCCTGTATTCTTTTCTGCCCTCTTCATTTCTAGCATTCTTGTATTTTCGTCGTTCATCAATCAGGTCTAGTATCTCCTGAGTTATCCACTGATTCTTAGTTGATCTTTTCTTCCTTCCTAACATTTCTTCAGCAGCCCTACTGACTTCATTTTTCATAACTCTCCACTCTTCCTCTACTGTGTTTCTTTGGGCCTTTTCATTTAGTCCTTGTGCAACATGTTCCTTGAAACGATCCCTCACACTCTTTTCTTTCAACTTGTCTAGATCCCATCTTTTTGCATTCTTTCCTTTCTTCAATTTCTTCAACTTCAGATGGCATTTCATGACCAACAAGTTGCTGTCAGAGTCCACGTCTGCTCCTGGGAAAGTTTTGCAATCCAACACCTGGTTTCTGAATCTCTGCCTAATCATAATGAAGTCTATTTGATACCTTCCAGTGTCTCCAGGTCTCGTCCACGTATACAGCCGTCGTTTGTGGTGTTTGAACCAAGTATTGGCGAGGACTAAATTATGATCAGTGCAGAATTCAAACAGCCGATTTCCTCTTTCGTTCCTTTGTCCCAATCCAAATTCTCCTACTGTGCTACCTTCTCTTCCTTGGCCTACCACTGCGTTCCAGTCTCCCATCACAATTAGATTCTCGTCACCTTTGACATATTGTATTAAATCTTCTATCTCCTCATATATTCTTTCAATTTCTTCATCATCCGCTGAACTAGTAGGCATATAGACCTGCACTATTTTGGTGGGCATTGGTTTGGTGTCTATCTTGGCGACAATAATTCTTTCACTATGCTGGTCGTAGTAGCTTATCCGCTGCCCTATTTTCTTATTCATTATTAAACCAACTCCTGCATTACCCCTGTTTGATTTTGTGTTGATAATTCGGTAGTCGCCTGACCAAAAATCCTGTTCTTCCTGCCAACGTACTTCACTTATACCAACTACATCTAACTTTAGCCTATCCATCTCCCTTTTCAGATTCTCTAACCTACCACAACGATTCAAACTCCTAACATTCCACGCTCCGACTCGCAGAATGTCAGTATCCATCTTCCTGATGATCGCCCCCTCTCGTGTAGTCCCCACCCGGAGATCCGAATGGGGGACTAGTTTACCTCCGGAATATTTTACCCGGGAGGAAGCCATCATCAGTACATCTTTCATACAGAGAGAGCTGCATGTCCTCAGGAGGTGGTTACGGCTGTAGTTTCCCGTTGCTTTCAGCCGTGTAGCAGTATCAACACAGCTAAGCCATGTTGAGTATTATTACAAGGCCGTATCAGTCAATCATCTAGACTGCCGCCCTTGCAACTACCGAAAGGCTGCTACCCCCCTTTCGATGAACCATTCGTTAGTCTGGTCTCTCAACAGATACCCATCCGATATGGTTCCACCTGCGGCTCGGCTATCTGCATCATTGGGACACGCAAGCCTCCCCACCATGGCAAGGTCACATGGTTCGCAGAGGAGGGACCTAAAATAATTATTGAAAATGCCCTTAAATTCAGGGAAAAATGCTATAAAATATATCTTTAAAATATTTGGCCAAACTGAATTCTGGTGACTGTGTTACAAAGATTTTACAATTAAATCCCTATTCCATTCATTGCTCAGCTCCTGCTGGATGTAGTGGATGTAGTACTTTTCCCTCCGAAGAACCTGGGAACACTTGTTGTTCTTCACACTCGTTACAGCTTTCAGATGTTTTGTTTTGTTTAATGCACTGTTGTACAGCAAACTTCCTTTCTGCACTCACTTTAATAATCATACAATTTACAAAATAAAACATGCCCATCTCCTGTAAACATGTCCTTTCCAAATTCATTCACTAGCTGAATTAAAAATACACTTTGTGATACCAAGTAAGTGGCTGCGTGGTTTGCATCACGTAGCTATCAGCATGCATTCAGGAGATAATGGGTTCGAACCCCACTGCTAGCAGCCCTGAAGATGATTTTCCACGATTTCCCATTTTCACACCAGGCTGTATCTTAATTAAGGCCACGGTCACTTCCTTCCCACTCCTAACCCTTTCCTATAACATCATCGCTATAAGACCTACCTGAGTCTGTATGACGTAAAGCAGGCTTCTAAACAGATGAAATTATTTTGGAAATATGAGAACCCTTACTTTTCTTGTGCTGCACTCCAAAAGCGTGGTAGAAGTATTGCAATGAAGGGAGAATAATATCATATAAAATGTTCATACCATACCAATAAGAAATGTAGATTTTACCATGATTTTTACATGCAGTAACAAATAACACAAGAAGTAAAATCTATATAAATAAAATTGTAGGGGGTCCGCTGTCTGTAATTTCTTTTGTTTTGCCAATTTTTCAGATATTTATCCGTTTTAGGTCAACTCAAGACGGAATCGGTGGTTTTTACGTTTCATGTCTGTTTGTTTGTCTGTTTGTCTGTCTGTTTGTTTGTCTGTTCCACCATCACGTCGAAACGGCTGGATAGATCTCAACCAAACTTCATATTTAGAGTAAACTCATCCCGGGGATGGTTTCGATATGCATATCATTTTAAAATCTTTCAATACTCGGGGGTTTATAGGAAAACCAGAATGGTTTTTCCACCATCACGTTGAAACGGCTGGATAGATCTCAACTAAACTTCATATCTAGAGTATACTCATCTCGGGGAAGGTTTCGATATGCATATTATTTTAAAATCTTTGAATAGACCGGGGGTTTATAGGAAAACCAGATTGGTTTTTCCACCATCACTTCGAAACGGCTGGATAGATCTCAACCAAACTTCATATTTAGAGTATACTCATCCCGGGGAAGGTTTCGATATGCATATCATTTTAAAATCTTTCAATAGACGGGGGTTTATAGGAAAACCTGAATGGTTTTTCCACCATCACTTCGAAACGGCTGGATAGATCTCAACCAAACTTCATATTTAGAGAATACTCATCTCGGGGAAGGTTTCTATATGCATATTATTTTACAATCGTCGAATAGACGGGTGGTTTATAGGAAAACCAGAATGGGTTTCCTCCATTTTCTCTTATACTATTGATTTTGTGTAAACTTCGTTTACCGTACATGAAACGTCTCTTCATTATAAACAACTTTCGTTATGTTCATAATTTACCTTACTCTTCACATGACGGAGAAATTTACAATTTTCCGCTGGTATCATGCTCTGCATTGAGTGACCGACAGACCGACAATGAAACTACAGGTTACCATGGCAACGTCTCTGACTGCATGCCAGCAGGGAAGTAACGTATTGCCATTTTCCTCATCATGCTTTTAAATTCGTGGTTGTTCCGTGGGTAGAAGCCAAGAGAGGCGTCAATCGGCCTATCTGCGGGATATTGGCGGAATATCATTGGATATTATAACCGCCCTCGAATAGATTAAGTAATAACACCATTAGTCATCTTCTTATTATTTGTTTACCTAAGAATCACTGACCTAAATTTCTCCTCTGTTACCGCTTTATTATATCCATTACTCACACTAGCATAATTTATTGAGGGGCATTTGATTTTCCAATACATTCACTTGGCATTTACATATTTGTCGTTATCCGGCTGTCCGCAGTTATAATCCATTTTCTATTACTTTCAACTTTCTTAACTGTATTATTTCTTCCTTAATTACGCCGTATGTACGCGAGTGCTACAAACTACTGGATGTATTTCCACCAAGACTCATATTTAGAATATACCTGTCCTTGATAGGTTTTGGGCAAATATTGTTTCTAAATCCCTGAACTGACTGGGGGTTTATACGAAACCGAAACAGTGATTTAGCACTTCCACAAAATATACACAACCAAACTTAATGGAAATCTACCTACTTTGGTAGATAATAATTTCTAAACCTTTTTTCTCATGTGCATCATTTTGATACGAGGATTAATAAGGGAGATATCATTAACGGACCGTTTTTCTGTACAAGTCCCATCGGACTTATCTCCCGAGCGGGTGCGTGTAAAGCGTACTCCTTACAATTTGAAAACTACTGAAGACATTCGAACCAAAATTTATATTTAGCATCCACCTGTCCAAAGGTAGGTTTTAAACGTAAATAACATTTCATGTTCCGGAATGGACTGGCGGTTTATAGGGAACCGAAATGGTGATTTTACTCTTCCACAACATATACAGAACAAGACCAACCTGACTGGAAATCGACCAAACGTGATGGAATTCCACCTCTAAACCTTTTTTTTCATGTGCATTCTTTCGTCAGGAGGATTACTAAGGGAGATATCATGAATGGTCACTTTTGCAGGTTAAGTCCAGCGGACATAGCCCAAAAGGTGTTTTACATGGAGCAGATTCCTTATCTATATAAATCAAATCGTAACGACTGTGTGCCTCTACACTGACTATTTTGGCGAAATTTTCGTACAGCTTTCCGTTTAAGGGGTAATAATGACCATCTCCATAATTTTTGGTTTAGTTTCCTGAAAGTACTAATTTTTACCCGCCTCGCCCAAAATCCAAATTGCGCCATAATCTGCCAGAAGAAAAAGAAGATAATTGAAATTTGACAAAATTATACGTTTAAGTCTGTAACGAACGGAAAACTTCCTAGATCATTAAATTTTTCACTTTGAATCCCCGAAGAATATCGAAATACGCAGGCAATTTTAATGATAGTGCAGATCTTCGGAAATTCCTATCCTATAATGGATTGCACAATCTCCGTTCAATTTGGAATGATCTACAACCGTGGTCTTATGACTTTTTGCCGTATCTGTATCCCTTTTACGTTTGATTTTTCTCTTTAATCGATGTTAAGTCAATTTGGAATTTTCACATGCATAATTCATACTTTCAATTACTTATATGAAATACAGAATCATTAAACTCTTCACGAAAATTGGCCCACCCAGTAGCCATATGTGAGCCAAATGCTATGTATGTATCCGAAAAGTAATGTAATGTGAGATAATCTTACAAAACCTTTACCCTGTTCCACGTTTCTAATTCAATCTGACCCAAGAATAGATGACATATCATAGGACCAGCCATTTAGGCCACTAAATCCGGCGTGTCTTATGGTATAATCCTTTGTCGATATGACGTACGTTTAGTAGCAGTTAATCTGTAAATGAAGGTCTTCAATATTGTAAATACGCATATACTTTCGTATGTCGATCTATATATATTCACTGATGTCGATTTTTAGCGATCGAGAAAGGGTGGGTCTGCTATTGTAATAAGTACTCCCCACACCGACTTTGACTGGCAGTAGGAAAGGGTTCCTTCTCCAACTCCTGTGTAACTGTCATTAGTAAGGAAAGCCTACAATTATAATGAATAGTTCCCTTCTCGATTTGACTTGCAGAAGGCAAGTGAGCATGCAGTTTTGTTTAAAACTCCCCTACCCGATTGTGTTTGGCAGTAGGCAAGGGTGCCTATCATTATAAAGAAATGTCCTCATCTAAAATGTGACTGGCATTAGGCATAGTGGCCTGCTATTTTGATGGAAACTCACCAACTTGGTGTGACTGGCAGTAAGCTGGCTGGCAGTAGGAAAATGGGCCTGGCATTATAATGATAACTGCACAACTCAATTTCGAGTGATAGTAGGGTAATTGCCTGCCATTATAATAAAAACTCCTCAACTGAAATCTGTCTGGAAGTAGGAAGGGGGCTGCCATATTAACGAAAACTCCCCAAATCGATTTTGTCCGCGTAGTAGGCAATGGGGCCTGCAATTATTACGTAATCATCCCAACTCGATTGTGAATGGCAGTAGGCAAGTGAGTCTGCCGCTATATCACAAATCCGTAACAAACACTTTACATTGGAAACAACGTACGGGGAACTCCCCATGCTCTTTCTCGGATAACGCTAAGAGACATGCAATTTTAAAACAATCTTATTTACTGCATGTACACTATTTACTTCAATAACCGAATAGCTGCCTCTGTGGATCAGTGGTAGAGTGTTGGCCTCCGGATCCCAAGATAGCGGGTTCAAACCCGGCAGAGGTAGTCGGATTTTTGAAGGGCGGAAAAAAGTCCATTCGACACTCCATGTCGTACGATGTCGGCATGTAAAAGATCTCTGGTGATACATTTGGTATTTACCCGACAAAATTAATTAAATCTCAGCCATAGACGCCCAAGAGAGATCCGGTTTACTCTGTCTGCCATCTAGCGGACCTAGAGTAAAACGGAACGTCGAAATTGACGAGCAGCCAGCCAGATGGCGTCAAATCGAAATGTCTGCAAACGGTAGCTGAGGCCATACGATTATTATTATTGATAACCGAATACAATGTAGAATACCGTAGCGAAGCACGGGTACATTCGCTAGTAGACAATAAATTTCTTACTCTATAATCCAACTAAATTTGGGCATAGTATGAATTTTAATCTTTTCATTGCTGCGATCGAGTATTGTCAAGCTGCTTGAAATGGCCCGCCAGTGCAAGTATATTCGAGCCGAACTTTGCGCCACCACTGCTGCTGTCGAATGTACTTGATCTGCCTTATAACTGTGTTATATGCTTCTGCCATCTATTAGTCACACTTTATTTCCACGATTAGTTCTGCAGAAAAATGTATTTCTTTTGTCACTGTTGTAAACATTGTTTTTGAATGATAGGTGCCGCGTATGAACGTAAGATGCGTCTGGAGGAAATCTCACACTTTTAGAGGAGATTGAGTCTGATGTGGATTTCGACAGTGACAGTACTGATACTGAAGACAGGGAAGTGATAGGGAGTGAGAATTATGTTGATAGAGGTGATGATTTGCTGCCAGAGAGAGGAAGAAATGACACTGACCTAGGCCTGCCCATGTGGTCGGACAAGTTTACGCTGAAGGCGCATGCATTTCAGCCGCCAAACCTAGCTATGTCATATAATAATTTGACCCCTGAATGCCCTGAAATGGATTATTTTGAGGTGTTTGTGAATGAAGAGATGCCGGCGAGGCTAGTGGATGAAGCAAACAGATTTTATGAACAGACAGCTGATGCTAAGTTCATGGCAAGTTCTGCCATACTTCGATCAATATTGTGTGTTTCATTTTAGCTCTGCTGTTAATCGTGTGAATGGCATGGCATTTTATATAAATATGGTAGACATAGCCATAATGCAAATGAAAATTTCTAAGCATCTTCCTAATGGAAAGATATTTGCCATCTCATGTGGAATCTAACCCTGGATCTCAAACATGAACTGTCTCCAACACTGTAGGTACAAACTGGTTAGTTAAAATATCGCCTCCAAATATTATTCTGTATTGAGTGCTTGTATTTTATGCTCAAATTGGTGATAATATTTTGTTAAATGAAATAATCCAGCACTGGGGTCGCACTAGCCTGTCCAAGAATTCAGCAGCAAAAAGGTTAAAAGATGATGGTGATAACTGGCATAGGGATGTGGCGATGCCATCGCCCAGTGGGTAAGCACTGCAATTAGCCTCCTGAGTATTAAGATATAAGAACTTCATATTGTTCCGTATTGAAGCGAGTTAACTAATAGTATTGAAAGGTTGAACCATTTTATACTTTCTTTTAACTTATTAGTGAACTCCCAAGTATTGGCGGGTAAACCACAAAATTTACTTTTTCCTCCTTTTTTTTCTTTTTACAAGTTGCTTTATGTCGCACCAACACAGATGGGTCTTATGGTGATGATGGAACAGGAAAGGGCTAGGAGTGGGAAGGAAGCAGCTGTGGCTTTAATTAAGGTACAGCCCCAGCATTTGCCTGGTGTGAAAATGGGAAACTACTGAAATCCATCTTCTGGGCTGCTGACAGTGGGATTCGTACCCACTATCTCCCGAATACTGGATACTGGGCACACTTGAGTGACTGCAGCCATCGGGTTCGGTATAAAGCTTACTGTCGTGAAGAAATGCATGTCAGGCACCGACCAGCTAGTGCATAACAAGATATTAACGCAATGATCCACGATAGGCCTAGCAAGCCAGTGGTAGCATATTAACAATCCTTTCAACAATCAAGCGAGCCTCATATCAAATGTAAAACCAATACAAAAAGTGACAAAGCCTTTGTGTAGATCTGTCATGTATGACGACCAAAATGGCTCCAATGATAGAAAAATGTGTTCAAAGAAAAATATAAGAATTGGGACTATTAAAGTAGTATCCTTAGAAAAGGATGGAAGAATTCAGGAAATCACAGGGATAATGACACAGAGAAATATACTGAAATTGGAACTAAGTGAAATAAAAAAATAAAAAAGGGAGTGGTAGTAAGGTGCTGAAGAGGGGATATAAAATGTGGTGGTCAGGAAGAGACAATAGAAGAAATCGTGTTGCAATATAGTGGCTTAAGAACTGGCCAACAAAGTACTCAATGTGGATTATGTTTGTGACAGGAAAATTAAAGTTCAATTAATGATGGAAGATTTGATTTGACTTGATTTGATTTGTTTATTTATCATCAAGAGAGTTATTAATTATCCAATGATAGATGATATAATAAATTTAAATAATAACAGTTATCAGCAGTTACTACTACTACTAATGATAACTAAGCAATATATAATATATACATATTTACAAAACACATATGGAAGATAAAAACCATGAAAACAGAAAAGTGTTTATACATTTGAAATGACCGAAGGAAAGAAGTATAACTTTCAGTTTACCAAATGCGCAGAACAGGATACAAGGAACACTCTTGTCTATGAAGCGTCCATAAGATGTCTGCGAATTTCACTAGCTGACGAGTGGGTTACATCCACCATCCCACTAAATTCGTTCAGGGATCTTAGGGCCTGCATAAACCAAGAATTCCTGTGTGATTCTGTTCTGCACCTGGGTAGGTGAAAGATGACAGCCTGTCGGGTGTTCCGGGAAGGAACATGAATTTGTAGCAACTGGAGTAAATTGGGACATTTATGTATGAAACGTGCGTTAACATACCTGCGCCTAGTTCTAAGAGACTCATTACGCATCTTTGTACAAAACAAATCATAGTCTATCAATAACAGCTTGATACCCAAACATTTTACTGATCCATATTGATTATCTGATCTGTACTACCTCTAAGGCATTAACTAAGTATTGCTGTGAAGGGATGTACACTTCAGAGCAATACTCTAGACTAGATTGTATAAGCGAGAAATACAGAGTTTTCAATGGAACAACAGATTTAAAACTCTTGCAATTTCCTTTGAGAAAGCCTAATGTTTTAAATGCCTTGTTAACGATATTTAACACATGCTCATTGAAAGATAGACCTTTTGATTAATAAAAATGATACCAAGATTGTTAATTTTATTAACACGCTTCAATTCTGGATCCTTTATATGATAATTGAATTCATTAACTTGTGATTTTCTCATGAAGAATATTGCACTGCACTTTGAAATATTTAGGGTTAAATGACACTTTATTCACCAATCACTAATATTATTTATACCAGATTGTAACAATTCACAGTCACTCATCTTTTTAATTACCGTGTAGAGTTTAAGGTCATCAGCATAGAGCAGGTAGTTGCTCGAATGGATTTGTGATGGCAGATCATTAACAAATAGAAGGAAACACAAAGGTCCCAGTAGTGAACCTTGTGGAACTCCAGACATAGGTTGGTAAGGACGAGAAACGATGCCCTCATATTTTACTGAATTCCTCCTTTACAAAGGTGAAAAAATGAGTGTATCCTCCTAATTTAATACATCATATATTCCATCATTAGACGGTGTAAACAAATTCAAACATGTTTCAGCTCGTTTAAGCCATCTTCAGTGAAAAATGAGGGAGGTTGAAATAATTTATATAATACAAGTTTAAAAATGCCAAAAAACATAATGAAGGAACAAATGAAAAAACAAACAAAAGAGAGCCTAGACGGAAACAAAATTAGCACAAATATACAGTATTATTTTACATCATTATGTGGAGCAAAAAACAACTCACTGCAACAAAATTTGAATAGGTGTTAATACAAAAATACAAAAATAATAATTGAAACTAAAAACTGTGTTAACCTAAGAAGAAAAGAAATGAAAACAAATGATACAGATGGAAATGAACAATAGGTGCACATGGTGAGGTTGCGGACCTCATAGTTTACAAAATATTGGTTTTGTAACAATAACAAAACAGGTTGAAATCACTGTCGAAAATTCAGGCAGAAAATCTATCCTTATGGAAACCCGTCACATTAGTTTGGCTAGGAGGGGAGCAGAAGCGAAAAAATTTGAGAAACCAAGCCTGGTATAACGTGCAGGCGAAAAGCCTGTGACAAGGAAAAACACTGATGAAATTTAAAGTTTTAGAACAGAAACCGTGGTTTCCCATTTTCACACCAGTCAAATGCTGGGGCTGTACCTTAATTAAGGCCATGGTTGCTTCCTTCCCACTCCAAGGCCTTTGCTATCCCATTGTCGCCATAAGACCTATCTGTGTTGGTGAATCAGATTCTAAAAATAAAATAAAAATAAAAAAATGTAATGGATGGTATAAGAAAAGAGATAGTTACAAGTTTACCAGGATGCTGTTGGAACTTGCAGGACAAATCCATAATTGATTATATGATAACAACAACAGAAGAAATCAGAAGATGCTTGACAGATGTGAAGGTGATACCAAGCATTAATCTCGACAGTGACCACAGACTATTGATGGTGACATTGATGAAATTCAGAAAGGGTAAATGTGGGTGAAAAATACAGGCAAAAATCAAATGCTGGAAACTAAAAGATAGAGAAATCCAAGAGATATATAGAGAAAACATTAAAACTCAACTTCCTAAAGATGAGAGAAACGATGTTGAGTAAGAATGGAGAAGGTTCAAACAGGCTGTAGTCAAAGCAGCAGAAGAAACATGTGGAAGGACATCAACAAAAGTCATATACAAGGAAACTCCATGGTGGCATGATAGAATTGCAGAAGCAGTCAAGAAGAAGAAGAATGTGTGGAGAGAATGGTTCAGAATCAGAACGGAACATAATAGAGACAAATGGAAACAACTAAGCAGACCAGCAAGGAAAATGTTAGCATTGGCTAAAAAGATGCCCTGGGAAAATTTTACAAAAGAGATAGAAGAGAACTATAAAAATGACAAGAAAATATTACACCACATATTAGGTAACAGAAGGAAGCAAAGAAAATAAATCAAAAGTCATTAACAAAGATGGAAAACCCGTGTGGGAAGAAAAATAAATTTTGAAATTATGGAAAGAATATTTCCAAAATCTATATGAAGGACAAAATGAAACAAATGAACCAAGGAAATAGATGAAGATAAAAGAAAGATCACCATTACAGTGGAAAGGACATATAAATGATTAGATGAAATAAGAAAAGAAGATCTACAAATGTCAAATATAGAAAAAGCTGTATTAGAAATGAAAAACAGCAAAGCTCCTGGAATAGATGACATCACAGTGGAAATGATTAAAGCTATTGGAATGCAGTGACTGTATATAATAATGAAGATAGTTTGGATTGACAGAGAGATTCCTGATGATTGGACAAGGACAATTGTACCTATTTTTAAATAATGTAATAAGGCACTTTGTGAGAACTACAGAGGAATATTATTACTGTGTCACTGCATGAAGATTTATGAAAAGATTTACAATTAAGAGAAGAACAACAAGGATTTAGATCTGGAAGATCAACTGTTGATGCCATATTTACAACTAGACAAGTAGTAGAAAAGAAATGGGAGTTTGGGAAAGACATCACAGTTGCATTCATAGATATACAAAAGGCTTATGACACAGTTAGAAGAGAAGAGATATGGCAAGGTCTGTATAGAATGGAATTATCAAGAGAAATGCAATTCAGGATTAGAAAAATGTATAACAAATGTCTGAAGTGTGTTATAATAGATGGCAAAAAATCAGAATGGTTTAGAACAGACAGAGTTCGACAAGGAAGTGTACTTTCACCAGTGCTCTTTAATATAGTAATGGACAACTTTATGAGGAAAGTTTGCCAAGGGTCAACAGCAAATGATATGAAAGTCATAGCATATGCAGATGATGTGATGATATGGGAAGAAAATAAACAAAAATTGGAAGAACAACTAAATACCTGGCAGAGGGCAATTGAAGAAGCAGGCATGGAAATAAGTTTAACAAAAAGTGAGGTAATGAAAATCAGTAGAGAAAACAGAAAAATGAAGGATGTTAGGTGTAATGGAAAAATTCTTAAAGAAGTAGATCTTTTAAATATCTAGGAAGTAAGGTAACTGGGGAAGGTAACATCAAGGAAGAAATTTTGGAGAGGATAGGAAATTGCTCAAAATTTTATTACCGTATATCAGACATAATTAGAAATTGGAAATTACCTACCAAAGCAACAATCATTATATATAAATATGATTTGCCAATATTGACCTAGGGATCAGAATGTTGGACTTCAACAAAAAAAGATATCAGTAGATTACATGCAACAGAGATGCGCTTTCTGCAAGGGATCTTGGGTAAAACGAGGAGGGAGAAGATAAGAAATGAAACAATATGAAACATTCTACAGATAAACCCCCTAAAAGAAACTATGGAGAGAAATAGGCTGAAATGGTTAAGCTACGTCAAAAGAATGGGACAGGAAAGATTACCAAGAAGAGCTTTGGAACGGACAGAATCTGGAAGAAGACCAATTGGAAGACCACGAACAAGATGGAGGGACCAGGCGGAGGATGACTTAAATCAGAGAGGACTACAATGGGAGACAATGATGAACGATAGTCTGTGTAGAAAAAATTGCTAGTTGCTTTACGTCGCACCGACTCAGATAGGTCTTATGGCGACGGTGGGACAGGGAAGGGCTAGGAGTGGGAAGGAAGCAGCCATGGCCTTAATTAAGGTACAGCCCCAGCATTTGCCTGGTGTGAAAATGGAAAACCACGGAAAACCATTTTCAGGGCTGCCGACAGTGGGGTTCGAACCTACTATCTCCCGAATACTGGATACTGGCCGCACTTAAGTGACTGCAGCTATCGAGCTCGATGTGTAGAAAAAAGAGATGATTGGAAGAGGCCCTGTGAATGACCTGCATAAACAGAAATGTATCAAGAAGGGGAAGAAGAGATGGTGATCACATTACTTTATACTTTAAAACAGAACTGCAACCTACTGGTCATTCTGCCAAAGACTTTGACGACCTCTTCTAAGAAAGATGAGTGGTGCTCCAGCGAACACTCATCATGCAAAGTCCATGTAATCTGTAGTCACTTATTATTGCCCACAACCAGCTCTTTACACAGTGCATTGTGCTGAAATATCTAAATGCAAGTTTTAGCAGATAGAACCAGTGCAATGTTGACTACCTTGGATACTGATGGAAAAAATAATTTTGTTTCTTATGAAACTTCAATTAATTATTGGAGTCTTCTTGCATCAGCTTCAGACTTACAGGTATTTTGCCAAAAGTCACTACTACTACTACTACAACTTACTACTTGCTTTCCAATTTGGACAATAATTCTTGGATTTTCTTAGTTTATTTTATTTATTTAGCGTATGATGCTTACAAGACAATAAGAATTACATTAAATTATATTGTTACATATATACAATTTACAGTATTAGGAGTACTTTTCAAAAATGGATAGAAAGGTCTGCAATCCATGTAATTCCTTCTGGAGATGTTGAGTGGAGTTCATCCTAGGAGCCGGGATATGCACGTAGAGGGCACTCCTGCACAATATGCATGATGGTTTGCAATTCAAAACCACATTCAAATTGGGGAGAATATATCCAACACCACTGATATAGGGCTGCACCAGTTCAACTAGTACTACATCGAATTCTGTTTAACTTTGACCAGACAGTCTGTGGTAGATTAAAGCCAGCAAGCCTTCTAGTGGGATCACTGATTGAAATTAGGCCATGAGGTGTCGAGTTTAACCATTCATCTCTCCAGGTATTTCGGATGTTGAACCTAGTTGACGTAAGATCTACAGCCATCTTGCATGCTGGCTTTCTTGATTTCAATCTTGGTTTAGAAAGACGTTTGACATCATGATGAATTGGAAGAGCATCATTTTCCATGATCCTACACCACAGGCGAACAAGAGCTTGCTGTCTCCTAAGATGGGGTGGAGCGATGTTACATATTACAGGCCACCACTGGGAGGGAGTACAACGGAGAGTACCGAGGTCGATAGCTGCAGTCGCTTAAGTGCGGCTAGTATCCAGTATTCGGGAGATAGTGGGTTCGAACCCCACTGTCGGCAGCCCTGAAGATGGTTTTCCGTGGTTTCCCATTTTCACACCAGGCAAATGCTGGGGCTGTACCTTATTAATGCCACGGCTGATTCCTTCCCACTCCTAGCCCTTTCCTGTCCTATCGTCGCAATGAGACCTCTCTGTGTCAGTGCGACGTAAAACAACTTGTAAAAATGTACAACGCAGAGTACCAGAGATGATACACATTATCTGGCGAAGTTGAATATCCACTAGTTGGTAGTGAGAGCTATTTAACCAAATGCCTGCACAATATTCAGCTGGGGAATATACAACAGCCAATGCAGTAGTCCTGAGTGTACTGGCGTCGGCACCCTATGATGTTCTAGCTAACCTACCAAGTATGTTGTTACGACTTTTCAGTTTTGCAGCCGTTTTACCAATATGATTTTGGTAGGTGTCCTGTCCAATGTCACACCTAAGTACTTAGGACAGCTATTGTGCTTTAGGTATTGATTCCTAAACTTCACTCTAGGATGATAGTTTGCTTGTAGGAACTCAAGTGTTTCATATTTGGTGGAGGAAGCTGAATTTCAGAAACAGTACCAGTGGCAGCTGCTTGTACTCAGTTTGGGAGGGCTGCAAATCTGGCTAGCAGAGCATAGTGCAGGAGCTACATAGATCAGCTTACATTCTGTAATGTTGTATGTTGATTAGAGAATGCCTGTGCATGTTCTCAGTACTGTAGTATAGCAATGCAAACACCAGACCAGATGCCACTGAACAATACTGTTCTTTCCTGCAAACTGAATTTCAAGTAACGATATTATGGGGCCCAAGTATGCTATGAAAAGTAATACCTGATAATATTCGTCTTGTTTGGCAGCCATTTGAAAATTTTGCCTGTGACTTTGGAAAGAAGCCTACCCAGGCACAGAAATTTCAATTTTCAGAAGCTATTTCATGCACAGTTTTCAATATTTGCTCAAATTGTGTTACAACGTATGCTATGCTTTCAAAATTTATTATTAAACTCTTGACTATGAACCACTGATGGTACAAGGAAAATTCTAAGAACATAAAAATTGGAACCAAGAAAGATCAAATAATCTTAAATTGCTTGGGATTCACAGATGGCTTAGCATTACTTGCTAATAACATTCAAGAAGCCAGAAATCAGACTTAGCATTACTGGCTAATACACTCACTAGCAATGAAAGCAAAACACGATATATTTCAGACAAAATTTAATGTCACTCCATTTGAAATGTTGTATAAATTAAATGCTATGCCATTACAACGTGGCAATGTATCATAAGGTAATTAGCCCATTTGAGAAGTTTCAGCGCAGTAATTCATCAACATTACTGATCGTGACAATCACGACACCAATATTGCTGTTTCCTGCTTTTGGACAAGAATAACCACAAACAGCTGTCTTAAGGTTTATTGCTGTGAATTCTCATACCACTTAATTTTGTGGACATTACAGCTTGTCTATAACAGTTAGTCTTGCTTCTAAGTCAAGTCACAGTGGCCCTTTCACCTGAAATGTAGCAAGGGCCATAGCATTAGTGGAGGATGAGTGCAGTATATGCTATATATTAGACATTATAGGCACGTCTTGTTCTAACGTGTATAGAACTGTTAAAAGGTACAGAGAAGACAATGTTTACACCAGGAGGCCTGGTTCTGGTTGTAGGAGAATGAGATGAATGAATGGATTACTGTAGTTATTTAAGTGTATTTTATTTTGTGTATTTTTAAGTTAAGGACTCTTTCATGATTATTGTTATTGCTATTAATATTATTTGTTTTGTTTGTATTCAAAATTATAAGTTATGTAAATGTATATTCATCTAGTGGTTAAGTGTAAGGCCGGCCCCTTGGTGTAGGGGTAGCGTGCCCCAGGTTCGATTCCCGGCCAGGTCAGAGATTTTTACCTGGACCTGAGGGCTGGTTTGAGGTCCACTCAGCCTACGTGATTAGAATTGAGGAGGTATCTGACGGTGAGATGGCGGCCCCGGTCTAGAAAGCCAAGAATAACGGCCGAGAGGATTCGTCGTGCTGACCACACGACACCTCGTAATCTGCAGGCCTTCGGGCTGAGCAGCGGTCGCTTGGTAGACCAAGGCCCTTCAAGGGCTGTAGTGCCATGGGGTTTGGTTTTGTTTTTGTTAAGTGTAAGAGAGGGCCTTGAGCCCTAACTTCTTCACCAATAAAGGCACTATCTATCTATCTATCTATCTATCTATCTATCTACTGAGTGTGATTATCGCTTTCTCATGAATCCAGATTCTGTTTGAGAGCACTGGATGGAAAAAAAAGAGTATGGAGAAGGTCGAGAGAATTTTATTCACCCTGTACTTTCTCTGCAAGGACACCATTCAATGAAGGCTCTGTGATGGTCTAGTGATTAGAAATTGTATACCACCACCTCTCCTATCCACTGTGTCACAATACCTCAAAGTGAATAATTATGCAGTATTAAGTTCTGGGTGGCCATTCTGTCATATCATGACTGACAATCTATTCATGGAATAGCTGGTTCAAGTAGTTCCTCACCTCTATCCTGTTACCATATCAACTTCATATCAGCAAAGCAAGATCTGTGTTCAAGTTCAGGAATACCTACCTGTTGTAACATCTCAAGATATTAGTCACTGGTCCATCTCTTCCGAAAAGAAGGGTCCTGTGACATCTATCCTACAAATTCTACTCCAAACAGTCACACCAGGAGTGTGTAAGTCTTTTGAGATAACTTTGGATGTTTGGTAGCAAAGCAAATAAAACTGTGTCAGCTTATGCAGCCATTTGGCTTAAATGAAGCTTCATTGGTCTTTAGAAATGTTTTCAAAAAACATGGACCAGCTTTGTGGTAAATGAGAAACCTTTTGCAGGACTCTGAACAATGGTCTGGATTGTAGTGCATCCAAAAGCTGTAGTCAGCATATTGTGGATCTGGCTTCTTGAAGTGAAACAATTAAAATCCAATTCAAGAGACCTTTTTCTGTTGGAGTCAGGCTGAGCAATTCAGATGGTAGTGCGCTGGCCTTCTGGGCTCAAGCTGGCTGGTTCGATGCCAGCTCAGTCCATTGGTATTTGAAGGTGTTTGAATATGTCAGCCTCTAGTGGGTATATTTACTAGCATTAAAAGAATTTCTGTGGGACAGTATTCAGGCACCTTGGTGTCTCCAAAAAACATAAAAAGTAATTAGTGGTACAGTACATAAAACCCAAATGATGATGATGATGATGATCATCATCATCATCATCATCATCATCATTATTATTATTATTATTATTATTAATATTAATATTATTATTATTATTATTATTATTATTATTATTATTATTATTATTATTATTATTATTATTATTATTATTATTATGGGGTTACCCGTGGAATGCAGAGGTGAAAGAAGGTGCGGCCTGGAATGGGTCTAACTACAAAGCTGAGATATTGATTAAAATTGCATTAAAGGTTAGATTTTCGAAATTAGCAAAACATAACAATTTTGACATAGAATTTGAACATTCAACAAATAACAAGAAGTTAACAAATCAGGTACAAAACCAGGAAAGCCAAGATTTAGAGACACTTGAACGATCTGGGCTTCAAACCCTACTTTTACCATTCCTGAGCTCTCAGCTCACAACCACATATTTATCAAAGGGCAGAAAACCCCTAATAACCTGGAGTACTTGCTCCCACCTAGCACTATCAGGCCTCCTAGAGGCACATATCCAAATACAAGAAAGAGCTGACCCACTCTCAATTTTTCAAGCCTATCAAAGGCCACAACGGACTTTACTATTAACTGCCCTCAAGGCACACTTACAAAGAAACAGGGGTATCTTGTACCCAACCTAATGGGCCTTAGTAGAAAAATAATAGGTTAAGTTAATGGCCCGCAACACCAAGTAGAATGGAGGCGTGTACTTGCACTCCTACATGAAATCTTTTAAAACCTAAGAGGCACTAGGCCGATGAACCAGGGGCTATTCCCAAACTATGGAGGTGACTGGTATAAGAAAAATTTAATACATTAAGGAAGAAAAGTTACCAAAACCTAGTCACCTCAAGGCAAAAATGAAGGGGAGCTCGAGAGGGTAAAGCACTTTCTATCCCCGATTTACAGTTAAAGATATGTGAAGTTTTACAAAAGCGACGACAAATTACATGTTTTCAAGATAGGTTACATAATAAAAGTTTTGGACCTTCCCCGCGGTTTAAACTGCTGAGCTAGCAAGTGGCCATTACCTTGTTGAAGAGCTGCTGCCGGATGAAAGAGGTGCTTCCCGCCTCCTGCTACACTTCCATACACTAGGCTAGATGTTGTTCGAGTGGCCGAGAGCCAGGAAAATCAGCAGATTTTATACTCTTAGGGAAGATTCGAGACCTTTCAAGAATAATTAAGACACACCCACAGTCGTGTATTGGGTAGCTTACAATTACACATCCAAATCGAAGAAGAAAGACACGATTGGTCAAAAATTAATTAAAGAAATTCTGGGTTGGCTCACTGGCGTGAAGAAAAGATTTATATTGCCAACCCACAAATCAAAGAAATTTAGTAAAGGACAAACTTATGAATGCAAAATTTCTTCAAATAAAGTTCTTCCACTTCGCACCAGGGTGCATGGTCATAGTTTTTTAGTAGAGACATCTATAAGAGAATGTCCACACTTCTTGATCAATGGAAAACAAAACAAGTTGAAATCCACACAGTCTTGACAACTTCGTAATCACAAAATTTACGGTAGTGGCATCTTCTGAGAAACTTATGAGTTGATACAGTTGTTAAAGTTCAGAGTTTCTCCTGTAGAGGAGTACTTTAAGGCGGAAAATTTAAATGTGTGGCGTAGAGGTGTACCAGCCGGTACAATTATTATTATTATTTTTTTTTTTTTGAGGGGGGGGGGGGGTAATTTGTGATTTACTGAAAGAAACACAAGCATTCATTGTAGGCACAACCCAGAAATAATGACAATCCAATATCAGAGAAGATACAAAACATAAAATACAAATAGTATGGTTCCCAACTCCCACCACTTACACATGTTGTACTCATTTGCTCAGGATGTGAAAGCTGTATATGTGTTTATGCATGAACATATATGAAAACTGTGGATGAATATTTGGGGAAAAAGGCTTTTATCCCATCCTCTATTGAAGGTGTACCAGGATTGGCAACACCAAGCATGTGGCTGTATGGTTTTGATCATGTAGCTATCAGCTTGCATTCGGAAAATAGTGGGTTCGAAACCCACTGTCGGCAGCCCTGAAGATGTTTTTCCATGGTTCCCCATTTTCACACTAAGCAGATGCTGGGGCTGTACTATAATTAAGACCATGGTTGCTTCCTTCCCCTTCTAGCCCTTTCCTATCAAATCACCCACCGTAAGATCTATCTGTGTCTCTGAAAACTGTAAAAGTAGTTAGTGGGACATAAAGCAAATAATATTAATTCTTAGACCTATCTCTGTTGGTGTGACGTAAAGAAGATTGTGTAAAAAGAGAAAAAAAAAAAGAATTATCCACCATTGGGCTCCATCTGTCTGGCCTTTGATGCTTAATTTTGTCTGGCTCTTCTCTTTTATCTTTCCTGTCCAGTCCCCCTTGCTCTCCTTCTCATCCATTGACAATGACTTTAGGATTAATATTTTTTTCATTATGTTAAGGAAGGAAAGATAGAATTTGTGTAATAAATTAACTGAATTTCAAAATACTGTACTACTTATGGGATGATTGTAATTTGTACTTGTTTCCTCTTTCTTTTGTTGCAGTGGAAGCCTCAAGCCATAGTATTTGAGATTTGTACCAATAAGAAGTTCGATATGATCATTATGTTATTTATTGGTCTAAACATGTTGACGATGACTTTGGACCATTACCAGCAGTCGCAAGCCTTCAGTGATGTCCTCGACTGGCTAAACATGATTTTCATCGTGATCTTCAGTTCTGAATGCCTTATGAAGATCTTTGCCCTGCGATATCATTACTTCAAGGAACCATGGAACCTGTTTGATTTCGTAGTTGTCATCCTATCCATATTGGGTAAGTTCCATTAAAGATTGATATTAAATGAATGGCACTGGCTTCCCCATTCATTTGTAATATAATCCCTTTTGGAACTCGCTCAAGAATGGCAAGAATGACTTCTACATAATCATTTACACAAATAATTATTTTATTTCTTAAAATATTTAATGTCCTGTACACAGTAAATTTTTGTGTATTCTGATAAGTTAATTAACAGTCTATTGAGGAATACAAAAACACAATATCACAGATTGTTACTGTAGGGAAGGTGGAGTTTGTGGCTGAGGGAGAAATCCTGTATGTATACCTGGGATTTAATTATGATGATCCCATTTATGACATTTACAAATTACTTCATAGCTTGTAGAGATTTTTCCTCATTTTAATGAAATTGAGCATGATTCAGAAAACCTTTTAGGGTTGAAAGCATGTCTTATGCTTTACTGGTACTTCAAGCCACAAAAGAGATTATTAGACTAGAGCAAAGGCATGATATAATATTCAAAATAGCAGTAAGTACCTTTAGAGTGTAACTGAATGGGACCTGAAAAACAAGTAATTTCCACACAATGTCTTGAATTTTCTAATCAATATGAAACGTAATAATTTGGTAATAATGTATATTTTGGGTATTTAATACTATTCATAAAAATGAAAATGTTTGTGTGTCTCTAATGCTAAAGGAGGGGTATAATTTTTCCTTCTTAACTATGCTTCACTTATGAAATTTATTACTCTTGAATCCTGCGCCTTCATGTTTAGGCCCCTTACTCAGCAGAACTAATTCACTTAAAAATGCATCTGTAATATCTTGATTAGATGTGTGTTGTTGCAGTATAGCTGAATTTATATAATAAATAAATCTAATTATTATACATACATACATCATCATAGACCAATATGCCTTTCAGCATTCAGTCTGCAAGCCTCTTTGAATTTACTAAACATCGCCACAATCCTCAATCTGCAACTAGTGCCGTGGCCTCATTTACTGTAGTTCTATACCTCTTATCTTTAAATCATTAGAAACTGAGTCTTACCATTGTCATCTTGGTCTCCCTTTACTTCTCTTACCCACCATAACAGAGTTCATTATTCTCCTAGGTAACCTATCTTCCTCCGTTCGCCTTATATGACCCCACCACCAAAGCCGGTTTATGCGTACAGCTTCATCCATTGAGTTAATTCCTAACTTAGCCTTTATCTCCTCATTCCGAGTACCGATCTTTACTGCTCTTTGGTTCAATCTCACTATATTAGCATCCTGGGAGAACACACATCCTCTCTGCAACCCAATTGTCAACATAAATGCCTTTGATTGATTTTAATAATTGACATGAAATAAATAATGCTGGAAAAGTGGTTGAACATTTAAGTTACTAGTATGTATTATTATCTCCTTTTACCAAACTTTAACTAATGGTGTCACAAGATTCGCAATCTACTCTGCTTACCCCCCTGCCATTGTTTCCACCTGTTTGTACCAGCAATCATTCTCGCTACTTTCATGTCTGTTACTTCTAACTTATGAATAAGATATCCTGAGTCCACCCAGCTTTTGCTTCCGTAAAGCAAAGTTGGTCTGAAAACAGACTTCTGACTTCCTTCTTACAGAATACTGTTGATCGCAACTGCGAACTCACTGCATTAGCTTTACTACACTTTGATTCAATCTCACTATATTAGCATCCTGGGAGAACACATACCCTAAATACTTGAAATTAAAATTATCTACCTGTTCCAGTTTTGTATCACTAATCTGACATTCAGTTCTGTTGAATTTCTTACCAACTGACATCAATTTAGACTTCAAAAGGCTAATTTTCATATCATACTCATTGAACCTATTTTCAAGTTCCAAGATATTAGACTGGAGGCTTTTGGCACAATCTGCCATTGAGACTAAGTCGTCAGCATAGGCCAGACTGCTTACTACATTTCCACCTAACTGAATCCCTCCCTGCCACTTTATACGTTTCAGCAGATGAACCATGTAAACTATGAACAACAAAGGTAAAAGATTACAGCCTTGTCTAACCCCTGTAAGTACCCTGAACCAAGAACTCATTCTACCATCAATTCTCACTGCAGCCCAATTGTCAACATAAATGCCTTTTTGATAATTGACACGAAATAAGTAATGCTGGAAAAATGGTTGAACATTTAAGTTACTAGTATGTATTATTATCTCCCTTCATTGAACTTTAACTATTGATGTCAGAAGATTCCCAATCTACTCTGTTATTGACTACATTTGAAATGTAGCACTTCTTGCAGCTCTTGCTGTTAAATCCATAGAGCTCAGTAATACCTGAATATGTATGATTGATATTTATGTATGTGCAATCACTATCATCATTGTCATCATTAGGATGTATTGTTTCCTTATGGTCAGGGACCTATGCCTACCCAGTATAACCAGTTAAATACAGTAGAAGTCCACTATAGCGAGTACGGCATATAACGAGAACCCCGTTAAAACGATACCTGTCGTCCGTCCCTTCAAAATTCGTATATTAAACTGTGTATTATCCTTCGGTTACAGCGAGAGCCCTAGCACTGACGCATCCGTTATTACGAGCGATTGTGCGCGCTTGAATTTTTCCGTTGCCATTATTTATGCACCCAGTCATTATACTGCATGTGATCGATCATCTTCGGTACCGTATAGTTTTCTTGCTATGCCCATCAGCGAGCTCTCTCGTCGACATTCGAAGGCAATGTCGGAGTCGATTAGTAATACCCGTCAACTGCTCTTCCGCAAGGAAAATGAAAGATGAGAACATGTTTTCATAATAAATGCGTAAATAGCCTACCCAATAACCGTTTTTAACTCGGAAAAGATAAATGCTGAATAAACGATCGCTTAATTATAATGTAAAATACCGCAATTAAGTAAGAATGAGATAGGCCTACACCTCAAGATATGGCAGAGTGCATCATTGATTACAAGGTTAGTTTATATTTTCTCACATCCGTTAAATTATGGAAAGGCTATTATCATGTACATTTATAGCGAGAAAGTTATAATAAATTCTCTACTGGTGCTTGAAGTATGTTCTCATCATACATACAGTACAGATAAGTTAGGATAGGTGACACTATTTGAATAACAAAACTAAAACTTTTGCCACAAAATGCGATCGATCATCTTCAGTACGGTATAGTTTTCTCGTTATGTGCATTTGCGAGCTCTCTCGTCAACATTCGAAGGCGATATTGGAGTCAATTAATAATACACGTCGACTGCTATTCTCTAATGAAAATTCGAAATGAAAGAGGATAACACGTTTTTGTAACAAATGCATAAATAACGTCGCCGATAGCAGTTGTTAACTCGTTAAAAATAAAGGCTGAAGTAAACGATCTCTTAATGGTATACCGTACACTGGAATTAAGTAAGAATGTGATACACCTCAAGATATGGCAGGGTATATCACTGATTTCAAAGATAGTTTATATTTTTTCTCGTCAAGTTAAATTTCGGAAAGCTATTCCCATGTCAATTTTTAGCGAGAAGGTTATCATTTCTCTACATGCGTTTCTAATAGGGTTTAATTATACATATACGGTTAGGTTAGGTGATGCCGTTTGAAGAAGAAAACTGAAAAGTTTGCCACAGAAGCCTTTGGAGTGATATTGTATTTCTCCGAATCCAAGACGACGTTTCTTTCTCAGAATCTCATGTGAAAAATCAAGGGTCGTTTTGCATTCGCGGCCTGATAGTAATGAACACCACTGTCAACTACCACAGTAACCATGCTGTTTCTTTTCACCCCTTCCCCGCTCCCCCTACGCGCACTCTAAACTCGTTGACAATAAACGACCGCCTATTTATCATTGCTAGGTGCGGCGACCGGTTGAACAGTGCCTACGTGTAACGTCACTGGATCTCGGGAAATAGTGAAGAGAGAATGACATTCTATTATCCTCTACAAAAACGTTTCTCAGATCTGCAGAATGGCATCAAAACGTGCGAGCCTTCGAATTCTTAGAAAGGCCACGGCTACTCAGTAACAGAGTTATAACATGTCTGCTAAAATTAAGTTTTATAGATAGCAGGAATATTTTTGTGATAGATCGCCGTATTGTAAAGATACGTGGAACAGGTATTGCCGGCAAATTTTCAACGGGTTCTTGTCGATGTTATGATGCCATTTTAAGTTCATGGCTATGAAACACTAGGAAATGTATAATAATTGTGCAGCCACAAGAAAATACGGCATAGACTAACTAGAGCCAATATTCGGCATTACCGTTAGACAGATAGCTTAAAAATGCGTTCTGCACAAAAAATGCATTCAGTGTCCCGCAACAAGGACACTTTAAAAACATCGAAGATGAAATTGTGAGGTATGTGCACAAAAATGCAAGGGTGGAATTGCCATACCGTGGCGCAATAAACTCGTTCGTTGACTTTCAAAGTCCGCGATTAAGATCTATCCATCGCTAGCCGCTATAGTTGGCCGAATCTGGCAAGCAAGACGTGCGTGTAGCGGCAGCCAGTTCTATCTGACGCTGAGTGAAAGTAACAGTTTTATAGTAAGCAAGAATATTTTCCTGATGGATCATCGTATTGTAGAGACGCATGGAACGTGTATTGCCGGCAAATTTTCAACGAATTCCCTTCAACATTACGATGCCAGTTTTAAGTTAATGGTTATTAATTGTACAGCCGCAAAAAATATGGCATAACTAAAGCCAATGTTTGGAGTCTACAAATAGTTTAAAAATGCGTACTGTATAAGGAAGACATTCATATGATTTTACAAAGCACTTTTTAAGCCTGATTAATTTTTTTTGAAGGAAAAAATGGGGGTCATCTTGGATTTGGAGAAATACGGTAATATATATTTTTCGGAATGAAATTGAACACACACTTTCACGTTCTGTAAGATTTCGAAAAACAACAAACACGTAAGCCGTAGTGTGGATATTATCCGCGAAAACGTGAGTTTTGAACAAACTGATTGCCATTTCATACTGATTTTAATGTATATGGGGGTTTTCCTGACTTTTACAAAAAAATCTGATATACCGACAATTCGCTATAGCGAGTAAATTTTTCACCATTATGAATTCTTGCTATATCGGACTTCTACTGTACATTGAATAAAACACCTACAACTTCTTTGAAAGAAACATTATATTACAGTAGCTACAATTTCAAACATATAGTCTGCCATTTTTATTTATTTTCAAAGCCTACAACAACAAAACAAAACAAAAAACCTCATGGAATAAATGTGTCATCCTCCCACCTTTTGACGCCAACCACCATCACATGTTTATAAACAGAGATGAGAAGATATTTTAACTCTTCTTCCACTTCTGGTGAAGTTGCAGATGCCAAGACTAATTGTCACAAGAATTGCATTGCTGGGTAAGGCTGTCTCCTCACCCCCACCTTCAGCCTTCAATGGATAAAGATGACTCATAGGACGGATGAGTTCTGCGGATGTCTTCACCCGAACTACCCTGATCACTTTGTGTTTACCTGGAAATATAGCTGTCACTCTCCCCAGGAGCCAGTCGATTCTTGTCATCACTACCAATGATGTCCGCATCTCCTACCTTCCACTGCCGGTCAGACTCCTTGCCCGATGAACAGTGCAGAAGGCTAAACATGCATTCCAGTCAGCATGTTCTCCTCAGTTCATCCCTCAGCTGTTGAAGGTACTGAGACTTTCTGGAGAGACTGACCTGATCTAATGGGTCTAAATTTGGATTGCCAATCATGGGAATGTTCTGAAGAAACATTGACAGAGTTCAGAAGTACCATTTCATCACAGCTTTCTGAAATGCAGGAGAGGGGCCTGAAGTTCAGCACCAATTCACAATCAGTAATCATAGTCAGCAGTTCCTCGTATGTCAAGATAGCCTGGCCTAAGACAAGCTGTAATAATTTCTTGACCTTTGCACAATACGCTCCCAGAATCCACTCCACCAATGAGCTGATGGACAACTAAACTTCCACTCGATTCTAGTAACTGATGTTTCCACACATAATTTTTTCCAGTTAATGTTGTCAAACTAATTGTTAGCCCCTGCAAAAGTTTGTCCCATTGTTAATATAAATCACATGAGGCCTGCTTCACCAGGTTATGAAATGCCTAAGAGCTAGCTAAAGCCCTGTAGTGGACAAAGTCATTACTAGTAATGGACTGATCTAACTACTGCACACGTAAAAATCACAATCCTAGCCTTGTCCGTGGGCTTTAGAAATAGTGGTCCAACAAGATCGAGTACTACCACCTCAAACACACCTGCATCTCTCACACGATCTTCTGGAAAGGCTGATATTTCAGGAATTGATTTTTTCATTTCAAATCTTCTGCACTGGATACACTTCCTTATGACTTTGTGAATGGTTCTTCTTCTCTCTGGTATCCATTACTGCTCCCTTAGTATGGCAAGTAGAATCTGAACACCAGCATAAGAAGCTCTCAAACGATGATCTTTGATTTTCATTTTTCATTTTCAAAGGGTGATTTGATGGGAATTAAAACCAGTGCATGGAAATCATATTCTTCCTTTCAGTTGATTTTTGTTTTAATTCTGACCAGGCTCATCTGGTCTTTGAAAAGGCACAATGTTTTTTGGTTATCCCTTTCCATAAATTTCTCTTCTTGAACAACATTCAACAGTCATTTCTTCACCATTGAAATTTCAAAACGATCCATTTCAGAAGTGGCATTCTGCACCACTATGTCCTTTCTGGCATTGTTGATGAACTGCAGCATCCAGGCAACTATTCTTATGATTCTTGAATGCAGAGAAAAAAATCTTATACATATTGCTTTTTCTGGTAGATAAGCATAGTCGTGGTAACAAGGCCTTTTCTACTTTCTTCTTCAACCTCCTCTTCATTAACTTAGTACACGATGGTCAACTCTTTTCTTCCAATTTTAACCTAGTGGGGTCCCTCCCACCAATAAGAAGAGACCAGCTGTGATGTAGATCAACCACTCAGAGTAGATCAGCTGGGTTGTCTGTACCTGGTAGATGAAACCAATGCTTAGGGTTAGTTAGTGTTCTTTAGTGACAAACACTCCCCAAGCTTCCTCTCTTCTTAACCAACATAGAACAGAAGAAGAGTCACTCCAGTAGTACTCCAAGATGTCCATCAAATTCAAGCTTTCCTTCACCAAAAATGCGAGACTTGATACTATAGTGCAAGCTAGTAACGCCAGTCTCGGTTTTATTCCTTTCTTGAGTGGCTCTACCCTAGATTTTTCTGTGACCATTTGCACTTTAAACTCTTTTCCATTAAATATCTGAAGAAAATAACAGCTGCATAAGACACTTGACTTGCATCTCAAAATACATACATACTCCACAAGGATCTTTCCTCACAATTAGAAAATGTTCTAGACATTTTAATTTCAGTAATAGAGGACAATTTATTTAACTACTTATTGAATTTGATTTGGGCATCTTCACTTACCAGACTATCTCAATTTATTTTCTCTCTCCAATTTTCCCATCGTGAAACCTTAGGCACAATTGAACCGGACAGGTAAAACCAATTGGGTAAAAAATTCTTTGAGCCACCGACAAAACTGTCCTCCTTCTGAGAACATCAGAGTTATTTAACTTTACTGTTTACATGATAAAATATCAGCCACAGGGTCCCACAACAAACCCAAAATAGGTGTCATTCAACATGGTGTGCTCCCACCCTCTTAGGTCAAATTCCCCTTGCAATAATAGCTCCCTCAACTCATCCATCCATCCTCATCCAGACACCTAACACTTCCTCCGTCAAGCAAGATTCTGTTAGTGGTAAAAGCATTAACCCTTACTTATCTTGAGTAACACCTATAGACTCTAAAGCCCTCAGCTATGCTTCCAACTTGTCATACAAACTAGCAAGTAGAGTCTCCTCCCTCGTTTGAGAAACACTTTTCACTTTAAGACTTACCAGCTACCTGACATAGAATTCAGTCAATAAATCCTCCCTTCCAAATCTACCATGAAGGGATTCCATAGCCTTAGAGTAATTTTCAGCAGTTGGAGGGGGAGAACTCGTAACTAATTCTCTAGTGCAGTTGTCAACCTTCCTGGACCAAATCAAGTATTAGAATTCATGTTTGTCCTCAATTTCAGAGTCCTCAAGAATGCACCAAAATTGTCCCCAAAATTCCAACCAGTTTTTTAACATCCCCATCAAATTTCATGACTTCTATTTTAAGTAATTTCAACTCTATAAAATAAGGACAATAAAAATGAATCTGGGAACCATCCAAGTTCGCACTTCCTCTATATGATATGTTGTTGTTTGGAACATCAGTCCATAGACTGGTTTGATGGAGCTCACCACGCCACCCTATCCTGTGCTAACCTTTTCATTTCTACATAACTACTGCTTCCTACTTAAAGACATTTATAAAACGATACAGAAGTTGAAAACTAGAAAAGCAGATGGGATTGATAAGATTTCTGGGGATATGTTAAAGGCTATGGGTTGGGATATAGTGCCATATCTGAAATACTTACTTGATTACTTTGCATCAAGGAGGTATCCCGAATGAACAGAGAGTTGTAATAGTAGCTCCAATGTACAGGGGAAAGGGTGGCAAACATTAAGCGGATATGAGGAGTAAAGGATTGGAATAAATTATCAAGGGAAATTTTCTATAAGTTTCCAAGTTCTTAAAAATGCTTAAGAAAAAGCTAGGTAAACCATTGATAGGAAATCTGCCACCTAGACAACAGCCCTAAATGCAGATCATTGATGATTAATTAACTGACTAATTGATTGATTGATTGATACTCGTAATCTGTTTGTCATATTCTTACCTCGGTCTACCCCTGCCATTTTTACTGCCTACACTTCCCTCAAAAACTAACTGAACAAGACCTGGATATTTTAAGATGTGCCGTATCATTCCATCTCTTCTTCTTGTCAAATTTTGCCAAATCATTCTCCTCTCATCAACTCAATTTAGCATCTCTTCATTTGTGATTCGATCTACCCATCTCACCTTCAGCATTCTTCTGTAACTCCACATTTCAAAACCTTCTTTTCTCTTTCTTTCTGAGGAAGTTATTGTCCATATTTCATTTCCATATAATGCCGCACTATATATAATATGATACAATTAGTCAAAATAACACAAATTCTTCAGTACAACTTAATCATTTATCAGATGAATAGGCTCAACTTTTTCATCTGCTGATAATAATATTGCCTTGTATAGTACATATCTACTGTAATATTATCGGATGCATTACAAGACGAAAATATATTGGGGATGCCTGAGTAAATGCAGCACTGTGATATTCTTGAAAAGTAGTACAGTAAAATATCTTTTACAGGTTATCTAATCTGAGACATCTGTGGTAAATTAATTTTTCTGGTTCCTAATTAAAAAATTGAATCTTGTACAAAATTTGTATGCTGTAGCATGTAGTTTCCTTTGATCGAAGTTTTATAATCACAGCATGTGATTATAAATAAATGAAATATAGAGCTATTTACTTAGCATGCAAGGAAGCCAAAGTAAAAAAAACACTAAGTCAAAGTCATCCATTTTTCTGATTTCATTCTCTCTATTTCCACTTGGGTATCTATCTGTATGATTACTCTCCACTTTAGCTTTCGACTGGTAAAACATGGTGGCAGATAAGAAACAGATGCTGGGTTTTTAGTTTAGGTGATCTCTTTCTTTTTTTAATACTTTAAGTTGTATAATTCTTTTCTTCCATTGGTAGCCCAATTCCCATGATCACAGGAAGTGGGACAGAAGATCGCCTAATACACAGAGATGAAAACACATGATCTATACAGGTTCAAATCCTAGTCCCATTGCTTGCTAGGCAAGCTTTTCTTTATTAATGAATTTTGTACTTTTTACCTCCCTGCTCAACATTTTCAATGAGATGGCAGTAAATGAGAAACTAAAAATATCATTAAAAGGAAATGATGATTATTTTGGAGGAAATTAGAGACTGGATCAGTTCTCAGTATGGAAAGAAATGAATGGAAACTGTAAAGACAGAATCAGGAGAGTGTTGATAGAATGTGTATTAATATCCTGCCCATTTTCTGTTATTTTATTTTTTTACATTATATTGTAGATGGATACCATTCAAAAGAAGAGCAGTGGAAATGGAGTTATTTGAAATTCTAAAAATGTATGTTCTTTTAATGGCATGGATATTGGTTATAGGCTTACCATTAGAAATTACCGTATTATATTTTTATTAAAATATGTAACTAAAGCATTATGGGCTCACTTGCTTGCTTTCATTTTAACTAAAATGTTGAAACATTTAATGGAATGTGCAAGACTGTATGGAAGCTGAGGGAGGAATCCTGCAGTTACTTCAGAGAATCAGATCATAGTTAATCATGGCTCTATTGGAAGAAATCAGAAATTAATTAATAGCTAATACAAAAAGACATTATTAAAATTTAGAAATTCATAGATCCTTAATAGCAACTGTATTAGTTTCAGAAAGAGAAAGATGAACTTAATTGATGCAATCTACTGTTCTTTATGCCTGTTGTGATGTACTGACATAAAATATCCTTAATTTTTCACATGAATATAGTTTTCCACAGTAGATTCTTAGATATAGAAGTATTAAATAGCTTTTTAATAAAGATATGTCTCTTACTTTTACTTCAGTTAACCTGTGTGAGATGAAAACTTGAGTACCTACCATATTTATGTGTGTATAGGCCACTTGTGTGTATAAGCCACACCTGAATTTTGAGACATTTATTGGGATTTTTTTCTCTGAATTCCATTGTAAACTCAAAGTACGCAGCTTTGTTCTGCATAATGCGGCAATGTTGTACGTTCCTTAGAGTTCAATGCTCGCCTGACGGTATCAGGTACAGCATTAGCTGAGGGGTGAGGGTGGTGAAAGTACGGTACCTAGTGGCATTCATTGTTTGCATGGCAGTTCACTGTTATAAACTGAGGAATATGGGTCATGTCAGAGCAAGTTACACTTCAAAATGTAAATTACAAGTGGTGTGTTACATCAAAGAAAATGGTAATAGAGACGCAGGAAGGAAGTTTGATGTTGATGAAAAGACCGTACGACGTTGGATTTTAATTAAAGTCACAAAATTGGCAGGCATTTCATGGGGAAAATGCACTATATCCAGAATTGGAAAATGATGTTATGTAGTACGAACATAAAACACAAACAGATGGATTTCCTATTTCAGTTGAAATGCTGCAGTTTGAAGAACAAAAAATTGCTGAAGGAATGGAAATTCTTGAAAGTCAATTTAAAGCAAGTTATGGTTGGGCAAGTCATTTTATGGCATGACATGAGTTAGTGATTCACAGAAGAACATCAATGGCTCAGCGGCTGCAATAGAGAGCAATAGGAAATGCTTATGAAACTCCTGTATTTTTTGAAATGCCTAGAGAAACTACAGTCAACAAAGCAGGCAAAAGAAAACATTCAAGTTCGAACTGCAGAGGCAGAAAAACAGTGTTTTTCTGTAATGTTGTTTATCACTTCTGATGGGGACATGCTACCCCCTTTGCAGTTTTTAAGCAAAAAGCAATGCTAAAAGAAAAGCTACCCCAGGGATACAAGTGAGAGTGCAGGAAAAGTGGTGGATGAACGAAGATTTGTATATGTACTGGCTTAAAACAGTGTGATTTCATTGCCCTGGTGCTCTGTTACTTCGACCATCCATGTTGGTGATTGACAGCTTCCGTGGTCACTTGACAGAAAAAGTGAAAAAGATGATGAGAAAACAGCGATGTGACATAGTTGTGATTCCTGTTTGAATGAAAGAAATGCTGGAATCTCTAGATGTCTCCATCAACCAGTCTTTTGGGGCACATTTGCAGCATTCCTACCGTGAATGGAGGTTCAATTCTAAGGAAATGACTCCAACCGGGCGAATCAAGAAGCCTTCAATTTCCCAAATGTGGGAATGGATCCTGGATGCATGGAAATTAATCCGAGCAGAGATGGTAGCCAAGAGCTTGAAAACCACATCAATTTCCAATGCAATGGATGGGACCAAAGATGACGCAGTGTGGGGCTCATCATCTGTCAGTGACAGTGATAAAGTATCAAGTGATGATGAATAAGTACCTTAAACTATGTTAATCACATTTGGATGCGATAGGTTGTAAGGTATGTAGATACTAATATTTTATACTAGTAAAGTGTTGTAAACTAGAGGGTGTTTACTGTATTTAATTTTAAAATTCCGAGTACGAGCCGCACCCCATTTTTACCTACTTATTTTTAGTAATAAATTGTGGCCTATATACATGTAAATATGATATACTTAGTCTTAATATGCACAAATACTGTACATGCAGCATTCTAAATAAGGAATGATTTATAACTACCGTATTTATGCGAATAATCCCCGCCGCTGAATAATCCCCACACCCTAATTTTAGGAAGGATCATTTTGAAAAAAATGAAATGAACAATTCCTTCCATCGAAGGAGTAAAGTAGGCATAAACAAACATTTCATATCACTCCGCGAGATCCACGTGGTCTTTACAGAAATATGAACGTGTAAATTTACAGATGTAGCTGCTTTGCCCGAGCATATCTGAGATGATAAAAATACATTATCATTACTATAAAATATATCTGCCATGAAAATTAGCAAGTAGACTTATGTATTTCATTAATCTGAACTTAAATAGGCTCGATTCCTTGTAGATTGGAAGATTCGTTCTCTCTTGAGTAACTAGAATCCTCTCCTAAATTACTTACAAATTCATCACACTCCACGTCTAAAACACTTTTCACATGCGGTCTCTTTTTACTCGGATTAACACGACCGGTGTTGGATAATTCTTTTCATGAAATGTAAACACTTGAAACAGACACAGCGGCGAACACTGATGTTAGTTTTGTGATACAGTAAAACCTCGTTATTTCGAACTCTTTGGGACGCAAAAATCTGACTCTGAAGTATGTGATTTCAAATTAACTGCCGACTCATGCTTCAGAAATGCCAACCCTTGCCAGGTCACAAAATATTCAAGACCCGTTACTGCATGCAATTGACATTGATTTACTGTTTAAACCTTTTAAATGCCATGGAAACAAAAACCAAAAATGTATCCAACGAGGTGCATTTACGGTATTCAAATAACACACTTGGATAATTCAGTGGCAAAAATAACCTAACGCAATGAAAGAAAAAAAGAAACATGATTCAAAGATGAGGACAAATTATGCTGGCTCCCTTGTGCAAGTGCTTTATTTTTTGGATTACTGTACTGTTTGCATTTTTAGATACTTTGTACTTGCATGGAAAGTACCCAACGCCTTTAAAATATCGTGGTTTATTGAGCTTTCTTATGACGAGGGGAGGAAATCTTTTATTTCCGTCTGAATTGCAACATAGTACAGTTATCCCATCTCCTTTAGAAACGTGCGTTTTGGCTAGGAAAAAAAAACAAACAAAAAAACAAGGCAGTTTCATTGGCAATGGCAGTATTGTTTGGTGCATACAAATTGATTATAATTATGAGGCACGCTTCTCCACACACTGCCTGTTACGTGATATTGTGGCGTTCCTTAAAACGCTGAATCCAAATGAATAACGATTTCACTCGAACTTAGCAACTATGAAACACACTGTCGACACACCAAACTGAAAGAAAGTGTGGAAAGCTACCCCTGCACATTCCGGAAGACACATTCTATCGTGACACGGAGAAATATTGAATTTAAACTACTCTCTAAAATAATTTTTCAAAATGTAAATGCAGTTTTAAATTAAAGGGTCTGAATTGTTTTCAGTTTAAATATGACATATGGGGGCAGTTTTTTTCCATCTGCGGTTACACAAAGCGTAACTGTACATCCAACATCGAAAAATTGCCAGCCTTGATGCAAATAAAACCCGCACCCCAATTTCGTGCCTCAATATTTTTAAAAAAATATGCAGGGATTATTCACGTAAATACGGCAATATTTGTGTTATGGTTTGTTTATGAACATATTGCATGGAAAATTTTGCTTGCTGGATTTATAGATATCTATTCTTCAGGTAAATTAGTAAAACTGGTATAGCACTGAGCAACATAATATTCCTTAAAATCTAGAACTTTGTATCTAAATCATGAATGATGTGTATACCTTTTTTTCTAGGAGTGAAATGGTATTAACTGCCAAGCTTAAGAATGCCTGCATTTTTTTTTTATTTACTACATGAGATTGTAGGTGAGATGATCATACAAAGGTACAAAATGCTCCAAATTCCTCAAATGTTGTTCAATAGGTAATACAGAGGTCTTTGTTAAGAAAGTAAACAAATGCTAAAAGATAAATATTTCTGGAAGGCTTTTCTTGGTACTGAAGGGTTCCCTTTTCATGCGCCATGATTCAAATTGAAATATTATGACATATGATTTTTAATACAATTACAAAGCAATATAAAAAGTATATTTATGGCTATAAAGGGCAGTTGTTATCTGTATGAGGAAGCATACAGTAAAGAGAGGTTATTGTATGATGTATAGTGACAGTTAATTCAAGCTTCCATGGTAGGCCTATATTCACGCCTGCAGGGTAGCAATGTTAAAACACCAGATCTTGTGATATCTCCAAATAGTGATCTTGAGTCAGCATTTGGATGGGTCGACTGCGTACTGCTGATTCAAGGAGTGGACCACCCTGTCCCTAATAAACTCAAATTCTAGGTGCCTGATCAGTGTCTCCTGGCTTATCTGGGGATTTTGACCAAGTCACCAAAGTTCAGGGATGGATAAGGCACTATGCTTTTAGCTTCTTGCAGTATTATTTTCTTATTCTTCTTCTTATTCTTCTTCTTCTCCAGAAAATAAGATTATTTCACCCTTACATTTTGTGGTAACATAGTTTATATATTTTAGACTTTCTGTATTGATTTATTTCATAAACAGGGCCAGCTGTTGTGCCATGGCAACACTAATGTAGGAAAAAGAAAGAAAAATTAGTACTTACAGTTTAAAAAAAAGAGTTTGTGTCAACATGTCTACTGTTGGTCTTTCATTTGAATGGGCACTAATTGGTGCAAACCTTGCGAATACTTACCTTTAAGCGTAGTAATGTATAGAAGCAAACAATAGTGGCAGAAGCCAACAAATTCCATTCAGAACACAAACATCATTTTCTGTCCCTTCTTTTAATGCAATATTACAGCTACTGATGCACTTCCTTTACTCTATTATCGGTACACTACTTATTCCCTTGCCGAGTGCAAGCATGGCATCCTGCATGACTCCGATAAAATCAAATTTGCTGCGAGGCCCTGTAGTATTACTGTGGGCCCGCACGCTGTAAGCTCGATCGCTACTGGTAATAATAGCATACATACACTACCATGACCAATAGTAAATTTCAAAAATGCACGTGATATTGGCATACACACGTCCCGTAAGACTAATAGTAAATTTCAAAAATACACAAAGATACAGTATGAACAAATTTCTCAACAAAATGCTAAAAGTACAAGGTGTACAACTTCGCTTCTGCCATTTTGTCCCCAACATTGGAGGCTTTAATGAAACAGATTACTTACACATGTATCATTCAAAGTAGTGTCCATCGCTGGCCATGACTTTCTCCCATCTTTCGGGCAGTGTTCGAATTCCGTGTCGAAAAAATTGTTCATCTCTTGAAGCGATCCACGAATCGATCCAATTTGTGACTTCTTCATGAGATCGGAAGTGTCGGTCAGCCAGGCCATGTGCCATTGATCGAAACAGGTGATAATCAGAGGGAGCAATGTCTGTAGAATACAGCGAGTGGGGTAGGACATCCCGTTTTAACATTCCCAGGTATGTTTTGACCTCTTTTGCAACTTAGGGTCGAGCGTTGTCATGTTGCAAAATCACTTTATCGTGCCTCTCGCTGTATTGTGGCCGTTTGTCTTTCAATGCTCTGCTCAAACGCATTAATTGCATTCAATAACAAGCACCTGTGATTGTTTCACCAGGTTTTAACACCTCATAGTACACGACGCCGAGCTGGTCCCACCAAATATTCGGTTTTGCCGTCGACGTTGAAGTATGGCCGGGATATCCCCATGATTTTTTGCATTTAGGGTTACCGTAATGAACCCATTTTTCGTCCCCGTTCAACGTCTCTTGGTTTCAACTCATACAGGACCAAGTTCCTTCTTTCTGAATCATGCCCATGGTCTTGAGATGTTCTGAAATGGCTTGCTGCGTCACTCCCACTGATTGTGCCAATTCTTCTTGAGTTTGACGTGAGTCTTCATCAGCAATGTCTCCAATTCTGCATCTTCGAAAACTTTCTCTCTCCACCACTATGCCGGTCTTCGATGTTAAAATCACCATTCTTGAAGCGTTGAAACCACTCTCGACATGTTCTTCCACTAATAGCATCCTCGCTTGCATCCGGGAGATAGTAGGTTCGAATCCCACTATCGGCAGCCCTGAAAATGGTTTTCCGTGGTTTCCCATTTTCACACCAGGCAAATGCTGGGGCTGTACCTTAATTAAGGCCACGGCCGCTTCCTTCCAACTCCTAGGTCTTTCCTATCCCATCGTCGCCATAAGACCTATCTGTGTCGGCGCGACGTAAAGCCCCTAGCAAGAATAGCATCCTCACTATACGTACGTGAGAGCATTCGATGAGACTCAGCAGCTGTTTTCTTCATATTGAGACAAAACAGTAACACCTCCCGCAAATGCCGAGAATTTGGCTCGTACACTGCCATGCTCAATTGAGAACAACTTTATGATGCAGACACACATCGACTAAGTTTGAATGGGGTTATGTTGACCGCACACTGTAAGCTCGATCGCTACTGGTAATATTAGCATACACGCGTCCCATAAGACTAATAGTAAATTTCAATTTCGGTGTATTGCGGCCGTTTGTCTTTCAATGCTCTGCTCAAACGCATTAATTGCGTTCGATAACAAGCCCCTGTGATTGTTTCATCAGGTTTTAACACCTCATAGTACACGACGCCGAGCTGGTCCCACCAAATGCAGAGCATGATCTTGGAGCCGTGAATATTCGGCTTTGCCGTCGACGTTGAAGTATGGCCGGGATATCCCCATGATTTTTTGCATTTAGGGTTACCGTAATGAACCCATTTTTCATCCCCATTTAACGTCACTTGGTTTCAACTCATACAGGGCCAAGTTCCTTCTTTCTGAATCATGCCCATGGTCTTGAGATGTTCTGAAATGGCTTGCTGTGTCACTCCCACTGATTGTGCCAATTCTTCTTGAGTCTGATGTCTGCGATCTGTTTCGTTTGACCACTACGTACCCAGAGATGCCAACTTTCGAGGAAGGCAATTTGTAATGCAATCGTTAGAGGGCGGGGGGCAGCAGCGGCGGCCGTCGATTTTTTTCACCCGAGATCTTACTAGCTTACATATAATTGAAAATCAATTAACATACAATTCAACCAGATGTAACATATTCAATGACTGGCATATAAAGAGTGTACGATTCTAACCTGCTAAAGAAACAGGTGATCTGCAGTAGATATCTGAGTGGAGGTTGAAGGATCATTTCTTTTGTTGAGTGCTGTAGTTGCTCCCTTAGCAGCTTGTTGTTCCTGTTTGGTAAACGTACACTGGTGACATGCTTTTAACAGTTTGGAGTTCATATTACCACGGAATTGTCTTGTTCTTCCTCATCATGCACATCTGAAAAATCGCGGCTACACACACTAAGAAACACGTGTGAATGAGATTTTGAGGAACGCAGTAAACAGGGCCATTCTTTCGAGTATTCCTCCCTAAATTTTTGAACAATTTTTTATTTATTACTAATGTCACTAGTCACGGTAACGTAATCACAAGTATTTTCCTGTAATAGAAATCGCTTCATTATTTCAAACCTTTTGCATTTCATAACACATGATTAGCATATATCCTAGAAGAGCAATATATGTAAATTTGGCAACCAAAATCGCAATAAACACTTCCTCAACAGTCACGCACACATTCTTCACAATTAAACGGAGTTCGTCACCACTTTGCCGCCAAAACAAAGACAAAAGAACTCTCATACTTGCATGGAAGTCTGATCATGTGACGAACAAAGACAACTATTCTGCAAGATATACCACTTCACAGGTGCGTATATTTCCGGTACTGGAAGCACACACTGCGTTCGGTGCATGAAAACTCGAAATATTCTCAAGCAAGGGACAGGAAAGGGGTATAAATATTTACTGAGAAATCCGAAAATAATATTCTGAGAATTCAAGTTGTAATGGCATTCCTTGTGCATCCTCTTGAACACTTCAGACACTTAGATTTTAAAATCAACAGAGAATCATATGATGGGTAATTCGTAATTATTGTGATTGAATCGTAATAGTTTGCATCTCTGCGTACCAGTGTCACTATCCATCGGCAAACGGCGGAAGCAAAGTTGTACACCTTGTAGATAATAATTAAAAATGACAGGTCAATAAAAGACACATTAGAACTAATGCAAAAGCAAAGCAAATTCATTTCCATACAGGCCATGAAGGCCCTTGGAGGGGTGGGAGGTAAAGGCTTCCACTATCCGTAACCTTGGCACTTGATGGGGTAGAATGGTTAGCTCTAATCCTGGCTGCCTTTGCCCCCAGAAATTAGAACTAATCAAAGAACTTAATAAACTGAAAATAATAGAAAGCACAAGTATGATGTCTTTTGACATAACGAACATGTACATTATCATACCAACAGAAAAGTCATTAAAATTATTGAAAACATCTAAAATGAAAGCAATTCAGCACAAGAAACAGAAGAAATAATCAGTCTGTAAAAAAATCTTCAGCCAAAACATGTTCATGTTTAATAACAAAATATATTCACAGAAAGAAGGATTAGCCATGGGTTCACCATTATCAGGAATAATAACAAACACATTTGTAAACAGCATTGAGAACAAAATTTTTAACTGACCTGGACTTTTAATTTGTAATTCCATTTCATCTCATTTCGTACCATTAGGGGCAGATGACCTAGATGTTTGACCCCTTTAAACAACAAGCATCATCACCACCACCACTTACAGGAATGCAAATCCAAGCATACGATGTTCAACGACAGTCGAATAATGAAATTTTAGTCCGTTGCAGGTTTTATCGTCCGCCGTAATGATTAGCGTGATTAGCTGCCACCCTCAGAGGTCCAGGTTCGATTCCCTGCTCTGCTACAAATTTTGAAAAAAGTAGTACGAGGACTGGAACGGGGTCCACTCAGCCTCGGGAGGACAAATGAGTAGAGGTGGGTTCGATTCCCACCTCAGCCATCCTGAAAGTGGTTTTCCAGGGTTTCCCACTTCTCCTCCAGGCAAATGGCAGGATGGTACCTAACTTAAGGCCACGGCTGCTTCCTTCCCTCTTCCTTGTCTATCCCTTCCAATCTTCCCTTCCCCTCACAAAGCCCCTGTTCAGCATAGCAGGTGAGGCCACCTGGGCGAGGTATTGGTCATTCTCCCTGGTTGTATCTCCTGACCCAATGTCTCACACTCCAGGACACTGCCCTTGAGGCAATAGAAGTGGGATCCCTCGCTGAGTCCGAGGGAAAACCAACTTGGAGGGTAAACAGATTAAAAAAGAAAGAATGAAAGAAGGCAGGTTTTATAAATCCATTCAGAAATATGGTGGATCTTACAGCTCAATTCAGTATAAATATATTGTGGGGATGGGGGAGAGAGGATGCTTAACTGCAAAGAACATGCATATTTCATCGAATGGAAACTTGACAATGGCATCATAACCTAACAAAGCAGTTCGGCAGATGCCACACCAATTTCTGCTGTGTGCAGACTGGCAAACAAAGCATTATTAGAGTGATAAATTGTTTGAATTCAATGGAATACCTTTGTGACAAGAAAGAAGAAACTCAATCCTTTCAATTTCAGCCATAACCTTTTTTTTTTTTTTTTTTCCAAAAATGACCAAAATATTGATTTTCATCTCCAGACTGTTTATTGCCTTAAATGGAGAATTTAACAAATTAGTACCATCAAGCGAGGAAAACCATGGGTTGCCTTTACTTGCAAGTAGTACCACTGTGCTAGGTACACAATAGGTTTGTCATTAGTACGAGGGTAATCCTAAAAATAAGGTCTCCTATATTTTTTTATAAATACAGATCTCTGTTCGTGTGGCTGTTAGTCACAATATTGTGATGAGTGTTTCCCGCGCTCACATATATACGATCAAATGGCCAAGAGATGTGAAAATCCGCAGTTTATAACCCCTCAGGGAAGGTTCGAGATCATTTATGAATAGGCTAATCAAGACACACCCATAGAATTTTATTGGTTGAGTTCAAAAGTGACACTCAGAATTGGAGAAGAAGCCAGTGATAGGTGGAAAATTAATTACAGAAATTATTGATTGGTTGGATTCAAAACTGGCAGAAATAAAAGATAAATATTGCCAACCCAAAAGTAAATGAACATCAATTAGTAAAAAAAAAACTTATGAATACAAAACTTCTTCTTCAAAAAAGTTCTTTCACTTCGCACCAGGGTGCATGATCATAGTTTTTTAGCAGTGACATCTGTTGAAGAAAGTCCAAACTTCTTGATGAAGGGCAAACAAAACAAATAGAAATTCACACAGTACAGGAAACTTTAAAATAACAAACTTTTATCAGATTTCTGTAGTGACATCTTCTGAGTAACGGTTTAAGTAAGTCTAGTTTCATGTTCACGGTTCCTCCAGTAGAGGAGTTCTTTTAGGTGCAAGATTTAAATGTGCGGCATAGAGATGTACCTCCCAGTGCAAAAATAAAATTTCATAAGAGCTCCCATTTTCATTATTTTAATTATTACTATTATTATGAAAAATTATTATTTTTATATCATACTCATTATTGTTATCATTTTATAATTGCAATGCACATTTTATATTAGCAAAATAGGGTAAATATAAGTTAACAGTATTTCAGAAAACTGTACTTGCTTAGTTATACGTCAGACCTTTTTTCCATTCACAAAACATGGTATAATATATAAACAATTTTAAAATCTCAAGTGATAGTTGACTTAATACAAACAGCGTTTTTCAAAACTAGATGCTCAAACAAGCACAGAGAAAAAAGAATCATGCAAATATCTCCTCCAGGTACAGTGATATAATGTTTTAAATATCCCTAAAAATGCCGGTCCAGAACGTTTGATAGGGATATTAAGGCCCAGACTGGAATGGGTTAACTCTTCATTAGTTTACAAAATCTGTCCATGCTATTCTGAGAATTGTTGAAAGTTAAGCTTGATTATACTTTAGCTCACATTTCATGGTCACGTAAATAGTTACTTTGTTGACAGTAACAAAATTATTCACATTATTCCTGCATGTAATTACTCCATTGGATTGCTAATACTTGTGAATATATTTTTAGTACTTATGCCTGGTGGTATTAGATATTAATGTGGTAGAGATGTATGCAAAGATTATTATTTACGAAGACGAAAGAAATAATTTATTTTGGCTTATTTCATTTAAGTGCTAAGTCAGATTTTGAAAGTCCTTACTAGCACCTAGTCGTGCGTGGCAATTGCAACAACAAATTAATAATAACTGACAGGATCCATTGTGAGTCAGTGTGGGCAATTCTCAGAATTTATTGCATTCCTACAAAATTTTTGGTCCACGAACCTGCTACGCTGGCATAGCAGGGGGAGAGGTGATACTCCCACGTGACGCATCTTAGGTGGCAGATAGGGGGATCCTAACCGGCCTGCCGGCGGACTTGAGGGAAATAAAATACCTCTCGCGGACCAAACACACAACCCCCAGTGGGTGGGGGATGCATATGAAGAATACACCCATGGTATCCCCTGCCTGTCGTAAGAGGCAACTAAAAGGGGCGACCAAGGGATGATCAAATTAGAACCATGATACTACTTGTAATTAGTACCACCACACAGGGAACACCATGGGTCGCTTTTACTTGCTAGTAGTACCGCTATGTTAGGTACACAATAGGTTTGTGATTAGTAGTGACAGTGTGTGAATCAGAGTGGGTTTAACAGTACCTGTGATTATTAGCACTATATGAGCAGATACCATGGGTCTGCGTTGCATGTGATTAGTACCCACTTTGTGAAGAACACCACGGGATAGTATGAATCCTTGTGATTAGTACACCCATGTGAGGAACACCATAGGGTTGCATTGCCTGTAAATAGCGACACAATGTGCAAAACACCATAGGTCTGTGTTACATGTGGGCATTACATTACCTGTGATTTGTACCATAATGTGTGGAATACCACGAGTCTACGCTACTTTTGATTAGTACCGCAACATAACAAATACCATGGTTCTACTTTCCTAGCAATAAGTACCATTATGAGGGGCCGATGACCTGGTTTTGGACTCGTTTAGACTACAAGCATCATTGATTCAGTATTGTGTGTTGAAAGTAGTCCCTTGGTCAGTAATACTATTGTTTGACGCTAGTTTCTGGGAATGTGGAGCATTGCGGGTCGGATCCACTGATTGTTTTAACTTCATATCCATCCATTCATTCTTCATCCTCACGTTTTGAATTCTGGTCAGTGGAGGATTATGGATTTTTAATTGTCCTTATATTTAGTCTCGTTTCATGTCATTAGGGGCCGATGACCTAGATGTTAGGCCCCTTTAAACAAGCATCATCATCATCAAATTTTTGGTCACCATTTCCAAGAAGTTATATCCACTCTCCCTATTATGTGAGGTTGAGTATGGAACAAACTGCTTTCTGTGAAATCACCACTATATTTTGATACAGATGAGTCATCTTGCCAGTCTTATTCATCATTACGTTATATTTTGTTGTGCGGAAGGCAGCAATGTACATGGAATAATTAAGAGCAGATGGATCATCCAAACCTGACTGGCAAATCTAGACTTATCAGATGCTGTTGCACTTCTGGCTGAAGACAGTGTTTGATGTCAACTAGCCAGTACAATCCTGGATCATGAAGCCATCATGCCTCGCCAGTTATCGGTTCGTGAAGATTGGGTTGTGAAAATGCAAGCCAACATTAACGCAAGAACCACTTGACTGGAGACAGTTTATAATAGTTACGTTCATCTTGAAACAATTGCAAATATGTTGTACCTATTCCAACTGCTTTGGCCAGCAGCCTCTACCTCTCAGAACATTATCATGTAGGTGTAATCCCATCTCATTGTCCCTTTTATTGCCATCTATACAAGCAAAGCATGGAAAATGTTGGCTAGTATCTCAGGAATCTGAATGTTTTCCTTAACATCCACCATGTTACTGATGAAGTTGTTGTGGCATAGCGGCTTAATAAGCCTTTAGATGAATGTTGCATGATGGCACCTTTGGTTAGCTGGCCATATATTATGCATGGTTGAGAATTATGCACCTTGTGTGGCTATGCGGTGGGTTCTACCAGGAGCCAGACTGAACAGATGTCAGCTCCAAAGCACATGGTAGCGAATATTCATCAGTGACTTGGAAGGAAGCTGAAGAATTCACGCAGGACCACCAGCGTTTGAGAGACCTCATTGCTTGATCTACTCAACAGAAGGGGAGGAGCTAAGACTGAGAATGGCAGAAGAAATCAGTGATCCTGCAGATAATTTATTTCACATCTAATTTGCTCAGCACAGATGTCACAAGGAGTTGCAGAGAATTGAATGTACAAATAATAATGAATGGCTGACATCTAAACGTTGAGCTTTGGAGAAACTTTAGAATGATAATGATGATTCCTGAATGCTGAAAGGCATTTCAGTCTATAATTAAAAAATGGCATATGGCTTATAGTGCCGGGATGTGTCCGAGGACTTCAACTCACCAGGTGCAGGTCTTTTGATTTGATGCCCATAGGCGACCTGCATGTTGTAATGAGGATGAAACAATGACAAAGACGACACATACCCCCAGTCCCCACTCCAGGGGAATTAACCAATTATGGTTAAAATTCACGACCCAGCCAGGAATTGAACCTGGGACCCCTGTGACCAAAGGCCAGCATGCTAACCATTTAGCCATGGAGCTGGACAAAGTCTATAATGAATATATATTATTAGTTGCCTCAGTGGATCAGAAATAGTGTATCCAAATAATGATTCCAAATTTGGTGATGCAATCTTGGCTAGGACAGTCAATTTGTGTAGGACAAGTTGGTATCTTAGTTCTCTTGTTAATTGTTGACATTTTAAAGATATCATAACAAGCATTATATGCCCACTTGCTAGGATTAAGTCGGCCTTGGAAACCTTCCACCAGCCCCATGATCTAGGAGTAGCAGGCCTTCACCTTTCTAGGAGGCCACCTGTTCCATTCCTGACTAAAATCTGAGAGCTGCTCAGTCTACACGAGAACAATTGAGGATCTATCTGGTTGTGAGATAGCTGCCCCGGTCTAGAAAGCCAAGAATAATGGCTGAGTCTATGGCAAGCCAAGGTCCACCAGGGCTGTAGCGCTATGAAGTTTAGTTTGGTTTTCAGGAACCAACCAGTACAGTTCTACTTGACAGCCAGAAGGCAATAAACTGGGACATCAGAATTAATTAGCAGGCCATCACCTGTTGAGAAGGCCTGCAACTAGGTTGCCATATAATTCTTCCTCTTTTAATTAACATCTTATATTGATAGTTGAAAAAACTTGTAACTTGCAAGTCTTGATAAAAATAAAAGTAAAATCGGACAGAACAAATAAAATATAATCAAGCATTTGTGCAGTCAAATGCAGAGATTTATAGATGCTAGTCCTTGAATAAGATTAACATTTCACATTTTTTTGGTGTTATATTATTCACTTATCTAAGTAATGTCAATTAGCAACAGTCTTGAGTACCATTAGAAGTATATGAGTGTTATTTTGATATTAATGATGATAAGCAGTGACAGGTTTTTTTTTGCTACTACATAAGTTGGAATTACTGCAGTTTTTAGACTGAGCTGTCAACAGTGAGCTTATAAACTAAGATGGGCTATAGTTGCTTTCAGTGTGCCTCTCTTAATTAGGTCATTACTTTTGGTTCACTCTCAATAAAGTAGATGCCTATCTCTTGAGTGTAAATTCATAGTTACCGTCCCTAGTTCCATAACTGATTTGATCACGTACCACACCATACAATATCTCAGAATGAAGAGTTATAGATTTAGTGGGATGTTTGAAAGTCCTAATGTATGAATAAAAATCTTCAGCAATGTACTTATGTCATACCTCAATAATGATTTTCATATTCATTTGAAATTTTGTTTTTAATTTTAGAAAACATACTTTGCATTAAGTTATATAAATAGTGTTGAGAAATATTTTATATTTTGGATTTATAAATCTGTAAACACAAACAATTTTCCATGCAAGTATGTAAGTTTGTGGCTTGGAATCCAGATAAGCATATTATTACCAAAGATTATTTATATTATGCACCTCATGAAATTATTAGAAACTTTCATAATATTAGACACGCGAAACAAAAATGGCTTGATGCATGTATTTTAAAATGATAAAACACTATAATTTTACTATTCAAAATATCATCAATAAAACTCCAAACCGTTCAACAGAGTTGACATTAGGTTAGACCAGTATTACTGTAAAGAATAGATAGAAATACTTTATTTTTGCTTTTCAATTGAGAGTTTAACAATACGAGTAACAGTTCCTTTTTAATTTTTCAAGCATGATCTAAATTTTACTTGAGTCATAACAAACTGTTTTCTTGAACAGGTTTGGTTCTCAGTGACATCATTGAGAAGTACTTCGTGTCTCCTACTTTACTCAGAGTAGTGAGGGTCGCCAAAGTGGGTCGTGTCCTTCGTCTGGTCAAGGGAGCTAAGGGTATTCGAACACTGCTCTTTGCTCTTGCCATGTCCCTTCCTGCGCTGTTCAACATCTGTCTACTGCTCTTCCTTGTCATGTTTATTTTTGCCATCTTTGGCATGTCTTTCTTCATGCACGTGAAGGATAAAGGCGGACTTGACGATGTCTACAATTTCAAGACGTTTGGCCAGTCTATGATCCTGCTTTTCCAGGTAATAGAATCAGCATATGCAATTGTCTTTCAACCTATGTTTATTTTATTTTCTTGACCCCTATTTCATTTCTTCACAGATTAATCATACAAGAGTTGAAAATAGTCTATTACATTTTTTGTCTATGGGCATATGTCTGTATGTTTTAACATGTGAAAATTACTTAACCATAATTTTATGATCAACATTTAGGTAGGCTATAAATTATTTGATTAGCAGATGATTTTGTTTTAATTTAGAGGGAAGTTAAAAAATGAATCCTCAAATATTTCCATTAGTATTAATCCTGTTGAATACATGTGAATAAGAACTGTAACTGAAAAGTGATTTTGAATCTTTTATATACTTATTTTCTTTTTTTGTAGAAGAATGATAACAGAGATATGTATTATTTTAGATAACAATAACAACAACTCTTTCTTTCCTCATGTTCCTTGCTCTTTTCCACACTGTTCTTCAATCCATATTCTTCAGTGTTTTCATTCTGTTCTTGAACCTATTTGTCATCTCTTTCCCTCATCCCAGTATCATCAGCAAATAAGATCATATTGTGTTTTCCTCTGTATGCTGCTTTTGCTCTTCTTATGATGTCATCTGTTACTAATATGATCAGAAGGAGTGACAGAATGCTTCCTTGTCTCAGTCAATATTCAATCTTAAACCAACCTGAGTTTTCTCACAACTGTTGCATTAATTAGACTGTACATAGACTTGATCCTTTTTATTGTCCCTTGCCCAATTCCTGTGTCAGATTTTCCCAAACTTAGTGACACTGTTGTAGGCCTTTTGTATGTCAATAAATGTCGTAACCATGTCCTTCCCATCCTCCCAGTGTTTTTTCATGTTCTACCTTATGATGAAAATGGGCTCAATCATTGATCTTCTCCTTCTGAATCTGAATTGCTCTCCTTGATTCTCAATTCTTTTTAATATTCTTTCCAATGTCTTAACCATTTTGGACATCTAATTGATTCCCCTGTAGTTATTACTTGCTTTGTTATCACCGGCCGGCCCCGTGGTGTAGGGGTAACGTGCCTGCCTCTTACCCGGAGGCCTCGGGTACAATTCCTGGCCAGGTAAGGGATTTTTACCTGGACCTGAGGGCTGGTTCAAGATCCACTCAGCCTACGTGATTAGAATTGAGGAGCTATCTGACGATGAGATAGCGGCCCCGGTCTAGAAAGCAAAGAATAACGGTTGAGAGGATTCGTCATGCTGACCACACGACACCTCGTAATCTGCAGACCTTCAGGCTGAGCAGCAGTCGCTTGGTAGGCCAAGGCCCTTCAAGGGCTGTAGTGCCATGGGATTGGTTTTATAACCTTCCTTGAAAATTGATACAATTATATCTTTTTGTCAATTTCTCTTTCTGTTTCTTTTTCCATACACTTCTAAGCAACCAGTGAGTCCCCTGCAAACCACCTCTGCAACTTCATCTATTCCAACAGCTTTTCCCATTTTCTGAACTGCCATTTCAACATTTTATTGTGTTTTCTTCCTCATATTCTTCTCCAGTTTGTCATCCTCTTCCTTCTGTTCTTTGATTCCTGTCAATTCTAATGTTCAGTGCTTCTAGAAATATGCTTCTCATATGTTCTTTATTCTTTCTGGACCGAGCTCGATAGCTGCAGTCACTTAAGTGTGGCCAGTATCCAGTATTCGGGAGATAGAATTTTCGAACCCCACTGTCGGCAGCCCTGAAAATGGTTTTTCGTGGTTTCCCATTTTCATACCAGGCAAATGCTGGGGCTGTACCTTAATTAAGGCCACGGCCGCTTCCTTCCCACTCCTAGCCCTTTCCTGTCCCATCGTCGCCGTAAGACCTATCTGTGTCGGTGCAACGTAAAACAACTAGCAGTAGTAGTAGTAGTAGTATTCTTTCTGGTTTTGTTTTATTATTACTCAATCTTCATCCTTTACAGATGAGGTGTTTTACTTTCTCCCTTTTTTTTGCTTCTTAGGATTCCGCACAGTCATTTCTTTTCACACTGTATATCATCTATTAATTTCTGTGTCAACAGTGTCCAACTCTTCTGCAACTTTCTTTTTTTTCTGTACTTTTGTATATTTCTGCCTACTTTATTCAGTCTTAGATATTTTCATTCCATGCCTTCTTTTCTATGGCCTTTTTCTTTTACTCTTTTATTTCACCAAGGACTGTCTTCCTGTTTCACCTTTCCTGATGATCTTTCACATATTGTTTTCTGCACTTCCAACCAAGACTTCCTTTTAATTTTTCCATTCCTCTTCCCCACTTCCACTTACTTTTCTGGGTAGGAACACTTCTGGCTCATCCCTTCCTTTCAGCTTTCATGTTTTAATTCTCTCTCTTTTTTACTTGTGAGTGTTCAATCTTTCCTACTTTCAACAGTTATCAATGCCCTATTATCCCCACCAAAATCTTCTCCTGGCATGACTGTATCATCCATGTTCTTATGATATGCCTTTTCTACCATTATATAGACTATCATTGTTTTCTTTCTTTTATCTCCCCGTCCATATGTGGTAATTTTCTTAGTACTTTTCTTCCTAAACATGTGTTTCCAACTATGAGTTGGTTGTTCCTACAAAAATCAATCAGTACTGTACTTTGTCTTTATTTGTATTTCCATGTTCATAAGGTCCTATATTTTCTTCTCCTTGTCTCTCTCTTCCCATGTGTGCATCCTGATCTCCCATTACAAATATCTCTTTATCTTGTATATGACTTTCCACTTTCTCCAAGATATCCTCAATGACTTCATCGTTATTCCCTGTTTGAGAAGCATACACTTGAAAGATATCTTTCATACCATTTTCAAATTGCATCCTCATTACCATTATACTGTTTCTGACATATTTGTTATAGATTCCAAATATTCCTGTATTTCCTTCTTCAGTATCAATTTTTAGGTTGATGTCCTCTGCTCTAGAACAGCCTGTATCCATCTCTAAGTATGATGTCTCCTGTACCTTTCCTCTTTGTCTCAATTTGTCCTATTTATAAATGTCCAATAATGAAATTTAAATAGTTTTTTATTGGCTGTACCCAATGAATTCAGACCATTCTTTATAAATCTAATTAAAATGATTCAGTTCTTAGTTGACAGAATTATTTGTAGAAAGTGTGAAAACATACATGAGGGAAATATCTGCTTATAGTAGGCATTGATAATAAAGGTTTACTTTCAATTAACAAATTTTAATTTTCTTTTTCCACAGATGTCAACATCAGCTGGATGGGATGGTGTCTTGGATGGTATTATTAATGAAGAGGCATGCGAGAAACCAAACAATGAGTTGGGTAATCCAGGAAATTGTGGATCAGCTACTATTGGCATTGCATTTCTTCTGGCATATCTTGTAATCAGCTTCCTGATTGTTATCAACATGTACATTGCTGTCATCTTGGAGAATTACTCCCAGGTAGGATATAATTTGAAAACCATGAAAAATATAAAAGGTATACATGTGAAATTAACCAATAAAAATAAAAACTTATTAACTATGATAGATGATTAGACTTATTAGAGAATTGCTACGTAAAGTAACTCGCTGGTAAACCTAATAAAGGCTTTTGTGCTGTTGTACAAATGTATCCATTATCTTTATCCTTTTCTTTTCCAACAGCAAACATTACCATTTGACTGTGTAATATAATAAACTGGGTCCAAGGAAATTTGCTGTTTTAAAGGAATCCAATATCTTTGTTATTAGTTCTTGAAGATAAGGATGACAATCGTTCACCATTGTACTAAGAGAAAAAAACTCTTTATCTAATGTAAGACGTTTTGGGGATATAGTTAAAGCAGTGGGTTGGGATATAGTGTCATATCTGAAATATTAATTTGATTACTATTTGCATGAAGGAGCTACACCAAACAGGTGCGCTGACTTCAGGTAATTATTGTGGGGGGGAGACATGATTAACATGAACACAGGCCTGTGAAGTGATGAACAACCATTAATGCAAACTTTCTTATATATTAATAATATTCACAAACAGAAAAAAAAAACACAGAACACAAAACAAACCAACAGCACGCATATTTTCAACTGAGGAAAGGGCACGAAGATCGGAGCGTCAGAAGAAGTACTGGGAAGACCGCAAAGCCCAAACAATCCCTTCAAAGAGACCTGAACAATGGACTGACTAAAGTGATCCTATGTGGTGATAAACGAAGGAGAAGAAGAAGAGAAGAATACAGCTTAAAAACATTTAAGCTCATTAAGTCTTTAGGCCTTTTCATTCGTGAAATTACCAGCGTTTCGCCCCAATGTAGCAGTGGGCTCATCAGTTGGAATGCTACACCTTTCCAAGACACTGGTGCTAGTTCACCATTAAGACACCACTACAAGCCTCCTATGTAGTACAATACAGTGATGATGCACTAAGGGAAGCATGTGCCTCCACTTATATAAATGTGTGCCTTTGGCCTATATCCAAAAAAAAAAAGTTCCCAGAAGGAAACCATAATTTAATTTCATCAATTGCATAATGTTAAAAACATTCAAGCTCATTAAGTCTTTAGGCTTTTTCAATCGTGAAATTACGAGCGTTTTGCCCCAGTGTAGCAGTGGGCTCATCAGTAGGAATGCTGTACCTTTCCAAGACGCTGGCGCTAGTGCGCCGTTAAGACACCATTGCAAGCCTCCTACATAGGACAATACAGTGATGGTGCACTAGGGCAAACATGTGCCTCCACTTATATAAATGCTTGCCTTTGACCTATATAAAAAAATATGGTTCCTATAAGGAAACCATAATTTAATCTCATCAGTTGCATAATGTTAAAAACATTCAAGCTCATTAAGTCTTTAGGCTTTTTCAATTGTGAAATTATCAGCGTTTCGTCCCAGTGTAGCAGTGGGCCCATAAATTGCATAATGTTAAAATCATTTAACCCTCTTGGAGCCAGGAACCAATCTGGTCAGCTGCTCACCATCAGCTGGAAGAGGCCAGAGCTCCACCTACACTCTACTACTATAAAGTGCCAGGCCGTTTTTAGTGGAAATACATGTATTTTAAAATTTGCGTATATCTACCGGTCTATGGTAAATACCGGCAAGAAATTTTCAGCATATCGACTACATAGAATAAACAAATTATTTAGAATGATATAAAGAATCAGAAAAGTTTTATTGTTGATATTATAGTTGTCGATAGCGTTTATTTTTAGGAAGAGAAAAACATATTCGCACTTTCTCTCTCAATATCTACTTTGAAAAAAATCATTTACGATACAAAAGTATGTAATGATGTATAATGTATTTCTAAATAAAATTCTATAGAATAATTAATTTGAACTAGAAAATTAAAAACAAAATTTGAACATATGTCACTGGTAAAAACAAGATAATTTTGCTCACCGATAAAATTTGCGTAAGTTTATATGTATCGATGTATGGCAAATACTGACAAAAAATTTTCTACATGTGGACAACATATTATAAAAAATAATTCTGAATTATTAAAAAATTACAAAATAATAGTTGATAAGTTATTATAGTTTTTGTTTTTTGCAAAAACCTTTTCTCGTTTTTGGTTCTAGTATCTATTTGAAAAAAGAATTAGAATACAACAGAATATATGTAATTAAAATATCTATGGCACTAAAGCACTTATATGCTTTGGCCTACCAAGTGCCCGCTGCTCAGTTCGAAGACCTGTAGTTTACGAGGTGACGCATGGTCAGTGAGACGATTCCTCTCAGTCATTACTCTTGGTTTTCTAGACCGGGGTCGCCCTCTCACCCTCAGATATCTCCTCGATTGCAATCACTTAGGATCACTTAGGTTGAGTGGACCTTGAAGCAACTCTCACGCCCAGGTAAAAATTCTTGACCTGGCCGGGAATTGAAGCCATTTCCTCCGGGTGAGAGGCAGGCATGCTACACTTGGCATTTACGTAATGATAGAGGACTATAAGTTACTATAAGGTTTAGGAGAGAGAAAGTGAAAAGTAAATTAAAGTATGATATGGGCAGAGAATCAGATGGAGGGGCATGTTTAGGTCAAAGAAGTTCCATGAAAGAGACAGGAGGTTGAGGAATGTTGTTGGATTCATTGGGATAAATATCCAAAAAATGTTCTCCAGAGACATTATCATCATCATCATCATCATCACCACTAGTTTCATCTACCACGATATTCACAGTAGCTTTAGTGCCGTTAGAAACAAATAAACATCTTTTCTTTAGCTGCGGTGATTCTGGGGGCGTGTCCGGTATAATTTCATCACTACTCTCTGAACTAAATTCACTATTGCTATCCGATAAATTATCCGCGTTAACTTCACATTGTTCCACATACTGCATTAATTTATTGTCATCAATACCTGCTGAAAAAATATCATGTGAACCACTTGCCATTTTGCTGTCACAAATCCACTCACTCACTCACTGCAAGGAGCAATCTCTTACTGACTGGTTAGCAGTATTTGTAAACACAGGAAATTACTCTTGTGAAAGCTAGAAGACCCTTTTAGAACTGCCAAAGTAAAGTCAGGCACACAATAACTTGTAGCTCATTTACTACAGGTTATCACAAAAATATGCACGTCACTATAGGTTGCCTCAAAATTATGTATATCACAGAATTTAAGCCAGCTGATGTAATCAGCTCTGGCAACTTCTGACTGGATTTTTAAAGGCCGACCTGATCGGCTTTGGCAATTTAAAGGGCGGGTGCTTACACTACCTCCTGATTCCAAGAGGGTTAAGCTCATGAAGTCTTTAGGCTTTTTCAATCGTGAACTTACCAGCATTACACCCCAGTGTAGCTGTGGACTCATCAGTTGGAATGCTACACCTCTCCCAGACATTGGCGCTAGTGCGCCATTGAGACACCACTGCAAGCCTCCTATGTAGGACAAACAGAAAAATGGAACAATAATATAGCTTCTTTCTCAAATACATTTTTGAACGAGTCTTATGTACCGAGTTTTGAATAATATTCACAAGTAAACCGGAAATAGAACTTTATCCATAAATAAATATTTTGAAGGAATGTCTTTTGTACGAAGCTAACAAAAATGATTACAAGTAAAAAAAAAAAGTAAAAACTTGCTTCATAATACCTACATTTTGTGAATAAACGTCCTGTTGTATATGTATATTATTCATTTCATGATACAAAAAGTGAAAAGCTCTACCACCAGATGTACCGCCTGATCAGTCTCCATTGGGAAATGTAGTTCTCTGAAGGAATGCCTGCTTTCTAATCTAATTCCTTGATATAAAATCATCTGACACCTTCTCCAGATTTATCACCTTAGCATCCTTCCTCTATGCAGAAGGCTCAACGAGGTTAATCTCCGCTGTCCTGTAGTTGTACAGAAATAAGCCTTAAGTCTTTTAAGATAAGTTCCAAAAAAACAAAGACACCTCCGTACAGGCCATGAAGGCCCTTGGAGGAGTGGAAGGTAAAGGCTTCCACCATTGTTAACCGCGGCACGTGATGGAGTAGAGTGGTTAGCTCTACGCCCGGCCGCCTTTGCCCCCAGGAATTAACCTGGTACTCATTTTTGGTGTAGGTTGAGTGAACCTCAGGGCTATATGCACCTCCGGAAGTGGAAATCTTGTTTCTTAAATTTTATGACTTCCTGACGGGGATTCGAACCCACGTCCTTCCGGGCGAACCGAGCACGCCTTTACCGCCTCGGCCAGGCAGCCCCTAAGATAGGTTCCAAATTTAAAAATAACTGTTAATACATTTCAAAATATTTTCGAGTGTGATTTGATAGTATTTGATGCTGTTCTTTCAAGAACAAAATATCACTCTATTTTTAATCAAGTTGTTTCTTTTTCAGGTATAATTGTGCTATTGTAAGTTTTCTATTTCAGGTAGTTCATAAACTTTGTTTATTGATACATTAGTTTTGACAGACTTAACCTAACCATTATAAATTGACTGATTTGAAACTGAAAGGCAATGGCTTCAAATATGACAAATAATACAGATATGTCAGATTACTGGATGTTCACTAAAAGAACAGAGTTATTTAAATGAAAGTACAGTATTTAATTTTTTAATTCATTATTACAAGAAGAGCACCCCTATTCTTTTATTTTCAGCTGACTTCTCACTGGCCTTGCCTTGCCCAAACACCTTTCGCTATAGCAGACGTAGTTTGCCACTGCTGCCTGAACAGTTATTGAAAACCTAAAAATATTCACTTTTCAATATTTAAATTTAAAAGTAGCTGATAATTTCTTCTCATAGGTTGCTTATAATAGTCTTTCTTATCATATTATGTTAATGGACATACTGGTACCTTATTTCAATTATACTCTGTATATATATTTTGCTCCTGTAAGCATTCTCACCTGAGCATTTATACCTGCAGATAGATGAGGATAGATAAGCTGCAGGATAGGAAAATTAAACAAAAGTACTTGGACAATGTCATGGGAAAAGGTGTACATTGAAGTGAAATAATGCAATCCAGGTAGCTTGTAAATGTAAAATAAAAGCACATTTAAAGTTGTTGTTGTTGTTGTTGTTGTTGTTGTTTGAGTCATCAGTCCATAGACTGGTTTGATGCAGCTCTCCATGCCACCCTATCCTGTGCTAACCTTTTCATTTCTACGTAACTATTGCATCCTACATCTGCTTGTCATATTCATACCTTGGTCTACCCCTACCGTTCTTACCACCTACACTTCCATCAAAAACCAACTGAACAAGTCCTGGGTGTCTTAAGATGTGTCGTATCATTCTATCTCTTCTTCTCGTCAAATTTAGCCAAATCAATCTCCTCTCACCAATTCGTTCAGTATCTCTTCATTCGTGATTTGATCTATCCATCTCACCTTCAGCATTCTTCTGTAACACCACATTTCAAAAGCTTCTATTCTCTTTCTTTCTGAGCTAGTTATCGTCCATGTTTCACTTCCATACAATGCCACGCTCCACACGAAAGTCTTCAAAAACATCTTTCTAATTCCTATATCAATGTTTGAAGTCAGAAAATTTCTTTTCTTAAGAAAGCTTTTCCTTGCTTGTGCTAGTCTGCATTTTATGTCCTCCTTACTTCTGCCATCATTAGTTATTTTACTACCCAAGTAACAATATTCATCTACTTCCTTTAAGACTTCATTTCCTAATCTAATATTTCCTACATCACCTGCCTTCGTTCGACTGCACTCCATTACTTTTGTTTTGGACTTATTTATTTTCATCTTGTACTCCTTACCCAAGACTTCATCCATATCATACAGCAACTTCTTGAGATCTTCTGCAGTCTCAGATAAAATAACAATATCATCGGCAAATCTCAAGGTTTTGATTTCCTCTCCTTGGACTGTGATTCCCTTTCCAAATTTCTCTTTGATTTCCTTTACTGCCTGTTCTATGTAAACATTGAAAAGGAGAGGAGACAAACTGCAGCCTTGCCTCACTCCTTTCTGGATTGCTGCTTCTTTTTCAAAGCCCTCGATTCTTATCACTGCAGACTGATTTTTATACAGATTGTAGATAATTCTTCGTTCTCGGTATCTGATCCCTATCATCTTCAGAATCATAAATAGCTTGCTCCAATCAACATTATCGAATGCCTTTTCTAGATCTACGAATACCATGTACATGGGCTTGTCCTTCTTGATTCGATCCTCTAAGATCAGACGTAAAGTCATGATTGCTTCACATGTTCCTACATTTCTTCTGAAGCCATATTGATCTTCTCCCAACTCTGCTTCAACTTGTTTTTGCATTCTTCTGTAAATAATACATGTTAAAATTTTGCAGGCATGAGATACTAAACTAATGGTGCGGTAGTTTTCACACCTGTCAGCACCGGCTTTCTTGGAAATAGGTATAACAACATTCTTCCGAAAATCAGATGGGACTTCTTCTGTCTCATACATCTTGCACACTAAATGCAATAACTTTGCCATGCTGGTTTTTTCCTAAGGCAGTCAGTAATTCAGAGGGAATGTCATCAATTCCAGGTGCCTTGTTCCTATTTAGGTCACTCACAGCTCTGTCAAACTCTGACCTCAAAATTGGGTCTCCCATTTCATCAGCATCAACAGCCTCTTCATGTTCCAGAACCAAATTATCTACATCTTTACCTTGATACAACTGTCGGATATACTCCTGCCATCTTTCTGCTTTGTCTTCTTTCCCTAGAAGTGGCTTTCCATCTGAGCTCTTAATATTCATACACCTAGATTTCCTTTCTCCAAAGATTTCCTTGATTTTCCTGCATGCAGCATCTACCTTTCCCAGGACCATACAGCCTTCGACATCCTTGCACTTCTCCTTCAGCCATTCTTCCTTAGCTACCTTGCACTTTCTATCCACTTCATTCTTTAATAGCCTGTGTTCTTTTCTGCCCTCTTCATTTCTAGCATTCTTGTATTTTCGTCGTTCATCAATCAGGTTTAGTATCTCCTGAGTTATCCACTGATTCTTAGTTGATCTTTTCTTCCTTCCTAACATTTCTTCAGCAGCCCTACTGTCTTCATTTTTCATGACTATCCACTCTTCCTCTATAGTGTTTTGTTCAGCCTTTTCATTTAGTCCTTGTGCAACATGTTCCTTGAAACAATCCCTCACACTCCACCTGGTTTCTGAATCTCTGCCTAATCATAATGAAGTCTATTTGATACCTTCCAGTGTCTCCAGGTCTCGTCCACGTATACAGCTTTCGTTTGTGGTGTTTGAACCAAGTATTGGCAAGGAGTAAATTATGATCAGTGGAGAATTCAACCAGCTGACTTCCTCTTTTGTTCCTTTGTCCCAATCCAATTTCTCCTACTGTACTACCTTCTCTTCCTTGGCCTACCACTTCATTCCAGTCTCCCATCACAATTAGTAGTTAGAAACAAGAAATGTAGTTGACTGAGAACAGTAACCAGGAAAATAAATTCAATCAAACAAGTACTGTAATCATACACTCTTAAAGATGATCTAAAGAATTACTTTGGAAATAGTCTAATAAAGTGGTATGGAAACCTTTCTGGAATATAATTAAGGATCTCATGTCCTTATATTGCTGTGTTTTAAGACCAACTTTTTTGTATGGAAACAAATCTTACGTAGATTTGGGATATCTTATTCATCATTCATAATCTAGAAGTAACAAATAAGAATGTAGCAAGAATGATAGCTGGTGCAAACAGATGGTTACTATGGTAGGAGGGTATTTGCAATAGGAAATCAAAGGCTAAGCTAGTAATGAATATACTGGGATCACATGAGGCAAATGGAGGCTGGGAGGTTACCTAGAAGAATTATGTACTCGGTTATGGATAGGGTTGCCATAATTCCCTTCCACAAACCTGGAACATAAGTATACATAACAAAACTCAATAGATTATTGACAAAAGAGCTTTATTTAAAGCCACCATAATATAATGGCAATGGTAAAAGAAGAAACCTCTTTCACACTAAGTGCACCCATTCATCATACTGAAATGAAAATCCACAACCTGTTTCCAGTCATTCAACCTGGTCAGGAATGGAATGAATGTAGCCCCCATCTAGCAGCAAGGATAGGAATTGTGTCAGCTGTCGAAGCCTGTCGCACTCCTCTGGGGCAATGATTAATGACTGACAGATGAAATGAAATTATATTGGAGAGTGTTGCTGGAATGAGAGATGACAGGAAAAACCCAAGTTCCTGGAGAAACACCTGTCCCACCTCTGCTTTTTCCTACACAAATCTCACATAGAGTGACCGGGATTTGAACCATGGAATCCAGCAGTGAGAGGCCGGCGCGCTGCCACCTGAGCCATGGAGGCACCATTCATCTTACTGTGGCACTTATTTACAATTAATGTTTCTTATCATACCAATCATATTTTTCAGAAGACTGTACTTTGTCAGGATATTTTGATTCTTTTTCACTGCATATCTATCTATATATATATATATATATATATAAATGGATATATATATATGTGTGTGTGTGTGTGTGTGTGTGTGTGTGTGTGTGTGCGCGTGTGTTTTTTTTTTTTTAAATGACATATCTCCTTCTAAACCACTGGAGCAATTTCAATCAAACTTGGTATGCTTATGACTTATTATCTGGAGACGAGCACTGTGGGGATAAGCCATCCGTAGCTCCCTTAGGGGTGGGGGGTCAATGTATAAAAATAATAAAAAAATGTGTCGAAACCACAGTTTTTGGGGTTGCTGAGGTGAATAGTGACACTCTGGATTTTTTAAAGTCCAAGTTCAGCCCCCTTTGGGGTGGGGGGGGGCGAGGGGGGAGTGATATATAAAATTAAACAAAAATAGTGTCGAATACGTAGTTTTCGGGGTCGCCGAGGTGAATTGTACACTCCGGATTTTTGGTATCAAGAGACAAACCACGTGGGGGTAAGATAGCCCAGGAAATCTTAGGGCAGGGGGGCAAGAGGGTGAGATATTAAAAATCTTCAAAATTAGTGTCGAATCTATACTTTCGGGCTCTCTGAAATGAATAGTGACACTCCGAAATTTTTTAATGTCCAAGTTCAGCCCCCTTTGGGGTGGGAGTCGATGGAGGAGTAATATATAAAAATAATAGAAAATAGTGTTGAATCCATAGTTTTCGGGGTCGCTGAGATGAATAGTGACACTCCGGATTTTTACTATCAGGAGACAAACCACGTGGGAGTAATACACCCCAGGAACCCTTAGGGACTGGGGGGACGGGGGGCGGGGGCCGAGGGGTCTGAGATATAAAAATCATCTAAAGTAGTGTTGAATCCATACTTTTCGTGGTCGCTGAGATGAGTAGTGACACTCTGGAATTTTTTTAAGTACAAGTTCAGCCCCCTTCCTGGTGGGGGTGCGATGGGAGAGTGATATATAAAAATAATTGAAAATAGTGTCGAATCCATAGTTGTCAGGGTCGCTGAGATGAATAGTGAGACTCTGGATATTTTATAAGTCCAAGATCACCTTACTTTGGGTTTGGGGGGCGAGGGGGGAGTGATATATAAAATTAATCGAATATAGTATCGAATACATACTTTTCGGGGTCAGCGAGGTGAATTGTACACTTCGGATTCTTTTGTATCAGGAGACAAACCACTTGGGGGTAGGACACCCCAAGAACACTTAGGGGCAGTGTGGGGCGAGGGGTGAGATAAAAATATCATCGAAAGTAGTGTCGAATCCGTACTTTTTGGGCTCACTGAAATGAATAGCAACACTCCAGAATTTATTAATGCCCAAGTTCAGCCCTCTTCGAGATGGGGGGGGGGGGGGCGATGGAGTAGTGATATATAAAATTAATCGAAAATGGTGTTGAATACATAGCTTTCGATGTCGCCGAGGGGAATTGTACACTTCGAATTTTTCGTATCAGGAGACAAACCATGTAGAGGTAGGACACCCCAGGAACCCTTGGGGGGGGGGGGGGAGCTGAGATATAAAAATCATCGAAAGTAGTGTCAAATCCATTCTTTTTGGGTCGCTGAGATGAACAGTGACACTCCGGATTTTTTTAAAGTTCATCCCCCTCGTGGTGGGAGAGTGATATATAAAAATAATCGAAAATAGTGTTGAATCCATAGTTACATGTAATTAATCTCATAATAGAACCGTATTGAGGACAATATATTAAAATTATAAAATCCTTTTAATAACAACCACCTACTCAATACAATATATTACTCATTGAATTATAAAATAATCATGAGGTGTCTTAAATAAAGGAACATGTTTCGTTCGACATAGCGAACATCATCAGCCTTAATTTACAAAGATTAGGTCAGGGCCCTGAGCTGAATGATAAAAATTGTTAAAAGAGTGACAATGCCATAATAAAAAGTAAAATGATAACATTAGACTTAAAATTGTAACAATAGGTACAGATTAACAGCAAGTATTTGTAGAGGAATACTTTGAACGATGGTAGTCTATAAAGTTAAAACAAACATGAGGTTGTTAAAGTAAAAAGATATAGATATAGTGGATCTTAAAATATATGTCAATGCATGAAGTGTGGATTAATTATTGACTATGGAGTCACCAATGTGTTATAACATAACTTAATTTTTCCTCCCTTTTCTTTCATTCCTGATTTTTAACTCCAATTGTGCCATAATCTGCTACATCCATCTCTGGTTTGCTGGAACTCTCCCTACTTTCAAGTTTATAGTTACTTTTTAACGAGTCCACATTGGTGTCCTACGTTGTATAAGATTAATTTTACTGCTAGCGTGTAAATACGGACTAGTTCAACTTGTATTTCCTTCTGGCATTGTGTTGGCTCTCCTACAGAATTCCTAACTACTGAAGTTCACGTCATTTCAACCTTAGTTTCGTCGCCATGCGCCTTTTAACTGACTCAGTTTGACTCGTACTATTCAATAAACTCTATTTCAACTTTTGTTTTGCTCAATTTAAGAACTCCATAGTCAATAATTAATCCACGCTTCACGCATTGACATATATTTTAAGATCCACTATATCTATATCTTTTTACTTTAACAACCTCATGTTTGTTTTAACTTTATAGACTACCATCGTTCAAAGTATTCCTCTACAAATACTTGCTGTTAATCTGTACCTACTGTTACAATTTTAAGTCTAATGTTATCATTTTACTTTTTATTATGGCATTGTCACTCTTTTAACAATTTTTATCATTCAGCTCAGGGCCCTGACCTAATCTTTGTAAATTAAGGCTGATGATGTTCGCTATGTCGAACGAAACATGTTCCTTTATTTAAGACACCTCATGATTATTTTATAATTCAATGAGTAATATATTGTATTGAGTAGGTGGTTGTTATTAAAAGGATTTTATAATTAAAAGGATTAAAAAGAATCCATAGTTGTCGGGGTCGCTGAGATGAATAGTGAGACTCCGGATATTTTATAAGTCCAAGTCCATCCCCCTTTGTGGTGGGAGGCGAGTGGGGATTGAGATATAAAAATAATCGAAAATAGTATTGAATCCATAGTTTTTGGGGTCGCTGAGATGAATAATAACACTCACAATTTTTAAAAACTCAAAGATTAGCCCCATTTAGGGAGGGGGAGAGGGAGTGAGATATAATAATAATAATAATAATAATAATAATAATAATAATAATAATAATAATAATAGAATACACTGACGAATCCAAAGTTTTCCGGGTCGCTGAGATGAATAGTAACATTCTGGATTTTTAAAGTCCAACTTCTGCCCCCTTCCTTTGGCATAGGGGGTGAGAAAGGGTGAAAAAATAAATTGTCAAAATTGACCGAGATAATGGACGTGTGTATGTGCCAGTATGACTTTCAAGTATGACTTACTACCTGGAAAGCATACTGTTGGAGTAAGATGCCCCTAGAACCACCTAGGGAAGCAGGTGAAATAAAATCCATATTAATAAATTGTAGTCAGTTTGGCGCAAACTATATATACTGTAATATATATATATAAATTAAGGCATAAAAATGAAAACAGACGTGAGTTAATGAGACCATTCTAGGCATCTTAGAATCTTAAAACTTGGTACCAGACAAGCTGATGACTTCAGGATCCCTAGATAAATCTAAAATTCTCAAAATTCACTGAGGGGGACACGCTTTAGTTTCATATCTGCATAAGAACACAGCGGCGATATTTATCCAAAACAATAACCTATAGGTTTCATGGGCTTAAAAGTTTCCTGAAAGTCCTAACTTTTAATCCCCTCCCCCATATCAAGATGGTAGCACAATCTCCCAGACAAGTTAGAAAATAGAAATTTGGCAAAATTATAGCTTATTGCCTGTAACCAATGGAAAATTTACGAGATGTTTAAAAATGTTATTTTTACCCCCGAAAAATATCGAAATATGGAGGCAATTTTAATGATGGTGGCAGACCTTCCTTTCGAGGTATTTGGTGGCTAAACGGTAAGTCATATCACAAAACGGATGGCACAGTCTCAGTTCAATTTGGAGTGATCTACAACTTTGGTCCTATGTCTTTTTGTCATACCTCTATCCCTTATACGATAAATTTGGCTCTATTTCTGGATTTACCTAAATTTTGCACTTTGTACACGTATAATTGATGGTTTGATTCACTTGTAGGAAAGATGGGATCATCAAATTCTATATGAATATTGGCCAACCCAGTAGCCATATGTAAGCCAAATTCTATGTTTGAAGCTGTTGCATAAGTATCTGAAAAGTAATTCACTGTGTGAAAACCTTACACAAATTTCACCCTATTCAACGTTTCTAAAACAATTTTACCTTTAAATAGATGAGATACGAGGAAATATCATAGGGCCAGCCATTTAGATTGCTAAATGTGGCTAGAGGCGCCTTTTCGTACAGTCCGTTTTTCGATGTGATGCACCGTTTAGCAGCAGTTATTCTGTAAATGAAAGTGAACATGCATATACTTCCATATGTCGATCTACATTTATTCATTTAAGTCGATTTGTAGCGATCTAGAAGGGGTGTGTCTGACATTGTTCTTAATACTTTACAAATCAATAGTGACTGTCAGCAGGAGGGCATCTGCTGTTGTAATCAGTACTCCCCACACCGACTTTAACTGGCAGTAGGAATGGGGTCCTCCTCCAACGCCTGTGTACCATTGTAATGAATAATTCCCTTCTCGATTTGACTAGCAGAAGGGAAGGGAGCGTACATTTTTTTCAAAACTCTTTTACCTGATTCTCTTTATCATTAGGTATAGGTGCCCCCTTGCAAGGGTGCCCCCGATTATGAACAAATTTACCCATCAAAATGTGACTGATGTTACGCATAGTGAATTGCGGTAGACAAGTTGACCTGTCGTTATCATCGCAACTCCGCAACTCGCACTTTACACTGGAAACAACGTCTGCGGACTTCCCTATGCTTTTTCTCAGATTAATGCCAAGAGACATGCAATTTAAAAATTCTTATTTTCTTCATGTACAGTAATTTACTTTGATGTCTGTATACAATGTAGAATACCATAGCGAAGCACGGGTACATTTGCTAGTGAGTTCATAAAATTCAATTATTTCATATTACACACCTAAAGATTAATGTGAAAGGATCTGGGACTTTTACAGGAATTTTACTAAAATGACTGGGACAATTTTCCCATCCTTGAATTCGGATAATCCTGGGTTCCCTTGGCGTATGGCAACTCTTGTTATTGAGAGTTAAGGAAAGAGGGAGATTTGGGAAATGGTAATTAGATGCATTTTTTAGTGATTTCAAATTAATAAAGTAGAAACAGAAGAAATTAATGGGCTAGTTGCAAGTAGAGTCTATGAAGGTGTTTAGTTCGTTCACAGAATATTGTAGCCTAAAACAGAAACATTAATGTGTGTGAGAGAGAGGGTGTATACTGTAGATTACTTTGGAAACTCTGAAGGGTAAGAGAAGTATAGAAACACCTAAAGGTGAAAATTAAACTTGAAAATGCATCAAACCAGGTGAATCACTGGAGACACTTAAGGCTCTCACAGAAGCTTTGATCCGAATTGTGAAAGGTATATCAAGCCAAAATAAAAATGTATGTATGTTATGATTACAGTTCTCTTTGATTCAGATATATTCTATACTGGTTGTCTTCAGCTTGCATACTCAAATTTATATATAGAAGCTTCTTTTGTCTTCTTAAACAAGTTCTGTTGTTGTCATAAGTACTGGGATGAAGAATGTACCTGTCCATTAACTTCCAAGAAAAAGCTTCCCAGTTCAGAACTGAGATCTGTGAACCATCCATTAGAATGTCTTTCTTCCATTAATTTCCTTTGTAGTGTATGGATTCAATGGTATTGTTAATAATTGTAGGAAAGGTTTAATTTTGAAGTGATCCCCAAAATTAATATAAAATGTATAAATTTAAATCAAGATATGTATTAATTGATATGTGAAATATTCTACTTCAAAGAAATTCTTAACTTGCTAACTCCATTCTTTTCTTCAAGCTTATTGTGTCTTATTCAGACATTGTACATGTGTGTTTGCTGTATTTGTTTATGGTTACTTTTACATTAACATCTATACTTACCTTCCTTTTTTTATATTTTTAGGCTACAGAAGATGTCCAAGAGGGTCTCACGGATGATGATTATGACATGTACTATGAGATTTGGCAAAATTTTGATCCTGATGGCACACAGTATATCCGCTATGACCAACTGTCAGACTTCCTGGATGTACTGGAGCCTCCGCTACAGATCCATAAACCCAACAAGTACAAGATTGTTTCTATGGACATTCCTATCTGTAAAGGTGATCTTATGTTTTGTGTGGACATTTTGGATGCCTTGACAAAGGACTTCTTTGCAAGAAAAGGAAATCCAATTGAAGAGACAGCCGAGTTAGGTGAGGTGCAGGCACGGCCTGATGAGGTTGGTTATGAACCTGTGTCATCTACGCTGTGGCGTCAACGTGAAGAATATTGTGCTCGTCTCATACAAAATGCATGGCGTAAACACAAACAGCAAAGGCTAGGTGGTCCTAGTGAAGAATCTGATGATCCGGGTGATGATTTAGCTCCTGACGATCGACGTCAGACTGCTGTGTTAGTGGAAAGTGATGGTTATATCACAAAGAATGGACATCGGGTAGTTATTCATTCACGGTCACCAAGCGTTACGTCTCGATCTACTGATGTCTGAGCCAGGCCGTGTCCCCCCCTCCCATTCGCACGCAATGAAGAGAACACATAAAAGAAACTTTGCCCTACCTGCCTTTCTCCCTCACTGGGAAATTGCATTTATTCACATTGGAAACATGATGCATATTCTGGTGCATTTAAAATTTTAACATAAATATAACATGTAATTTGAAGCTGATATGCACTTTGCAATGTGAATGCAATTCCAGACAGGGAAAGAGGAGTCTCTGTCCTTCACAAAATACAATTCAGATCAGACCCTGCGGTGAGGTCCCAAGGGAGGACAGGGAACATCCAGCTGCAGGCTATGAGGATGGACTGGGCTCAGCTCATTGACCACCAAGCCTTATGGATCCTTCCCCGCCAAATGGCTCAAACTCATTAATACCAGAAGGCTTGGAGTAAGGTCTTCAGGTCAAGTTACTGGAATCCTCTAATACCTGTAGAAAAGATACAGAGGAAGTAAAATTGTGGATTCCAAATATTCGTCCTTGAGACCTATCAGTTATATGCCCAGACTGAATCTTCCCCCTGGACTTTGTTTCAAGCAATGGGTGGTGATCAAAGTCTCCGTCCTCAGTCGCAGATTCACTGAACATGAATCACCGGTCGTTCATCTTGGCTGGGAGTTGAGTGGTATTGAGTGATGTGGCAAATGGTTTCACATCTTTGCTTTATTTTGGTAGTACTTTATTTATTGTTTTTCCTGCGTGTGAATATTTTTTCAACTCTCAACCTCCTTGCCTTAATAAGGTAGGAAGGAGTTGGGGCAGATTATAGGAGGGGAGGGACGAGAGCTATTATTGGTGGGTTCCTTCAAATCTGCTGTCTACTTGTCTGCATCAGCTTGTTACAATTTCGAAAGTGATTGCTATTCAATGAACGCAAGTTGTGTGCTTTGTTTGCAAGACAGTTTTAAATTGATTCGATTCATTCTCCAGTTTGCCAGTGCTACATTATCTCTCAGTTGAAAAGATACAAGCTTTGTACTGGATAAGTGAACTGACTGTCATCACATTATTTTTGTATTGATTATGTATATTTTTTCTTGCAAATATTATTGAAAAACAAATAATCTCAAAAGAAAGCCAAATACTTCTGCTGAGAAGAGACATATGCATGTTGCTTGTGTTTTTTTCTAATGAATGGAAGAACATAACATGCAGCTGTTGTTATTTTTTTTTATGCAAGCTCTTGTCGTGATTTTCACTTGTTATTTTTCTACACGATTATCCTTTTTATGCTGAGAAAAAAGTCTTCTGGGTATAACTTGTAGATATTTCCATTCTAATGTCAGTTAAAACAACAATACTAATTATCTACCCAGCTCATTTTTTCCCAGACTATCTGTAGGGGAGTCAGAAGTTAAATGTGAGAGTTCTAAACTCCAGTAAAACACAACACTTATCAAAGAAAATTTATAAGGGTAAGAGAATATTTTCTTGTAACCTTGAAAATTGAATAATGTTCAAATATCTGACACTTATATTACTGAGGGTTTTTTTTCGGTTTGGAAGGAGAGCTTAGATTTTCAGTTTGTGTCATTGCTACTGTTTGGAACTCCTGACACTCTGTCCCCTTAGATTTTATGGAGGGAACTGTTATGTACGTTGGACAACACATTTCTCTTGATAAATACACCATCCTTTTCATACAAAGCATTTTCCTTCTAAACAGTTTAGGTATCTCTATCAACAAATAAAAAATAAATGCAGCATTGATTTGCTGTAGGTGTGTTACATTGTAAAGTAGTAAAGCCTATGCATTGTTTCTTGAGAACAAAAATCCGTGCAGTTCAGCTTTAAATATAGAAATGACAGAAAGGGTGTCCCTATTTATTGACATAATACAAAATATAAATATTACTGTTTTAATAAATATATTTTATTCTGAGCTGGGAGAATTTGACAAGCCTGGTATCCACTCGCTCTCTTTTAAAATCAAGGAACTTAAATTGTAAAATGAAGTTCCTAAAGCAATAACCAATATTAGGATGTGTCCTAATTAAGTACTCATATAATATCAATGTTTATTTTATTTGTATGCTTCTTATTAATTTTATTATGGGACTATCTCTGTTTTATATGACAGTAAGGTGCTCGAATGTCAGCTTGCAGTTTGAATCATAAATCTGCAGCCTGCACAGCACCCTTCTTCTTCCCCTGTTGTGTGTGTGGGGTGCAGTTTCAGCGATCAATGGTTCAAACTTTAAATTGAATGGTCAATAAGGGGGGAAATTTTAAAATATGTATATTGAGATAGTCATGTGTAATTTTGTATTTTTCTTCCTTCCTTACCAATATCACATGAAGTGTTCATATTTTCTTACAAATACAATTAAAGTTCTATTAAAATTATTCTTTAATTTTAATTATATATGAGAAGTAGAGAAATACCAGTTTCATAGACTACTCAAGAGAGATAAGATTGTCTCATAATGTTACATTGAAACACATATAACACAAATTATTTACAGTCTTTTCTTTCCTTTCACATTTCTCTTTTCCCTTCACTTGAGAAAGGTAAGAGATCAATTTGAAATGAAACCTACTGTTTATACTTCATGATGGAACACATAGCAGGCACTGCTACATCTTTGTTATCAGGTGGCTGGGGGCCACAAAAGAAAAAAGTGTAAGAAGACAGAGACAAAGATTCTGACTGGTCACTGAGAAGATAAGAACTGACAGAGAATGAACAAAATTAATATGATCAAAATTTAAATTCCTTTGATTAAAGAGTTTCTAAATAGTACTGGTAACTGTGTGAATATCATTCTACAAAATTCTGGGTTCTTGAGAAAATTAAAACTACTCACCTCTTGATGTGAATGGCTTGAAGTCTGCTGTAGAGCTTTGTAAATTCTTGCAACAAGGCCGCCAAATGTGTGATTTGTCAGCTAGTCCAATTAGTGCAATACAATGTCCAAATGAAATTATTTTTTTTATACAGTATAATGAAAACAACAATCAGACCATAGTGTTAATTATGTAAATACGTGATATATCATTTGAAAATGAAATGTTGATACTCATTAACATGAGCTAATGCATCATGCCTGCACACACACACATATTACAAATTATATTTATATAATTAAATTACTGGTTATGCACAAATTGGTTATTGTATATGGAGAGGAGTGAAAGAAGACATTCATCACCAAAATGCCATTTTGTTAATTTGAAATGATTATTTATAACACTGGGCTTTAAAGGAAAACACTTGTTGCTCAAAGTTGTAAACCAACAAAAAAATCTTGTTATGTTCTGCAAAACAATTTTTTATAAATGATATCCAGTGTTAATAAAAATAACTACAAATCAAATGCATGGAAAGTGCATTTAGTTGCTATTGACATCTGTGATGCATCTCTTATACTAAGTTGAACTCTGTTTGAGAAAACATGGTTCTTCTGTTTAGGGAACGCTTCTATAGCACAATGTTACACAGTGAATGCTAGTAAGAGAGAATAAGAGTGTACAGTACTGTATGTGTGTATGTGTGTCTGTCTGAGAGAGAGAGAGAGAGTGAGAAGAAAGAAAGAAAGAAAGAATGAATGAACGAATGAATGAAAGGAAGAAATGTTAAATACTACTAAGATAATCATAATTAACTAATAATATTGAGTACTAATGTTGTTGATGCTTCGTGGTATGAGTGCTGTCCTATGACTGGAGGCTTGCTGCAAAGTGGGGTCATTGATTGATCCATATCCACAATTTTAAAAAAAGAAAAAGTCATTCATACTATGGCAAATATAGATTTCATAGTCTATAATTCGGTGCAAAGCTGGTCTAGATGCCGAAGAAGAAACAAAGGAAAAAAAAAAACAGTGTAAACTATTTGTTTTTATTAAGAAAGAATGGAACTACTGAATAGAATTGCATACAGTCCCATCTTCTATATTTCATAAAGCAAACCAACAAGTTTGGTGCACAAACACATTTGCATAGTAGCTCTTAGGAAACAAGATCAACCACTTATTTTGAGTATAGCATTATTAGGCACATTTGTTACCAAAGTTTGCAGGGAAATTCCTGTCAATTTCTTCTCCATGACAGGGATTTTTTTAAGAAAATCATTTTAAGAGATATTACCTAAATGTATATCTTTTCTCTACCTTTTTTCTTTTTTTACAAAATCCTGAAATCTAACTGCTTTTATACACAACACTAAGTGGGGAGTATTATGTGCCCAAATATTTGTATTTTAATTTATGTTGGAGCAAGTGAGATACATTGTGTGAATATGCCATAGGTACATATTATGAATATACTCTCAAATCGATTTCATATTGTGTGTTCATAAAATGTTTAATGACATGACAAAGAGATAGATGTAAATAACTAAATCCAAACAACGACTCAAAGGAAAGTCTTCACCTGTGGGCTATTTATCTCTTCCGTATGGTATAAAAAAGAATAAGAAAGTTATTTTATACTAAATTTAAAAGAAATCATGTATGGTATGTTATTTTTTTATTTACTTCCAAACATCCCATCAACATATCCATTTCACGAGAAACTTTGCAAGAGCACCAAACTGAAAATAATTTGAGGCTATAATCCTCAACAAAGGAGCTTTCCTGATAGGATCCTGATGGGAACTATGCTACGCACTTCATAGCTTCCTCTGGCATCTTGTAGGTTCATAGACAATACACGCTGCTGCTGCATAGTGTTTTCACACACACAGACACAGACACACACACACACACACACACACACACACACACACACATACAGACACACACTTACATACACACATACATGTTCATATGCACACATGAAGCCACACACAAACATAAATACAGAAACAGGAACATAGAGATTGCATTTAATGTACCATCATGGCAGAGGGGAGGTTTTCATCCACTCCAAATTTGCATACCTACTCTCAAAAATATTGTAAGAAAATGGGGGGAAATACTAGCATATGTGTCCAAACTAACATAAGCCAAAAAAAAAAGAGTTTGTTTACAAGAAAACAAAACAAGAAATTTCTAAAAAGAAATAAAGTCATGTTGCCATTTCAATTTTTAATTCTCCAGTTTTGCCTTTATGCTTGCACTTTACTTCCTTTGTATCATGTTTTCGATTTCACGGTTTGTACTATAATAATAATCTGTACATAATACATCATCGAATAAATTTTTGATAACTTATCACAGAATACTGGAATGCGTATTTTAAGTGCCACTTCCTTATAATATGTTGTTGTTGAAGTGTACTCTATAAAATGTTTTGTTGGTTATTGTGAAGAGCATTTGCAACAAAGGTAAGTTCTGAATATTTCTAATATATTTAAGCATGCTTTAAATTACATTTATGTTCTTCTTCTGTTATTCTCTGTTTATAATGTTCATTTAAATTGTGTGCATTTCCCATTATAGCAAACCATTGTTAATAATTCCAGTACCATATTATTTAAGAAATATGGTGGTAGGAGTTAGTGTAAGATATAGGTGAGTTGTTCAAGTAAAAGTGCAAAAGTTATCATTTTATAGGAAAGTGGGGAATATAAAATACAAACAAGAATACTTATTTTATGAAAAGTATATTTAAACAAATAAAATGTAATGGGCAGATGGCCTGAAAAAGATTAGTTATACTGTAATTATTCTTGAGTTGCTGACTATCTTTTGAAACATATAAAACTGCATTTAAATTGAAAATTATGAAAATATCTGCTTTTAAAATGGAAAATATGAAAATTAATATTCATTAAATAAAATACACAATCGTCAGACCTTGTACTCACACTTACTTCTTACCTGCTTACACATACGTTACTTGAAGGGCGCCAGCTACCACTCAGTGCAGCAGTAATAGAATGAAAATCTTGACTATCTCTAGGGTGTGGGGTAATAAGCTTACTTTTGACAACATACCATATAAGTTCTGGGAAAAGGAGATTGGCGTTCAGTTTCTCCATTAAATTTGAGGTTAAGTAATTTTACTGTAGAAATGAAAAGCTAAATTAATTTGATAGAATAAAATATATTCTTGAAACAATATATAAAATAGTGAGAACTGCTGCAATTAAAACAGATGAAAATATGAAATTATGACATTGCAACTGAAAGAAACTAGGCATGAATTTGAATTCTTCTGACCGGACATTTAACAATTTATACAAAATATGTCCCTTACTGTTTCACTTGACTGTACCTTCAACACTTTGAGTGTAATTACGACGTATTCCTTAAATCTGGTGTTTACTGTAGATGTGTCATGCCTAATTTGGTGATATATCCATGTGACTGCTTCTTCTCCATATCATATGACCTCTTTGTAAGTCTGTATGGTATGACTTCTTTGCAAGTGTGTCCCTCTATGACTCCATCAGTTCACCATCCACTTCTTCTCTCTTCACCTTCCGTTTAACTATTGACTCCCGTTGACTGACTGAGGCCACTCCATCTTCATTCACTTAATGGCCAACTGTGCCTCTCCTTCCAGTAGAATAATGACTGACGCTACAATATGCGGCCACCTTTTATAGATGTTAGGTTGACGCACCTACGTAACCTCCAGAAATAGTTATTATTTACTCCCACCTCGCGACAAATATTACATGTAATGGTGAAATCCCCCGGGGCGGCCTGAGTATCTGAGCTCATCGCTAAATGCTCACGATGACGTAGCCATGACGTGGCGATGACTTGACAGAAATGCCAGCAGTACTGCACAATGTAACAATGTCACATCCACATCTGATATATAACAATTCTCACTGTACATGTCGTGAGTGTTATTTTACACTGCATACATTTAACTATAATCATGCAAGCGACAAGCATTGCAGAATCGAATTGAATAAGAATGATAATATAATAATCTCACAGATAAAATAATAATAATACGGACGTAATAATAATAATAATAATAATAATAATAATAATAATAATAATAATAATGATATCACAGATGAAATAATAATAATAAAAATACAGATATCACTTTGTAACAGGATTTGAACCATTACAGTTAATTCGTCTCCCTCACAAATAAATCGAAGAACATTGAATCGATTGATTTATGAACAACATAATATATATATACTAGCTGATGTACCCGTGCTTCGCTACGGGATTCTCAGGAAGACTGGCTTGGTGGTTTTCCTAACTGAATTCAACATGGGTCATTACAAAAACGTCAGTAGGAATGTAGCGATTGAAAGCAATGTTATCATATAAAATACTCGATCAAATGAAAAACTGCACACTTTCTCACTTTCAACGAACAGTACTATGGTGCCGATCTAAGAGTCCAAAGCTCCAGAGCTGGAATAACCAGGTCGCAGACTGCCGTGAACACTCCTCTGTCATTATTCCGTTAAATATGCACACTACTCATTCCAACCAGTGCCTCAGAGTAGGGATTGAATAGCTCGAATGCTATGATGAACCAGTGTATTACGTACCAGTAATATCAGAAAATGTATGAACCAGAGGAATGGCATGCTAAAGAAGAAAGTTATCTAACTCCCCAGCTACTTCCCGCCAATATACAGGCAGGCTGTTACACTCGGTATGACCAGGCGAGTTGGCCGAGTTGTTAGAGGCACGCAGCTGTGAGCTTGCATCGGGGAGTTAGTGGATTCGAACCGCACTGCGGGCATCCCTGAAGATGGTATTCCGTGGTTTCCCATTTCACACCAGTCACACCAGACTGTACCTTAATTAAAGCCTAGGCCGCTTCCTTCACACCCCTATTCCTTTCCTATCCCATCGACGCCATAAGACCTACCTGTGTAGGTGCGACGTAAATCAAATTTTAAAAACCTCGGTACGCTGCAGTAATCCTATCTATCGGGGATGAGTGGAAACAGAAGACAAAAAGCACATCACAACAAACAATGGTCAATGTAATGTTATTGTTGATAAAGTTTATGAGCTTTCTATATTGCAGGCCCTCACATTACTTTTCTTTCGACTCTGTGATATTAGGGCGTCTAACAAAATTATTTATATCGTAGACTGTAGTTACTTATTCTCAGACTTTACATACCTATTTTCACTAAATTCTGTTTACCCATTTCCTCGTGACTCGGCGCTGATATAACTTAGTAACGAAAATATAAATTCAATAAATATCTCTGTGATTATATGCGGTACGGTAACAATGTATAGGACATAACGATCGGAAATTTATTAACTTCTTACATAACTACTACTAAATTACGACATAACTGAAATTATGTTAGTTATGTAGTATTTATCGATACCTTCCTACCAGGTATCCCTTGAGAACCTTATTTGAGAAATAAATAAATAACTTATTTGAGAATTACATTTCAGGCCTTCCCCTAAACTACCATTTCACTCAGCGTGAATAAAATAATTTACAGCCTAGATTGTAGTGGTTCATCGCCCGACTTTACATACAGATTTTCACTAAATTCTCTTCAGCCGTTTTCTCGTGCATTTCAGGCCTTCCCCTAAACTACCATTTCAATCAGAATGAATAAAATTATTGATGGCCTAGATTATAGCAACTTATTCCCCGACTTTGCATACCAATTTTCGTGAAGATACGACCACTAATATAATATATTATATATATTATAATATATTATATAATATATATTTGAGAATTAAATTTTAGGCCTTCCCCTAAACTACCAGTTTTCTCAGCGTGAATACAATTATTTATGGCCTAGATTATATCGACTTATTACCCCGACCTTGCATACCGATTTTCATTAAGACACGGCCACTAATAACATAAATATTTGAGAATTAAATTTCAGGCCTTCCCCTAAACTACCTTTTTCACTCGGCGTGAATAAAATAATTTATAGCCTAGATTGTAGCGGTTCATCACCCGACTTTATATTCCGATTTTCATTAAATTCTCTTCAGCCGTTTTCTCGTGATGCGTGTACATACATACAGACAGACAGACAGAAATTACGGAAAAGAAAAAAATGCATTTCCTTGTTACTGTGGACATGAACGATACAGAAATACCATCATTTTCAAATTCTGAGCAATGTACAGACAAAACTGTTATTTTATATATATAGATATAAAACAGTGACACACATAAACACTTTAAATGAGTATACAACAATAATTTTCTTTTTCAACATCCGTACATTGTATAATACATCACATATATGAGAATTTTTCTCGCACATTGTCATCGTAGATTACTGTCCAATGTCCCATTCTCTCTCTCTCTCATACATATCACAAGAGTATAGCACTCAATTTAACACATACAAATAATTTTAAATGATTACACTACATTCTTCTTTTTTTAACATATCAAAACTTTTTGTGAAATATCACTTATATGAGAACTTTTCTTGCATTTTGTCATCACAGATAACTGTCCAATGTCTTGTTCTCCACTTTGTCATACAGTACATGACAATGTAGCACTTATTATTCCAATACACCAATACGACACTTGGTTCACATGCAAATCGCAGATGTTAGTTTTATTTTGCCAGTTTCTCACAAAAATGAATCATCTTATTTTTATCTCAACAAATCTCACATAAAGTACTTCTTTAAATTCTTAATGTTATAAGTACCGACAATCTTCCCTTCCTGATCTTTTAAGGAATATGCACAGTTCCTGATACGGTTCCTAATTGTGAAATACCCCTGACACAAAAGAAAGAATTTCGACATATTTCCCGCCTCTGCAGATGATGAAAATGGAACTCTGAGTAGCACTCTGTTACTCAAACTGAATCAATTTTGCCCTTATTAACTTACATATCTCAATAAATCACATCCGCCTTGGCAACAATAATTAAAGGATCAATATTATGGCTACAAGATGGTTCAGTTATTCCGTAATCCAGCATAATGTTTATTTGTACTTCGTCAGTAGCATTCTTACGTCGAATGGGGTACTTACCTCCCACAAATGATGAATGGTCATTTACTACAAATTTATGATCATGTACGTGTTCTTCCTCACTTACCACTAAATACATCTCGATGCTTACCTAACATCGAACACAATTACTCCCCCTGTAATTCACTCAAATTACCTCATGTCACTGCCTCATACCGACTATCCCTCGGATACTGGTCGTTATAGACACGTAACACACATTAACATTTCCTCTCACTAGGAACAACTTCACTTACCTCTCATATCATTAACAGAACACACGTTACCTTACCTCAGACCATCATAATTAACATGTACTTCTTTGCTAGTTTCCTCCCAGAACAAACACACACTACCTAAATCAAAGTCTATTCTACTTCCATGATTTGCAACCAAGTCAGTTCCTAAAATCACTGAATACACAAACTTTGCTACAAAAAGGCATGGCTGAAACTTACAATTATCTTCAATCATGATTGGTACCTCTATCATTTTATTTACTCACTGTGAATTACCCAACGACTGTTATAATATCTAATAGTACCTTCTTCACATCACAATTTCCATCATCGGAGTTACTATCTTACTACTTAGATCATATTCTCAATATTATAAGTACTTGCAACACTTAACCGAACACTTCTTACGTCTAACTTACTACTACCATTAATTACTTCATTATTTATGACTACGTCCTTACTTATAAATCTCACGTAACGCTACCTAGGTCACAATCACACTGTATTCTTAAATCTATTTTCACTACATACCTACTTATACTACATACCTGTTCATCTTCTACCTTCAGCCTGTCCACTTAACTTACCCGATTCCCTGTGAATCTGAAATACTCTGGCTCGATAACGACACCTGGATAACATTCATATTCAGACTATCATAGTCTCTCTGATAATTCAAATCTGTACGCCTCCCATCTTCCGATTCTCTCTGGTTACTCTTCTGACCCTCTCTCTCATAACTCAAATCCACACGCCTCCGATCTTCCGATTTTCTCTGGTTACTCCTCTGATACACGGCTAACATTTCTCCCCCTCTCTCTACTATACTACTTTCTCCAGCCATCCTACATTCTCTCTTGCGCCCGTGCACACATTCCTCCCAGAGCCTGTCAATGAACTTCCCTTTAAACTCTCCTATCTCTGACATATTATTCCAGTATACCCGAAACCATACTTTACTTTCACCTATAAAAATATTAGACAAAATCTCTAACACATATTCCCATTCAGTAACATTATTCCTCAACTTACTTGCAAATCTTTTCTCAACTACTTTTACAAATTCTATAGGATTAAACTGCTTTCCAGAAAACTTGGTTAAATCACGGTCCCTACTGAACAAATCACTCGCTACTATCACCTCTACTGCTGTCTCACCTCTAAATTCCTGCCATATCACTCCCTGGCAACTCCAAATTTCTTCTTCCGCTACTCTCTCAGCATTCTCTTCCACTATTCTCACGTCTTCTTTCTATTCTTCCTCTCTCTCTCTCTCTCTCTCACCTGCTGTGAGAGCGTTTCCTGTTCGTTCCGTTGTTCAGCGACCTCCACAAGTTTGCTTTCAATTTGTTCAATTCTACTAACCTGTTCCCCCGTATCTTCCCCAACTGCATTGTAAATCTTGTCCAATCTTTCCTCGACTACCTCATGAATTTCTTTCTGATTACTCGAAATTTTATCACTTAACAGTACGATATTGTTACCGTCCTCTGTACATATTTCCTTGTCTTGCTTGGTCTGAATATGAAGACTGATCCGATCCAACTCCATTTCACCTTCAATTTCAACACACTTTTCATTTAACTTACTTTCTAACTTAGATGTTTGCTTATTTACCACAATTATCTATTTTACTAATAGTCACATTAAAATTTTCTTTATTACTACCAATTAATTCTTCCATCTGTTTCTTATTATTTTCATACTAATTCCAATAATTTCTTCCATTTTATTACTGATCACTTTCTTACTATTTTCATTACTACTATCAATCTTTTCCTCCATTCGTTTCTGACTGTTTTCACTACTACTACTAAATAATTCTTTCATCTCTTTCTTATTATTTTCATTCAGTTTTTTTATTTTCATTACTGATCTCGGTAAATCTCGCCATCATCAAATTTATAAAATCTTGGTTCATTCCCCCCGCAATCTCCTTTTGAGTTTCAGTGTGCTTCTCAATTTCTGCACTTTCCTGAATTACCTCAGAAGCTTCCATCGTATTCACCTGCTCCCTACTCTGAATTTCACCTTGGATGTTCGCATAAGCAATGACCTCGTCACGTGAATTGTCATTGTCTTCCTTGTCCATCTTTGGTTCACTAGTGATAGTACGCGATTTCAAATTAATTTCCCTCTTCAAATCCCTTGACATATCCCCAAAATACAAATATATATCACAACTTACACTCCTGACATTTACCGGTAATAATTCCGTTGGCTTAAATTGTGCATACTCCTCCCAAAATGAACCTATGATATGCTGTCATTCAGAACCAATTTGGAATTTATTCGAGTCCCACGTTGCGTCACCACATTGTAATTATTTGTGACTCGCTGACTATCTTTTGAAACATTTAAAACTGGATTTAAATGGAAAATTATGAAAATATCTGCTTTTAAAATGGAAAATATGAAAATTAATATTCATTAAATAAAATACACAATCAAAACCGGAAGCTACATATGCAGCAGAAACACTCTTTTACCTGAATAAACAATCAAAGACTGACAGACTTCAGAAAATTGAAAGGAGGATTGGAAGAACCTGTATCAACAAAAAATATCAGAAAGATGGACAGTGGCGGTTAATACCTAACAAAGTCGTGTACAAAGAGCTAGAACCCATTACAGATACTATGCGTAAGAGGCGACTGGGATTCTTTGGACATATCATGAGGATGCAAGACTCGAGACTTCTGAAACAACTAGTACAACACAATCTCGTCTCAAAAAATACCACAACAGGATGTAAATGGATCAGAGAAAGGATCTGAAGGAAATAGGCCTTACAACAGAAGACACCAAAAATAAGATAAAATTGAATACAAAACTCAAGAATACAAACCTCCGCTTTACTCTTACACAAAACAAACCAACAACATGCACATTTTCAACTGAGGAAAGGGCACGAAGATCGGAGCGTCTGAAGAAGTACTGGGAGGACCGCAAAGCCCGAACAATCCCTTCAAAGAGACCTGAACGACGGACTGACTAAAGTGATCCTATGTGGTCATAAAAGAAGAAGAAGAAGAAGAAGAAAATACACAATCGTCGGACCTTGGACTCACACTTACTTCTTACCTGCTTACTTACACATACATTACTTGAAGGGCGCCAGCTACCACTCAGTGCAGCAATAATAGAATGAGAATCTTTACTATCTCTAGGGTGAGTGGTAATAAGCTTACTTTTGACAACATACCATATAAGTTCTGGGAAAAGTAGACTGGCGTTTGGTTTCCCCATTACATTTGAGATTAAGTAATTTTACTGTAGAAATGAAAAGCTAAATGAATTTGATAGAACAAAATATATTCTTGAAACAATATATAAAAGAGTGAGAACTGCTGCAATTAAAACAGATGAAAATATGAAATTATGACATTGCAACTGAAAGAAACTAGGCATGAATTTGAATTCTTCTTGACCGGACATTTAACAATTTATACAAAATATATCCCTCACTGTTTCACTTGACTGTATCTTCAACACTTTGAGTGTAATTACGACGTATTCCTTAAATCTGGTGTTTACTGTAGATGTGTCACGCCTAATTTGGTGATAAATCCATGTGACTGCTTCTTCTCCATATCATATGACCTCTTTGTAAGTCTGTATGGTATAACTTCTATGCAAGTGTGTCCCTCTATGACTCCATCAGTTCACAATCCACTTCTTCTCTCTTCACCTTCCGTTTAACTATTGACTCCCGTTGACTGACTGAGGCCACTCCATCTTCGTTCACTTAATGGCCAACTGTGCCTCTCCTTCCAGTAGAATAATGACTGGTGCTACAATATGCAGCCACCTTTTATAGACGTTAGGTTGACGCACCTACGTAACCTCCAGAAATAGTTATTATTTACTCCCACCTCGCGACAAATATTACATGTAATGGTGAAATCCCCCGGGGCGGCCTGAGTATCTGAGCTCATCGCTAAATGCTCACGATGACGTAGCCATGACGTGGCGATGACTTGACAGAAATGCCAGCAGTACTGCACAATGTAACAATGTCACATCCACATCTGATATATAACAATTCTCACTGTACATGTCGTGAGTGTTATTTTACACTGCATACATTTAACTACAATCACGCAAGCGACAAGCATTGCAGAATCGAATTGAATAAGAATGATAATATAATAATAGTAATCTCACAGATAAAATAATAATAATAATAATATGGACATAATAATCATAATACGAATAATAATGATACAATAATACTAATAATAATAATAATATCACAGATGAAATAATAATAATAAAAATATAGATATCACTTTGTAACAGGATTTGAACCGTTACAACACATTGTATGTTAATAAACAGAGGAAAAATTATCTGATGACCAGGTGAAGTATGAAAATGATGGAAGTGTTTTGAATAGAAATACCAAATATTAATACGGTATTTACCATTTATATAAACTCTTGTAAAGTAGAATAGATATTTTGTTTGTATTGAAAAGAATCTTGGGACGTAGATTCAAAAGATACTTTGTTATGAAAAGGAGATAAACTAAATATATCCCTCCACACAGTGTTGGCATCATGAAGGTCATTTGGCCATAAAACTTGGCCAAAACCACATCAAGACTTTTTCACTATTGGGGGTGTTAAATCTTCCTCTTTTACTTGTTAAGTAATAATCACTATCACTACCACCATTTCCAACCGGAGTGAAATTAATTTTACTTTCAGTCACTTACATAAAATTCTTAATATGGAAAGCCACTCCCTTGTCATTTTCATTTAACTACCTATAGTGTGAAACTGGGTTTTCTAATTATTTATTTGCATACTGCTAACTAGTCATTTCCAGTCGGTTATACTGGTCAAAAAGGAGTTATTTGTGTGAATAGATTGCTTCAGCTGGAAATGATTACTATAGGTGTGGTACTTTGGAGTTATTGGCATCAGTCATCCTCTGAGAAGAAAGTCTATATGGGTCTCAATATTCCAGGTAAATATAATTATTCAATCCAATTCAATAATTCCATCACAAATCCTGAAGAAAACCTGATAAGCCAAATAAAATTACTATTATTGTTAAATCTAAAACAGTGCATCCTTGAAACTAGTGCTCTCTGTCCATAACTTACCACCATCCTTTCCCTCACCCCAGACCACATAATCTACTCCTATCTCAGTATATTCTCTGCATTAATTTTTATAATATGTATGTTATCTGGATAATTCAAAACATAATACCGTATTTACCCACGTATTTTTCACACTTTTAAACCAAATGTTTTGTTCTAAAATCAAGCTGCGTAAATTATGCGGACTTTCTCTTCAAAGGATGAAGTTACACTGAAATTTCAAATAAAATCAATGAAATCACCAAGATAGCTGTGAAAATACAATTTTGTATGAGCACTGAACATTTATTTACAGATTAGATAAACTTTAATAAAATAATTGTTTTCACAACATCGTGTGCCGTTTTGTATGTATTTACGGTAGGCTGTCCGTTTTCCACCACTGCAAAGGAAATATCAACAAGCACGTTCTCAAATTTATATGACTTTTTACCGGCAGGTCTACAGCTTTTTAACACTTGCTTCAAGTAGGTGACGAGGCAAAAAAAACTGGCGTGGTTTGCTTCACACTTTTGTATGCTGCTACAGAATGGCCTACAAATCTGTAATGATAAACTAGGTAATATGGTAGTACAAATGTTAGCATTAACATTATAAAGACAGTAAATGAAATGAAATGTCCTGTGGCTTTTAGTGCCGGGAATGTCCGAGGACAAGTTTGGCTCGCCGGATGCAGGCCTTTTATTTGACACCCGTAGGTGACCTGCGCCTCATTATTATGATGATGATGATGATGTTGATGAAATGATGATGAAGACGATACATACACCCAGTCCCCGTGTCAGTGGAATTAACCAATTTTGCTTAAAATTCCCAACCTTGCCGGGAATCGAACCCGGGACCCGTGTCACCAACGGCCGCACACTAACCATTTAGACATGGAGCCAGACTATGAAGAGAGTAACAAAATATAAGTCACATACCGGTAATAAAAAGAACGGTGATCAAATTTACTGCTACACTTCAACATTTCATAACTGCTCTCGGCCAGTGAGGAGTCGTCACATTCAGACAGAAGAGTGTAGTTCTCTGTCATTCTATAAGTCGTCATCTTTGAGACCATCCAGCAAGTTGGATATTCCCTTTTTCTGAACCTCTTCATAACCACCACACACCAAATTAAATTCCAGCTTCCTATTATCCACTGGCAAATTAATTCTAGTGCCGAATTTTGCCACCTGGAGTGAATGTTTTCTCGCTGCCATCCACTCCGTATAAAAGCACCAGATGTTTGTTCATTGACACTTCTAGAGGTTGTAGAACAGACGTCAGTCCATCTGGAATTATTACCATGTGTGTTCTATGAGAAGAGAGTCCATGACTTCTTGTCTGAGATGTCCCCTAAATAAATACTAATTGTGTTCCCACAGTCAATCAATCAGTCAATACTGATCTGCATTTAGGGCAGTCGCCCAGGTGGCAGATTCCCTATCTGTTGCTTTCCTAGCCTTTTCCTAAATGATTTCAAAGAAATTGGAAATTTATTGAACGTCTCCCTTGGTAAGTTATTCCAATCCCTAACTTCCCTTCCTATAAACGAATATTTGCCCCAGTTTGTCCTCTTGAATTCCAACTTTATCTTCATATCTTCATATTGTGATCTTTCCTACTTTTATAAACGCCATTCAAACTTATTCGTCTACTAATGTCATTCCACGCCATCTCTCTGCTGACAGCTCGGAACACACCACATATTGATTGAAATAATAACATTAAGTTATTTATTAGACCACCTAATCAATACAAAATCGTCTTGGATGATTTATATAAATTTGTTAGCTAATAGTGGTACATGTTTCGCCTTCCCTGAAGGCATCATCAGCCAAAGTCTTAACCTTAAATTAAAAATAAGCGTCTAAATAACATGTAGTAATGAAATGAATTTTAAAATCTTGAAGAGATTTGAAGTGAAATAACATTAAAAATAACAATGATGGTTTGAAAATACAATGTGATGAGATACAATAGTGGAAGTATTAACAAAATTAACATTAGAAGGCTGCTAAAATAAGTACAATGGATAAAACAACAGATTGTTATACAACAAGTAGTAAGATTGCATAAAAGTAAAGTTGATAGTCTGGCGGTTATAATGGCGAAAAATCTTATATAATCAAAGTAAAGAAGAGAGAATAAAAGTCAAAGTTAGTCGAGAGATCCGAAGTTAATCATGATCTTGAAGATAAAAGACGAAAGTCAGATGCATATGGTGAAGTTGTAGAACACTTTTTTGTTGAGGATATGAAGTTGGTGAATAGAAGTTGAAGAACAGTTTCAAATAGGATCACTATGGACCATCTCAAAATTTGAAGTGATTTTCAAATGTTGTAAATTGTGAGTTTGTAGATATTCTAGTTGAAGAAGCATATAGAAGTGGAATCTGTAAATGGTAGCAAGAAAAGTAGGGTTAATTGTGTGAAAAGATATTTGAAAAATATTGAAGTAGAATCGTATGCACTTACCATTTGACGGTGACAAAGATAGCTTGTAATATTATAAGTTAGAAGTATTTGCAACAGTAGACTTCTTGCTACGTGTGTTATAACCGAAGTTTTGTGCTGGAGGGGGATCTGTTTGCGTTGACGTAACTATTGGAGGGGGGCTGCTATTGGTGGGGGGAAGGAAGAGAGTGTATTACTGCGCGTGTTGTAACGGTGTAAGGCTATTGGAGGGAGCGATGTTACGGTGGGTGTGGCTATGGGTTTATTGGTTGTATTTGAATTAGAGGTACTAGCGGCGGGGGGAAGGGAGGGGGTATATTAGCTGTAGGGGAGGTGGGAACTCTAATTGATGTGAGGTTGAAGATTTTTAAGAATTTGTTGGCGAGGGAAGTTGATTCTCGTAATAAAATAAGAATCTGTTCATACAAGGGGCTTTTTTTATCAATAGTGTCATTTAGATTTTTATCTTTATTAAAATGTTGGTCGAGGAAAATAAATAAGTTTTCATATTCTGTCATGAGTTTGCTTTTATCGACTCTTTTTAGGATATGGAGGTCTTGTTCTATTGTAGTGAATTTATGCCCGGTGTCCCTCATATGGTTGGCCATTGCGGAGAATTTGTTGTGTCTTTGGGCATTGTAATGCTCGGCGTATCTGGTAGAGAAGCTGCGGCCAGTTTGGCCAACATAAGAAAAATTACATGTAGAGCATTTCAATCTGTATATTCCTGATCCAGAGTAACTATTGTCTGTGATGTTAATAGAGTTGTGATTGAAGAATAAATTACGATTAGTGTTTTTTGTTGTGTAAGCTGTTTTTATTTCGTGCTTCATTACTGAATTGGTTATCGGGTAAATGCTATGGTTAGTGAACGTGAATTTGGCGTATTTTGGTTTGACGGGTTTTAATGGAGTTAAATTGGTAGCTAGTTTCAGTTTGGTTTTATTGATGATTTTATCAATCATACTCGTGTTAAATCCATTGAATTTAGCTATTTCCTTGATGAATAGTAATTCTTTCTTTAAATTAATAGAGGACATAGGGATATTTAATGCTCTATATATTAAACTGTGATAAGTGGCTTTTTTATGTGAGTTGGGATGTAAAGAATCATTTTTTATGGTTGTTGGAGAAAAGGTGGGTTTTCTGTATATTTGGAAGTCGAATTTGTTCATTGCTCGTGTGATTTTGATATCTAAGAAGTTCGAAGAGTTATTGAACTCATCTTCTTTAGTGAATTTAATATTATTATCTAAGTTGTTGAGGAATGATAGTATGTTATTGCTGTTGTTGATTTGTTTATCAATGATAGCTATGGTATCATCAACATAGCGATGCCAAAGACAGAGTCCGTTGATGTTATTAATAATCTTACTATGTTCGAGATTATCTAAGTATATATCGGCTAGTATTCCAGATAACGGGTCTCCCATCGCTAGACCTTCTTGTTTGTAAATTTTCTTATTGAAGGTAAAATAGTTGTTGTCTAAAACGAAATTAAGTAATTTTAACCATTCATCAATTTCGATTTTACTCAATGTGCTATGTTTCAACAGATTGTTTTTTTATGATCTTGGTAGTATTGTTGATAGGGATATTAGTATACATGTTGGTGATGTCAAAAGAACATAAAACGTGGTTTGGTTGTAGACTGAACTTATTTAGGGAATTACAAAGTTCGATCGAGTTGTTTATGGGGTTGGAGTTGTGAAATTTGAAGTGTTTTTTTAGGAATTTGTGTAGGAATTGAGAGGTTTTATAGGTAGGACTATTGATACTATTAATTATAGGCCGAATGGGGACATCATTTTTATGAATTTTGGGCAGTGATCTGACTGTAGGTAATTTGGGTTCATTACAGTTAATTTCTGATAATCTTGATCATTTAAAATAAAGTTAGAATTTTTAAGAAGGTTCTTTAAGTTACGCTGTGTTTTGTTTGTTGGATCTTTGTTAATTAAGGTATAGGTATTGTCTGAAAAAAAGGTTTCAGTTTTATTGATGTAATCTTGTTTGTTCATTATTACTATGGTGTTGCCCTTATCTGCTTTTGTAATTACTACGTTGTTGTTATGGATTTTGGATTTCAGGTTTAGAATTTGTTTCGAGACATTGTAGTTATTATTAGATGTTATCTCATTAATCAAAGTTGGGAGTTTCTTTTTTACTTCATATCGTACGTCATTCTGTTTATCAATTGGGATTTGTTTATCGATATTAGTTTCGGTTTCAGCGATGGTAGTGATGATGTCTTCTGCCTTTTTGTGATTAGGCCAATTATGTTTGATGCCTTTATCTAATAGATTTAATTCTTGGTTAGAGAAGGTTGCATTAGATAGGTTGATTGTAGTGGGAATGTTAGTCAAATGGGAAGGGGACACTTTGTTGTTTGTATTTTGGTCAAGAGTTTTACATTTGTTTTCTTGAAGACAAAGTAATTTATGGTTTAGGGTTTTCTGTTTCTTGTCTAATACGTAAGATAGTTTGAGGTCAGTGTACCTTAAAAATGAGCTCCATTCAAGTGGGGGTAATTTCTGAGAGATGGTCAAAAGAGTCCTATATAATTGTAAATTTAGTAGAGATTTCTTCTTGTATAATAGTTTAATTTCATTTTTCAACCATATGTTGTTTACTTTCTTTTGAGTGGCATTAGATTTTGAATAGGGATGACTTTTTCTTTGTAAAGATTTGAGAAATTTAGGTACCAACTCTAATTTCAAGCAATCTTTAAGAAACTTGATATCTCTAGAAATGTTGCCTATTTTAATTTTTAGGTTCAAATACTTGTTAGGTTTTACTATTGCCCGGTTGGCATTGACATTACATGTAATAAATATCATTTTTGGTCCGCATTGATGATATTTGATTGAAATAATAACATTAAGTTATTTATTAGACCACCTAATCAATACAAAATCGTCTTGGATGATTTATATAAATTTGTTAGTTAATAGTGGTACATGTTTCGCCTTCCCTGAAGGCATCATCAGCCAAAGTCTTAACCTTAAATTAAAAATAAGCGTCTAAATAACATGTAGTAATGAAATGAATTTTAAAATCTTGAAGAGATTTGAAGTGAAATAACATTAAAAATAACAATGATGGTTTGAAAATACAATGTGATGAGATACAATAGTGGAAGTATTAACAAAATTAACATTAGAAGGCTGCTAAAATAAGTACAATGGATAAAACAACAGATTGTTATACAACAAGTAGTAAGATTGCATAAAAGTAAAGTTGATAGTCTGGCGGTTATAATTAGACGATGGCGAAAAATCTTATATAATCAAAGTAAAGAAGAGAGAATAAAAGTCAAAGTTAGTCGAGAGATCAGAAGTTAATCATGATCTTGAAGATAAAAGACGAAAGTCAGATGCATATGGTGAAGTTGTAGAACACTTTTTTGTTGAGGATATGAAGTTGGTGAATAGAAGTTGAAGAACAGTTTCAAATAGGATCACTATGGAGCATCTCAAAATTTGAAGTGATGTTCAAATGTTGTAAATTGTGAGTTTGTAGATATTCTAGTTGAAGAAGCATATAGAAGTGGAATCATTTGACGGTGACAAAGATAGCTTGTAATATTATAAGTTAGAAGTATTTGCAACAGTAGACTTCTTGCTACGTGTGTAGCAAATGAAGCACGAAATAAAAATAGCCCACACAACAAAAAACACTAATCGTAATTTATTCTTCAATCACAACTCTATTAACATCACAGACAATAGTTACTCTGGATCAGGAATATACAGATTGAAATGCTCTACATGTAATTTTTCTTATGTTGGCCAAACTGGCTGCAGCTTCTCTAGCAGATACGCCGAGCATTACAATGCCCAAAGACACAACAAATTCTCCGCAATGGCCAGCCATATGAGGGACACCGGGCATAAATTCACCACAATAGAACAAGACCTCCATATCCTAAAAAGAGTCGATAAAAGCAAACTCATGACAGAATATGAAAACTTATTTATTTTCCTCGACCAACATTTTAATAAAGATAAAAATCTAAATGACACTATTGATAAAAAAAAGCCCCTTGTATGAACAGATTCTTATTTTATTACGAGAATCAACTTCCCTCACCAACAAATTCTTAAAAATCTTCAACCTCACATCAATTAGAGTTCCCATCTCCCCTACAGCTAATATACCCCCCTCCCTTCCCCCCGCCGCTAGTACCTCTAATTCAAATACAACCAATAAACCCATAGCCACACCCACCGTAACATCGCTCCCTCCAATAGCCTTACACCGTTACAACACGCGCAGTAATACACTCTCTTCCTTCCCCCCCACCAATAGCAGCCCCCCTCCAATAGTTACGTCAACGCAAACAGATCCCCCTCCAGCACAAAACTTCGGTTATAACACACGTAGCAAGAAGTCTACTGTTGCAAATACTTCTAACTTATAATATTACAAGCTATCTTTGTCACCGTCAAATGGTAAGTGCATACGATTCTACTTCAATATTTTTCAAATATCTTTTCACACAATTAACCCTACTTTTCTTGCTTCCATTTACAGATTCCACTTCTATATGCTTCTTCAACTAGAATATCTACAAACTCACAATTTACAACATTTGAACATCACTTCAAATTTTGAGATGGTCCATAGTGATCCTATTTGAAACTGTTCTTCAACTTCTATTCACCAACTTCATAATCTCAACAAAAAAGTGTTCTACATCTTCACCATATGCATCTGACTTTCGTCTTTTATCTTCAAGATCATAATTAACTTCGGATCTCTCGACTAACTTTGACTTTTATTCTCTCTTCTTTACTTTGATTATATAAGATTTTTCGCCATTATAACCGCCAGACTATCAACTTTACTTTTATGCAATCTTACTACTTGTTGTATAACAATCTGTTGTTTTATCCATTGTACTTATTTAGCAGCCTTCTAATGTTAATTTTGTTAATACTTCCACTATTGTATCTCATCACATTGTATTTTCAAACCATCATTGTTATTTTTAATGTTATTTCACTTCAAATCTCTTCAAGTTTTTAAAATTCATTTCATTACTACATGTTATTTAGACGCTTATTTTTAATTTAAGGTTAAGACTTTGGCTGATGATGCCTTCAGGGAAGGCGAAACATGTACCACTATTAGCTAACAAATTTATATAAATCATCCAAGACGATTTTGTATTGATTAGGTGGTCTAATAAATAACTTAATGTTATTATTTCAATCAAATATCATCAATACGGACCAAAAATGATATTTATTACATGTAACATACCACATAGTCGAGCAGCTCTTCTTCTTTCTCTCAATTCTTCCCAACCCAAACATTGCAACATTTTTGTAACGCTACTCTTTCGTCGGAAATCACCCAGAACAAATCGAGCTCCTTTTCTTTGGATTTTTTCCAGTTCTTGAATCAGGTAATCCTGGTGAGGGTCCCATACACTGGAACCATACTCTAGTTGGGGTCTTACCAGAGACTTATATGCCCTCTCCCTTACATCCTTACTACGACCCCTAAACACCCTCATAACCATGTGCAGAGATCTGTACCCTTTATTTACAATCCCATTTATGTGATTACCCCAATGAAGATCTTTCCTTATATTAACACCTAGATACTTACAATGATCCCCAAAAGGAACTTTCACCCCATCAATGCAGTAATTAAAACTGAGAGGACTTTTCCTATTTGTAAAACTCACAACCTGACTTTTAACCCCGTTTATCAACATACCATTGCCTGCTGTCCATCTCACAACATTTTCAAGGTCACGTTGCAGTTGCTCACAATCTTGTAACTTATTTATCACTCTATAGAGAATAACATCATCCGCAAAAAGCCTTACCTCCAATTCCACTCCTTTACTCTTATCATTTATATAAATAAGAAAGCATAAAGGTCCGATAATACTGCCTTGAGGAATTCCCCTCTTAATTATTACAGGGTCAGATAAAGCTTCACCTACTCTAATTCTCTGAGATCTATTTTCTAGAAATATAGCAACCCATTCAGTCACCCTTTTGTCTAGTCCAATTGCACTCATTTTTGCCAGTAGTCTCCCATGATCCACCCTATCAAATGCTTTAGACAGGTCAATCGCGATACAGTCCATTTGACCTCCAGAATCCAAGATATCTGCTATATCTTGCTGGAATCCTACAAGTTGAGCTTCAGTGGAATAACTTTTCCTAAAACCGAATTGCCTCCTATCGAACCAGTTATTAATTTCACAAACATGTCTAATATAATCAGAAAGAATGCCTTCCCAAAGCTTACATACAATGCATGTCAAACTTACTGGCCTGTAATTTTCAGCTTTATGTCTATCACCCTTTCCTTTGTACACAGGGGCTACCATAGCAACTCTCCATTCATCTGGTATAGCTCCTCCGACCAAATAATAATCAAATAAGTACTTCAGATATGGTACTATATCCCAACCCATTGTCTTTAGTATATCGCCAGAAATCTGATCAATTCCAGCTGCTTTACTAGTTTTCAACTTGTGTATCTTATTGTAAATGTCATTGTTATCATATGTAAATTTTATTACTTCTTCGGCCTTAGTCTCCTCCTCTATCTTGACATTATCCTTGTAACCAAAAATCTTTACATACTGCTGACTGAATACTTCTGCCTTTTGAAGATCCTTACATACACACTCCCCTTGTTCATTAATTATTCCTGGAATGTCCTTCTTGGAACCTGTTTCTGCCTTAAAATACCTATACATACCCTTCCATTTTTCACTAAAATTTGTATAACTGCCAATTATGCTTGCCATCATGTTATCCTTAGCTGCCTTCTTTGCTAGATTCAATTTTCTAGTAAGTTCCTTCAATTTCTCCTTACTTCCACAGCCATTTCTAACTCTATTTCTTTCCAGTCTGCACCTCCTTCTTAGTCTCTTTATTTCTCTATTATAATAAGGTGGGTCTTTACCATTCCTTACCACCCTTAATGGTACAAACCTGTTTTCGCATTCCTCAACAATTTCTTTAAACCCATCCCAGAGTCTGTTTACATTTTTATTTACCGTTTTCCACCGGTCATATTTACTTTTTAGAAACTGCCTCATGCCTGCTTTATCAGCCATATGGTACTGCCTAATAGTCCTGCTTCTAAGACCTTCCTTTCTATCACATTTATTTTTAACTACCACAAAAACAGCTTCATGATCACTAATACCATCTATTACTTCAGTTTCTCTATAGAGCTCATCTGGTTTTGTCAGCACCACATCCAGGATATTTTTCCCTCTGGTTGGTTCCATCACTCTGGATCAGCTGTCCTTCCCATATTAACTTATTTGCCATTTGTTGGTCATGCTTCCTGTTGTTCGCATTTCCTTCCCAATTGACATCTGGCAAATTCAGATCGCCCGCTACAATCACATTTCTTTCCATGTCGTTTCCCACATAGCTGACTATCCTATCAAATAATTCCAAATCCGCGTCAGTGCTACCCTTTCCTGATCTGTACACTCCAAATATATCAAGTTGCCTATTATCTTTAGAAATGAGCCTTACACCTAGAATTTCATGTGTCTCATCTTTAACTTTTTCGTAGCTTACAAATTCTTCTTTCACCAGAATGAATACTCCCCCTCCCAGCATTCCTATCCTATCTCTACGATACACACTCCAGTGCCGTGAGAAAATTTCTGCATCCATTATATCATTTCTCAGCCATGATTCAACTCCTATTACAATATCTGGTAAATATATATCTATTAAATTACATCTCCAACTATGTTGGTACTTATATCAGCTTGCCTTACGTTGTTGGTACCAACGTGAAACACTACCACCTTCTCCTTCCCCTCCTCCCTCTCTTCTACTTTCCTCAACATCTGCCTCAACCTAATTCCTGGATAACATTCTACCCTGGTTCCCTTTCCTCCACACACTTTCCCCACGTGTCTAACGATGGAATCCCCCATGACCAGAGCCTCAACCCTACCCACCTCATTTGATCCCCTCCCCTCCTGGTCAGCCCTATCTTTCCTGATAGCTGCAGAAGCGGAGATTGTTATTAGTGGAATACTGTGTAGGAGGGATACTGACTGGAGGGTGATTGGGGATTTAAATGAGACTATGGTGTGGGTATGTGGGAAACTGGGAGTGAAATTTCTAGATCCTAATGGGTGGGTAGGAGATAGGGATCTGCACTCGGATGGCCTTCATTTAAACCGCAGTGGTACGTATAAGTTAGGCAACTTGATATATTTGGAGTGTACAGATCGGGAAAGGGTAGCACTGACGCGGATTCGGAATTATTTGATAGGATAGTCAGCTATGTGGGAAACGACATGGAAAGAAATGTGATTATAGCGGGCGATCTGAATTTGCCAGATGTCAATTGGGAAATAAATGCGAACGACAGGAAGCATGACCAACAAATGGCAAATAAGTTAATATGGGAAGGACAGCTGATCCAGAAAGTAATAGAACCAACCAGAGGGAAAAATATCCTGGATGTGGTGCTGATAAAACCAGATGAGCTTTATAGGGAAACTGAAGTAATAGATGGTATTAGTGATCATGAAGCTGTTTTTGTGGTAGTTAAAAATAAATGTGATAGAAAGGAAGCAATGAAACTATGAAATTCTATAACTTTTTCTGTGTGTTCACTAGCCAGCTTTTGACACAGAGATCTTCTTCATAGTATAATATTATTTCACCTCATCCATCTGTGTATCCAGCCATGGCTTGCTTTGAAATCTGCTCTGGGTATATTTCTCCATGCAGCAATTTCACTTGCATAAAATTGAAGCATTTAATGCGATACCCCAACTCCATTATTTTTTAATTCTTCAAAGTACATTAATAGCTCATTATCTATCTCGGGATTTTTTCCATGGTTTGGACCTCTGAAGGATTGCGTACTTTTCTTAGTATTACGTAGAGCCTCTTTCTGCTTTCTCCAGTAGTGAACATGTAGTTCTGAGATGGAAATTTTTTGCTCTGCAGCGCAATTGCTATTCTCTTTTTAGTTTATGTTTGGCTGTATAGTTGTTATACTTCCCCATGCTAACTGGTGAACTGTAAGACCAGCACTTAGCACACTAAAAGACTACTGTGTGCTACCTACTTACGAAAACTAGTGATACTGTTTCTTAAGACACTACTTCACAGAACAAATTACAGCATGTATCTGCAGTATCCACACGCAAGCCTTTCACAAGCTTACTGTACTCTAGAAACAGAACTACTTATCTTAAAGCACAGGCCAAGGTATAACTCCAGGCATGGGGATTGGAATGCAGTTTTGCTCAAGGTCATACTAGACTACGTCTGGCGGTGACGTACCGGTAAGAGGGTATCTTCATTGCCTTCAGTGCTCGAGCTAAGATGTAGAGTAGCGTACGGTTTGAGATAGTGAAAATTATGCGGGCAAAATAAATATCCTAATAATTACCCATCAAAATTGGGAGTGCACACATTATGCAGGTAAATATTGTAGCTTACATCTATCTGTCTGTCTATCTATCTATCTATCTAGCTACCTACCTATCTATCTATCACTTACGTTGCTGATAAAAGCAATAAACAACTAAAAATCTTAAATGATATGTATCTCTACTTTAGACATAGCACAAAAAATTGTGCGAGACATAAAAGATCAAAAATTACATTTTGTATTATGTCTTTTCAATGTGCTATTTTTTATACTACTAATATTAAGAGCAATATTAATTTATATTTTATAGATGTTCATAACTATCAATGCACCGAGCACTCATCAAATAAAATATACTTTAAGGTACAATTCTTTTTTCCTTCAATTTAAATATTCTCATAAAATTATATTATATAAATTATATAGCTGAATCTATTTTTTACTTTTGTATCCCTCACCTGATATACAATATCAAGGTCCACCTGGACCTATAATTTAGTTTCATGCAGCCTATAGACTCTAAAACACGGTCCTTGTTCCTATATAGGATTAGTACAATAATACGTGTGGGTTCACACTTGAGAATAGAAACAAATTCATTAGCGCTAATTGTTATTCAATGACAGAAATTCTAATGAATGCATAGAACATTTCATAGCTGCCAAGAATACATGCTATTTTTACCTGATTTTAAGCCAACCTTTTTTACTTTTTTCTTGGTTTGAAAAATGCCCCTCAGCTTAGCATTGGCATTGTGAATCAGACTGTAAAGAAGACGACAACCTTTAGTGATGCAATAGGAAAAAGTTGCGACAAATGACAACAGGAACCACCATAAGTAAGTTTTTGCCATCGTGTAGACTCAGACTGTTCCTGAGAAATGTTTCCTAACACATTAATTCTCGCAAGAATTATGAACAATGTAAATCTACAAGGCAGTAGCAGAAACAAGTGGTTTTTGAGCGTGTTCTGAAGTAATTTTGTTTGAATACAACTGTGAAACACGGTACATGAAATTAACATAAATACTCAGGTTATCTCAACATAATGAATTGCAATCTGCAGCTAGGAAAGGGAAGCAGTTGTTTACAGACCTCTATCACCCTTTCCACACTGTTCAGGATCCCTTTGTAACTTGTCCCCACTTCAAATCATGCTCAGATATGGGAGTTATTAAATATTACACTGTCATTGACAGAACCTGACCAGAATTACTCCCTGATTTGGAGGTTAAGATCATTAATCACTTGAACATCATTTGAAAAATTATCCCTTCTGATTGTGGCATATTATAGCTCCATTACTTCCAGGATTCTTATAAGTGCACTATCTATTACACCTAAAACACCAGCAAAACAGGAGAGCCATAGGAGACATGGATAATCTGTTGATGTTCTTCTACTGAAGGAAATACTAATCTTCTCATGGATGCTATCACTACAGAAACTCTGCTAACAACTCCGCTAACTGTAGATTTGGAAATTCTAGCATTGTCTCCAAACATTTAAAAATCATCAGTTGTGCGTTTAAAAGGTCTTTGATCTCGAATGTGTTTGTCAGCACAGAAGACAATGCCTTGTACATAGAAAGTGACAAAGAAATAAGTTACAATAAGACTGACTAAAAATTGAAATGGCAGAAAATGTATTCCTTATGCTTTGTGCACGTCATTAATTCATTTTTTTAAATATTTTGTTTTTGAATTCCTGGGGGTCAGCTTACAATTGGTGTCAGTGTATGATCGAATAAATACAGTACCGTATATTCAAACAGGAAATATTCATTAAAACTATGAGCAGATAAGATACAGACTGGGAACTTCCAACTATGGGGCTATAGAATCAAAATTATGCACTACTATGGCTACAAAATCAGGATGCCTTTGCTGTAATGGTTACATACCTACTTGTTTCCAAATGTATTAATTTTTTTTCATTTGGCTCTGAAAAGGGCTATTGGCATCACATGTTAAATATCTGGGTTGTTCAATCCAATGCTTGAAATGACAGTCATCTTGGTTTACACAGATTCTGGTTTGTTGTAAAATGTGGGGTTAATGACTCTGCATGCCTTGGGGATGAGTTGTGGAAACTGGACAGGATTTACAGGTTTCTTTGTCTACACTACTTACTTTAAATGGTGCCAAAGGTAAAAGTCAAGTAAGTTTAGCTTGATTGGGTAATCTTGCAGGCAAGAAAACTGATCTTCCTCTTCCTATCTATTAACTAGGATATGTAACATGTAGATGGCTCTGAAAGACTGCGAGCCCATGAAGTGAAGCCCCATCATATGTTTTTTTTACGGGGGACCCCCGTAGCCCGCTCCCCCGTCATGGCAATCGACTCAATTTACATTGCCTCCGACATGCTATTAGTTCTAAGTAGAAAGAGATAGCTGGGAAGAGTGGGAAATGATACAAGGAGTATCTGCCTGTTTCCATGTTGGACACGTTACCAGGCAAGTTTATTTTTTTCCTATTGGCTTTACATCACACCGACACAGATAGGTCTTATGGCGACGATCAGATGGGAAAGGGTTAGGACTGGGAAGGAAGCAGCTGTGGCCTTAATTAAGGTACAGCCTCAGCATTTGCCTGGTGTGAAAATGGGAAACCATGGAAAACCATCTTTAGGGCTGCCGACAGTGGGATTTGAACCCTCTATCTCCCGAATACTGGATACTGGCTGCACTTAAGTGACTGCAGCTATCGAGCTCGGTCCGGGCGAGTTTTATTGGTTGGATGGTGTTAAGGTGTGGTATTGAAGGGTCAGGGAAAAACCACATAGGCAGAAAGAGAGAAAGAGCCTACATGTAAAACCTGACATCTTTTGGTAGCACATGCAAGGATGTGGTCTGGAGAAGTCCAGAGGTTGTGTTAGTTAGGAGTATGTGTCATGCAATCATAACCATTTTCCTAGCTTTTGTCAATTATTATGGGGAATCAGTCCTTCTTGTCACTGCCTGGTGCGGCTTGGGTCCGCTGGCGTCTGGGCTTTGGGCCACAGGTTAGTCCCTTGGTCCAGCAGCCAGCGGTCTCTGGTGCCAATGCTCCTTTAACGAGAAGGGGAGTATAGCCAAGCCTTACTTGGGGTAAGGGGCTTCTTCTTCTCGCCTGATGACTTCCCTTCTTTGCGGTGTTGGTGGCACACACTTGTCTCTGCAACCATATATACACATATATACATACATACATACATCGTTATCATATATACATTTATACGTTTCACGGTAGAGTGTGGCCTGCTCTTCCGTTCTCATATCCTGTAAAATTAGTAAATTAAATCATTAAGTAATAGCTGCAGGGTGGTTTTCTGTCCACTCCTTTGTCGCTGGCGGGAGGCGGGGGTGGATTGGGTCGTCTCTTGTTATGGCGGTGTTGCCTTCGTCGTTGTGTTTCTTCTCTCAATCCTCCCTCGCTTGGTTCCCTATAACATAAGGTAAGAGACATAAATAGACATGTACATATAAATAGGTGTTTGCAGTGTGCTGTGTGTGCGTAATCTTGAGTGGAGTGGTGTAGTGAGTTGGTGTCAGCTTAGGAGGGGGGGGGGGCCTTTTTGGACTCCTGGCCTCCTTACCCTCTGGCTGAACAGAATGTGCTTCGGCGTGGGGTATTTGGTGTATAGATCGATGCCATAGCGTCCTATTCCTCTGACTAGTGGGTTGATCTTATTACCCCATTCGTGTACATTCGGAGTGTTTGTTTTCGTATGTGTTGCCTTATCGAGCTGACTTTCACAATTGCGCATAGGTGGCGTATTGGTGTGTCATACGGGAGTCTAGCCGCTGCTCGAATGCATTTGTTTTGTATTAGTTCCAGCTTTTCCAGTTTCGTCATAGCAATGTAGCCCCAGGCGGGGGCTGCGTACATTATTATTGGCCTAATTAGGGTCTTGTACATGTTGATTACTACTCTCTTGTTAATACTGGATCTTTTATTCAGTATAGGATAGAGCTGTGACAGTCATGCGTGTGTTTTCCGCTGGATGTCTTTAATGTGATACAGCATGGTTAGTTTTCTATCTAGGACTTCTCCTAGATATTTGACCTTGTCGTGCCATGCTATATCTCGGTTAAATAGTTTGAGCAGTTTTATATTGGCTGGCCTATGTGTGCGTCTGTTCTTCCTAGTGAACATCACAGCTTGGCATTTGTCAACGTTGACCATGATACGCCATTTGGTTAGCCAGGGCTTGAGGGTTCGCAGTGCTACTTGTAGTCTCTTTCGGGTGCATGCTAGCTGAGGGTGTTGTACTGTGATAGCAGTGTCATCCGCGTAGAGGTGCGTGGTAGCGAGTTCCGCTGTCGGCATGTCATTCGTAAATAGGATGAACAGGATTGGGCCTATTAGTGACCCCTGGGCTATGCCCGCCCTGATCGGTCGCGTGCGTGACAGCGTGTTGTGAACATCTACTTGAACCTCTCGGCCTTCCAGGTATGATTTAATTAATCTTATGTACCCTGGGTGGAGTTCGAGGTCTATTAATTTCGCTAATAGGCCTTCGTGCCAGACTTCGAATTCCTTCTGGATATGAAGGAATACCGTGCCTGTGTCCCTCCGCTTGTTTAGTCCGATGGTCGCTTGTTTTATGACCCGGGTAAGCAGTTGCGGGGTGGAGTGGCCGTTCCTAAAACCGAATTGTTCATTTCGAATGATTCTTTTTTCCTTAATATGTGCTATTAGCCTTCTCAGCAGTATTTTCTCGAATACTTTACTGAGGGCGTCCAGGAGGCTGATGGGCCTGTAATTATTAGGGTTACGTAGATTTGTCCTTGCCTGGTTTGCCAAATATAAGGATTCTCGCCTTTTTCCACTGTTCCGGTGAGTCAGCTATCACCTCGGCTTTATCATGGTTTTCGTATACTGGTCCATTAGGTCCCTTGATTGTTGAATCACGTGTGGTTCTCGCGTGAAATATCTCGCTAAGTTCCACACCGGTCTGGTATTTGTGTCAAACGTACTCAGTTTGTTATTCCAGATCCGCGACCTGTACTCCATTAGTTCGGTTTCGATTTCAGTTCTGAGTTTATTTTTACGTATCCGGTCTTCATCGCGGTGGTATAGGGCCCAGTTGCGCTTGTGTTGGTTGCGCTTGCGTATTAGATCTTTGATGTGGGCCGGTATTTCGATGTTAGTGTGTTGTTTAGGTTTGTGTACCGGAATGCTCGCATTTATGAGTGTATTTAAGGATTCGTCCGTTTGGGCTGGGTTTACTATTTGTATGTCCTCGGTCCCCTGTAGGAGTGAATCGAGTTTTCTTTCGAATGTACCCCATTTGGCTGCTTTATAGTTGAGTCGGCGTTTGGGGTTATTCTCATATTCCTCTGGGTTCGCTTCCAGTGTAAATATTACTGGTTGATGTCTCGCCCCTAGGTCGTTTATGACTTTTATGCTGCGTCTTTGAGGAATCTGTCGCAGTAGGGCTATGTCTAGTATATCGTCGACCTGATCGTTTATCGCTAGGAACGTGGGTTCACTGGGGGCTGTTACCACATATAACCTGGGATAGCATGTGGTTGTACAGCCTTGTGCCGTCTGCGTTAGGTTTCAGGCAGCCCTAGCTGGCGTGTTTCGAATTTAGGTCTCCTCCTAGGATCGTGTTTCGATTTAGCCTTAGTACCGTTTCAATGTCTTGTGTGTTAAGGCTTTTAGGTCTGGCGTATGCCGATATGACATTGATGAGTGTTCCTCGCACTGGCATGGCAATTCCGCATGCCTCCAGCTCGACCAGTTCTGGTAAGTCTAGTTCCATATGTTTAATGTCCTTCCTTACCAGGACTGCCACCCTTACGACTCTATTAGCCTTGTCGCTTCTGTGTAATTTGTAGCCTCTTATGGTGAACTTCTTCCCCGGTGGGGGGAAGGTTTCTGTTAGGAGAGCTACTTTTATAGTGTTCGCGGCTAGGAAGGCTTCGAGTTCAATTTTCTAGACCTGACGCCCTGGCAGTTGCATATTAGAACTCGAAGCTCCTGCGTATTATTGTTATTATTATTATTATTGTCGTCGTCTTCGTCGTGTTGTTCAGACATCTCGGGTCAGGAGGTCAGAGATCGCATTAGCCAGGTACCTTAGCCAGGGGAATGAGAGCATGTTGGCCATCAAAACCCGTGGTTATGATTTCCGTGAGCTTCAAGTTCGGAAAGGTGGTTTTCAGGATTTCTTCTATCCTTTCCTTGAACGCTTTTACTGCCATGTTCCCCTCTGGCTGCTGTGTGTGTTCCTGTGTGGTGTGGGGCGCGGTAGTGCGGATGCCGGTTTGCTGTCGGCAGGTATCCTGCGGGGGGTGGAGCTTTCTGCTTTCTTGGCTTACGCTGCTTGAACCCTCAACGATAGAACCCAAGTGTAAGCGTACGAATTGTAGAGCAAAGAAACTTCTACAAAAAATTCCGCGATGGTATATACTTATTTCGAACCGGTTGCCCTCTAGAAGCGATTTTAAGTTATAGTTCGCGGTAAAAACATAACTCCTTAAGATTAAATAAATATGTCGATATTATCCTCGAACTCCTCGTCGAAATAAATTGTTTGACCTCCTTCACTATTTCATAAGGATTACAACAACCTTGTCAGGACAGTATTTGCATGAATGGTTCAGAAGTTATGACCATTTTAGACTGTAGTGGCAATTCGTTCCCTGTTGTCTGCTAGCAAGTTGCCTCTATCTCGCCGCTAGAGGTGCTAGTGTCGCTCCAGCTGTCAAGTGGATGAACCTTCCTTTTATTAGAGCTTCGCGACTATAGACTGTGTTAGAACTATATTCTTAACTAGTCACATGGTGGAACATTATCTATTAACGATGAGAGTTCACTTTTGAAAAAATGAAGATAGCTTGCTCCTGTTAGATGGCTATCAAAAAATGTGGCCCAATTAGGTACCGGTAGGTGCCTAAGATTTGAAATTATTGGGTGGACTCAAAAGTTTCTTCGCTGGTATCTTTTCTTATAGAGCTATGTTATAGACACAGTCGAAACACCCCTGCGCCATAGGGTTACCAACAAGAACCATTGTGGGAAACATCAGTTTGCATATGCATATGGGAGGCAGCTAATCACACTAACCACTACACCACAGAGGCGGACAACATTATTATTATTATTATTATTATTATTATTATTATTATTATTATTATTATTATTATTATTATTATTATTATTATTATTATTATTATTATTTATTTTGAACATCTTCTCAATGTAAAAGGAAATCATGGTGGTGATGCAAACAGCCAAGCTCATGGGGAGGAGGAAAACGATGTTGGTGAAATTATGCTTGAGGAAGTGGAAAGGATAGTAAATAAACTCCACTGTCATAAGGCAGCAGGAATAGATGAAATTAGACCTGAAATTGTGAAGGACAGTGAGAAGGCAGGGATGAAATGGCTTTATAGAGTAGTAAAATTAGCGTGTAGTGTTGGTAAGGTACCTTCAGATTGGACAAAAGCAGTAATTGCACCTATCTATAAGCAAGGGAACAGGAAGGATTGCAACAACTATCGAGGAATCTCATTGATTAGTATACCAGGCAAAGTATTCACTGGCATCCTGGAAGGGAGGGTGCGATCAGTCGTTGAGAGGAAGTTGGATGAAAACCAGTGTGGTTTCAGACCACAGAGAGGCTGTCAGGATCAGATTTTCAGTATGCGCCAGGTAATTGAAAAATGCTACGAGAGGAATAGACAGTTGTGTTTATGTTTCGTAGATCTAGAGAAAGCATATGACAGGGTACCGAGGGAAAATATGTTCGCCATACTGGGGGACTATAGAATTAAAGGTAGATTATTAAAATCAATCAAAGGCATTTATGTTGACAATTGGGCTTCAGTGAGAATTGATGGTAGAATGAGTTCTTGGTTCAGGGTAATTACAGGGGTTAGACAAGGCTGTAATCTTTCACCTTTGCTGTTTGTAGTTTACACGGATCATCTGCTGAAAGGTATAAAATGGCAGGGAGGGATTCAGTTAGGTGGAAATGTAGTAAGCAGTTTGGCCTATGCTGACGACTTGGTCTTAATGGCAGACTGTGCCGAAAGCCTGCAGTCTAATATCTTGGAACTTGAAAATAGATGCAATGAGTATGGTATGAAAATTAGCTTCTCGAAGACTAAATTGATGTCAGTAGGTAAGAAATTCAACAGAATCGAATGTCAGATTGGTGATACAAAGCTAGAACAGGTCGATAATTTCAAGTATTTAGGTTGTGTATTCTCCCAGGATGGTAATATAGTAAGAGAGATTGAATCAAGGTGTAGTAAAGCAAATGCATTGAGCTCGCAGTTGCGATCAGCACTATTCTGTAAGAAGGAAGTCAGCTCCCAGACGAAACTATCTTTACATCGGTCTGTTTTCAGACCAACTTTGCTTTACGGGAGCAAAAGCTGGGTGGACTCAGGATATCTTATTCGTAAGTAGAAGTAACAGACATGAAAGTAGCGAGAATGATTGCTGGTACAAACAGGTGGGAACAATGGCAGGAGGGTACTCGGAATGAGGAGATAAAGGCTAATTTAGGAATGAACTCGATGGATGAATCTGTACGCATAAACCGGCTTTGGTGGTGGGGTCATGTGAGGCGAATGGAGGAGGATAGGTTACCTAGGAGAATAATGGACTCTGTTATGGAGGGTAAGAGAAGTAGAGGGAGGCCAAGACGACGATGGTTAGACTCGGTTTCTAACGATTTAAAGATAAGAGGTATAGATCTAAATGAGGCCACAACACTAGTTGCAAATCGAGGATTGTGGCGATGTTTAGTAAGTTCTGAGAGGCTTGCAGACTGAACGCTGAAAGGCATAACAGTCTATAATGATAATGTATGTATGTATGTATGTATGTATGTATGTATGTATGTATGTTATTATTATTATTTTCAGTGCAAGAGATACAAAGCTAACTGCTCTGACGACATGGCCACGAGGTACTCGAGTTTCTTTACATTACGATTGGTTTATATTGCATGTGTTCAAGTGGAAGAGATTGTATTATCTATATTGGTTATTTTGTATGTTCAGTAATGTTACAATTACTTCTATTAGCGATTTGGTTGTTTCTGGACGAACAGGTGTGTGTTTGGTCGCCGTAACTCCAATTGCAAAACAAAAACAAACAAAAATATTTGAAGCGAATATTCGAACCATCACAGACGGAAACGAAAGTCAATACCCAACTATGCTAATTAGCCAACTGAGCCACACTGACAGCTAGTGATGGGTGAATGATACGGAAGTTCGAGCAGGCTCGAGTCGGCCCGATGCCGTATCGAACCTCTTCGAACTGTCAGACGACCCCACACATCGACTATGCGGAGCGCGGACGGACCAGTCGTCGTATTAGACTACTACTATAGTTCCGTTTTTATGAGTTTCGACTTGACAGTTAGCCGGAAGTCAGCCAGTGGTGCCAAATTGCTACGAATACAAACAGCTGATTCACGATACATAACCTGAACAGAAATGTAAATACTGGAATATAAGTCCATAATCAGTTATTCTTTGTAACTTAGCAACATACCTGATTCTCATAAGATTAATAATACACAAATTTAGGATGAGGCTACAAGAAAATATATGTCAATGCTCGAACAGATAAAACGTGAGAAAATTTAAATGAAATTAAATTTCTACTTACCATGTAGAAGATCTCGCGTTGCTGTTAGATTCCGTTTCCCATAACGAAGGAAATAATCCTACAAACCGAATATTTTTATACCATTCAGTTCTGAGTCACTATCGGCATTGTCATCGTCTTTTTAGGTTTCACTCTCGTTTGACCCTAAAGAGATAAGTCTTCAACATAATCGTCTGTGAGACTTTCTTTCTCCCAAGCTTTAATCATCTCGAATTTCGTGTGTCTCACAACGTTGCTCTAGTCCTCCGCACTTATACGGCCTACGGCTTCGAAAATCTTTCAACTTCCGAAACTGTGAAGAGTCGGTTATTCTCAGCTACATAATCCTTCACTTGGGCCCAAATCAGTTCTATGGCGTTAAAATGGCAATGGTATAGTGGAAGGTGAACTACTTTATGCCCATTCCTTCTGGCTATCCACCACATAAACTGGGCACTGGGGCTTGTTTTGTTTCAAGAGATGGATAAGATCCCCCTTTCCCATGTCATCGTGAACCGAAATATTGTGCTCCTTCAACCACTTAATAAACTCATTCTTTCTAGCCGCGGTAGCCGCCATTGTTGGTGCTTTGTCAAGAATGACTCCCTAACATTACAAACAATTTCCCGGGCCTGACTCCTTAGTGGAGTACCGCGTCCGAAGAGTTTTCTTCTCTTGGGAGCTCCATCCGTAGACGTAGGCGTCGACATGACAGAATATCAAATTCACACACGGGCCTAAAATTAACCTAAAGCTACTACATAAAATAGATCACCTGTTACACACTATTCACTACAATATAACGCGGAAACGCGCTATACTATTAAAATACTAAACAATACATTTATAAACTCTACACTACGAAATATAAACGAACAACCTACCACAAAGACACACAAAGACCGCAAAAAGAACTGAGCACAATACAGCACACAGCTGATAGCACGTGGTTACAGTAAACAACAGATCGACAACACTGCTAACCGGAACTGGAGTCTAACGCGCTCTATCGGAGCGGTCGGCTGCCTATGATTGACTGTTGATTAATTAACTTACCCTCCGCCAAAAGGCAGCGCTCAAACGTCAAGTCGAAACTCATTATAGGTACACTCAGTATATAACTTATTTATGAGTGTGGGGTGGTGAACACAACGTTCTCTGTGAACGGAAAGAGCATTTGTTTAAGTCTTTCTGGCAGTACGAACAACAGATTAGTAAAAGTAATTTTATGGTAAGCTATTTATTTCGTTAATATGTACCTTTGCATTTTACATTTTGTGCGCTCTTCAGAAATGCGTTTCTGTATAACTTTATCGTGTTTTACAGGCTTAATGTTGTTAATCATTACTTTCAAGTACCGATAGTTAACATGTTTTTCGTATGCTACTAGTTATTATTTTCTCATTAATAATTAGTAATACATTATTATTATAGACGAATTTGTTATTACTTCAGACAGAGCAGACAATGGCCGGTAGAAAAAGGTCATGGACTTGGGAATACTTTGAAGAGCTTCCAGACAAACGAGTAAAATGCACACGATGTGATAAAATATTAAAAAACGGGTGTAAAAATACATCGACGATGATAAGACACTTAAAAATTCATAATCTTCGTCCTTCGTCGAATGATACCATTCTAAATGAGGGGGAGACACCTCCACATAAAATGACGTCGACATACATAGGTAAAATATCCTTAATAGGCTCCTTTTTATTTTCATGAATAGCGCAGTGGACGGCCGCTCGCATTAGACTGGTGAAAGCCTCAGAATGTCCGCCTGGACAGGGTCTACAAAGTTGAGGTATACAGTTTATACCGATTTTACGTGCATAAGCATAACGTTATGAAACCATCAATGTATTCATTGATTGGCAAGTAGTCCGCCTCTGTGGTGTAGTGGTTAGTGTGATTAGCTGCCACCCTTGGAGGCCCGGATTCGATTCCTGGCTCTGCCACGAAATTTGAAAAGTTGTACGAGGGCTGGAACGGGGTCCAGTGAGGCTCTGGAGGTCAACTGAGTAGAGATGGGTTCGAATCCCACCTCAGTCATCCTCGAAGTGGTTTTCCGTGGTTTCCCACTTCTCCTCCAGGCAAATGCCGGGATGGTACCTAACTTAAGGCCACGGCCACTTTCCGCCCTCTTCCCTGTCTATCCCTTCAATCTTCCCATCCCCCACAAGGCCCCTGTTCAGCATAGCAGGTGAGACCGCCTGCCTGAGGTACTGGTCCTCCTCCCCAGTTTTATCCCCGACCCGATGTCTGACGCTCCAGGACTACCCTTGAGGAGGTAGATGTGGGATCCCTCGCTGAATCCGAGGGGAAAACCGACCCTGGAGGGTAAACAGATTAAGACGAAGAAGAAGAAGAAGAAGAAGAAGAAGAAGAAGGGCAATTAAAGAAAACTATGCCGAAAACCGAAAGAGTAGTTAGTGTCTCGTATTATTAAAGAAACGAACAATGGAGGTATTTACTTCCATGGTCATAGCCCCAAACAGGAAATTAACACCCATTACATCCTCGCCTTAAAGCGCTGGAGAAACATTAGCGCCAAGAAAGAATAATAATGTTATTGGCTTTACGTCCCACTAACAACTTTTACGGTTTTTGGAGACGCCAAGGTGCCGGAAGTTAGTCTCGCAGGAGTTCTTTTGAGTGCTATTAAATCTACCGACACGCGGCTGACGTATTTGAGTGCCTTCAAATATCACCGGACTGAGCCAGGATAGAACCTGCGAAGTTGGGGTCAAAAGGCCAGAGTCTCAAACGTCTGAGCCACTCAGCCTGGCACCAAGAAAGACATCAAGAAAGAGAAGGAATGAGCCTGTCCCCCAAAGCAGGTCAAGAACGGTGCAAACCCACTCGGGCCCAGGATGTGCCACTCCGCTACGAACAACACATGAGTCCCTGTTAGTCAAATTTTACGGCTGGCAGACAATACCGTGAGTCTATTCTAACCCTTACTTACAGAGGATGTATTTAACCGCAGCGCTATACTCAGCCTTTCACCATCTAATGGCGAGCGACTGCTACTGGAATGTCGTAGTGGATCATTTGAATTGCGACTGTAGTGCACCACAAAATACTTTAGTTAAGAAATATCAAGGAAATCGAATGAAAAGACGAAGCGCATTCTAGTGTACTATTTATATCTTTCTTAATAATGTTCTTTTTATTTCAGATACTTCTCCGAGGCAAAGGGAACTTGATAAAGCATTAAGCATTAGTTGGTATGATAACGAAAGACCATCAGCCCTTCTCGATAGTTGAGGATACTGGTTTTCGAGAGTTTGTTCAACTATAGGATCCGCGTTATGATATTCCAACGAGGAAGAGGCTGCGTCAAATGACGGAGGAAGCTTACGACCGCAGAAGGAAAGAAATTGAGACGGAGATACCTGCCATTGACCACGTATCGCTAACTGCGGATATGTGGACATCTTCGAACACGGAGACGTACTTAGCTATAACATGCCATTTCATAGACAGTACATGGACCTTACGCAGTTTGTCACTTACAACTTCACGGTTTAAAGAGGCGCACACTTCGTCGCTAATGTCAACCTCATTTGTTGAAACAATAAATGAATGATAGTTAAATGGCAAGGTCACGAATATAGTAACGGACAATGCTGCGAACATGAAGGCTGCTGTCAGAAGCATTACGAACGTTCAGCACTTGCCCTGTTTCGCTCATACTCTGAATCTTACAGTAAAGCAAGCAATGTCTGCAGTTCCCGAAATAGCGAAGGTCAGGGAGGAGTGTCGCCGCATCGTTGGCTTTTTCAAATCCAGTTGTTCGGAGAAAGACAAACTTGAAGATGTTCAGCAGCAGCTGGATAAACCACGCCATAAACTGATTCAGGAAGTGGTCACGCGATGGAACAGCATGTTTGCAATGTTTTCGCGACTTTATGAGCAGAAACAATGTCTTGCTGCGACTTTATCCTGTTTTGCACATGCACCGGAAGGTCTGAATCCAGACGAATGGGAAATAGTGTCACGTTTGCTTTCATTACTGTCAGCGTTTCAAACTCTCACACGCGAAATATCATCGGAAAGACAGGTTTCCCTTTCAAAGGTTATTCAAATGAGTAAATCACTACACACTGCATTCAACCATCCTCACAGCAGCGAATCTTGTGACCCTGTTGAAAAGTTAGAAGATAATCTTCAGCAGATCCAAACTAGGTTTGCTTTAGTAGAGGATGTAAAGCACATGGCACTTACAACGCTATTAGACCCACGTTTCAAGAACGTAGGGTTCAAGAGCAAAGAAAAAGGGAAAGAGCACGTAGGGCTTCTCACAAAACTTTGCACAACGATTTTGGAAGAAGAACGCAGTTCCCAAACTGACCGCTCGTGTCGGCTACTGGAAGATCATCAGCGACCATCTACTAGTGTAAGTCCCGCACCCACTACTACGTCGTCCCTCTGGACGCCATTCGATTGTGAAGTCCAGAAACACAACGACAAACATACCGGTACTGCAACTTCCGATGCAATTATGATTGAGATCTTCGCTCTTATGGCAGTTCTTAGAGCTATGGTATTCTACATCCAATCTATCACCCACCTGGCTGTGCGGTCATATAAATAAGCAGATAACATACGAAATAGAAATTCGAAGTGTTTAGCCAATAATAATAATAATAATAATAATAATAATAATAATAATAATAATAATAATAATATAGATTACTCCCCAGCCCACCATCCCTGATGCGCCTCCGACTTTTGGCCAGGATGTAATAGTATCAAGGATAGTAAAAAAAGTATGTTCCTGCAACGGTACAAATTACTCGCATATATTCAAATACTGATGCCGCAACATTGTACGAAGAACTGGTTGTGACGCGTCGTCTTTGTACTCGACATTCAAATGACCTTCTGGAGGCAGTCTGTATATTCTGGGGAGGCACTTGCAACGAATCGTCGCACATACACAGATTTTGGCTGTCTCTAAATTGCAGATACAGTTTGAAGGGATTAGACGCTCAAAATATACAGAAGTGCACAGCAAACACAGGACGAGGCGGTATCGCCTAGCTCAGTAATCTAACACAGCCTTCTTGAGGTTTCTGGCTGATAACAAGCACGCCGCTAGGTCGCCACGGGCCAAAAAGCTCGAGCAAAGCTTGAACTTGTTCGAACTGTGACGTCATCTGTTAAAGCAGCTCGAGCCGGGCTCAAGCACATCGCTACTAGCTGTAGCCCGAGGCAGACTCCGCCTTCGGTAATGTGACTGCTCGAGCTTGCTTCGAACAGGCTCGAACCTCGGCGGGTATCGGGTCGGCTCGATCCCGCTCGAACACGGGTATCGTTTGTCCATCACTAGCTGTAGCCCGAGTCAGAATCCGCCTTCGGTCATGTGACTCCTCGAGCTTGCTTCAAACAGGCTCGAACCTCGGCGCGTACCGGGTCGGCTCGATCCCGCTCGAACACGGGTATCGTTTGTCCATCACTAGCTGTAGCCCGAGTCAGAATCCGCCTTCGGTCATGTGACTCCTCGAGCTTGCTTCGAACAGGCTCGAACCTCGGCGCGTATCGGGCCAGCTCGATCCCGCTCGAACACGGGTATCATTTGTCCATCACTAGCTGTAGCCCAAGTCAGAATCCGCCTTCGGTCATGTGACTGCTCGAGCTTGCTTCGAACAGGCTCGAACCTCGGCGCGTATCGGGTCGGCTCGATTCCGCTCTCTACGCATATGATGGGCAAACGATACCGTGTTCGAGCAGAATCGAGCCAACCCGTTACGCGCCGAGGTTCGAAGCAAGCTCGAGCAGTCACGTGACCGAAGGCGGAGTCTGACTCTGGCTACAGCGCGAACGTGCAGATAAGCAAACAGCATATGAAGTGAAGCACCGTTCACGCATATGTGTGTATGATATTGATAACGAAGGTGTGTGCTTTCACATATTACTATATTCAATCATTGACGTATATCTTATTTGGAATAATGATTGTCCATAAAATTAGAAGGCTTAGATTATGATAATATGCAATGAAAAGGACAAAGCATGTATCCGTAATATTTTCTGCGTATTAACAGGAGTATTTCCTCCCAAGGCAGTACTTGTGTGCCTTGTAACAACTGTACGTTTGACGCAACATTATGAATAAGAAACCAAACCAAACCAAACCCCGTGGCGCAACAGCCCCGAAGGGCCATGGCCTACCAAGCGACCGCTGCTCAGCCCGAAGGTCTGCAGATTACAAAGTGTCGTGTGGTCAGCACGACAGATCCTCTCCTCTGTTATTCTTGGCTTTCTAGACCGTGCAAAATTATGAATACGGTAATATTATTCTTACAGTGTCATGCTTTGGGCGGCTAAGACAGCTGTGCAGCGCCTCAGGCGAGGTTCTCCTTCTGTCCTCAATGTTGGGGGGGGGGTTTGAATCCACTCCTTGGGAGAGAATTACCCTTTTTGCTCGTATAGAAGAGTTTGAGTACCTAAGAAAGGATTGACATCTCATCAATCGTATACACAAATACACGCATACATATTATGATGCAGCAATGTTACTGTCTGCGTGAAATATATATGAAAATCAAAAGTTACTCGCGATTCAAGCTGTATCCCTTACAATAATTCAGGTCAATCGGTCCAGTAGTTTTCGAGCCCATCTGGAAGAAATAAAACAAGACATCATATTATGGTGTTAAAAATCCTGATCCTGCCGGGTATCGAACCCGGGACTCCTGTGACCTAAGGCCAACACGCTTACCATTGAGCCATGCACCCGAGCGAGAAATGTGTCAACAACAACTGCAGATAAAATATACATTTTTAGTCTTATAACCATTCACATATGTAACTATTACGACATATGAATGGTTTCCTTTTTCTGTCTTTATACGGCCCAAACAACACATTTTAGTAGAGAATTGGTTTATTCGGATGGAGACATTTATAACGAATCATCGCACAAACCCAAATTTTGACTGTCTCCAATATATAGGTATGGGTCAAAATTATATTATGTACAAAATACACGGAAGTAACAGTAACAGTAAAGTGGACGAACCGGTACTGTCCAGCATAATACTCTTACATATCCTTCTCAAGTTTGCTGGGTGTTAGTGACAGCAAGGCGCGCTCGAAAGCTCGACCAAAGCTCGAACATGTTCGAACTCTGACGTCATCTGTTCGAGCAGCTCGAGCCGGGCTCAAGCACATCACTACTGACAGCTCGTGCTCATTGTTTTTTAATCATTTCTGTTTCTACCATATTCGTCCTGGCCTCGAGATGCATCGAGAGTAGTGATGTCAGGGTCGAGTATCTCGAACGAGAGTTTTGCCCATCACTACTGAATAAGACCCGCACCCTATACATAAAAACCAGAAATATGTTTAATAATGAATAAAAAAATAGGGCAGTGGGTAAGCTACTATGACCATAACAGTGAAAGAATTATTGTCGTCAAGACAGACACCAAACCAATGCCCACAACAATAGTGCAGGTCTATATGCCTACTAGCTCAGCGGATGATGAAGAAATCGAAAGAACATATGAAGAGATAGAAGATTTAATACAATATGTAAAAGATGACGAGAATCTAATTGTGATGGGAGACTGGAATGCAGTAGTAGGAAGGAGAATTCGGATTGGGACAAAGGAACGAAAGAGGAAGTCGGCTGGTTGAATTCTGCACTGATCATAATTTAGTCCTTGCCAATACTTGGTTCCAACACCACGAACGACGGCTTTATACGTGGACGAGACCTGGAGACACTGGAAGGTATCAAATAGACTTCATTATGATTAGGCAGAGATTTAGAAACCAAGTGTTGGATTGCAAAACTTTCCCAGGAGCAGACGTGGACTCTGATCACAACTTGTTGGTCATGAAATGCCATCTGAAGCCGAAGAAATTGAGGAAAGGAAAGAATGCAAAAAGATGGGATCTAGACAAGTTGAAAGAAAAGAGCATGGGGGATTGTTTTAAGGAACATGTTGCAAAAGGACTAAATGAAAAGGCTGAAGGAAACACGGTAGAGGAAGAGTGGGTAGTCATGAAAAATGAAGTTAGCAGGGCTGCTGAAGAAATGTTAGGAAGGAAGAAAAGATCAACTAAGAATCAATGGATAACCCAGGAGATACTAGGCCTTATTGATGAACGACGAAAATACAAGAATGTTGGAAATAAAGAGGGCAGAAAAGAATACAGGCGATTAAAGAATGAAGTGGATAGAAGGTAGCTAAGGAAGACTGGCTGAAGGAGAAGTGCAAGGATGTCGAAGGTTGTATGGTCCTAGGAAAGGTAGATGCTGCATACAGGAAAATCAAGGAAACCTTTGGAGAAAGGAAATCTAGATGTATGAATATTAAGAGTTCAGATGGAAAGCCACTTCTAGGGAAAGAAGACAAAGCAGAAAGATGGCAGGAACATATCCAACAGTTGTATCAAGGTGAAGATGTAGATAATTTGGTTCTGGAACAAGAAGAGGCTGTTGATGCTGATGAAATGGGAGACCCAATTTTGAGGTCAGAGTTTGACCGAGCTGTGAGCGACCTAAATAGGAACAAGGCGCTTGGAATTGATGACATTCTCTTTGAATTACTGACTGCCTTAGGAGAAACCAGTATGGTTAGGTTATTCCATCTAGTGTGTAAGATGTATGAGACAGAAGAAGTCCCATCCGATTTTCGGCAGAACGTAGTTATACCTATTCCCAAGAAAGCCGGTGCTGACAGGTGTGTAAACTATCGCACCATTAGTTTAGTATCTCATGCCTGCAAAATTTTAAACACATATTGTTTACAGAAGAATGGGAAAACAAGTTGAGGCTGAGTTGGGAGAAGATGAATTTGGCTTCAGAAGAAATGTAGGAACTCGTGAAGCAATTCTGACTTTACGTCTGATCTTAGAGGATCGAATCAAGAAGGACAAGCCCACGAACATGGCATTCGTAGATCTAGAAAAGGCATTCGATAATGTTGATTGGACCAAGCTATTTATAATTCTGAAGGTGATTGGGATCAAGATACCGAGAACGAAGAATTATCTACAATCTGTATAAAAATCAGTCTGCAGTGATAAGGATTGAGGGCTTTGAAAAAGAAGCAGCATTCCAGAGAGGAGTGAGGCAAGTCTGCAGTTTGTCCTCCCTCCTTTTCAATGTTTACATAGAACAGGCAGTAAAGGAAATCAAAGAGGAATTTAAAAAGGGAATCACAATCCAAGGAGAGGAAATCAAAACCTTGAGATTTGCCGATGATATTGTTATTTTATCTGAGACTGCAGAAGATCTCGAGAAGCTGCTGAATGGTATGGACGAAGTCTTGGGTAAGGAGTACAAGATGAAAATTAATAAGTCCAAAACGAAAGTGATGGAGTGCAGTCGAACGAAAGCTGGTGATGCAGGAAATATATTAGGAAATGAAGTCTTAAAGGAAGTAGATGAATATTGTTACTTGGGTAGTAAAATAACTAACGATGGCAGAAGTAAGGAGGACATAAAATGCACATTAGCACAAGCAACGAAGAGAAGAAAAGAAATTTGCTCACTTCAAACATTGATATAGGAATTCGAAAGATGTATTTGAAGACTTTCGTGTGGAGCGTGGCATTGTATGGAAGTGAAATATGGACGATTAATAAATGTAGATCGACATACGGAAGTATATGCATGTTCACCTTCATTTACAGAATAACTGCTGCTAAACGGTGCATTCATATTGGAAAAACGGATTGTATAAAAAGACGACTCTAGCCTCATTTAGCTATCTAAATGGCTGGCCCTATGATATTTCCTCGTATCTCATCTATTTAAAGGCAAGAATCATTAAATAGGGTGAAATTTGTGTAAGGTTTTCACACAGTGAATTACTTTTCAGATACTTATGCGACAGCTTCAAACATAGAATTTGGCTGGGTGGGCCAATATTCGTGTAGAATTTGATGATCCCGTATTTCCTATAAGTGACCCAAATCATCAATTATACGTGTACAAAGTGCAAAATTTAGGTAAATCCTGAAATAGAGCCAAATTGAACATAAGGGATAGAGATATGACAAAAAGTCATAGACCAAAGTTGTAGACCACTCCAAATTGAACCGAGATTGTGCCATCCGCTTTGTGATACGACTTACCGTTTAGCCACCAAATACCTCGAAAGGAAGGTCTGCACCGTCATTAAAATTGCCTCCATATTTCGATATTTTTTGGGGGTAAAAAATATTTTTTTAAACATCTCGTAAAATTTCCATCGGTTACAGGGAAAATGCTATAATTTTACCAAATTTCTATTTTCTAACTCGTCTGGGAGATTGTGCTGCCGTCTTAATATGGGAGAGGGGGTTAAAAATTAGGACTTTCAGGAAACTTTTAAGCCCATGAAACCTATAGGTTGTCGTTCAGGATAAATGTCACCGACTGTGTTCTTATGCAGATTTGAAAATTCCCAACGTGTCCCTCTCAGAGAATTTTGAGAATTTTAGATTTTTCTAGGGATCCTGAAATCATCAGGTTGTCTGGTACCAAGTTTTAAGTTTCTAGGATGCCTAGAATGGTCTCATTAATTCACATCTGTTTTCATTTTTATGCCTTAATTTATATATGTATAGTACAGTATATATAGATCGCGCTAAACTGACTTCTATTTATTAATATGGATTATATAGTTCACCCGCTTCCGAAGTGGTTCTAGGGGCATTACTCCCACAGTATGTTTTCCAGGTAGTAAGTCATACTTGAAAGTCAGACTGGAACATACACACGTCTAATTTCTTGGGCATTCTTGACCATTTATTATTTCACCCTTTCTCACCCTCTATGCCAAAGGGGGACATTTTTGTACTTACTTACTTACTTACTTACTTACTGGTCGGCGCTACAGTCCTTGTAGGTCCTTGGCCTCCATTCATCTCGGTCCTCAGCTTTTCTTCTCCAACGTTTAACTCCTAACTTTCTAAGGTCATCCTCAACATCATCAATCCACCTTTTCCTGGGTCTTCCTCTCCTCCTCCTTCCATCAAGTTTCCCTATAAACACCTTTTTTACGGTGCAGGTTTCTGCCATTCTCTGAACATGACCGGCCCACCTAATTCTTCCCTGCTTAATTTTAGCAACAATATCTGGCTGGCCAAACAGTCCTTGCAGCTCTACATTTGTCCTCATTCTCCACCCATCCTGCTCTCTTACTGCACCGAATATCTTTCTCAATATCTTCCTTTCCCACCGTAACAGCCACTGTTCTTCTCTGGAGGTCATCACCCAGCATTCTGAGCCATACATAACTATTGGTCTTAGTACTGTTGTGTATATTTTAATTTTTGTATTCCTGCTGACATTCCTGGATTTAAACATATTTTGCAAGGCGTAAAAGCATCGGTTTCCACTTGTTATCCTCTCCTGTATTTCCACGGAGGTTTTATTGTCCTCTGTTATTATAGAGCCTAGATATTTGAAAGATGTGACTCTTTGATATTCCTTCCCATTTAATCTTACTGGGGTCCTTCCTCTTACTCCCTCTGTATCTCCCATCTTCATATATTTTGTTTTGTTTATATTCACTTCTAGTCCTAGGTCCCGTGCTTTCCCTTCTAATACTGAGTAGCTCTCTTCAAGAGCTCTTTCATTTCTTGCAATTATTGCTACATCATCAGCATATGCTATCACTTGTACTAATCTGTTCAAAATGGTTCCCCCTGGGTTGATGGGCAATTCACGGATTACTTTTTCCAATGCTAGGTTAAAAAGAAGTGTGGAAAGTACATCTCCCTCTCTTAGTCCTCTCTCCACTAAAAACTCCTCTGACAGATCTTGCTCCACTCTCACCTTGCATACCGTTGTTTTCAAAGTCATTTCTGTTAATCTAATCAATTTCCTTGGGATTCCAAATTCTTTCATAATCTTGTAAATTTTACCCCTATCTAGACTGTCATATGCCTGTTTAAAATCAACATACAGCTGATATAGCTGTTTGTCATATTCATAAAATTTCTCTAGCACTTGTCGTAATATAAATATCTGATCCAGAGTAGAGCGATGTTTTCTAAAACCTGCTTGGTAATCCCCTAATATTCTTTCCATCCATAATTCCAATCTTAAGGCTAGTACCTTACCAAAAACCTTGTACGTTCCATCCAGCAAGGTGATCCCTCGATAATTTCCACATACTGCCTTATCTCCCTTTTTATGTAATGGGTATATTATACCCAACGTCCAATCCTTGGGTATTTCCTCCTTTGTCCAAACCTCCTTAATCAATTCATAAACAGCCATTTCTATTCCCTCTCCCCCATATCTCAAGAGCTCTGACTCCATTCCATCTTCACCTGGGGCTCTATTATTCTTTAATGCATTAATTGCAGCTTTGACCTCTTCTAAGTCTGGCTCTTTTACTGATTCCTCTTCCAATTCTCTTTCTTCCCCATCAACATTTATATTTTCCTCCTCTCTATCATCTTCATTATTTCCATTGAGTAACTTGTAAAAATACTCCTGCCATCTTCCAAGCACTTTGCTTTTATCACCCAGAAGGTTTCCATCTTTATCCTTGAAGAAAACAGCTCTTGGTGGAAACCCTCTCTTAATGTATTTTGTTCTTTCATAGAACTTTCGTACCTCGTTTCTATCCTTCATTTCATCCAGTTCTTCGATTCTCTTTCTTTCAAAAGCTCTTTTCTTATATCTACATATCTTATCTGCTCTTCTTCGTTTCTCTCTATACTCTTCTACTGTTTGTCTTGTTCTCCTTTGAAGCATTCTGTTCCTAGCATCATTCCTCTCTTGGATTAATGTTGAACATTCCTCATCAAACCATTTTGCTCTCTTTACCAATTTCTTCTTTCCCAGGGTACTATCTGCAACTTCACTGATAGTTGTTTTCAGTATCTCCCATTTATCTTCCACTTCTCCTTTCTCCCATAATTCCCTTTTTATTGCCAAAGATTCAGCTATTTTCTTTTTGTATTTCTCTTGCAATTCCTCATTTTTTAGTCCTTCAATATTGTGCTTTGCCTTTCTTGTTACTTTTTCCGTTCTTGCCAAATCTATTTTTTGTCTGTACTTGACTCTAACAAGATAGTGGTCTGTATCTGCATCAGCACCTCTGCAGCTTCTAACATCCATAATATCTGATGCATGTCGCCTGTCTATGATAACATGGTCTATTTGATTTCTTGTCACACCATCTGGTGAAATCCAGGTCTCCTTGTGAATGTTTTTCCTAGGATGCCAAGTACTTTTAATTATCATCTGCTTTCCACTCACAAAATCAATCAATCTCAATCCGTTATCATTACTTACTTCATGCAGGCTTTCTTTCCCTACTAAGTGTTTGTACACTTCTTCTCTTCCAATTTTTGCATTTAAATCTCCAAGGATAATTTTCACATCATGCCTTTGAACTTTATTAATTTCTTCCTCCAATTTGGTATAAAATGCATCTTTCTTCTCATCTTCTGCCTCCTCAGTAGGGGCGTACACACAAAACACAGTTACGTTGAAGAATTTTGCCCTAATTCTCACAGAGCACATCCTATCATTGATTGGAGTAAAGTTGATCACGCCTTGCTTTACTGACTTATGTATGAGGAATCCTGTGCCATTACTGCCTGCTTTTTCTCCACTGTACATCAAAATATGTTGTCCAGACATCATCATCCCTTGCCCTTTCCATCTTAGTTCCTGTAGAGCTGCTATTTTCACTCCATACTTATCCATTTCATTCCTTAATACTTTTAACTTGCCAGGTCTCTTCAATGTCTTAACATTCCACGTTGCTAATATAATATCATTTTTCCTTCTCTTTAGCCGTTTTTCTCGCCGGTTCGTCACCAAGTTTTCCAGTCCTGCATTATTCATTCTTAAGGTATCCGTAACAGTTGGTTTTTTTACGAGGTAGGGGAGTTAACCCTACGCTCAACCCCCAACCTGGAGGACCAGGGTATCACTCTTAGTCTGGATCATCACCTTAGACCTGTCCGGCTTGGGTGGCCCTACCAGGAGCAGATGCTCCCGCCGGCATAGCTCTAAGGATCATTTGACCACGCAAGCCTCCAATAAACACCTGGCAAAATATATTTTGCCTTCGTCAAGGTGGTGATACCTTCGGAAGGGGACATTTTTGTAGCTGGACTTTAAAAATCCGGAATGTTACTATTCATCTCAGCGACCAGGAAAACTATGTATTAGGCAGTATATTCGATTATTATTATATCTCACTCCCCCTCCCACCTATAGGGGGTTAAACTTTGACTTTAAAAAAATCGGGAGTGTCACTATTCACCTCAACGACCCCCAAAACTACGGATTCGACACTATTCTTGATTATTTTTTTACCTGACACCCCTAACCACCCACACCTAAGGGGGCTAGAGGTGGCTTACCCCCACAGTGCTCGTCTCCGGATTGCAAATAATAAGTGTTCAAAATTTGATTGAAATTGCTCCAGTGGTTTAGGAGGAGATGTGTCATTTACGCGCATACATACGTACATCCATTTTCGTTTAATTTTATATATCACTACCCCCTCGCCCCCCACCCCAAAGGGGGATTAACTTGGAATTTAAAAAACCAGGAGTGTCACTATTCATCTCAGCGACCCCGAAAAGAATGGATTCGACACTATTTTCTTTAATTTGTATATCTGACCACCTTGCTCCCCCCCCCCCCCCCCCGTAAGGTTTCCTGGGCTGTTTTACTCCCACGTGGTTTGTCTCCTGATACTAAAAATCCGGAGTGTACAATCCACCTCGGTGACCCCGAAAACTATGTATTCAACACTATTTTCCTTTAATTTTATATATCAGTCCCCTCTCGCCCTCCACACAAATGGGAGCAGAAATTTGACTCTTAAAAAATAGGGAGTGTCACTATTCACCTCAGCGATCCCAAAAACTATGGATTCGTCACTATTTTCGATTATTTTTTACCTGACCCCCCAAACCCCCCACCCCTAAGGGGGCTAGAGGTGGGTTATCCCCACAGTGCTCGTCTCCAGATAGCAAAGAATAAGTTTCAAAATTTGATTGAAATTGCTCCAGTGGTTTATGAGGAGGTGTGTCATTTACACACATACATCCATCATCAGTCCCCCTCACCGGGCGAGTTGGCCGTGCGCGTACAGGCGCGCGGCGGTGAGGCTTGCATCCGGGAGATCGTAGGTTCGAATCCCACTATCGGCAGCCCTGAAGATGGTTTTCCGTGGTTTCCCATTTTCACACCAGGCAAATGCTGGGGCTGTACCTTAATTAAGGCCACGGCCGCTTCCTTCCAACTCCTAGGCCTTTCCTATCCCATCGTCGCCATAAGACCTATCTGTGTCGGTGCGACGTAAAGCCCCTAGCAAAAAAAAAAAGTCCCCCACACCCCCCCAAATCGGAGCAGAAATTTGACTTTTAAAAAATTGGGAGTGCCACTATGCACCTCAGCGACCCCAAAAACTATGGATTCGACACTATTTTTGATTATTTTTTACCTGACCCCCCAAACCCCCCACCCCTAAGGGGGCTAGAGGTGGGTTATCCCCACAGTGCTCGTCTCCAGATAGCAAAGAATAAGTTTCAAAATTTGATTGAAATTGCTCCAGTGGTTTATGAGGAGGTGTGTCATTTACACACATACATCCATCATCAGTCTCCCCTCACCCCCCCCAAATCGGAGCAGAAATTTGACTTTTAAAAAATCGGGAGTGCCACTATGCACCTCAGCGACCCCAAAAACTATGGATTCAACACTATTTTCGATTATGTTTTTACCTGAACCCCCTAACCCCCCACCCCTAAGGGGGCTAGTGGTAGCTTATCCCCAAAGTGCTCGTCATCAGATAGCAAATAATATGTGTTCAAAATTTGATTGAAATTGCTCCAGTGGTTTAGGAGGAGATGTGTCATTTACACATATACTTCCATCATCAGTCCCCCTCCCCCCCCCCAATGGGAGCAGAAATTTGACTTTTAAAAAATTGGGAGTGTCACTATTCACCTCAGCGACCCCCAAAACTATGGATTCGACACTATTTTCGATTATTTTTTACTGACCCCCCTAACCCCCCACTCCTAAGAGGGCTAGAGGTGGCTTACCCCCACAGTGCTCGTCTCCGGATAGCAAATAATAAGTGTTCAAAATTTGATTGAAATTGCTTCAGTGGTTTAGGAGGAGATGTGTCATTTACATACATACATACATACATACATACATACATCTTTTTTTATATATTGAACACTTTAGGTCCATATAGAGGGATAACTACCTTTCTTACCTATTAGCAAAGCTCATGAGATCTGTCTCTTGGGTCGTATCGGGTTCTTCGTCACTTACTGGGGTAAAGGTAGGGTTCAGTAATTCTAATCTATGTACTGGAATGAAAGGTCTATTTAAAAGATTCCTATTTATTCAGGAAAATTCTGAAGCAATCAGATATGTCAAAGGTGTCATAGAAGTCAATTGTGTCCATTGGACACCACAATCATTTTTACATAAACGTCAGAACACTGGTGTGAGACTTTAACATAACTGCCTGACGGGCATTCGTACTAGAAAACATTGTCTCAATTATTAATCATTTAAGAAAGGAAAGTCTGGAAATCCTTAAATTCGGCTTCCATGTGAGACCACATGTACCATCATAGTGATTCGTTATGGTCCAGCCCTCGTAACACGAACTCTGGACTCTGGGTATAATTAAGGCCGTCCAATCGGTGTGTGCCACACAGTGGTTCTATGGCATGGAGCCTTAATTGAATCGATGTGACCTGCGTCTATGTCATGGACCGACATCTAATCTTCTAAGTTACTTTAAAGTCATTGTGGATGATGACCGCAAGGAAATGATGCTACAATGGCATATGGCCCTAATCTAAGTCACCGAGGTTGATGACCCCCTGACCATCCAAGTTTCTAGGCTGAAGGCTAAACACAATTAAGTTACATCGGTTGATGACCAAAGTTTCCACTTTACTATCCCAGCACATTCACTGCTCAATCAGTCAAAGTTCAATAATTACAACAATAGCAATGCTCACAAACTTTGTGGCAGTAAAATCCATTTCCTTCGGATATGTCCCTTTAATCGTTACTTTATTTTTTTATTCCCCAGAAAACAAACTAAAATTTCCAGAATGCATCTCCAAGTTATTCGCTTGATTAAAGTTATTTCAAAATGCGGTTTCACTGAATTTAATAATTAAATAAATTTAAATGATTTGACGAAATGTTAACGAACAACAAATTTTATCTCCGCGGACTCTGGTTTCTTCACAAATTTCTACGCAGCTGTGATGTAAATTCAATATTGCGATGTTTATCTGGCTGGAAAAGAATTGTTACATAATTCATGTCCAGTTATATATCTTGTCTCCTGATCTCACACTTTAAAATCTAATCTAGTCCTAACCGTTATTAACACTTGGATATCCTAAGAATCTACGTACAAACCAAACAACTCGCCATATAATTACGATGTCATCTCTCGTCATACCATTATGAATTTTGCACACCCCTCACAGACAAACCGATCATCACAACCATCGCGCTATATTTTGGACAACCCTGAATTTGGTTACTCTGTTCCTTATACTCAAAGTTCGTGATTTCAAATGTTCATTACGTCCCCAATTACAGTATTTCACAATACTCAGATCATTACCGGCTATGAATTTCAACTAAATCCAGCATTTTAACGTTTTCCCTGGCCGAGAAATACAATCTCAATTCCACGCGTGTCCCGTTATATCACAGCTGAGGCCTCTCGTCCCCCAAGCTCACTTGGCAGTTACATGAAACACCTGGTTTATTCACAGTTGACTGGCTTCTCAAAATGCTCTCTTTTAAACTCTGCCGACAAAATTAAACAAATACGATATTCTAACCAACAAAATGCACAGATTATGCTTCAAGATGCCCACACTAATTATACGCATCACCAATTACAGCCAAAACTAACGCGTAAGAGAGAGAGAGATACGACAAAAAGTCATAGGACCAAAGTTGTAGATCACTCCGAATTGAACAGAGAATGTGCCATCCGTTTTGTGATACGACTTACCATTTAGCCTCCAAATACCTCAAAAGAAAGGTCTGCACCGTCTTTAAAATTGCCTCCATATTTTGATATTTTTGGGGGGGTAAAAAATAAATATTTTTAACATCTTGTAATTTTTCCATCAATTACAGGCTAACAGCTATAATTTTGCTCAATTTCAATTTTCTAGCTCGTCTGGCAGATTTTGCCACCATGTGGGAGAGGATTAAAAATTAGGACCTTCAGGAGACTTTTAAGCCCATGAAACCTATAGGTTATCGTTTAGGATAAATATATCTGACTGCGTTCTTATGCTGAGCCCCAAATTTAAGACTCCCAGCGAGGCCCCTCAGGGTAATTTGAGAATTTTCTATTTTTCTTGGGTTCCTGAAGTCACCAGCTTCTCTGGTACCAAGTTTTAAGTTTCTAGGATGCCTGGAAGTGCCTCATTAATTCACGTCTATTTTAATTTTTATACCTTAACTTAAATATACAGTACAGTATACTACGTATATAGATAGTTCCAAACTGACTTTCATTTATTAATATGGGTTATATTTAACCCCGTTTCCTAAAGGTTCTAGGGGCGTTCTGCCCCCACAGTATATTTTCCAGATAGTAGGTAATATTTGTACGCCTCCCACCCCAAAGCGGGCTGAACTTGTACTTTAAAAATATCCTGAGTGATATTATTCATCTCAGCAAGCCCAAAAAGTGTGGATTCGACACTATTTTCGATTATTTTCATATATCACTAATAAATCGCCCCCACACCAAAGAGGGCTGAAGTTGGACTTTAAAAAAATCTGGAATGTCACTATTCACCTCAGCGACCACGAAATCTATAGATTCGTTGCTATTTTGGATTATTTTTATATATCACTCCCCCTCGGACCCCCCACTCCAAAGGGGGCTGAAGTTGGACTTTAAAATTTTTTGGAGTGTTACTGTTCATCTCAGCGACCCCGAAATCAATGGATTCGATGCTATTATCGATTATTTTTATATATCACTGCCCCCTCGCCCCCCTTCACGAAGGGGGTTGACTTAGACTTTAAAAAAATCCGGCGTGTCACTTTTCATGTCAGCGAACCCGAAAACTATGTATTCGACACTACTTTCTATTAATTTTATATATAACACCCCTGATTCCCTCACCCCTAAGGGTGCTAGGGATAGCTTACCTCCACAGTGCTCATCTCCAGATGGTAAGTTATGAGTGTTCCAAATTTCTTTGATTTTTCTCCAGTGGTTTAGGAGGAGATGTGTCATTTACATACATACATACAAACATTCATTTTTATATGTATAGATAGATTAGTACAATGGGGTCGCCACTCCCAAGGTGATTTTTATGAATGACTGATAGATGCTATGAAATGATAATGGAGAGTGTTGCTGGAATGAAAGATGACAGGGAAAACCCAAGTACCTGGAGAAAAACCTGTCCTGCCTCTGCTTTGTCCAGCACAAATTTGAGTCTTGAATAAGATTTAAAGCCATATTACAGTTGTTTAAATCAACCACAGCTTTGTGCAAACAATTTTAGCCAAATTTTTAAATTGTAGTTACTATGTTTTGGACGTCGTTGAATTTTAGAATTAAGGGTTACTCTAATTCAACATTGTAAATGTGAAAACAATTTTCAACCAAAAAAGAAATTTTAAATTGTAGTTACTATGTTTTGGATGTCAATGTATTTTAGAATTTAAGGGTTACTTCTATCCAACATTGTAATTCATATTGCTATATTTTTAAAGTGTATATATTTCCTATATTATTACCAAACATGGACATATACTCAAGCTAAATATTTTGTAAAAACAATCCAAATACGACAGGTCTTAACCTTGAGACAATTGTGTAGGCTGAAGATGCTTGTAAAAAAAGTGAAACATGTCCCTGCAAATTCATGTTGTAATATTATGAACTAGCAACATAAAACCAATTTGTATTGAATAGGTGGATTGAAATAGTTACTATATTGTAAGCATTTATAGCAAATTTCAATACGGGCCTAATCATGAGATTAGTTATGTGTAACATACCACTTAATCGAGCAGCTCGTCTCCTTTCTCCCAAGTCTTCCCAGCCCAAACTTTGCAACATTTTTGTAACGCTACTCGTTTGTTGGTAATCACCCAGAACAAATCAAGCTGCTTTTCTTTGGATTTTTTCCAGTTCTTTAATCCTGGTGAGGGTCCCATAAACTGGAACCATACTCTAGTTGGGGTCTTACCAGAGACTTATATGCCCTCTCCTTTACATCCTTACTACAACCCCTAAATACCGTCATAACCATGTGCAGAGAACTGTACCCTTTATTAACAATCATATTTATGTGATTACCCCAATGAAGGTCTTTTCTTATATTAACACCTAGGTACTTACAATGATCCCCAAAAGGAATTTTCACCCCATCAACACAGTAATTAAAACTGAGAGGACTTTTCCTATTTGTGAAACTCACAACCTGACTTAACCCCATTTATCATCATACCATTGCCCTCCGTCCATCTCACAACACTATCGAGATCACCCTGCAGCCGCTCACAATCTTGTAACTTATTTATTATTCTGTACAAAATAACATCATCTGCAAACAGCCTTATCTCCGATTCCACTTCTTTACACATATCATTGATATATATAAGAAAACATAAAGGTCGAATAATACTGCCTTGAGGAATTCCCCTCTTAATTATTACAGGGTCAGATAAAGATTCGCTTACTCTAATTCTCTGAGTTCTATTTTCTAGAAATATAGCCACCCATTCAGTCACTCTTTTTTCTAGTCCAATAGCACTCATTTTTGCCAGTAGTCTTCTATGATCTACCCTATCAAATGCCTTAGGTAGGTCAATCGCAATCTGAGGCATTTGATAGGGTAGATCATAGCTGATATACCAGAAAGACACTCCATGAAGTTTGGGTATGCAGATGACTGAGCAATAGAAACACAGCGTGAATTCACAGAGGTCACCGAGAATACTTTAACAGAGGACTTAGCTGTCTTAAGTCTAACTACTGGTATTATAAAATTGAAGCAGCACGTTTTCACCTCGGCAACAAGTTTGCCAACTGTTAACTGAATATTCAGTTTGAGAACAATTGCGTAGTCCACAACAAATATCCAAAGTAACTTGTGTTTACACTTGACAGAATGCTTCACTTCAAAGAACATCTAACCCGGACAACAACTAAACTGAAATCAAGGAATAACATCATCCAAAGGCTATGTGGTACCATATGGGAGTTCTACAGCTTCCACCTTGAGATCATCAGCCCAGGACCTTGGCTAAATAGGGGAATATTATTCTGCTGTAAATTAGAATCAATTTATGGACACAGGGACAGTAAATTTACTCCAGTTTTCCGTCTGCCAGCCCTATGACATATTCCCCCACCTTACGTGGGAAGGAAACATGGTCTTATCATGGGACATGAGAAGATAGCAGCCAACCCTCATCTGCTTATTCATGAGGATATTGCAGGCTCCTACCTGGACATCTTCCAATCAGGACATCTAAAGATCTGGCAGGCACTAACTTCCACATCAGTCTAGCATGGAGGAACAGACCAATATTCTTACCAATACAGACCAATGGTCTTGTAATTCACCATTGCCGACAAGCTGTGCAATGTTAAAATTTTAACCTGTGTGTCAATACACAGGATTTGCTAAGCTATTTAACCAACTCAACAGGTACTGAGCACAAAGCTACATATACAGCAATGAAAAATTGCCAGAATAGGAATAGGAACATAGAGTTTTGTTACAATTAAAAAATGAAAAACTCTTATAAGAGGTCTGTAGCATATTACACTATAATGACACATATTGTATATCAAATAATTAACAATAGGTAATAGTTCAAGCCTATATATGGAGCTTATTGACCTGGAAACCAGAGAGTGCATTCTAAACCTGGACACTCCAGGCAGCACCTAGAAGTCTGGCAGTCCTAGCTATCACATATCATTTGCAGTCTGACTCATGGATATATAATATAAGGTTGAATTATAGTAATATTACTCGTTTTACATCCCACTAACTACTGTTATGGTTTTTGGAGAAACTAAGGACCAATTTCTGCCAAGGTGTACAGATTATGTACAGTGCAAGATTGAGATAATAGTATTGTTATGTGGTAATGTGACTGTCAGCTCGCTTGAGGCTCCTTTTGGTAATTTTTGGAAGGGACGATTGAGTTGAACTGGAGAGCTCCCTGCTGGCCTGCGGTGTGTGTGTGACAGCCTCTGCTTCTATTGGCCCTTTCGTCTGGTGTCTCCCTGAATTTTCTTGAAGGTAAAACTAACACTCATATTCTGCCTGCACTCTTAAGGTACTAAACTCCATCTCAAATGACCTGAGAGACAACATAAACAATTCTTTATTTATTTGTATGAGAACATTTCTGTATGGAAGCTTGGAAAAGGAACATTTTCTATAAAACGTTAAAATAGGTAAAATATATAGTATAATACATATCTAACATTGAAACTCATGAGTTACACATCACTCCAGTACTGTGTTACTTGCAGAGCCATATCTACATCAAACATTAAATCTTCCTGGATATAGATCGCAGGAGCCAAAGGTTATTGAATAAAATGGCTCATAGTCTCAGATTCTCAGTGTGCACATATCTCCATTTCCTCAAATTTTCTCTGCATCTTCCCACTCCTGTTCAGTGTAGGGTTTTAAATTTTTTCAAACAAACTCATGACCTGGAGGAAGTTGTTCTTCTGGTAGTAACCATGCAGACAGTTCTGTAGATTGGGTGCTCCAAAGTTCCAGTTTGGTTTTATCTGAGCTTTTGTTGAGAAGTGGAGTATTTGGAAAGAAACTACTCTGAGATTTACGTCCCATGTGTGATAGAATATATCCATACAGTGAGCTTTTTTTGAGAAGTGGAGTATGTATTTGGAAAGAAACTACTTTGAGATTTAAGTTTCATGTGTGATAGAATATATCCATACAGCGGGTGCATTTAATTTGTTATGGCTGTGCAACTTCCCTTCTAATCAAAGGCGGAGCTATTCCAGCCAGTCATATTTTGCCAATTGGTGTCTGTCTGAGGCAGTCTGTGATGATTGTGCATGACTCATTTAGAGCTGTATCTACCAAGTTGGTATGTGTGGATCAGCATCATACAGGGCTGGCATATTCGCCGGTGGAGGAACATAAATACAAAGCATTTGTCTGCAAAGTTTGTGGATATGCTCTCCATATTGACTTTACCAGCTTGCATACAATGTGTTACATGCAGATATGGCATACCATTAGAGCTACATTCCAACAAAGGAAGGTACTTCGAGTCAGTGGTCTTCCAAAAAAGTGCCACACTACTGCATAGCTGAAAAACCTGGACCATGGCTCCAGATTCCGAATCACACGTATTGGTAGAACAATTCAACAGTACCATCGAGAATCATCTGTGGAAAATCATCAGCAAACATCAGAGGGAGTGGGATCGTCACTTTTCTCTATTCCTCTTTGCATACTGATCTGCAGTGCATGAGGCTGCAGAGTGTACATCTACAACGATGCTGTTTGGAAGAGAATTGTACCTGCAGATTGATTTAGTGTTTATTTGAACTGAGGACCATCCTGCCCCATCTGACCAGTACTGCCTAGATCAGGCAAATAAAATGAACGAAGTACCCATCACTGATCAGAAGGGACTGAGGATAGAAAGCAACTGAATGAAGGCATGATAAACTAACAAGTGGATATTAGAGGATATTATGAAAATGACCTGGTGTAAGGAAGAGAGGCTTTTCTCCAAAGCTCCAGAAGGTGTAGGAAGGCCCTTACTCTGTTCTGATGGGATCATATGACACCTTCTACCACATACCAAGATGTAAGATGAAGATGATGCATCTGGACTGAGTGACACCTTATTGAGCAACAATTGAAGATAAACTAATCAAGATGATCAGCTCTCGAAGAGAGTCAATGTCATGTGATAATGTGACTGCCAGCTCCCTAGAGGCCCCCTGCGGTAATTCCTGCCACTCATGTTTGCCATCTTTCACCCTTAGCAAACTTTATTTTTGCTAAATAAATTTCCAAGTAAGTCCCTTCAATCTCTTTTACTTACACAACAATTCCTAAATTTTATTTATTTCTAACCTGCACCTTCTTCTTAATTTATTTATTTTTCTATTACAGTGGGTCTTTACCATTCTCACTACCTTTGAAAGCATATACCTGGTTTTGTACTCCTCAACAATTGATTTAAATTCATCCCATTGTCTGTTGATGTTTTTATTGACCATTTCCAACCGATCATAATTACATTTAAAAAACTACAGAGCCATATGGTACTGTCTAACTGAACTACTTTTACAACTTTCCTTTCTGTAGCACTTAAAATAGAACAAGAACAGCTTCATGATTAATTACTTATACCACCTGCTAATTCAGTTTCTCTCTGGAGCTTATCCGGTTTTATCAGCACCATATCTAGGACATTTTCCCCTCTAATCAGTTTCATCACTTCCTGGTTCAGCTGTCCTTTCCAGGTTAACTTATTTAACATTGGTTGGTCATGCTTTCTGTCATTCACTTTACCTTCCCAGTCAACGTTTGGGAAATTGAGATCATCCACTACAACAACGTTCCTTACAGTGTTGTTCCCCACATTGTTGATTGTCTTATCAAATAATTCCGCTTCGGCAAGAACGTCATCCCTTCCAGGTCTGTACAATCCGAAGACATCAAGTTGCTTATTATTTTATGAGCCTACACCTAGAATTTCATGTGACATATCCTCACTTTTTCTCATAACTTAGAAATTCTGAACTACTCTTGCAATAATGGGTAAATATATATCTATAAAGTTACTTAATTCTATGCTGCTCTTTATAATACTTCTACCATTTAACACTAACAACTTTATATTGTGTTTACTGGGCTTTCAGCTCTCTACACTCTCATCAGTGATCTCAGCCAACTGTATGTCAATGAATATACCTTCCTACATCTGTTTACAAATAAAAAAGTTTTATACTGTCCTCCTTTTCCACACCAAATAGGGAGTCTAATTTAAATTCCTGATCACCCTCACGTTAGTATCTCTTCTACACAGTAACCCATTGATAACAATCTTTACTCCCTTAAACACTCTCCCATGCTGCCATAACCACATCCCATACATCCCCAACTATGTTAGACTTGCCTTACGTTGTTGGTTCCAATGCGGAAAATTATCACTTACTTTTCCCAACATTTACCTTAAACTAATTCCTGCATAATGCTCTAGCCTGGTTCCCTTTCCTTCACACATTTTTCCTACATCCCCAACAATGACCAAACCTTCAACATGACTCACCACATTATAACCCATCCTCTTCTTGCCTCCCTTAACATTTCTGACTGCTGCAGATCTACTTCTTCCTCACTCCTCTCCTTTTCATGACCCTTTACTTCCTCCCTCTTCCTATTCTCTACTCTACATTTCGCTTTCTTACCGTTCCCTTTCCTCCTTTGTAACAGTTCCCTTTTCCCCCTCTTCCCTCTTCTTTTCTACCTACTACTACTACTACTACTACTACTACTACTACTACTACTACTACTACTGTTGTGCTGCTATTGAATGGCTGGTGTTGTTTGGTGCTCCGTATATTTGCTTAATTAAGCGGTGTTTTATAGGATGTGTATCGATATACACATTGCAATTATAAATGGAAGTGCTGCTCTTTAGTATGTGGTATTATATCTCTTTGAAGAGCTAAAGAGCCATCCCTTTTCAGTCAAGGTAAATAAGTCATTTATAACCCTTTAAATGATTTAAGGTTATGTCCTCAAAGAGAAAAGGGAGTAGAGGTAATGAGAGTAGCAATGTCAAATTCGGAGAGGTTGAAATAGATGTAGAAAACCAAGGCCTGTCAGAAGCGAGAGGGCTTAGCAGTGTGAAGCGGGCGGTGGCCATAAGTACTATGTCGAACGAGGAGCTGGACGTAACCATGGAACTACAGAGTATGAAGACTACAAACCAAAGAGTAGGATTAGAGGGGATGTGAATAGACACTGAGAAGTTAGTCAAGTATAGTGAAGACTTATTAGCATTAGTTAAGATGACTCCTAATACCAAAGCGGAGATAAAGAAAGGTAAGTTATTAAAGAAATGGGACAAATGGCAGAAATCATTCGTGGTCGTTCGTGGGAATGGGAAGAATTTGATATGAATGAAGATCCAAAGTTTAGGGGTGATTTGGAACAGGGATCTACTTTAGTAAGAAAATAACCCATGATGTTGGGACACAGACACAATTCAGTAACAGAGTGCTAGATATAGAGGAGACTCTCTTGGAAGCTACATGCTTTGAAGATTTTGCGGAGCTCTTGGATAAGGAATGGCCTGACTGTGTTTACAGTAAAACGCACATCATCTCTGGAAATATAGGGAAATTGACTGATTGGGATATATCATTGGTTGCAAATCCCAAACATCTTACAGAGGAGGATGGAATTATGAGAAGCATGAAGAATATGCATTCAGAAATCTCTGACTTACTGAACGCTGATCTGGGGGAATTGCAAGCTGTCCACTTCATGGCGGTATCGATGAGTTTAATCAACAAATTAATCTAAAAAGCCACCTAATCGATACTTTATTTCTTTTGCCTTTGGCAAACTTAAAAATACATTAACAAACACAGTACATGTTTCGACCACTTAGTGGTCATCTTCAGCTGTATATAAAAAATCTTAGATGATAACATTTAAAAGCAAGCACATTGGATCTTAAAACTATATCCCATGGGAATCGAAAAACTATTGTTCTAGATGCTTTAAATGAAATGGAAGATGGGGTGGGGGTTGGGGGTTAGGAGATTTATGTGAATGATACTTAAATTACAGTATCATTTACAATTGTGTTTAAAAACTTAAATGACGAAAAACATATTTAAAATTTTTAAAAGCATCTATGGTAAAATTCTTTTTGATAACATTAGGTGGCGTGAATAAAAAGTTCGTGTTTGTAATAATCTTCAGGCATTTGTGAGAAAATAATAACTTAATTAAAATTCGCATCTGTGGTGCTGTTAAACACTTTGTTTTTAATAAACATACTTTAAAATATTCTAAAGTGTCTATGGTAAGGCACTTATTCAAAAACACTTGTGCTTGAATGAAAGTTTATGTCAGATGCACCAGTCTTCAGGTATTTATTGTTTATATTTAATAACTTCCTTGAGTGATATTCTTGTGGTTAAAAGGCTGTGTTGACTGTTTAACTTCCGAGAATTGCTCTTCGGAATGTGATAAAAGAAATTGTGTTAGTCGTTTAACTCGTTAAAACTCTGTGGTGGCTTCTGTTATACAAAATGGCGATCTGATTCGGGCAGCTTGCCTCGCGATCTTATCTGGCAAATGTTTAATCCGCGTTGCCTTGGAGAACTGCCTTCGTGCACGACCTAGTGTGATAGCGGTGTGACATGGTCTGCCCGAATCAGATCGCCATTTTGTATAACAGAAACCACCACAGGGTTTTAACAAGTTAAACGACTAACACAATTACTTTTATCACATTCCGAAGAGCAAAAAAATAAAAATAAAAGAAAAAATCTCAAAAGCCACCTAATCAATACTTTATTTCTTTTGCCTTTGGCAAACTTAAAAATACATTAACAAACACAGTACATGTTTCGACCACTTAGTGGTCATCTTCAGCTGTATATAAAAAATCTTAGATGATAACATGTCACACCGCTATCACACTAGGTCGTGCACGAAGGCAGTTTGCCAAGGCAACGCGGATTAAACATTTGCCAGATAAGATCGCGAGGCAAGCGGCCCGAATCAGATCACCGTTTTGTATAACAGAAGCCACCACAGGGTTTTAACAAGTTAAACGACTAACACAATTTCTTTTATCACATTCCGAAGAGCAATTCTCGGAAGTTAAACAGTCAACACGGCCTTTTAACCACAAGAATATCACTCAAGGAAGTTATTAAATATAAACAATAAATACCTGAAGACTGGTGCATCTGACATAAACTTTCATTCAAGCACAAGTGTTTTTGAATAAGTGCCTTACCATAGACACTTTAGAATATTTTAAAGTATGTTTATTAAAAACAAAGTGTTTAACAGCACCCCAGACGCGAATTTTAGTTAAGTTATTATTTTCTCACAAATGCCTGAAGATTATTACAAACACAAACTTTTTATTCACGCCACCTAATGTTATCAAAAAGAATTTTACCATAGACGCTTTTAAATATTTTAAATATGTTTTTCATCATTTAAGTTTTTAAACACAATTGTAAACGATACTGTAATTTAAGTATCATTCACATAAATCTCCTTACCCCCAACCCCCCCCCCCCCCATCTTCCATTTCATTTAAAGCATCTAGAACAATAGTTTTTCGATTCCCATGGGATATAGTTTTAAGATCCAATGTGCTTGCTTTTGAATGTTATCATCTAAGATTTTTTTATATACAGCTGAAGATAACCACTAAGTGGTCGAAACATGTACTGTGTTTGTTAATGTATTTTTAAGTTTGCCAAAGGCAAAAGAAATAAAGTATCGATTAGGTGGCTTTTTAGATTAATTTGTTGATCTGGGGGAAGGTAAGACGGAATTCCTGCGCACTGTTACGCAAACCTACACGAGTTGAGGAGGAGAGCGGGAGAAGCTGCGATATGTATATGTAATAACATATTCATTTAATCAGGATGGAGTAAATGACCTGCAGAGCCTGTATTCATGTCTCACCCACTGGAGGGAGATAATTGAGACTCATGCAAGAAGGAAGGTGCTGATAGCTATCCCATATAATTTTGACCGGAATTATACAAGAAAAATCTTGGAATGGGTGTTTCATAAGAGTGACATCAAAATAGGGTGCTTGGAGCCAGGTAAAACCCAGATAAAACAGGCTGTTTCTGTGGGGTTAACATTGAGAAAGAAACCCTTAAATAATAATATTCAGGAAACAGTTATGTGCAAAGCTGCTGGCAAAACGTATGCCGAATTGCTTAAAACAGTAAAGGAAGGAGTGAACATTGAAAAACTTGGTGTTAAAATAAAATGAATAAGAAAAACAGCAAAGGATGATGACCTTATACTTATTGTAGAAGGCAAAGTAAAGGCTGACACATTACAACATGAGATTATTAAAAATGGCAAGGAAATGGAGGTTTCAACAAAGAGAAAGGAGACAACAATTCTAGTGTATGGTATGGATCCAGATTTAAATGAAAATTTTCTTAGAGCAGCACTCTTCTTAGAAACTGCTGTTGAAGAATCACAGATCAATATTACATCTGTAAGACCGGGAAGGTTTGGAAATCTGAATGCTACCGTAATCTTGCCAATGGAACCATCAAAAATACTGTTAAAGAAAATAAATGTGGGGTGGGCAACCTGTCTGGTGAAGGAAAGAGTAACAGTTGCAAGGTGCTTTAAATGTCTTGAATTTGGACATAAAGTGCCACAGTGCAACGTTAAAGATGACCGGTCATGGAGCTGTACAAATTGTGGACAAAAAGGCCATTTGGCAAAGGCGTGTGGGAACAATTTGTTTTGCACCACGTGCCAAGTAGAAGATCAAATGAAATACCCTACTTACAGGAAGTTAATATTAGAGGCAAGGAAATTGAATTTAAATGGCTAATAATGGACATACTGCATGCGAATCTCATGAGGAAACCCGACAGTCATGACATTATGAATGCAACAGGATTGGAAAAGAAAGTAGACTTAGTGCTTGTTAGTGAGCCAAACAGAAGGCGAGTAGATGAAGGTGGTTGGTTCACAGACAAAAGATGTGATGTAGCTGCATTTCTAAAAATGATAAGTTGGAGGTGCTAAGCATAAGAAGGATATCTCTGTATTCAACTTTAGTGTGATTATTTTATTATTGTAAAATATTTGTGTAGTACTGGTGTAGTAGAGGTATCCGTAGAAACTCTTACTAAAATACTGTTGTTGTAATTAGAATAGGCTTAATTGCAGTTTGGAATTGTGTAGTTCTTGTGTAGGCTATTACTTTCGATATTCAGTAATTAACAACAGTTTTTATCCTGTCAGGCGTTGTAGGATAAAAAAAAATAGAGCACGACTAAGTAGTATTGTAGTGTAGTCGTATATTAATTACCTTATTGTTGTGTACTATCCCAGACAATATATCCCTCCGTTCATTTATTTTTTGCAAATAAGTTATTTTATTTTTAATTTCATTTTTTCCCTGTAAAGAATGGCTAAGGAGGGCGAGTGTACTTACTGTGGGTGTGGCGAGGCATTGTGGGGTAGGATCGAGGAGTTGGATTGAGGGAGATAATTAGGATTCTCACAGAAGACAGGAAGGAAGATAGGACTCCCTCAAACAATGTACAGGTTACAGTAGGTGTACAAGAGGGAGGGGAAGGAAAGGGAGGAGTTGTATAAGACAGGTAGTCTAATGTTCTAAGGGGAAGGAGATTGCAGGCTAAGGGCTCTATTCAGGATCAGAATTCAGGACAGGTGTCTGTGCGAAATCGGTACGAGTCACTCCAGGTAGAACAACAGACGGAAGATGAGGGACAGGGAACTGTTGCTGAGATGTGTGGAAGTAGGAGGAAGGGAGAAGGTACGAAAGGAAAATGTAGAGTAGAGGATAGGAAAAGACAGGTGGAACAGGGTCATGGGAAGGAGAAAAGGGAGGAGGAAGTAGCTTCTGCAGCTATCAGGAAAAATAGGGCTGACCAGGAGGGGAGGGGATCAAATGAGGTGGGTAGGGTTGAGGCTCTGGTCATGGGGGATTCCATCGTTAGACACGTGGGGAAAGTGTGTGGAGGAAAGGGTACCAGGGTAGAGTGTTATCCAGGAATTAGGTTGAGGCAGATGTTGAGGAAAGTAGAAGAGAGGGAGGAGGGGAAGGAGAAGGTGGTAGTGTTTCACGTTGGTACCAACAACGTAAGGCAAGCTGATATAAGTAACAACATAGTTGGAGATGTGTGGGATCTGGTAAATGCAGAACGGGTGAAGTTTAAGAAAGCGGAGATTGTTATTAGTGGAATACTGTGTAGAAGGGATACTGACTGGAGGGTGATTGGGGATTTAAATGAGACTATGGAGTGGGTATGTGGGAAACTGGGAGTGAAATTTCTAGATCTTAATGGGTGGGTAGGAGATAGGGATCTGCGCTCAGATGGCCTTCATTTAAACCGCAGTGGTATGTATAAGTTAGGAAATTTGTTTGGAAGGATAATAGGGAGGTACATTCAGGGAAACGGGATGGCCTAGGGAGTGGTGATAAGGGAACAGGGAACTGGAAATCAAGTAGGGATGACATAAAATTGTTAGTGTTGAACTGTAGAAGTATTGTAAGGAAAGGAATAGAATTAAGTAATTTAATAGATATATATTTACCAGATATTGTAATAGGAGTTGAATCATGGCTGAGAAATGATATAATGGATGCAGAAATTTTCTCACGGCATTGGAGTGTGTTGTTGTTTATAAGTTTCATTTCCGTATTGATAGATATTACTTTACAAAAACAATATAAATATAAGTCACCACCTTATCAATACAAAATTTATTCACATTCAGCTAGCAAATATGGTCAAGACCGGTTTCGGCCCCTAGGGGGTCATCTTCAGTTGACACGCATAAAGGATATATTTTACAAAAACATCACTATAATGATTAAAACTTAAAATAAGTCCAACTGATCATAAATGTGATAACATGAAAAATAGCATGTAATTTCATGGATGATGTATATTAGTTAACTACTTACCTTGACACTGTATGCTGGGAAGCTTAGGATTGACACATACAATAGCTCAAATGTACCAAGACATACATACCAACATTTATGATCAGTTGGACTTATTTTAAGTTTTAATCATTATAGTGATGTTTTTGTAAAATATATCTTTTATGCATGTCAACTGAAGATGACCCCCTAGGGGCCGAAACCGGTCTTGACCATATTTACTAGCTGAATGTGAATAAATTTTGTATTGATAAGGTGGTGACTTATATTTATATTGTTTTTGTAAACTGGAGTGTGTATCGTAGAGATAGGATAGGAAGGGTGGGAGGGGGAGTGTTCATTCTGGTGAAAGAAGAATTTGTAAGCTACGAAAAAGTTAAAGATGAGACACATCAAATTCTAGGTGTAAGGCTCATTTCTAAAGATAATAGGCAACTTGATATATTTGGAGTGTACAGATCGGGAAAGGGTAGCACTTACACGGATTCAGAATTATTTGATAGGATAGTCAGCTATGTGGGAAACGACATGGAAAGAAATGTGATTGTAGCGGGAGATCTGAATTTGCCAGATGTCAATTGGGAAGGAAATGCGAACGACAGGAAGCATCACCAACAAATGGCAAATAAGTTAATATGGGAAGGACAGCTGATTCAGAAAGTAATGGAACCAACCAGAGGGAAAAATATCCTGGATGTGGTGCTGATAAAACCAGATGAGCTCTATAGGGAAACTGAAGTAATAGATGGTATTAGTGATCATGAAGCTGTTTTTGTGGTAGTTAAAAATAAATGTGATAGAAAGGAAGGTCTTAAAAGTAGGACTGTTAGGCAGTACCATATGGCTGATAAAGCAGGCATGAGGCAGTTTCTAAAAAGTAACTATGATCGGTGGAAAACGGTAAATAAAAATGTAAACAGACTCTGGGATGGGTTTAAAGAAATTGTTGAGGAATGCGAAAACAGGTTTGTACCATTAAGGGTGGTAAGGAATGGTAAAGACCCACCTTATTATAATAGAGAAATAAAGAGACTAAGAAGGAGGTGCAGACTGGAAAGAAATAGAGTTAGAAATGGCTGTGGAAGTAAGGAGAAATTGAAGGAACTTACTAGAAAATTGAATCTAGCAAAGAAGGCAGCTAAGGATAACATGATGGCAAGCATAATTGGCAGTTATACAAATTTTAGTGAAAAATGGAAGGGTATGTATAGGTATTTTAAGGCAGAAACAGGTTCCAAGAAGGACATTCCAGGAATAATTAATGAACAAGGGGAGTGTGTATGTGAGGATCTTCAAAAGGCAGAAGTATTCATTCAGCAGTATGTAAAGATTGTTGGTTACAAGGATAATGTTGAGATAGAGGAGGAGACTAAGGCTGAAGAAGTAATAAAATTTACATATGATAACAATGACTTTTACAATAAGATACAAAAGTTGAAAACTAGAAAAGCGGCTGGAATTGATCAGATATCTGGGGATATACTAAAGACAATGGGTTGGGATATAGTACCATATCTGAAGTATTTATTTGATTATTGTTTAGCTGGAGGAGCTATACCAGATGAACGGAGAGTTGCTATAGTAGCCCCTGTGTATAAAGGAAAGGGTGATAGACATAGAGCTGAAAATTACAGGCCAGTAAGTTTGACATGCATTGTATGTAAGCTTTGGGAAGGCATTCTTTCTGATTATATTAGACATGTTTGTGAAATTAATAACTGGTTCAATAGAAGGCAATTCGGTTTTAGGAAAAGTTATTCCACTGAAGCTCAACTTGTTGAATTCCAGCAAGATATAGCAGATATCTTGGAATCTGGAGGTCAAATGGACTGTATCGCGATTGACCTGTCTAAAGCATTTGATAGGGTGGATCATGGGAGACTACTGGCAAAAATGAGTGCATTTGGACTAGACAAAAGAGTGACTGATTGGGTTGCTCTATTTCTAGAAAATAGATCTCAGAGAATTAGAGTAGGTGAAGCTTTATCTGACCCTGTAATAATTAAGAGGGGAATTCCTCAAGGCAGTATTATCGGACCTTTATGTTTTCTTATATATATATATATATATATATATAAATGATATGAGTAAAGGAGTGGAATCGGAGGTAAGGCTTTTTGCAGATGATGTTATTCTCTATAGAGTAATAAATAAGTTACAAGATTGTGAGCAACTGCAACGTGACCTTGATAATGTTATGAGATGGACAGCAGGCAATGGTATGTTGATAAACAGGGTTAAAAGTCAGGTTGTGAGTTTCACAAATAGGAAAAATCCTCTCAGTTTTAATTACTGCATTGATGGGGTGAAAGTTCCTTTTGGGGGTCATTGTAAGTATCTAGGTGTTAATATAAGGAAAGATCTTCATTGGGGAAATCACATAAATGGGATTGTAAATAAAGGGTACAGATCTCTGCACATGGTTATGAGGGTGTTTAGGGGTTGTAGTAAGGATGTAAAGGAGAGGGCATATAAGTCTCTGGTAAGACCCCAACTAGAGTATGGTTGCAGTGTATGGGACCCTCACCAGGATTACCTGATTCAAGCACTGGAAAAAATCCAAAGAAAAGCAGCTCGATTTGTTCTGGGTGATTTCCGACAAAAGAGTAGCGTTACAAAAATGTTGCAATGTTTGAGTTGGGAAGAATTGAGAGAAAGAAGAAGAGCTGCTCGACTAAGTGGTATGTAATACCAATATAAATGGTCCGTTATTGGACATTATAAATTTTCCAGCTAACTCATTCCTGGTTGCCATAATGTCCAATAACGGACCATTTATATTGGTATTATAAATTTACTCATTCGGAACAATTATTTCTGATTCCCTATGGGAATCAACATCTACATCATATGTGGTATGTTCCGAGCTGTCAGCGGAGAGATGGCGTGGAATGACATTAGTAGACAAATAAGTTTGAATGGCGTTTATAAAAGTAGGAAAGATCACAATATGAAGATAAAGTTGGAATTCATGAGGACAAACTGGGGCAAATATTCATTTATAAGAAGGGGAGTTAGGGATTGGAATAACTTACCAAGGGAGATGTTCAATAAATTTCCAATTTCTTTGAAATCATTTAGGAAAAGTCTAGGAAAGCAACAGATAGGGAATCTGTCACCTGGGCAACTGCCCTAAATGCAGATCAGTATTGGTTGATTGATTGATTGATTCTGCAATGTCAGATTTATTTTTGTTATATCTCTCCTAACATTCCTTTTGATATTTTCAAAGCTGAGGTAGATGTAATAGTTCAGGACTGTATGTATTGAATCTATTATTCTGGGAGACCTAAACGTCAAGTCGCCTCTGTGGGGGCACCAACTGCAGATTGTAGGGGAGAATATTGGGCGGAATGGATAGCGACCCCTAGACTTGGTGGTTCATAACAGTGGAATCTTACCAAATTTTTCCAGAGCAAGCTCAGAAGCTTCCATAGACGTTACTTGCTCAACACAGGGTATAGCATCATGCATTGTTAACTGGGAGGTTAAGGAAGATGAATCTCTCAGTGACCATTGTTTCATTTATTTTCAAGTTAAGGGATCGAAGAAGCTTAATAACATCACGAAAACGGTGTGGAATTATAACTGAGAAATTTTTAAAATTGCAATTGATTTGATGTTACAAACTGTAGATACAGCGCAACATTTTCTAAAAGATGTAACTGCTGTTCTTAAAGATGCTCGTAGGACCAGCCGATTGAGGGGACCAACAAAATATAAAACACGTGTCCCTTACTGGTGGAACAATGAAATAGATTTGCAAAGGAAAGACTGCAATCATGAGAGACAAATCCTTACAAGATCTAGGAAAAGAATCAGCCAGGTCAGCTTAATACAATTAGAAGATGAGTATAAGGCATCAAAGAGGCAACTAATGAAGCTAATAAAGGATTCCTAAAAGAAATCTCTGGCAAAAGGTATGTGAAGATCTGGACAGTGATATCTGGGGGGCAGGATATAAGATAGTGACTGGTTGATTAATCAACAGGGGAAAGCCATAGCAATGGAGTTGTTTCCTTGTACTAATGATGGACTTGAAATGGATCACATTTTAGTGTTGCAGAACCATTTACTGTGGTTGAGTTACAAGAGGTAGCATGCAATATGAAGACTGGTAAAGCACCAGGTGTAGATTGTATCCCACCAGAAGCCATCAAGTATGCAGTTGAGGTGGCACCTGGTTGGATCTTATCAGTCTTCAATAATTTACTGAAAAAGCGTGAATTCCCCAATGAGGGGAAAGTAGCCAAGCTAATGCTGTTATTGAAAGCAGGGAACTATCATTAGATCCATCAGCGTACAGGCCATGCTGCTTATTAAACACCTTGAGCAAGCTTTACGAAGGATTGATTAAAACGAGACTGGAGAAAGAATTTGAACAACAGGAAGGACTTTCTTTGAACCAGTTTGGATTTAGAAAGGGCAGAACCACAACCCAAACTATTGAGAGGGTGATTCAAATACAGGCAGAAAGCAGTGAGAAATGGGCTGTTTTGATAATGCTAGATGTCAAAAATGCTTTTAACACTGCTTCTTGGAGCATTATTTTGAAAGAACTTTGTAGGAAGAACATTTCTCAGTATCTACAACAAATAATTGCTAAGTACTTCAAGGGATGAAGAATACAACTTGATGATTTAGAAGACCTTGAAATGAGTGCTGGTGTTCCACAGGGATCTGTCCTAGGATCCACCTTGTGGAACATTCTATATGATGTCGCCCTGTGCCTGCAGCTGACAAAAGGGACAATGTCCAATAGGTTGTGCAGATGACATTGCAATAGTGGTAATAGCAGAGAATGTAGAGGAACTGACCTTCCGAGTAAATGAATCACTGAGAAGAGTTTGGATGGTAAATAATAAAATGAGACTGGCACCACATAAGACTGAGGCTGTAATTTTGAAAGGTTCCAGGTAATGGAAGGATGTCCGCTTCTTATTAAATGATACAGAGATTGTCCCAGGGAAGTCTGTACGAAACCTTGGGGTTCTTATTGACAGGAATTGCACATTTGGTGCACATGTGAAGACAGTAACTCAAAAGGCAGAGAAGAAGACATCGGCATTAGCTAGACTTATGCCTAACATCACGGGACCAAGAACAGTTAAGAGACTCTGCAGGATATTCCATTTTACTTTATGCTGCACCTATCTGGCACAATGCACTCAGGAGGAAGATTCACAGAAGAGCTATGGAAAGAGTACAGAGAAAAATGCTGCTCAGAGTTATCTGTGCACTGTTTCGACAGCAGCTTTACAAGTTGTAGCTGCCAGTATTCCCATTGACCTCCTCGTGGTAGAGAGAAAACTTCGGCATGAAAGGGCTGCAGCTATATCTGCTGAAGAAAAGAAAGCCTTGAGGAACCAGCTCTTACTAGACTGGCAAGGTCGATGGGATGGCACAACCGATGTTGGCCAATGGACAAAAAAGCTAATACCCGACATAGAAGGCTGGCTTAAATGTAGACATAGGCAGGTAGATTACTTTCTGTCACAGATCCTGACAGGACATGGAAGATTTGGCATATACACCATGAAGATGGGAAAGATCCAGGGAGATTGTTGTTGGTACTGTTCTGAAAGGGATACAGTAGAACACACTTTTCTCCATTGTGTTCGATGGGAAGAAGAATGAAGGAAAGCCTGCCAACAACTTGGCTGACAACTCACGCCAGGGAATCTGGTTCAAATCATGTTGGAGAGCCTGCTTACCTGGAACACAGTAAAGGCAATAGCGATGTGCGTTATGGGGATGAAGGAGAAATAAGAGAAAGGAAGAGCATAATAATATAAATCACTCCATTCTTATGTCATGCCATCAAGCAGTTCCAGAATGGGCTGAGTGAAGAGGGCAGGGGTTTTTAGTTGGTGGAAAACCAACTCCCACACAGAGTGGTGCCTTTAAAAGATTTTCCCCTGCCACAACCACCACTACTACTACTACTACTACTACTACTACTATACTTAACAGAAAGTGATAACTGCTGTTAAATGTTGACATATCGAAATGTCTACACAAGGATTACACAACAGTAAAACAAGCAGGATACTATCTAATGAAATAACTGCACTACAAATCAATCAATCAATCAATCAATCAATCAATCAATCAATCAATCAATCAATCAATCAATCAATCAATCAATCAATCAATCAATCAATCAATCAATCAATCAATCAATCAATCAATCAATCAATCAATCAATCAATCAATCAATCAATCAATCAATCAATCAATCAATCAATCAATCAATCAATCAATCAATCAATCAATCAATCAATCAATCAATCAATCAATCAATCAATCAATCAATCAATCAATCAATCAATCAATCAATCAATCAATCAATCAATCAATCAATCAATCAATCAATCAATCAATCAATCAATCAATCAATCAATCAATCAATCAATCAATCAATCAATCAATCAATCAATCAATCAATCAATCAATCAATCAATCAATCAATCAATCAATCAATCAATCAATCAATCAATCAATCAATCAATCAATCAATCAATCAATCAATCAATCAATCAATCAATCAATCAATCAATCAATCAATCAATCAATCCCTTCTTTATCTTCATATTGTGATCTCTCCTAGTTTTAAAAGCTCTATACAAGCTTATTCATCTACTAATCATTCCACGCTACCTCTCTACTGACAGCTCGGAACGTACAGCTTAGATGAGCGGCGTATCTCCTTACTCTCAAGTCTTCCCAACCCAAAGTTTGCAATGTTTTCGTAACACTACTCTTTTGTCGGAAAGCACCAAGAACAAATCGTGCTGCTTTGCGTTAGATCTTTTTCATTTCTCGTAATCTCGTGTTCGTCATATACCCTGGAAGCATAGTTTTACGAGATATCTACGTACATTCCCTCCCCTTGACATCCTTACTACAACCCCTAAACACCCTCACAACCATGCGAAGGTCTGTAATCTTTCTTTACAACCTCAATAACGTGATTAGCCCGATGGAGATTTTAAGTCTATTCTAAATACAAGTTAACTGAAACAATACAGATGTATTTAGATCTAAGCTCGCCAACTGCACAAGGATTACAGAACAATACATCAAGCAAGATTTTTCTAATAAAATAACTACACTACAATTCTAAACTGCACTTAAACATATCCTAATTACAGTAGGTTACCTGAAACATCATAAATATAGTTAAAACTAAATACATATATGACAGATTCTCCCTCTCTCCCTGTGGTTGGGGGCGGTAGAATAACACTCATGGTATCCCCTTCGTGTCGTAAGAGGCTACTAAAAGGAACGCCAAGGGATCTCAACTTGGGAGCGTGGGTTGGCGAGCACGGGGCTCTGAGGTGAGTTCTGGCATTACTTCCACTTACTTGTGCCAGGCTCCTCACTTTCATCTATCATATCCGATCTCCCTTGGTCAACTCTTGTTCTTTTCCGACCCCGATGGTATTAGGCTTCTGAGGCCTAGGCAGTTTTTCATTTTCACGCTTTCATGGCCCTTGTCTTTCTTTGGCCGATTCCTTCATTTTTCGAAGTGTCGGATCCTTTCCTTTTTTCTCTCTGTTTAGTGTCATATAGAGAATCGTTGCCCAGTTGTACTTCCTCATAAAACAATATTCACCACCACCTGAGAGATTCTTTTCCTACAAGATAACTGCTCTTCAAGCTAATAGTGTTATATTGAAATATACGATGAGTAGGAATAATCACCAACAATGCAAAGACCATACATTTTTTGCCATTGAAATACCGTATATTCTCTTGAACTTGAAATACAAGGGTATCATATTATTTATTTAAAGAAGCATTTACCTGTGATAGTTGCAACGGATCTTGAAGCGATATACGAATTAACATGCGTATTGCTTGCACGAATGCATACTTATCCTGATTTAGATTTTACTTGACCTTTTGATGCAACGTAGGCAACGGTTTTGCCAAGTTTAAAACAAGTGACGATCAAATTTGTTTCCCCTCATATCAACTAGCAGCAGCATCAGCTGAATGAATCACCCGCGAATGTAAAGTTCATTTCGAAATTGCGAGATCTCAAATAGGAAATTAAATGATTACACGCAACCACTTACTGTACATTAACGTACAGTAACTTACAGTAAAGTACCTACCGGTACCTCATTATTCTATCCCATTGTCACTTATAGAGTTATCTGATGAGCCCTCACTGTCCACAGAGATGATGAACCTCCCAATTATATCATCCAGCATTCTTTCATTTTCCCACGCTTCCTGAATAACTCCCTTCATGTGATTCACTGCAGGAGTCCACCTCTCAGCTTTTGCTTAGGGTTAACGTGTTATACTTTCTACCTTCTTTAAACTGGCTACGAAGCCTTTTGAGCCCAAATTAATTCAACATAATGAAATGGCGTATGGCTTTTAGTGCCGGGAGTGTCCGAGGACAAGTTCGGCTCGCCAGATGCAGGTCTTTTGATTTGACTCCCGTAGGCGACCTGCGCGTTGTGATGAGGATGATATGATGATGAAGACGACACATACACCCAGCTCCCGTGGGAGGGGAATTAACCAATTATAGTTAAAATTCCCGACTCTGCCGGGAATCGAACCCAAGGCCCCTGTGACCAAAGGCCAGCACGCTACCATGGATCTGGACCCACTGAAGTGGCAAGGGCATGGTGGCAACCGTTAAACACTACACCCGTGCTTTTGCCCCATCTCATCTATTGCAAATCTTGGAAACTGAGGTTTGACTTGCTTCAAAACATCCAGTGGCTCAGCCTTCTTCAAGTCTACTAATTCAATACCTTTCCTTCCCAGTTACTCGGTAACTACTACTACTACTACTACTACTACTACTAAAAACGTTTTCATTCCTCCCCTGAAGGGGGAGGCGGGCATCTAAGACGGGAACGCTGTCTCGCGGCCGAGAGAGTTGTTACGGTGAAGGTTAAGGGGGTTGGCGGCCGTGGTCTATACAAGGAACTGTTCCGCCATTCGTCTCAGTACAGGAGAATGGAAAACCACGGGAAACCATTCTCAGGACAGCCGACGGTTGGGGTCAGCCGTGAAGTCGAGCCCTGTCCCGTCTCCCGAATGCAGAGGCGTAGAGCCACGGTCGAGCCGTAGCCACCTCTCCCCTGCTCGGTTGGCCGGTCGGATAGCAGAGCTGTAGGACCACAGACCAGCCGTAGCCACTTGTGGGTCGAGACTCACTCTGGATCCACTGACCCTACTCGGTAATCTCAGGTTTTGAGCCATACCTCAAATCTCAAACAGAATGCGGGCGAACCGTTTCTGGTGAGGATTCTAGCCCTCCGACCGGAATAGGGTCTTGGGTGCTATTTTTTAATAATTCTAGCTAGCTGCAGTGATGATGACGGTGAGGGACCTGTTGAAACGGAATCGGAACTGCTCAGAATGTGGCCTGCATCCTTTTTAGGGGTGGCTAATTTAGGATGACCTTGGGTCGCTTATAGCGGAGAACAAGGGCATCATAATTGCCCACCGTTGTGATGAGGGTATTGGGCTTGTAGATTAGTCCAGAATAGAATTTCCGGGACGTCTTGTTTATTCTGGTTCTGATATTATCAATATTTAGGAATTGATGGATGTACCGATTCCGTTCAAACCAGTGTGCACCTGAGATGATACGTAGCGCACGGTTTTGAATGCGGTGCACCTTATCTAGGAGGGTTTTGGCTACCTTTCACCAGACCAGACTGGCATACTCTAGAATTGGTCGAAGGGAAGTCTTGTACAGCGTGAGCCTGATTTCTAGATTGACGCCTTGATCGGCTTTCATGCATGGTATAATTTCCGATAAGCGTCTGTTCGCTTGGGCTGAAATCGAATTTATGTCATCTTTGAAAGTGAGTCCTCTCTCTAGGGTAACTCCTAGGTATTTGGTTGCATTTTTCCACCGGATCACTTCGCCAAAGAAGATCAGTGGTAGAGAGTCAGTTCTGGTACGTTTTGAAAATAGAGTTGCATGGTACGAGAGTGGAGAGGGCATCTTGGATATACTTTTGTACTCTAGAGGATGCGAAGAGTCAGAGGAAATTGTCGTATCATCAGCATACGTATAGACCTTCACGTGCGTCGGTTTAAGTATGCCGGCCACGTACATATTAAAAAGAATAGGGGAGAGAACTCCACTCTGGAGAACACCAGCCAAGATGGGGCGAAGGTTCGACAGGGTTTTCTTGACTTGTACCTGGAATTTACTTTCTGGAACGTAGCTTTTGAGTAACTGAATCATGTAGGGAGGGATAGCCTACCTAAAATGTTTTTAAATATAAGACCTTCATGCCACACCTTGTCGAACGCACGCGATATGTCTAAAGAATAGACTTCTGTGTGTCTTCTATCGTTAAAGTTCTTGGTGATTTCCTCAGTCAGTCACGAGCGAGACATCGGGAAGTGCAGACGTGTGAGTAAGACGAGGTGCGCAATATGGGAATAACGCTACAGCAATACAGGATGAGAATTGGAAGATGGCATGGTGCAAGAGGGAGTTGGAAGGAAGGTGGACCTGAGAGAGGGAGAGAAATTAGTGGTTATAAAGGACGGTTGGAGATGATGTTGTGTGCGGCGGTGATTGCGACAATGCTGGTGGTAGGAGGTATAGAAATGAACCCGGGGCCAAACCAGGGACCGTTCGGATGGGAGGAACTTGAAGAGATCAAGAGAGTGGTGAAGGAAGCGAGTAAAGGAGATGAAATAAAGGAAATGATGCAGGAACACCAGGCAAACCAAAAGCAGGAGATGAAGGACTTAAAAAATTTTATAAAAGAAGAAATTGGTGGGCTAAATGGTAAGGTAGTGGAGATAGAAGATGAGTTGGGTAGCTTGAAAAAGAAGGTGGTGGTACTGGAAGAGGAATTGACAGCAATGAAGAGAGAAGTGAGGTTAGCGAGGAGCGAATCAGCAAGAAAAAATGTGTTTGTGTATGGTGTACCTGAGGAAGGAACAGAATCAAAAGTGGAATTAGTATTGAAAGTGGTGGACATAGTTTCGAACAAAATGAAGATAAACTTTTCTGAAGTTGATATAGATGATATATATAGAGTAGGAAGAAACAAGGGTCATAGGCCGGTGAAGTTAAGGCTAATTTCAACCCTGATGGCAGATATACTTCTTAGGAATGCTGGAAATCTAAAAGGATCGAACATTTATTTGAAAGCTGAGACAGAGAAAGAAGACAGGTTGCGGTTGGATGTCTATAAGCGGCATATTTGGTGGGCTAGAGCTCAGGGATTGCGAACCAAGATTGTGGGGAGGTGTCTGGTAACTTCAGGCAGAAATTGGTCGCGATCGTGGACTCAGGAGGAACTGCTGAGGATGGAGAAATGTGAGGAGGAAATGAGTTGCAGAAATCGAGAGCAGGGCGACATCAGTATGGAGAAGGAAGAGAGAAGACGGGACTGCGGTGTCAGCGGTCAGGTGGCGGAGACAGCAGAGTCCTTGGTGAGTCAGAACAACCCAGGAAGGAGTGAATCAGCAAGTAGGACACTAGTCCGAAGTGAAGTGGATACAGGTAGTGAAGAGGTGACGGGAAGGGAAAGCAGTCAGGGTAGTGACTCAACCTCCCCGAATAAGAGAAATGCAGAAAGAAACCTGGAGAGAAAACAGGCGTTGAATAAGGCGAGATCGTTAAGTTTAAAAGATCTATGGGGTGGGAAAAAAGGCTCTGGCACGGAAAAGGGGAGGATTGGGGGGGAGAAGAAAGGGAAGGAAGGGGAGAGTGACGTGGTGGAGCCAAAAGGAAGAATTACGAGAAGTAAGGGGGGAAGTGGTGAAACGCAGGATAGAGAGGGAGGGGGAGGAAATAAATAACTAGAGATGGCGATAGGGGTGTTGAATATTGAGGGATTGATGGGGAAGTTAGGAAATAGGGAAATTGTGGATCTAGTGAAAGATTTTGAGATAATTGCGCTAGTAGAGACGTGGTTAGGGAAAGGGGTTGAAATTACATGGGACGGTTATAGAGTAGTTAACGTGTTAAGAAAAAAAATAGGGAAGAGAGGCCGAAATCCAGGGGGCATAGTAGTTTTAATAAGAAATGAGGTAGCGGAATGGGTGGAGACGTTACAGACTGGGGTAGAAGGGGTAGTGTGGCTGAGAGTAAAAATGGGGAAGGGGGCAACGGAAGCAATTTGTCTGGCACTGCTGTATAACCATCCGAGCGATTCAGTTTATGCTAATAAATATTTTTTTGACGAATTGATTGAAGAAATAAATACAATTAAAGGGATATATGTAGAAGATGGGATGATCTTATTGGGGGATTGGAATGCGAGAGTGAGCAATAGGGTACCGGTGTACGGGAAAGAAGTAAAAGTAGAAGGGGAACTGCAAAGGAAGAGTAAGGATAATGTTGTAAATAGTTATGGAGAAAGGTTATTACAGCTGTGTGCTATAGAACATTTATTTATTTTAAATGGATGGATGAAGGGGGATAGTGTGGGAGAGTTGACGTATATTACAACAAATGGAGGAAGTGCAGTGGATATAGGAATAAGCTCAGAGATAGCGTTAAGGAGAATAATAAGTTTTGAGGTGTTAGAATGTGGGTTAACGGAACATATGCCTATCAAAATAAAATTGAGAACTTTGGTTGCGGATGAGAAGGGAAAGATGGAGGAAAGTAGGGAGAGATATAGGAATGGTGGATGGAAGTATCTATGGGATGACAATACTAAAGAGAAATTGGGACGACATTTGAAAGAGGAGGGAGATATATTAAGGGTAGGAATTGAAAGGGCGGTAGAAGAGAACGACATGGATAGCGTGGTAAAATTAATAGAACTCCCTGTATGGAGGGTAGGAAAGAAAGTAAGGAGGAGGGTAGAGAAAAAAAAGAATAAAATGAATGGATGGTTTGATGAAGAATGCAGGAGGAAACGTGAGGTTGTAATGAGAGCCCTAGCGGAGTTTAGGAAGGAAGGTGAGCAAGAAAAGAGGAAGGAATATTGTAAATTGAGAAGGGAATATAAGGAGATATTGAATGAGAAGAAAAGAGGATGGAAGGAGGCAGAAGCTAATAAAATAAATAGATATTGTAGAGAGAAGAAATTTGAGAGGATATGGGAGGTAATAAACAAGATCAGAAGAACGAAACCGGTGGGGAAGGGGGATAAAATAGGAGAAAACGAATGGCTTAGGCATTTTAAAAGGCTTTTAGAAGGGGAGGGGAAATTGGGTAGAGAATTAGACAAGTCATATATAGGAAGTGAATTGGAGGTAGGCATTACAATTTTGGATGGGGAGATAACAAGTCAGGAGGTAATTAGAGTATTAAAAAATGCTAGACCCAAGGCTGCAGGAGGTGTGAACGATATTCCCAATAGTGTATGGAAGGAGGTTGGGGCAAATGAATCGATGTTGAGGGGGATCGTGAAGTTCTTTAATAGGTTGCTGGAAAAGGGGAAATTTCCTAGAGAATGGAGGAAGGGGGTATTATGCCCTATTTATAAAAATAAAGGAGCTAGGAGCGATCCTAACAACTATAGAGGAATTACACTCCTAGACTCGTTGTCGAAGGTGTACACAGGGGTTTTGGCGAATAGGATAACAAGATGGGCGGAACAGTACGGTAGGATATCTGAGTTCCAAAATGGATTTAGGAAAGGAAGGTACACAGTCGATAATGTTTGGATTCTGGACACTTTGATTACAAAGTATGTGAGGATTGCAGGGCGTAAATTATATGTAGCAGCGATTGATTTAGAAAAAGCCTTCGATACGGTCAGTAGGGAGGCGCTATTTTTGAGACTAAGGGAGGTTGGAATGTCAAAAAAAATGAGGGTGGCAATACAGACAATTTATGAGGAAGTGTTTGTGATGATTAAATTGCAGGATGGAAGGTTGAGTAAGTGTTTTGAATCTAAGAGTGGGGTGAGACAGGGGTGTAAACTATCCCCGATATTATTTATATTATTTATAAATAATATTTTAGAGGGTCATGGTGGAGAGGCTTGGCAGTGCCCTTGGATAGGAAAAATGGAGGTTCCGGGGTTGTTATTTGCGGATGACCTATTGATTTTGGCTTTGACGGAAAGGGGATTGCAAAAAGGGTTGGACAAGGTAGTTGAGTATACTAGGAAGTGGTCTCTCAAAGTAAATGCAAGGAAGACTCAGATAATGGTATGTAGGAAAAGGGGTGGAAGAAAGAATAAGGAAGTTTGGAGGCTAGACCAGGAAAATATTAGACCAGGAGTAAAAATGGAATATCTAGGTGTAATAATTAGTAAGAATGGTTCTTGGAAAAATCAGTGTAGGAACGCAAAATTCAAAGGTAGAGGAGCTCTTGCGGTAGTGGGGGTTTTAGAGAAGAAATTCCCAAATGTTAAATACAAAATTCAGAAAACGGTGTTCAAATCACTGGTAATGGGCAAAATGCTATTTGGGGTCGAAGTATGGGGAATGGAGGAGGGCAGGGGTGAACTAAACCAGGTGGTGGCGAAATTTAGCAAGATTATGATGGACCTACCGAACTGTACAGCCAATGCCGGTGCCAGATTAGTCTGTAAAGAATCGATAGAGGTTGAAATAGCTAAGAGGGTGTTTAAGTATTGGATTAGATTGGAGGAAGGGAAGGGCGGGGCATTAGTACAAGAAACGTTTAAGTTTCAGAAAGGTATGACGAATGAAGGTTACTGGGTGAATAAGTGCAAAAAATGGTTACAACAGGTTGGTTTGGGGGAATATGGAGAGGCCTGGGGGGGGGTGGTAGGAATAAATGGGTATGGGAAAGGATAAAGGGAAGACTACTAGATATTGAAAGACAGAGCTTAATAGGGGAATGTAGAGAGAGACTCTCTTTATCAGTATTAAATAAATTGGTGGAAGTAATAAACCCGAAAACGGAGTTTGAGGGTAGAAGGGATAAGAGAGGTCTGTATTGGTGGGTTTTGGGGGTGCCGAGGAACAGGGGATGGGTAGGCAGTGAGAATAGTGATAGATGTGTGTTATGTGGAGGGATGTGGGAGGATCTGCATATTTTTAATCAATGCCGAGCTTTGGAGGAGATAAAGATTAAACTACTGAGTAAGAAGGAGCTGGATTTGATAGGGGAAAGTTATAAGATGACATCTTGGTTATGTAGAGAGTGGGAGAAAGGAACGAATATAGCGAAATTCTTAAATGTGGCCAGAGCTATATTTATAAAGAAATTGAGGGAGTAACAGGGCATGTGCAGATAATGTGGTTCTTGCCGAGGGAGGAAGGGGGAGGGCATTCTGCTCAGAGGAATGGATATCCGCCCTGAGCAGATGCGGGAAGGGGATGATATCAGAAAAGGGGGCTGTAGTGTTAGGGGAAAGGGGGTGAGCACCTTGCCCTGTGGAAAAGGTGATCCGCCTGGGGCAGGGTGTTGGGAAGTAGATAGGGAAGTAGTAGGAGGGGAGGAGGTGATAGATTAATGACTTCTGGAATATGAGAGCAGAGGTGTATAAGAGAAGAGTTGGTAACAGGGGAAAGACTGAGAAAATTAGGTAAGAGTTGAGAATAGGGGAGGTTGAGTTGGCTTGAGGGTAGTGTAAATTTAAGAAGCTGTTCTATAGTTTAAGTTTACCGTGGATGGTAGTAATGAAGCTTAGGTAAAAAAAAAATGAAAAAAAAGTAGTGATATGGCTGAGCGAACTAATGAACTTGGAATGGAGTACTATTTGTTTGTGTGTATATGAGGTGTAAAAAAAAGTATTTGTGTGAGGAGGGAGGATAAAGATGGTGTGTGTAATAGTAATTTAGATAGATTAAGGGGGACTGTAGTTAAGGAGAAAATGTTGGAAGTATAAAAATTAAGTTTAACAGTTTGAGGCAAGTGTGGTGTTGTAGATTGTGAAGACTGAGTGAACTGATGGACTTGGAATGGAAACTGTCTGTTTGTGTGTAAGTGAAAAAAAAATTGTTGATGTTTAAGTCTTAAGTGCAAGAAGGTGAGATGTAGTGGGCAGGAATAGTGCGAGAGAGGAGAAGGTGGCGTATCAAGGGAAGAGGGAGGGGTTGGGGGCTTGACCCAACCCAAAGAAGCTAGGCTTAGCATGTCTGCACGGCAAGAAAAGAAAAAGAAGAGGGAAGGTAGTGAGCTGACAATGAATAGAGAAGGTGTGACGTATATAGCGGAAGTGTGTGACAAGCCATGTGATGGGTCGGGTTTCCGCCAAGCTGGCTTGGCACACATGGTAGGTAAGGAATACATTGTCAGCAGGTGTAGGTGAGAAATAAGATCAGTTCTCACGTGGCGAGGCTGGTCCCTGCGATCAACGGGTTGGTGGGCATGTATTCCATACCAGGGCTGACGCAGAGACCGGTCTACTATATATATATTTTTTTTCTAGGTGGTTGGTAGGAATAGGGGAATAGGGAAATAGGGTAATTTGTAGTGCGGTGCTTTCTGCACGTTTGCCGGCTATCCGCGTGCGTGTGGGAGGACACTGAGTAGATTTAGAGGTAAATAATTTAGCTAAGTAGTTTTAGGAGAGATGTAGTGCCTAGTGTTTGTTTGTTTGTTATTTTGTTTTTGGGTTTCGCTCTGTCTGTCTTTATTACCTGTAAAGCCGATGGTGTATTCTAGGGTGGGTAATAAAGATATGTATGTATGTATGTATGATTTCCTCAGTAAGCCTAATGAGTTGGTGAACCGTTAGTGCTTACTTCGGAGGCCAAACTGCTCATCATTGATTAATTTGTTGTCTTTAATGATGGTGTTTAGTATGGTGAGTAGCAGGGATTCAAATAATTTAGAAAGAATGGATATAAGGGAGATAGGCCTGTAATTTTGTGGGAATGAGGCATCCGAAAGGGGTTTTGGGATCATGATGACCTTGCCCATTTTTCAAGAAGTGGGGAAGTGGGCATATCGGAATATGGCATTAAATAGCTTAGTAATGCATGTGAGTGCCTTTCTAGGAAGGTTTTTAAAAAGATGCTGAAGTGTTGTCTAGACCTGGAGTTTTTCTATTTGTAAGTTTTAGAAGTGCCAAGTACATTTATCGAGGTAAGATAAATTTGAAATTAGGAGGAAGATTTGAGTCTCCTAGTTCTTTGACCTCATCCTCAACATGATCGATGAAATCATCATCTGAAGAATCATCGTCGGGGTTGCAGGTGTTTTCTAGTGTATCTGGTAGCGCGTTAGTTTTATCCAGGTCTTTATAGGCCAAACTTCGAAGTCCATCTAGGGAGGGTTTGTCAGTCCGTTTTCTAGTGAATTTCCTAGCCATCCTCTGAAGGGAGTTGTCAGCCACGTTCGACTAAGCTAGTCTGCATTTCCAGGCATTTATCCTGCGATGTTTAATGAAAATAACGACGTTTCTCATTTGCCTGTCCAATCTAGCTTTGATTTGGGGTCTCTGGTGATGTGATAGAGTTTCCTGGCTTTATTTTTGTTTTTAATACGGTCCAGAATTTCTTTGGGCAGTGTGCCCTTTCTGGACTGTACCACTGTCGGTCCCACGACGAATGATTCAGCGGCCGAAATAATGATATCGGTTATTTCGGTCGCTAGGGCATCTATATATTCAGGACCTTTCAATTTATGTGACTGGATATATGTTCTCTGAAGTTTTGCCAATTAATTTTGCGGTTGAAATTTGGGATTCGGAGGGGAGTGACAATGGGGGAGAAGGAAAGGATCATGAGTACTGGTAGATTGTCTGAATCAAAAGCATGGATGGTGCCGAGTTGTATGTGGTGTGTGATCGTATGAGAAATGTCAATGTCCAGTGTGTCAGGTTTCACATTAGGGTTGTGGGAGTAATACGTTGGCTTATCTGGACCATGTGCGAGTGAAAGGTTTCTATCACAGTACCGGAAAGGAGATTAGCTCTACGACTGGTGGTTCTACTGTTCCACCTAGGCTCTTTGGCGTCGAAGTCTCCTGCCAGAATGCATTGGCTGCCAACCTGAATGACTTTATCCAAGTCATTTGAATCTAACTTGGCTGAAGGAGAAATATAATATGCCGGGAGATTGAGAGGTCCTTTCTGGGTGTCAACTTTAATTGCAATTGCTTCATGGGAGGTGAGGTCGGGAGGGGTGGGGATCCCTTGATGAGATAGGGTTTGACGGATGAAGGAAGCAGTGCCTCCTTCATCTATGGTGGGACGATCGTTGCGGAACTTTAACATTAGGGATGTAAAAAGAGATGTGGGGCTTAAGCCAGGTTTCTCCGATGAGAGCGACGTCTACATTGTGGTGATTTAGAAACTGGCAGAATTCTGCATGTTGGCGTCTGACATCTTCGGCGTTTCAGTAAATGACTTTCAATTCTCTGGGAAATGTTTTTCTGTTGGTACAATTAGGAATTATTGAACCACAGAAAGATAGCCTCAAGTATGATTTGGTTTTTGTCATTCATGGTGGGGGCGGCCACTCTCCGTCGAAGAGTGTTATATCTGAGAAAAGTTGTATGAGTTCAAATACCTCAGAAGAAGAAGAAGTGTTGGGGAGAGACGTTACTTTGTGATGTTTGTGGAAGAGGAGAAAAATCAGCAGGAGATAAAGCAGTTTGGGGAGAGGCTGGGCATGAGTTTCGGATGCACTGGTGGCTTTAGCGAACGTTACGTTAGTCCTTAGGCATGCAGGGGCGGGATCAGCTGTTTTTTTCCTGGTGGAAGATAGTCTAGAATTTTGTGCCTCAATAAGGCGTTGGTAGGTACTGCAGCCTCGGTAGTTGGTGGTATGTTCCTTGCCACAATTGGCACAGCATGGTTTGGCTTGCTTATCTCCTCTTCTCGGACAATCTTTAGTAGCATGATATTGGCGACAGATGACACACTTAGAGTGGCAGTGGCATTCTCCTGATAGGTGTCAAAATCCCTGGCTACGATAACATAGCACTGGTCCAGCAGGGATGATGCATCTTTCTACTATGCCATCCGTACGGAGTAGGTTGCGTACTTTGAAGATGTTATTTATTCTCATTGGAAGTGTCGCCTGTGAAGCTGATGAGAAAGAAAGAGTGTTTCCGTTTCGTCCTCTGCGCCGTGAGTTGGGCCACGGATGAGATGTGGATCCAAGTTGGCAGAGTGTTTCTTAGATTTCTTCAGTGTCTTGAGTAGCGTGGAGGCCACGGATAACAGCTTTTCCGTAGCGTTCATAGTAAAGAGGGCGAGTGTGAAATTCTCCCTTGCGGTACAATATGATCAGTTTGAGAGTCTCGAAGTCTCCTGGATTACGTGTTTGGGCTCTTACGTCGTCGTGGATAATCTTGAGGGTATAATCGGACCTTCAAGAGGGTAACGTACTCTCTCAGACCAGGAGATGGGTCGCGGTGATTTGAGGTGTGGAAAATGGTGAGAGAGGATCGGTCGTTGCCTATAAAAGGAACTGTCCTGTTATTTGCCTCAGTGAGGAGACTGGAAAGCCACGGAAAGTCTTTCTCAGGACAGCCGTGAATGGAACTTCCTTCCGCAGGAGGTCAGAGGGATATCAAACCACGGAAGGTTTAAAAGTATGTGTTCAAAATATCTCTATGAAACGAGCTCGTAGTGCGACAGTCTTCTTCTTCTTTTCCTTCTTCTTATCATGGTCATTCTTCTTCTTCTTCTTCTCATGGTCATTCTTCTTCTTCTTCTCATGGTCATTCTTCTTCCTCTTCTTATTATCATTATTAGACTATTATTATTATTATTATTATTATTATTATTATTATTCATCAATAGTGTTAGAAAGTACTCAGCTGTGGTTTCCTGCATAGTTATCCTTATCCCTATCCCCATTTGGCAATGTTTTTCACCCACAGTAAACACATGAAAACTGAACAATCGTCAATGTAATATACTTCTGGAATTGGACAAATTAATTGTAAATATTAGTAGGTTTATCTATATTATTATTATTATTATTATTATTATTATTATTATTATTATTATTATTATTATTGAAATTGTAATTCGTTCTTTGTTGTATGTTAATTTCTTCGTACGAAGCAAAATGTTAATTTATATTGTGTATTATAATAGTTATTTTTATGTACAGCAGGATAGCATAGTACCGTAGTAATTTGTTTCAGTCTCTTTTTTTCATTTATTCAGTATTTATATATTTTTATGTTAATTATGTATTTCACTGGTTAAGTGTAAGACAGGGACACGTGTCCCTAACTTTGCCAGTTAAAATAAATCATATCTATCTATCTAGCCGATGGAGGGACCAGTCCACCGTCTCCCGAGTGCTGAGCTCTATTTCAAGCCATATCTATTTGGTCTCCAGGTTTTCTCGATCCACACTAATTCGTCAAAGTCTTTGTCCTTAACCTTTCTAAGGAATTTACAACGCCAAACAATAACAACTTGTCTTTCCATTAAACTTTTGGGCCCAATACTTTTCAAAAATACCTAGAGGAATGAACGACTTCCATCAAACAATTTAGCCTCCTCTAAAGTCGAACTTAATTTGTTTAATGTGGATCCTTAAACAATCAATACAATGTATAATTATACTGTAATAAGGAAGGAAAAAATCTTATTACAATTACAAACCCAAAATTACTCAGTAATATTACTAAAATTATTCCTATAAGATATATAACGGTAAACGTAACAGCACATCAAGCACGGTAGTGACTGCAAAATTAACTATGTATCACGAAGGAATTTAAATAAATTGTAAACTCAGGATACGTGCTAGTAACATTCTGTTTTTCCTGTATTTTCCCTGGGATATCCTCATTTTCCCTGCATTAAATTTGGTGGGACATGCTACATAAAAGTGGCGCCCCGAGCCATCAGTCGATCCCTCTTCAAACTAATGCCTGCGTTCATCAGTGACCTTATTCTTGGAATTGGCGTGAGTGAGCGCGCCGGTTTCTAAACACACTCGAAACAGAAACGTATGTGTTAGTCTTCAGAAGCTCAGGAATATTATCCCACCAGTTCCTGTAGCAAATGGTAGAGTTATTCAAATACGTATGCTGGTCTACTAATGTGCATAGAAACAAACACCACTGACATCTTTCTTTTTTCTTTCTTTCTTTCTTTCTTTCTTCGTAGAATTTTTCTGTGGTAATTTCACTTTTCTGCAATAGTTTTCCCTTAATAGTGAGGCGAAATCCATATTAAAAGCTTTTAAAACACTGGGCATTTTAAAAGGAGCATTAAGTAAATAAGCGTTATTGCCTTTTTAATATATATATATATATATATATATATAAGAACGTGCCCTGACTGACTGACTGACTGATTCATCATCGCCGAGCCCAAACTATTGGACATTAAGAAATTAAATTTTTTGGATACGTATATATTATAATGTAGGTGCTCGCTAAGGGAGGATTTTAGGATATTCCGTCGCTCAGGGGGTGAAAATGAGTGTATCTATATCTCAAAACTTTAAAAGTTTACAGAAAAAAAAGTTGGCATTTAGAATCTCCTTAAAAAAAGAAACACGTATTTTTTATTTTCGGAAAATCCCAATAGGAGGGGTGAAAAGGGAGTGAAAAAGTGGTTGTATGACTTTAATGAGGCTACTTATATCTCAGAAACTGAAGATATTACAGACCTAAAAATTGGTATTTGGGATTTCCTTTAAAAATAAAGAAGCACGTACTTTTTTTTTTGGAATATCCAATTAATAGGGGTTAAACAGGAGTGATAAATTGGGGTGAATTTAAAAAAAAAAGAACATATCTACAGTATATCTCAGAAACGTAAAATGTTACAGACGTAAAAATTGGTATTTGGAATCTCCCGTAAATGTAAAGAAACACAGGTGGTTTGTTTCCGGAAACTCCACTTAAGGGGGACTAAAAAGTGGGTGAAATTTGAAAATGAGCATGTCTACAGTATATCTCAAAAACTTAACATGTTACAGAAGTGAAAAATGGTATTTTTAACTCTATTAAAAATCAAGAAAATGTACTTTTTGTTTTCGGGAAAACCACTTGGGTGGGTTTTAAAAGTGACTGAAAATGGGGTTGAATTCTTTTAATTAGGATACTGATATTTCAAAAACTGAAGATGTTACAGACGTGAAATTAGGTATTTGGAATCTCCTTTAAAAATAAAGTAAAACGTATTTTTTCTTTCGGAAATCCACTTAAAGGGGGGGGGGATAGAAAAATTAATTGAGTTATTTCTATGAAGTTTCTATTATCGCAAAAAACGAACGATTTTGCAGACATGAAAGTTGGTATTTGGAATCTGCTTTAAAAGTAAAGAAACACGTATTCTCGGAAAATACAGTGAAGGGGGTGGGATGAAATAATTGAAAAATGAATTGAATTAATTGTATGAGGATACATTCATTTGATAAAAACGAAAGTTGTTACAGACGTGAAAATTGGTATTTGGATCTCCTTTAAAAAGAAAGAAAAACGCGTTTTTAAGGGGAAATGATCTTGGGGGTGGAGGTGAAAAGGAGTTGAATTCCTTTTATGAGGACACATATCTAAAAAAGTGAAGATGTTAGAGTCGTGATAATTGGTATTTAGAAGATCCTTTACTATTAAAGAAACAAGTATTTTTTTGCCGGAAAATTCCCTTGGTGGGGGGGGGGGGGGAGTGTGAAAGGAAGTGAAAAAAGCGAATTCTTTTTATTTTATGGGGTACTTATATCTCAAAACTGAAGGTAACAGACGTGAACATTGGTATTTAAAATCTCCTTTGATCATAAAGGATCACGTCTTCTTTTTTTGGGGGGGTTGGGGGTGATCAACTTAACGGCGGTTGGGTGAAAAAGGAATTGAGACCAATTGATTTTACTGTTCATAATGTACTACTCCATTCTGATCATAAAGCGATCATTTTTAATCTTTCCTGGGTTCGTTTTCCAGAGCCATCTTTTCCTTTGGAGAACTTAAAGTTAGATTACAGTAGATTCTCCTAACATATAAATAAATATAAAAGTTGAAATAAATGTTAGGAATGATGACCATGCAATCATTCACCTCTATAATAAGGTCAATAATGCATGGAAGTATATCATTCGTATCGCCAGAAATCCCGCGCACTTGTCTACGCGCGACAATGGTGATGGTCACATTGTCAGCAATGACAATGGCAGCTGAAGTAATTTACCGCCAAGTAGCGGTCTTGCATCTTGATGCGCGGTTCAGAATATTATTAATTATTATTCTACTACTACTACTACTACTACTACTACTACTACTAATGTTGTTCTGCACAGCCGTCAAAACGCGCTTTAAACGGGTCCTGGTCGGGTAATGACTATGAATGCAGTCCGGCCGCGGGTTAAGTATGGCCAAGCATCCAAGACGACACCATGCCAGATCTCCTCTAGGATTCGATCCATATTAAGATGTTTATAGGAAAAGATGGCAAAGATTTAGGGACCCAACTGACCGGGCGGAACACCAAGAACTAGCCCGGGAAGTACGAAATCGATTGCTGAAAAGAAGGATTGAAAAATAGGAGGAATTTTGCCGTCAGATCGCGAATTTTGGCGGATTATATATAAAATGTTAAGTATTCAATTATAAATTTCAGTACCGGGATAACATCGTAGCGATGCACGGGTATCTTGCTAGTTTATAATATAATTTATAATTTTTATTATTTAAGTATTAATTTAATTAGAGCAAGGCAATTACAAATTAATGGGTGAAAGTTATTATCTATCATTACATTTAAATTATCGATTGCATTATCGATCACTCCGTATGTCTCTCTCAAATTATTACCCGCTGCGTGTGACTCGCGTCACGTCTACATATCCGTTTTTTTTTTCTATCATTCCGTTTGGGTCCAGTCTTAGAACGAAAGCTTAATTTTGACGTGGCAAGTCATTTCCCTGTGATATCCCTGTATACTTTCCGATTTTTGATTTCCCTGTTTTCCCTGTTTTTCCAGAAAACGGGTACCCTGAAACTATGTGGTGACGAAATATTTGAACATTATCATACCGAAGCGTCAACAACAATGAGAGTTTAGGCGCCAGAAGCACACAAACACATGAACAAAGCCATGTGCTGTAAGCAATAAACATATTCGCCAGCACGGGGTCTTCTGAGTCAATAGGACTGCTTCTTTCGCAAACATGCTGTCAAACGTCAAGTAAAAACTAGATCCCGGACTGAGGTTGGAAGGTATACTTTTTTGTTACTGATTCAACGTCGCACTGACACATGGAAGATTTTCATCGCCAGAAGAATGGGGAAGGGCTAGGACTGGGAAGGTACAGTTGCTTTTGTGGCCTTAATTAAGGTACAACCACAGCACTTGCCTGGTGTGAAAATGGAAGAGCTGCCGAGTGATAGTGACGCTTAAATGACTGAAACTTCAACCGAATAGAGCAAATCAAAGAGTATATATTTTAATATATATGGAACGTTTTCGTCCATTTATTGTTTGTAGGCCTAATGTTTGACATTTTAACCAAGACCAACCACAACACTCAGACCGCAAGGCAAGTTTCGATGAATGACAATATGGCCGTGGGTGCGGGTCATACACGGGTTCAATGTGATTGTGGATACAAGTTTAATGCAGTAATTGTAAAATAAGTATATCGATTCTGCTTGTGATCATCCTTCGTGATTTCCAATACCGAAAAAGGAGTATTCGAGTCGCTAGTTGTAACTGTAGATTAATTGAAGACTTCCCCGGAATAAGGATGTAAACAATAAACTAGTATTTTTTCAGGAGAGAGGAACATAATTTTTGGGGTTTATTTCATGGTATACACGAACCAATTGCAGATGTGGGTGTACAAATGAGTTCATCTATTAAAAATATTGTATTGTTATAACTTAAAGTTTTAAAAACAATGTATGAGCAATTTTTTTTTCCACAAGGTTATTTCATTCCTACCCTATGGGTAGGCGGGCCATCAGCTATACAAAGTAGCTCTTAGGCCGTGTACAATAAACATATGTAAGAGAAAAGCGAATGTTTAGTGGCATGTATAGACCTACGTAAGGGAAACGCAGGAGGATAACGAATTAGGATACATAGTTAGACAGATATGTACAGAATAGGATGACAAAATGATGAATATACACTGACTGACAGAGCAAATGCAACACCAAGAAGGAGTGGTCAGAACTTTATGCCAATTGCAGGGTAGACTGACGTCACTGAGGTATGCTCATGATGTGAAATGCGCCGCTGTGCTGCGCACGTAGCGAACGATAAATGGGACACGGCGTTGGCGAATGGCCCACTTCGTACCGTGATTTCTCAGCCGACAGTCATTGTAGAACGTGTTGTCGTGTGCCACAGGACACGTGTATAGCTAAGAATGCCAGGCCGCCGTCAACGGAGGCATTTCCAGCAGACAGACGACCATACGAGGGGTATGGTGATCGGGCTGAGAAGGGCAGGTTGGTCGCTTCGTCAAATCGCAGCCGATACCCATAGGGATGTGTCCACGGTGCAGCGCCTGTGGCGAAGATGGTTGGCGCAGGGACATGTGGCACGTGCGAGGGGTCCAGGCGCAGCCCGAGTGACGTCAGCACGCGAGGATCGGCGCATCCGCCGCCAAGCGGTGGCAGCCCCGCACGCCACGTCAACCGCCATTCTTCAGCATGTGCAAGACACCCTGGCTGTTCCAATATCGACCAGAACAATTTCCCGTCGATTGGTTGAAGGAGGCCTGCGCTCCCGGCGCCCGCTCAGAAGACTACCATTGACTCCACAGCATAGACGTGCACGCCTGGCATGGTGCCGGGCTAGAGCGACTTGGATGAGGGAATGGCGGAACGTCGTGTTCTCCGATGAGTCACGCTTCTGTTCTGTCAGTGATAGTCACCGCAGACGAGTGTGGCGTCGGCGTGGAGAAAGCTCAAATCCGGCAGTAACTGTGGAGCGCCCTACCGCTAGACAACGCGGCATCATGGTTTGGGGCGCTATTGCGTATGATTGCACGTCACTTCTAGTGCGTATTCAAGGCACGTTAAATGCCCACCGCTACGTGCAGCATGTGCTGCGGCCGGTGGCACTCCCGTACCTTCAGGGGCTGCCCAATGCTCTGTTTCAGCAGGATAATGCCCGCCCACACACTGCTCGCATCTCCCAACAGGCTCTACGAGGTGTACAGATGCTTCCGTGGCCAGCGTACTCTCCGGATCTCTCACCAATCGAACACGTGTGGGATCTCATTGGACGCCGTTTGCAAACTCTGCCCCAGCCTCGTACGGACGACCAACTGTGGCAAATGGTTGACAGAGAATGGAGAACCATCCTTCAGGACACCATCCGCACTCTTATTGACTCTGTACCTCGACGTGTTTCTGCGTGCATCGCCGCTCGCGGTGGTCCTACATCCTACTGAGTCGATGCCGTGCGCATTGTGTAACCTGCATATCGGTTTGAAATAAACATCAATTATCCTTCCGTGCCGACTCTGTTTTTCCCCCAACTTTCATCCCTTTCGAACCACTCCTCCTTGGTGTTGCATTTGCTCTGTCAGTCAGTGTACATGAATATAAAGAAGATGGAAGAAAAGTCGGTTGAATAACGTATGACAGAGAGTTACAGATATTGAGCTGGAGTAATGAGCGGGGGTGATAGGAAGTTGGTGGAAGGAGGAGGGTAGTGTTGTGATAGAAGGTAGTACAGGGTTGTGGTCATGTTGGTGACGGAAGTAGCGAGTAAACGGAGAAGGTCCAAGATCGGGAGGGGCGGTAGAAAATGAATGGGTGGCGGAGCGGTGACGTTAAGGAGTGGCGGCGGTGGAGTGGGCGGCGGGACTGGTGATGGGCGAGAAGAAGGGCGTGGAAAAGAAGAACGGACAGGGCGGGGTGGGGAGCGGGAAGGTTCTACTCGATAAGTTCTTCCGCGGAGACGGACGCCAGTGGAGATCAGTTGGTCAACGGCGGCGGTAGATGAGGGCTGAAGACGGACCATGAACGTTGGGCCGTGATCGTTGAAGATACGGAACGCTCGACGGGCCTCAACACCAGCCAGTTGAAGTTCGGTCTGGATATCCTGTTCTGGGATGGCCGGGTCGATGCCACGGATGACGCAGCTCAGAGACGGTGGGGGAGGGAGCGTTGCTGCGTCGGGTGTGGATCCTTGGCGAGCAGGCGGAGCCGCAGAGGTGGCAGCCGAAACGGTAACAGGGGGTAGCACTGGACTCGGGAGAGAGACAGGTAGGGAGATAGTGAAGTGGACATGATAGGAGAGGAGTGGCTAGTCGTGGTAAGGAGGGTGAAGTAGTTAAAGGAGTGGAGGCAGAAGAGGTGAAGGTGGGAGTGGTGCTGGTAAACGTAATGGAGGTTGGGGGTGGTGGGGATGTCGTCGGGCGAGAGGAACGTGGTTGAACAGTGAGAGGGGAGTCCATAATGGAGCGCAGGTCACGGATGATATACTCGGGAGTCGGAACCACCTCGTGCCGGCGACCGGAGATGATGGCGCCAGCGGTGATGAAGTTCTCCACTTGGGCCTGTTCCCGGAAGAAGGCGAGGACGTCCGGCGAAGGCTGTCCAGAAGATCTGTCCTGTAGCCGTGCAACTTCCCAGATCGAGTGGCCGTGTCCATCAACTTCGTTACAAATGAACCAGTCCGTGAAGGATGTGTCCACGCCTTTGATGAGACAGGTGTACATGGTGAGGGATAGGCGACAGCCAACTAGGCGTCTGCCCGTTTGATTAATCTTGGGCCGACTGAGCTGCAGCAGAGAAGAACGCCACCCAGCCGAAAAAAGAGCGTGGAGATGCGAAGAGGATGTGTCACAGAAGCCCCTTTCGTTGTGATGTATTATGTGTGTATGTGTGAGCAATTGAGTGGTACAGTGGAATATTATCTGGAAGTGTGTCTTACGTTCGTATATAACAGAAGAGAAATTCTGTGCATGCACTTGGAACACTAATGATAGCAAATAATATTCGTGTAATAATAAAAATAACAACAATAACAATAAAATACCAAGAAAATATTTCAAAATATAGATCGATTTCGTGTATGGTCTTTATTGAAATGATCTATTACGCCTGGTGATAAACCATGCACAAGCGCTGCCCACCAAACGGAGAACAAGGACCAGCTTGAAGTTCAAATGTAAGACACGAGATGACACCACAGCGTAGAGGCGTGATGGATGATACACCTTTTTTTCCACTGAAATCTCACTCTGAAATATTTGTTGGTTTCATACTAATTCCGGAGAGGTTTTCAAATATTTCGCGTTTGATCGTGGCACCAAAGTGTTTGTTTATCATTGTGTTTTGTATAATTATTGGTGGTGTTTTAGAATACATAAGGTTAACATGGAGCGGTCGTGTTTTGTTTAACCTCTCTGTAAGCCAAAGTACGGTAATTCTTTGGGTATTTCTAACCTCACCGAAGCATAAATTTTTTGAGAGAAATGGATTCGGTGTATTGGTTGCGAGGACTTTATTGTAGATAATGAAACTGTCTTGTGTATCAAACATTTTGACTGTAAATTCATTATCCGCAAAGATGTATTTCCTGTTGAGAACAGCGAACCAACTCGCATCTCTAGGAATTATCTTAAGTTGTCACCTGAGACCTATCCAACCATATTACACAATCAGCCTTCGCATAACAACATTCTTTCACCTCTTTTACCCTAGAGAGCCTGAACAGCAATTGCCACATAGAAAGCGTGTAAACGTTGGCATGAAGAAGATAAAGCAGATAATTTTCAGTCTTTTGCGACAGAAATATGAGGCTATTCAACGTGATTGTGAAAGGTGATAGCGTTCTTAAGATTTACTGTAGATATTTCCTTGAAATTAAAGTGACGAATGTATTTTAAAAATATTGCAATACAAGAAGAAAAAATAAAGTTGATATTTTTGGTGAAGGATGAATGATGCGCTAATGAGCATGCTGTCATAGTGTCAAGAACGGGAAAATCGATTTTTTGTTTGCTTGGTGTTGTGTCGGTTTTTTTCTTGAGTCCATATTCATGTTTCCAATGAAGTGAAATTTGTTAGGTAATCGTAACTTGAAGTTCAGTATAATGATTTTATAATAGGACCAATGCATCTTACTCTCCTAGATAAAGTGAACGTAAAGTTACCATTGCTCTTTTACGAATCAAATTTTAAGTTTTCGAAAACCTTGGATAAATATTTTCGTAGTACAAAATTCTCACGACCATTTTAATGTTACTTCTTGCTTTGGATCAATACGGGTAGCCATGCTTTTTCTGTATTGAGTCTGAGTATTGCAGCCTAGTTGGTCTTGGTTTAACCAACACCAGCTACAATATCTCAGACCGTAATGTCAAAACCATAAAGGGGACGTCATACGGCACTGGCGTAGCCAAGGGGGGCCAGGGGGGCCGGCCCCCCCAAACTATTTCCTGAAACCAGAGCGAGGATCAGCCGTTGTTTTACGTACGGTACGGACAACTCAAAAACGTACGCCAAAATGTTAAGTTAACGTAGCGACAAGAATCTACTAGCAGTGCTCAATGGGGTCATACATAATTCTCCATATTCGTACTGCTTGAATGAAAGGAAGACACTTAGGATCAGTAGCGTAGCCAGGATTTCAGTTTGGGGGGGGGCCCATTCATCCAGAATTTTATTTTGATAGGTATCCAAACTTCCATAGTTTAGGTGGTGTAGAATACCGAAAAAGGAAATGAGTGTCCTTGGATCCAAGTAAGAGTGGTGGATTCGTGCGGATTCCGGAAGCCAATAGTAATTTCCTTCTTCTTCTTCCCCACTTTTCCCACATCTGTGGGGTCGCGGGTGCGAAATGTGTCGCACATGTGGATTTGGCCCTGTTTTACGGCCGGATGTCCTTCCCGACGCCAACCCTATATAGAGGGATGTAATCAGTGTTGTGTGTTTATTTGGTGGTTGGTAATGCAGTATGTTGTCTGAATATGAATATGTTGGGACAAACACCCAGTCCCAAGCCAGAAGAATAATTCAGACGCGATTAAAATCCCCGACCCAGCCGGGAATCGAAGCCGGAACCGTCTGAACCGAAGGCCTCAACACTGATCATTCAGCCAATGAGTCGGACTCCGGAAGCTAATATTAATGCACATTATATATAAAATGCTCAATAAAAGAACTTTCGTTAAAACTCCTGGGGTGTCTGGACTCCTTGGACGACAACCCTGTCCCCCGGCTACCTCTGTTACTCCCATCCCAACATAACTGCAGCATTTCATATATTCCGCGTAGAAGTGAAATGAATGCAAGAATAAACACTTTGAGTAAGGATGCAATATTCTGGTTTAGAACAAATACGGTAATGTTGTAATAATAATGGTCATGTGATAAGCAATAAAGAAGTGACATTTTATACAAATAATGCGGCAAAGATACACACACAAACACACACGCGCAAAGCGCGCGTCGAATACAGGTTTCTCGTCCTTCTTGTCCATGGCTAGATGATGAAGGCAAGAGAATGATGGCCCACCGTGACTCGTTATTTCGACAGTATAAACAAACCCTAGATCACAGACTTCGAATCTAACCGCGTCTTAAGAAATCCCACAAAGCAGTTAATCAGAAATTTAAAAAATGCATATATTTTCGGATTTCAGCTAACGACTTAAATTCTAATCTCGCATGGGACCAACTTAGAGCTCTGGGAATAGGAAAACATCAACAGAGACAGACAACTCCTGACATTCCACTTGACGAACTGAACGATAACTTTAGTAGAATAAATATTCAACCTACCCAAATTAACTGCACCGACTCACCGCCCTCCCCTCCAGCCAATCCGCCATTCACATTTCACAGTGTCACAGAAAATCAGGTTAAAAGGCTTTGTACTCGATTAAATCAAAGACTACAGGTGTATATGATATTCCTATTACTTTTGTACATAACATTATGAGTAACCGTCAACAGCGTGTAACAGTAAACGACAAGGCCTCTAAATGGAAAATGAAACTTAGTGTTGCCCCACAGGGCAGTATTCTACGGCCCCTAAGTTTCTGTATTTATATCAATGACATACCATCTGTGACAGGAAATAACACACATGACCTCTGTGCTGACGATCTTTAAATAGGCTATATCGACACTGCAAGACAAGATATTAACATGGACCTCCGACGACTCAGTGTATATGCACAACGAAGCTCTCTTATACTAAACTGCAAAAAAACTCAAACAATTATAATTGGATCACGAAAATTACTGAGCTTCTCAAACAATGTCGCAATCCCGCTTATCCTACTGAATGGTAACATTATTCCCTACAGTAAAATGGTTAAAAATCCCGGCGTAATGATGAATGTAACAGTTGACTGGTCTGATCAAACGAAAGAAATACGTAAAAAGATTTTTGGAGTACTTGACCCTCTTAAACGACAGAGGAATTCATTTCCATTTGAGCTACAGGCCAAACTAATACAGACACTCATTCTCCCTATTCTTGATTATTGTGACGTTGTTTTAGTTGACACGACGAGAGAAGAAACACTTAAACTTCAACGAGCACTGAATTCCTGCCTGCGATTTATTTACAATATCGAGTACCGTACGATTTTCATATCACCCCATACTATCAGGCTGTCTCATGGCTGATGTCTGATAAACGTCGGCAGCTGCACACTTTAACGATGGTGATCAGAGTGGTAGCTGAATGTCAGCCAATGTATATTTCTTCTAAATTCGTCTTTTTATCATCATTTCACAACATTAATACACGTTCTAGATCCATTCTTTCTATTCCACTGCACCGCACAAATAAAATTATTAGATCATTTGTGGTGACTGTCGCCAGATTATGGAATTCCCTGCCAGTTCAGGTCAGAGAAACTAGCTTTTTTAAATCACGATTTAAGGTCACCTGCCGAGACTACCTGCTGAGGACAGCTGACTGAATGGTTGAAATATGAATGTGTGCGTTCCTGAGGAATAGCCATGTTTAAGAGTTTTTAATATTAATTAGTTCTAATATTAATTTACATACATACATTATCATTATAGACTGTTATGCCTTTCGGCGTTCAGTCTGCAATACTCTGTGAATTTACTAAACGTCGCCACAATCCTCGATTTGCAACTAGTGTTGTGGCCTCATTTAGTTCTATACCTCTTATCTTTAAATCGTTAGAAACCGAGTCTAACCATCGTCGTCTTGGTCTACCTCTTCTTCTTTTACCCTCCATAGCAGAGTCCATTATTCTCCTAGGTAACCTATCCTCCTCCATTCGGCTCACATGACCCCACCACCGAATATTTAGTAAGTAATTTGTTTAAATATATTTTAAATTCTATTAATTTATGTAGTTTTAACTATTTTAAGAATCTCAGTATTTTATTTAAGATTTTTGATTAGTGTGTGGTTAAGTGTACAAGAGGGCCTGGAGCCCTAACTTCGCCACTGTACTGAAGGCACTAATAAACAGACAAATAAATAAATAAATAAATAAATAAATAAATAAATAAATAAATAAATAAATAAATAAATAAATAAATAAATAAATAAATAAATAATGTAAAGCGTATGGGTATAGATATTTTGTTAGTTGGTAAAGAAAAATACACGTTACAACAAATGCTATGTAGGGTTTACCTTGTTCTGTTAGTTTCCAACGCGGTTAGGGCCACGCAGCTGTGAGCTTGCATCCGGGAGATAGTGGATTCGAACCCCACTGTCGGCAGCCCTGAAAATGTTTTCCCGTGGTTTCCCCATTTTCACACCAAGCAAATGCTGGGGCCGTACCTTAATTAAGGCCACGGCCGCTTCCTTCCCACTCCTAGGCATTTCCTATCCCGACGTCGCCATAAGACCTATCTGTGTCGGTGTGACGTAAAGTAAATTGTTAATTACTTTTCCACGCAAGTCTGGGATACAGAATATAGTAGTATAAAGTTAGAGTTTCGTGACGCTAATATTCGTATCTATAATTTTTATTAACGTGCCAGAAATCAACGACACTGAGCTGTTGCCATTTCAACACCGTTTTAAGGGTTACCTATCCAATCCGGGATTTGAACCTGCGAACTCAGACACAGAAGGACAGCGACTCAACCAACTGAGCCACATGAAAAGGAGGCGTTTGTGATTATTGTTATAAATAGATGCAGCTAGTATTTTTTTACAAAGGTTCTATGAGGAGCATTTATTAAGGCGTACGTTTTCTTACTGTCCTAAACGCACGAGGCCGGATAGAAGAACTAGCTGGAAGCTAAGGAACCTTGCAGGGGTGTCGCTTCCTTCTCTGTTCACTTTTCCAAATTAAACTCCATGACGTAACAGCCCCGAAGCACCATCGCCTACCAAGCGACGGCTGTTCAGCCCGGAGGCCTGCAGATTACGAGGTGTTGTGTGGTCAGCACGACGAATCCTCTCCGCTGTTATTCCTGGCTTTCTAGACCGGGGCCGCCATCTCACCGTTAGATACCTCCTCAGTTATAAACACGTGGGCTGAGTGTACCTCGAACCAGCCCTCAGATCCAGGTAAAAGTCCCTGACCTGGCTGGGAATAGAATCCGGGGCCTCCGGTAAGAGGCAGGCACGCTACCCGTACACTGTGGGGCCGGCTGGTACTTTTAGGTCTCCTTATTTTCGAATTTGACTTAAGACATCCTGCATTCGATTCCCGGCACTGACAGAGTTAAGAAAGGCATGGGATGGGGAGGATACAGCCTTGTTTTTGGGTGCAGTAGAGTTTTCCTTGAGTCTCTCGTAATCGAAATATATACGGTCTGGAAGGTAGTTACCTTCACGGGGTGTAGTACCAAAGTGGTTCCTTTTTTTTTTTGTAAGAAGACAAATTAAATGAAGATTCTACTTCCTCACAAACGAAGAACGATATTATCAATAATGCAGCAGGTTTATGTTAAAAGTACAAAAGCTATGATTGTACATGGTAACAATCAAAACCAACAATATCTACTGAAGATCCGTCACCGCACTCGGTAGGACCGGCTTTCTTTTCATATTCACCGGGCGAGTTGGCCGTGCAGTTAGTGGCGCACAGCTGTGTGCTTGCATCCGGGAGATAGTGGGTTCAAACACCTCTGTCGGCAGCCCTAAATATGGTTTTCTGTGGTTTCCCATTTTCACACCAGGAAAATGCTGGGGCTGTGCCTTAATTAAGGCCACGGCCGCTTCTTCCCACTCTCAGCCCTTTCCTTTCCCATCGTCGCCATTGAAGACCTACGGTGCGACGTAAAGCAAATTCTAAATAAAAAATAAAAAATCTTTTCACAACCCCTTCCAAGGGAAAATTGTATCCACACTACTGGCCTGGACTTACACCCACTGAAATTATTTTGTGGGTACGCCACTGCATCCACTCACCATTTAAGGTACAAGGTAAGTCCGAAGAATGGTTGGATACTCAAAATACACCACCATAAATGATGAGGTTCTGACTCAAAAGTATAAGGAAATGTAAGGGACGGGATCTAGTTTTTAAGTAGAATCCGTATCAATAGAACGTAACTTCCCATTTTAAAAATGTTTCATGTATCGACTGCGATTCAAGCCTGGGCCGTCCTGATGAGAAGATAGAAGCATTGGAACTGAGTTATCATGCCCGCCAATTATAAAGTATTTACCCGCACTTTTGATGGTGCCATTTGAGGTTCCAATCAGTCCCCGGGCATTTGAAAATGTATATAGGCCTACCTATCGAACTTAGGCACGCATCCGCGATTGTCTTGACACTGTAAGAATTTTAAAAAAAATTTCATAACTTACCGAGGATGCACATAGTGTTGCCTTTTCAGTGACAAAACGGTCCCTCTTCAAAAAATGTTACTTATATGGCACAAAATGAGGAACTAACGTGCAGATCACAATCCTGTCACAGTCTTCCCAACGCTGCAACTCAAACACAGCACATCTCTCAACCACGGTACAACCCGAGGATCCCTAGGACATTGTTGTTTCCTGGAACCGATCTGCAAAAGCTGACACGATGTTGTAAGCTTGCAGCTGTTTCTGGACGTGGCCCCCGTTATCTCGGTGGTCACGTTCCGGCCCCCTACTGAGTAATCCCTTGCTAATTGGCCCTTTCTTCATGTCTTGACATTTGTTAATACACGGTTTCATTCCCAATACTGAGGCCTCTACAGGAAAATATCCTCGCGCATCACAATCCTAAGTGTCTTCCTTTCATTCAAGCAGTACAAATATGGAGAATTATGTATGTCCCTATTGAGCCCTACTAATAGATTCTTGTCGCTACGTTAATTTAACATTTCGGCGTACGTTTTTAAGTTGTTCGTACCGTACGTAAAACAACGGCTAATCCTCGCTCTAGTTTCAGGAAATATTTTGGGGGGGGGCCCGGCCCCCCTGGGCCCCCCCCCTGGCTACGCCAGTGCTTAGGATTGTGATGCGCGGGGATATTTCCCTGTAGAGGCCTCAGTATTGGGAATGTCACCGTGTGTTGACAAATGTCAAGACATGAAGAAAGGGACAATTAGCAAGGGATTACTCAGTAGGGGGCCGGAACGTGAACACCGAGATAACGGGGGCCACGTCCAGAAACAGTTACAAGCTTACAACATCGTCACGTGTCAGCTTTTGCATATCGGTTCCAGAAAACAACAACGTCCTAGGGATCCTCGGGTTGTACCGTGGTTGAGAGATGTGTTGTGTTTAAGTTGCAGCGTTGGGGGGCCGTTTTGTCACTGAGAAGCCAACACTATGTGCATCCTCGGTAAGTTATGAAAAAGGTTTTTTTATTCTTACAGTAGCAAGACAATCGCGGATGGGTGCCTAAGTTCGATAGGTAGGTCTATATATTTTGTCAAATGCCCGGGGACTGATTGGAACCTCAAATGGCACCATCAAAAGTGCGGGTAACTATTTTGTATTTGGCGGGCGTGATAACTCAGTTCCAATGGTTCTATCTTCTCATCAGGACGGCCCAGGCTTGAATCGCAGTCGATACATGAAACATTTTTAAAATGGGAAGTCACGTTCTATTGATACGGATTCTACTTAAAAACCAGATCCCGTCCCTTACCTTTCCTTATACTTTTGAGCCAGAAGCGCATCATTTATGGTGATGTATTTTGAGTATCCAACCATTCTTCGGACTTACCTTGTACCTAAAATGGTGAGTGGATGCAGTGGCGTACCCACAAAATAATTTCAGTGGGTGGGGTGTAAGTCCAGGCCAATAGTGTGAATACAACGTTTCCTTGGAAGGGGTTGTGAAAAGATCTTTTATTTTTATTTAGAATTTGTTTTACGTCGCAGTAGGTCTTATGGCGACGATGGGACAGGAAAGGGCTGAGAGTGGGAAGAAGCGACCGTGGCCTTAATTAAGGTACAGCCCCGGTATTTGCCGGGTGTGGAAATGGGAAACCACAGAAAACCATCTTTAGGGCTGCCGACAGTGATGTTTGAACCCACTATCACCCGGATGCAAGCAAACAGCTGTGCGCCCCTAACCGCACGGCCAACTCGCCCGGTGGATATGAAAAGAAAGCCGGTCCTACCGAGTGCGGTGACGGATCTTCAGTTGATATTGTTGGTTTTGATTGTTTCCAGATACAATCATAATTTCTGTACTCTTAACATAAACGGGCTACATTATTGAAACTGTTCGTAAAATTGATATCGTTCTTCGTTTGTGAGGAAGTAGAATCTTCATTTAATTTGTCTTCTTAAAAAAGGAACCACTTTGGTACTACACCCCATGAAGGTGACTACCTTCCAGGCCGTAGATATTTCGATTACGGGAGACTCAAGGAAAACTCTACTGCACCCAAAAACAAGGCTACCGGGCGAGTTGGCCGTGCGTGTAGAGGCGCGCGGCTGTGAGCTTGCATCCGGGAGATAGTAGGTTCGAATCCCACTATCGGCAGCCCTGAAAATGGTTTTCCGTGGTTTCCCATTTTCACACCAGGCAAATGCTGGGGCTGTACCTTAATTAAGGCCACGGCCGCTTCCTTCCAACTCCTAGGTCTTTCCTATCCCATCGTCGCCATAAGACCTATCTGTGTCGGTGCGACGTAAAGCCCCTAGCAAAAAAAAAAAAAAACAAGGCTGTATCCTCCCCATCCCATGCCTTTCTTAACTCTGTCAGTGACGGGAATCGAATGCAGGATGCCTTAAGTCAAATTCGATAATAAGGAGACCTAAAAGTCACCAGCCGGCCCCATGGTGTAGGGGTAGCGTGCCTGCCTCTAACCGGAGGCCCCAGGTTCGATTCCCGGCCAGGTCAGGGACTTTTCCTGGATCTGAGGGCTGGTTCGAGGTACACTCAGCCTCCGTGTTTATAATTGAGGAGCTATCTGACGGTGAGATGGCGGCCCCGGTCTAGAAAGCCAGGAATAACGGCGGAGAGGATTCGCCGTGCTGACCACACGACACCTCGTAATCTGCAGGCCTCCGGGCTGACCAGCCGTCGCTTGGTAGGCGATGGTGCTTCGGGGCTGCTACGTCATGGAGTTTGGTTTGGAAAAGTGAACAGAGAAGGAAGCGCCACTCCTGCAGGACTCCTTAGCTTCCAGCTAGTTCTTCTGTCCGGCCTCGTGCATTTAGGACAGTAAGAAAACGAACGCCTTAATAAATGCTCCTCATAAAACCTTTGTAAAAATACTAACTGCATCTATTTATAACAATACTCACAAACGCCTCCATTTCATGTGGCTCAGTTGGTTGAGTCGCTGTCCTTCTGTGTCTGAGTTCGCAGGTTCAAATCCCGGGTTGGATGGGTAACCCTTAAAACGGTGTTGCAATGGCAACAGCTCAGTGTCGTTGGTTTCTGGCACGTTAATAAAAATTATACATACGAATATTAGCGTCACAAAACTCTAACTTTATACTACTATATTCTGTATCCCAGGCTTGCGTGGAAAAGTAATTAACAATTTACTTTACGTCGCACCGACACAGATAGGTCTTATGGCGACGGTACGATAGGAAAGGCTTAGGAGTTGGAAGGAAGCGGCCGTGGCCTTAGTTAAGGTACATCCCCAGCATTTGCTTGGTGTGAAAATGGAAAACCACGGGAAAACATTTTCAGGGCTGCCGACAGTGGGGTTCGAATCCACTATCTCCCGGATGCAAGCTCACAGCTGCGTGGCCCTAACCACGTTGGAAACTAATAGGACAAGGTAAACCCTACATCGCATATGTTGTAACGTGTATTTTTCTTTACCAACTAACAAAATATCTATACCCATACGCTTTACATTATTTATTTATTTATTTATTTATTTATTTATTTATTTATTTATTTATTTATTTATTTATTTATTTATTTATTTATTTATTAGTGCCTTCAGTACAGTGGCGAAGTTAAGGCTCCAGGCCCTCTCGTACACTTAACCACATACTAATAAGAATCTTAAATAAAATACTGAGATACATAAAATAGTTAAAACTACATAATTTAATAGAATTGAAAATAAATTTAAATAAATTACTTACTAAATTAATATTAGAACTAATTAATATTAAAAACTCTGAAAAATAGCTAATCCTCAGGAACGCAAACATTCATACTTCAACCATTCAGTCAGCTGTCCTCAGCAGGTAGTCTCGGTAGGTGACCTTAAATCGTGATTTAAAAAAGTTAGTTTCTCTGACCTGAACTGGCAGGGAATTCCATAATTTGGCGACAGTCACCACAAATGATCTATTAATTTTATATGTGCGGTGCAGTGGAATAGAAAGAATGAATCTAGAACGTGTATTTAAGTTGTAAAGTGATGATAAAAAAATGAATTTAGAAGAAATATACATTGGCTGACTTACAGCTACCACTCTGATCACCATCGTTAAAGTGTGTAGCTGCCGACGTTTATCAGACATCAGCCATGAGACAGCCTTATAGTATGGGGTGATACGAACATCGTAACCGATATTGTAAATAAATCGCAGGCAGGAATTCAATGTTCGTTGAAGTTGAAGTGTTTCTTCTCTCGTCATGTTAACTAAAACAACGTCACAATAATCAAGAATAGGGAGAATGAGTGTCTGTGTTAGTTTGGCCTCTAGCTCAAATGGAAATACATCCCTCTGCCGTTTAAGAGGGTGTAGAACTCCAAAAATCTTTTTACGTATTTCTTTCGTGTGATCAGATCAATCAACTGTTTCATTCATCATTACGCCGGGATTTTTAACCGTTTTACTGTAGGGAATAATGTTACCATTCAGTAGGATAGGCGGGATTGCGACATTGTTTGAGCAGCTCAGTAATTTTTGTGATCCAATTATAATTGTCTGAGTTTTTTGCACTTTAGTATGAGAGAGCTTCGTTGTGCATATACACTGAGTCGTCGGAGGTCCCTGTTAATATCTTGTCTTGCAGTGTCGATATATTTGAAGATCGTCAGCACAGAGGTTATGTGTGTTATATCCTGTCACAGATGGTATGCCATTGATATAAATACAGACAATTAGGGGCCGTAGAATACTGCCCTGTGGGGCAACACTAAATTTCATTTCCCATTTAGAGGCCTTGTCTTTTACTGTTACACGCTGTTGACGGTTACTCAAAATAAGAACTAAAATCCTCAAGCGCAGCTAGGTCGAAATTTAGCAGTTCCATTTTCTTTATCATCGTCGGAATTACTATAGTGTCTAAGACGCTACTGAAGTCAAGAAGGATACGTATAGTGAGCAGTCCTTTGTCCATAGCGTTCCTAATGCCTTCAGTAACCTTCAAAAGTGCTGTCGCGGTTCTGTGACCCTTCTCAAATCCAGATTGCAAAGGGTCCAAAAGAGCATTTTTATTTAGGTATTCCAGAACTTTCTCGTATACTAAACGTTCAAAGTCTTAAGAAAGCGAAGGGAGTACGGATATAGGACGATAGTCAGAGGGTGATTGTGGGTCTAAATTCTTAGGTACCGATATAATATTGGCTGTTTTCCAGACAGTAGGGAAAGTTCCGTTTAGTAAACAGTTGTTCAGTGTGTGCGTCAGTAAAGGCGAGATAGCACCCATAATGTTATGTATAAAAGTAATAGGAATATCATCTACACCTGTAGTATTTGATTTAATCGAGTACAAAGCCTTTTAAACCTGATTTTCTGTGACGCTGTGAAATGTGAATGGTGGATTGGCTGGAGGGGAGGGCGGTGAGTCGGTGCAGTTAATTTGGGTAGGTTGAATATTTATTCTAGTAAAGTAATCGTTCAGTTCGTCAAGTGGAATGTCAGGCGTTGGCTGTCTCTGTTGAGGTTTTCCTATTCCCGGAGCTCTAAGTTGGTCCCATGTGCGATTAGAATGTAAGTTGTTAGCTAAATTCCGAAAATATATACATTATTTATATTTCTGATTAACTGCTTTGTGCGATTTCTTAAGATGCGGTTAGATTCGAAGTCTGTGTCATCTAGGGTTTGTTTATAATGTCAAAATAACGAGTCACGGTGGGCCATCATTCTCTTGCCTTCATCATCTAGCCATGGACAAGAAGGACGAGAAACCTGTATTCGACGCGTGTGTGTGTATATCTTTGCCGCATTATTTGTATAAAATGTTACTTCTTTATTGCTTATCACATGACCATTATTATAATAACATTACCGTATTTATTCTAAACCAGAATATTGCATCCTTACTCAAACTGTTTATTCTTGCATTCATTTACTTGTACTTGGAATATATGAAATGCTGCAGTTATGTTGGGATGGGAGTAACAAAGGTAGCCAGGGGACGGGGGATTGTCGTCCGAGGAGTCCAGACACCCGAGAAGTTTTAACGAATGTACTTTTATTGAGCATTTTATATATAATGTACATTGATATTAGCTTCCGGAGTCCGACTCATTGGCTGAATGATCAGTGTTGAGGCCTTCGGTTCAGACGGTCCCGGGTTCGATTCCCGGCTGGGTCAGGGATTTTAATCGCGTCTGATTATTTCTTCTGGCTGGGGACTGGGTGTTTGTCCCAACATATTCATATTCAGACAACATACTACACTACCAACCACCAAAGAAGCACACAACACTGATTACATTCCTCTATATAGGGTTGGCGTCGGGAAGGACATCCGGCCGTAAAACAGGGCCAAATCCACATGTGCGACACAGTTCGCACCCGCGACCCCACAGATGTGGGAAAAGCGGGGGAAGAAGAAGAAGAAGAAAAAATTACTATTAGCTTCCGTAATCCGCACGAATCCACCACTCTAACTTGGATCCAAGGACACTCATCTCCTTTTTCGGTATTCTAGACCACTTGAACTATGGAAGTTTGGACACCAAACAAAATAAAATTCTGGATGAATGGGCCCCCCAAACTGAAATCCTGGCTACGCTACTGTCATACGGTGATCAGCTGCCGACTGTTCAAGATTAGCGCGTCATTTATATAACTTCATTTCGACGTGAAACCTTTGCACATCAGATTACTTTCCTCCAGAAAATAGAAACTTTGTAGAGAATAATCGAAATGGTGCAGTATAAACAATTAGTTTATTAACGAGTGCATTCGTTACTGCACGTTAATTCGTAACTTAGCATCATTTAAAGTATGAATAACACAACACTGACATGACGAAACATGTAAATAAGTAAATATCACATGCAATAGATACATTTTATCTAACAAACAGCTTTGCCTAACTGGGCAGTTACACAAATATCAAGACAGAATTTTAATAATAATGGAGTAATGTTATTTATTTTACTTCCCACTAACTATTTTCATGGTTTTCAGAGATGCCAAGGTGCTAGAATTTTGTTTCACAGGAGTTCTTTAACGTACCAGCAAATTTACCGACACGCGGCTGACATATTTAAGAAACTTCAGGTATTACCGAACTGAGCCAGGATTGAATCTGCCAAGTTGGAGTCAGAAGGCCAGCACTCTATCATCTGAGCTATTCAGTTCGGCAAGACAGAATTGCTTCGGTAGAAAAATAAAAGTTAATGCGAGCATATAGGCACATCTCTATTAATCCACTATTTAGATATTACATTCAGAAATTACGATGGGTGTTCATAGCTAGAGCAACTTTCTGTCCTCAATAGGTGTGGGATACAAGCAAGATTAATTAACATCAAATATTCACTGGATACCCCTCACTCTGGAGAATTAGCCGACTTGAACCACATCATACTCTCATGTACGAAGTACTCCCAACAACGGAACCATCTGTACTCTTCTATAGTATAGGTAAGTTAAATACCCCGCTGCCAATTTCAATTGCCATCCTTTTATCAAACCTAAATCCACAATTATGCGCTGTAATTTGCCAATATTTATCAGACAGTAGTATTAATTTATGTTATAACTTTTTTCAACCGCGAAAAGTATGTACCATAAACGTATGCCCCATAAATGTGGCATATGCAAAAACTTGATGGAATTTGTCATTATATCAAAAAACTAACTGTATTGAAGAACCACAAAGACAGTCCTCGTTGCAATCAGTGTTGGGTAGACAATTTTTCTGCTTTCAAACTATTGTGGTCAGAGCTAAACAAAGATTATGATTTTCTTTATTTGTTAACAAGGAAGATCACACAGGATTGCATTGGTAACCCCAGATGAAACCAACTTTCGCGGTGCCTTAGGAAGTTTAATGGTAAATCGAGTGCTCTCAGCATCTGATGACAGTAATTTTGAATCTGATGCAGCAAACATTTTATTGACACATAACAACATCATTAAGTGTAATTTTGAAGCAAATGTCAGTAAACGGTGTGAGCTAAGTGATAAGAACTGGTTATCAATATGAGGTACTACAAGAACATGTAGACCAACCCTGTCCAACACGGCGCCCGAGGTACCCTTTTATGGCGCCCTTCGCAATTAATTTCCAAATTAAATTTTACTTAATATTTGAAAACAATACTTTTGCATTTCAATAAATATTCTTACTTTTCTCTTAAAAATACCGTCCTCAAAGTCAGGAAATTTGTTATATCCGTACCTCCAAATACACAAAGAGCTTTGAGTAAGCCATAAATGTGATCTAGGCCTAACTGACTCGTGTCCGCAATTAGTGAAGAGATAGAAGAAAGGTTCAGAAAGAGAGCTATTCGAGATGTAAGTAGTTGCGACAAACGGGACTCCTCCACAAACCTCTCACTGTGGGGGGCTAGCGCCAGGTATAAGGCCCTCTCTACTCACGGAGCCAAATATAGCCACATATTTATTCTGCCAAACAGAACCGCTTCCTTATGATTCACTTGATTGCAATGCCATAAACTACCTACCATGACAGAGTTTCACCAGGACGACAATGGGACACCCAATTTGCCCACAAAGTAACTTTAATCCCAACAAAGCTGTGCCGTAAACAATGAACAAACGATTTATGAAAGTCTTGCAATTGGAATGTTCCCAGTTCCTAGCTTCCAGGCGAATATTCAGTATTACTTGTGAGCTTATGCAGGGCTTATGGAATACGTTTTGTGTGTCTTGTGTTGAGATAAGTTGTACATTCAACATGTTCCGTGTGCTTTTTTTCATTACTATTTCAACTTTAAATTATTCAGTTTATAATCAGTTATATTTCATTAAACATAACTTCTGAACATGGCTAAAAGGCAAAGAAATTATAACTTTAACAGTGAATGGGAGGACCAGTATTGCTTTATTGAAAACAAAGGAAAGTCTGTGTGTTTATTGTGTAATACTAGCGTGTCTGTTCCTAAAAGAAGTAATGTACAGCGACATTTTTAAACTAATCACAAAAAATTTGACAGTGAATTTCCTGTTAATTCTGAACTAAGAAAAAACAAAGTGAAAGACCTAAAATCTAAATTAGCATTGCAACAATGTGCGTTTAAGAAGCCAGTTCAGCAAACGCGTAACGTGACAACAGCTTCTTACAAAGTTTGTTACGTCCTAGCTAGAAGGAAGAAAGCTTTCAGTGATGGGGAAGTAGTGAAAGAAGCTATGATAAATGCCGCTGAATCTCTGTTCGAATCTCACAAAGATAAATCTGAATTGATATCTTCAATCAAAGGACTTCAGTTGTCTCACCAAACTGTTGCTAGGCGGGTTGAACAGATTTCTACTAATATGGAATCTCAATTACATCAGGATTTGAAGTCGTGTGAACATTTTTCACTCCAGTTTGATGAAAGTGCTGGTATGTCTGACACTGCTGAGTTCTGTGTATTTGCTAGAATGGTTTTTAATGATTTTACACTAAAGGAAGAATATGTCAAGCTATTAGCACTTCATGGACGTACTAGGGGAGAAGATTTATTTATTTATTTATATATATATATATATATATATATATATATTTATTTATGTATTTATTTATTTATTTATTTATTTATTTATTTATTTATTTATTATGCCTTTACCGCTGTCAAAGCTTGTCGCTATAACAACAGATGGGCCACCGTCTATGACTGGTAGAAATAATGGATTTCTTTCTCTTTGCGCTAAGGATGAATCATTTCCAAAATTTCTTTCTTATCATTGTATTATTCACCAAGAAGCGTTATGCGCAAAGGTTTTAAAGTTCGATCATGTCATGAAAATTGTAACTAATGTCGTGAATTATATAAGATCGTCATCTACTCATCATCGATTGTTCAGAAGTATTTTACGTATGTCAGATTCGGAGTATGGTGACGTCATCCTTCATGCAGACGTAAGGTGGCTTAGTAGGCGGAAAACACTCGAACGGTTTTGCTGCCTGTTGGATGAGATACGAGACTATGAAATAATCTCCTGTTAAATATTATCATGAACTTGATGATATATCTTGGCTAATCGAATTAGCATTCTTGGCAGATATCACCTCAAAATTAAATGAGTTAAATCTCGAAATGCAAGGAAAAGATAATAATATTTCAGGTCTGATAAGTATTGTCAATGCATTTGAAAGGAATCTTAAGGTATGGATTGTCCATTTAAATAGAAATTCCCTTTCACATTTTCCAAATTTGAAATCTATGGCAGATACAGTAAATGGTGGCAAGCGTGATTTTTCATCTCTTGCTAAACATCTTGAAACTGTTGGGTTAGTATTTGGTAGCAGATTTAGCCAGTTTTAAATGCTTGAACCAGTGATCATGTTTGTCAATAATCCCTTCGCTTTGTTAACGTTTGTGAGTTTGGAGGGAGGGTGTGTGAAATATTCGAAAATTATAATCCTGAAGAATTAGAAATGGAAATTTTAAGCCTTCAGTCAGACCTTCCTTGGAAATCCTCCTACGCAACATGTGGCAATTTCTGGACTCTGGTGGACGGTAAAAAATATCCCATTACCCGCAGTGTTGCTCTGAAGATGCAATCTTGTTTTGGTTCAAGCTATCTTTGTTAAATCGCGTTTTCGACTATGAACATAATAAAAAAAAATACCGACCCTGACTGACAGACTCACACCTGAATGACGCGTTAAGAGCAGCCTGTTCCAGTTACACACCATACTTTCCTCAACTTGCAGCGAGCATGCAGTGCCAGATTTCACATTAATTATGTGAGTAAATATATTTTCATATAATTTTTAATTCTAGATTTATTATTATTATTATTATTATTATTATTATTATTATTATTATTATTATTATTATTATTATTATTATTATTATATAGTCGTTGTAGTACCGATAACAGTAGTCGAATTAGTGGAATCGTACCTGGCGCCCGCATACCCTTAGTTATCATGTGAATGTGCTCGCGTAGAAACGAACGTTGGACAGCCCTGATGTAGACCGTTATGCTATGGGCTGGAAATGTTGCAAGTTTCTTCATGCTGAATCTAGGGATGCGTTGTTATTTTATGATCATTATTATAATATGAGAAATGTGCACATAGAATTAAGGTTTTACATTGTAACAAACATAATTATTAATCCCCTTTTCCTGCTTTCAATCATGCTAAAGATAAAAGGGAGTTTACATTGAAACACGTAAGATTGTGTTAAAATTTGTACTTCCGTACATTTTTAATTAATTAAACCCACTAATTTAATGGGCCCCTCTCCCCACCTCTACCGCCTCAAGGACAGTGTCCTGGAGCGTGAGACATTGGGTCTGGGGATACAACTGGGGAGGACGACCAGTACCTCGCCCGGGCGGCCTCACCTACTATGCTGAACAGAGGCCTTGGTGGAGGATGGGAAGATTGGAAGGGATAGACAAGGTAGAGGGAGGGAATCGGCCGTGGCCTTAAGTTAGGTACCATCCCATCATTTGCCTGGAGGAGAAGTGGGAAACCACGAAAACCACTTCCAGGATGGCTGAGGTGGGAATCGAACCCACCTCTACTCAGTTGACCTCCTGAGGTTGAGTGGACCCCGTTCCAGCCCTCGTACCACTTTTCAAATTTCGTGGCAGAGCCGGGAATCGAACCCGAACCTCCGGGGGTGGCAGCTAATCACGCTAACCACTACACCACAGAGGTGGACGTAATTTAGTTTGCTTATTGTTATGTGAATTTAATCATCATCATCATCATCTGTTTACCCTCCAGGTTCGGTTTTTCCCTCGGACTTAGCGAGGGATCCCACCTCTACCGCCTCAAGGGCAGTGTCCTGGAGCTTCAGACTCTTGGTCGGGGGATATAACTGGGGAGTATGACCAGTACCTCGCCCAGGCGGCCTCACCTGCTATGCTGAACAGGGGCCTTGTGGAAGGATGGGAAGATTGGAAGGGATAGGCAGGGAAGATGGAAGGAAGCGGCCGTGGCCTTACGTTAGGTACCATCCCGGCATTCGGCTGGAGGAGAAGTGGGAAACCACGGAAAACCACTTCCAGGATGGCTGAGGTGGGAATCGAACCCACCTCTACTCAGTTGACCTCCCGAGGCTGAGTGTACCCCGTTCCAGCCCTCGTACCACTTTTCAAATTTCGTGGCAGAGCCGGGAATCGAACCCGAACCTCCGGGGGTGGCAGCTAATCACGCTAACCACTACACCACAGAGGTGGACGTAATTTAGTTTGCTTATTGTTATGTGAATTTAATCATCATCATCATCATCTGTTTACCCTCCAGGTTCGGTTTTTCCCTCGGACTTAGCGAGGGATCCCACCTCTACCGCCTCAAGGGCAGTGTCCTGGAGCTTCAGACTCTTGGTCGGGGGATATAACTGGGGAGAATGACCAGTACCTCGCCCAGGCGGCCTCACCTGCTATGCTGAACAGGGGCCTTGTGGAAGGATGGGAAGATTGGAAGGGATAGGCAGGGAAGATGGAAGGAAGCGGCCATGGCCTTACGTTAGGTACCATCCCGGCATTCGCCTGGAGGAGAAGTGGGAAACCACGGAAAACCACTTCCAGGATGGCTGAGGTGGGAATCGAACCCACCTCTACTCAGTTGACCTCCCGAGGCTGAGTGTACCCCGTTCCAGCCCTCGTACCACTTTTCAAATTTCGTGGCAGAGCCGGGAATCGAACCCGGGCCTCCGGGGGTGGCAGCTAATCACGCTAACCACTACACCACAGAGGCGGACATGTGAATTTAATAACGTCGTAAATAATTACGGATAGTGATTAAGACTGGAAAGCTAAATTGCTATTACAAAGCCATGTGTCATCAACACAAAGCGTACTGAATAACAATGTCGCATAATAATACCCTTTCGGAGAATTCATTTACCAACGTCCAAGCAAACACATTTAGCGGTGAAGCAACCTCCTGGTGTGAAGGAAATGTACAGCGAGTGAAAGAAAATTATTTTGGCGCTGCATTAGTTTCTGCTTTAGTCACTGAAATAGGTCACGAACGTATTAAATGTAACTGGGTCTTCTCGTTTGTTGATCATGGATTTCTTAATGGGTCCAGCAATTTGTAAATTATCAGTCACGCAGAGGATGGCTATGGGGTATGAAACTAATCCTTTTCAGCCAATTCATGATATTCAGTGTATTAACAATTCTTCAGGTTGCATGTGACATCACTTTTTGTTAGTGGGATTGAAATAGTTCAACAAGTGAACAATGCCAAAAAATTCTACGATTTCCAAGACCTATTTAAACTTTTAATAAAGAGTAATTTATTGATTCCCTAAAGTCAATGAAATGTTTATGGTACACAATCAATCAATCAATCAATCAATCAATCAATCAATCTGCATTTAGGGCTCGGCTGTTTCAGTTTAGATCGAACGCCACTGTCGGTAGCCATAAAGATTGTTTTCTGTGGTTTCCCATTTTCGCGCCGACACAGATATATCTTAGGCCGATGATGGGATATGAAAAGCTGGGAGGGGGAAATAAGGACCGTGGCCTTAATTGAGGTACCGGCATTTGCTTGGTGTGAAAATGGGAAACCACGGTAAACCATATTCAGGGTGCCGAGAGTGGGGTTCGAACGCATTATCTCTTGAAAGCAAGCCGATAAATACGTGATCCAAACCGCGCAGCTACTTGGTGGGCGGTTATGTTCAACATCTGAAGGTTATCTACATGGACTTCGGTATTAAATAAGCAAGTATAAGATAAGCCTTTATAGGGCTAAACAGGTTATATTGTAAAACAAGCTCTTCGCTTACCACGGTCGAAAATGGTGTAACACAATACTCACATATTCTCTTTTACATGCCTAAGTTAAGTGATATGCTATGGCTTTAATTGATAACTAGTAAATTAATTCACCGCTAGCCTCAAATAAAATTAATTCAATTATTTTACTTACCGACTGAATGAAAATAAAATACCAGTTTTTAGTTTGAATATTTTTTAAATAATTTCCACATAATAGAAGAAGGCCTAGCCTGATAGAGCTTACAAGTGATAAGCTTTAACAGCTTCATTTCAAGTAATACTAATCCCGTATTGACTACAATCAATTAATGAATATTCAAGATAAACTTAAATATTATAACTAAGTGGTCCGCCTATTCAATACGGAGAATAGGGGCGTACCGATCGAGCTGATGAGCTCAAATAGCACGTCTGGGCGAAACTCTGCAAAATGCACACGGCCTAACCACCCAAAAGCTGGTTCTATTCATGTGATTGTATGATCTGCGGCCGTGAAAGTCATTTTGATATTCTAACTCCATGGGGAGTAATATTTTTTGGAAACGGAGAATTCACTTCTCCTTTAGCAGGTTAGCAATCCCTATTTGCTAACACGGCGGGACCGTGCGATTGGTCTGCCACTGCTAAGCAGAGTCCTGGAGAGGCGTGCCAATCCGGCTGATGAGCCCAAATGGCACGTCTGGGCGAAACTCTGCAAAATGCACACGGCCTAACCATCCAAAAGCTGGTTCTATTCATGTGATTGTAAGATCTGCGGCCGTGAAAGCCATTTTTGATAATATATAATTTATTATATTTAGTACATGTTTCGTCCCCTAAGGGACATCATCAGCTAATAATAAATTAACATTAAAATATCAGAAATACAAAATAAATATTATTAAAATTGGAAAGACACATTAAAATTTTTTGATGTGTGGTTATGACATTTAAAATATGATCTTAGAAATTTTGTTAAAATTGTAAGTCATAAGATAGATAAAACAGTTAAATTGTCCATATTACTCTTGTTGATATTCTTGGAAAATACTAGTTTTGCTTATAAAATCTTAAAACATCATTTGCTGTAAATAGCACACTTGATTTGTATCTCTTGGTGAAAGATTTGTTGAAGCTTAATAAGCATTCTTTGGATGGTATAATAAAGTTGAATGCTTCAGTCAACTCGGGGCCGTGATGGTAAAGTTCTGTGTGGTAATGGATATAATTTTATTCCTTATTAATGGCCCCGGTGTGCGGAGAAGTACTCACTTCTACCCATAAAGGGAAGGGTCTTCTTTCTGTTGTCAAAATCAGTGTTGATGTATCCATTGAAATACTGATATACGCTTGTTTCTGATTAAACTCGCTAGAACAGTAAGAGAGCGCTTAAATGATAATAGCTCTAAAATAGGTTACAAGGATGCTGAATTATTTTACCAATAACCTGTGAGGCGTTTAAACCAAATGTACAGAATAATAGTGTAATAATTACATTTATGTTTCACGGAAATGTTTATATCTTATTAACGACCGGCATTGCATAGATCCAATAATGCTGAATAGGATCACTGATTATTCAAGGTAAGAAATTCCGTATTATATAAATATACTTTCTTGCTGGCGACAATCGAAAATCAGCAGACACCCCAGGGGTGTCCGGTCCAGTATCGTGGATAAATATGGAGGATCTTAGGGAATATACATAACACAATAAATCCAGACTCGTGGTTTCATGTTGAAACGAGTAACACATTTATTCATAAATCTGTCGTCCTGATAATAATCGAAATGTTTGTTTTAAAAGGAGAAGACTTCCCCTAATATGACGCATCGTAACTTATGTTCATGAGAAGTGCAATACCATTCACAGAGTGTTACAAATATAATTCGAGGGAATCAACACCTCGCAAAAATCTCCCTAAAAGTGCCTAACTTCCAAGTCAGCCTAACTGAATCACAAACTGTATTATAACTCCCTGTCCCTCTCTCGACAGTCCGATACAGACAGGTGATTTGTTTTAGGAGTCTTGCAGCTTTGTTACAGTGTACACTGCAGTTCATTAAAAGCCAGTGGCCTGAAATATTCATTTCAGGCAAGGAAATCTGTACAGCCCTCAGAACCACCCAGTACCGGGTTGCACTCTCTCTTATTGGTCAAATCCATGTAGAAGCGTAACACATGTACACATCTGAAGAGCGAGTGGAGATGGAGAGAGCGAAGGTAAAGGAACCAAACACGAGCAGAGAGGAAAGTACTTGCTTCCTCACTTGCCCGCACGCCCTCCTACCTGGATCATGAATATGCGCTAGAAAGGTGAATGAGTGGAAGAACCACAGGGGATCCTTGAAGGTTACCGACGTACTGTCGCATATCACATGCGGTGCAATACGGCAAATAACTGTGGTTTTGGTTTGCTAATGTGATGCACTTAACACTACTATGTCACAGCTGATATTGCTTACAACTATGAAAATAACAGTACGACAGCATGCAAGGTGAGATCGGTCCCAGTTTAACCCGATCTATTTGAACATGCTTAAATACGACAGCCCGGTATCTTTACTTTTACTGTTTTACTCCTGGGGAACGAAGCCTTAATTAGTGCAGGGGCGGTTATTCCATGGAGTGAAGGGAATGAGTCATTCCCTTAAAAATTAGTGCACAAAGAAAATATATTTAAGTATGTTATTGCGGCCAGTATTTCTTTTAAATGTTGTACCGTTTTATGTAATGTATAATTAACTTTATTTTAACGTGACCGTGATGCATGGGCAGTTGAGAGTTGCAAACATACGTCTGTTTCGAAGAGCTACGCAAGGATGTGCTATCAAAGCCGCTCGTCAGGCAAGCGGCTTGCCAGAACCATGGCTTCACTCTGCTCCCTCCGTATGTTATATTCGCTTGGGTTCGGGAATCTCTGCCCTACCGGAATGCATCTGACTACTCATTCCGTTCGAGAGTATTTGTATGTGATAAAAATTGTGAGAAAAATATTTAATTGTGCTTGTGTTTCCAAGTGAAGTGAAATATCGTACAGTGAGTGTACCATTTAATTTACTTTGTGTTATTTGTGAAAATTACACCAAATTTACGTGCACACATGTAAATTAAAGGAACTAAGGGGATTTTGCCGGCTTAGAAGGGAATATATATATACCATGAACAACTGGTTCTCGTATCGTATGACAGAAAGCAGCACTAACTGATGCCTACACAGAGCGCTCGTGGAGAGTTACGAAAATATTGCAAGCCGAGAAATAAAGACAATATAATAAATAATTCACACTCTCAATGTATAAATAGAGCAAAGAACATCACGCGAAAAGACAAACTTCTCAGATCATCATTTCCTTATTTTATTACATGGGAAAGAATGAAGCAACCAGGATTTAAAAAAAAGCAGAGATTACTAGTGCTCAGACTTACTTGACAAATATTTCCCCTTGCAAAAACAACTACATTTTAACGATCTTCATTCTTATTTTACAACACTGGTAAACCCCAACATTTCTTCTTGGAAACAAAACAATCTCCAAATCCATAACTCCAAAACTCTTCGCGCTATAGCCGTAAATGCGAAACCATGTATGGGTCTATACCACGTATAGAGGTCGGCGGCTACGGAAGAAAAGAGGGTCTATACAACATATAGAGGTCGGCGCTGAGGGGTTAATCATAGAACCATCTTAATCAGTTCCCGAGAAAATAGAGTTGGAGTGACCTCCGAGCGCTTGACGTCACAAGCCACACCTCCTGGAAGACGAACACATGTGAAGTTGCCTAGCTTGTTCCTTCTTCACCCTCAGGATTAGCCAAAATATACGCACAAACGTTACTTGTTTCCATTTCACCTGGAATTCTTCTGATCGTGAGTGTTACATGTGAGCAGGTTAACAGTAAACAAAATCGCATAGTAGCATGGAGTGAGTTTTTCATTAATTTGATCTATAACTTTCGCTTCGTTTTTAATTGTATATTCTCACGTTGTTTTTTGTTTCTCTTTTCTTCTTTTTCCGGTTTATTTTATGAGCACTACTAGTTTTACCAACGTAATGTTTACGTTGATCCGAGTTGGCGATATTATCTCTGCATTTTAAATTTAGATAAAAGATTTTCGAAGTTTCTGGTGATTAACGTAAGTGCATAATAAGATAATGTTCATTCCAGTGATTCACAATAGCTTTTAGTGAACACTGTAATTAATGTACACTGTTTAAGTAATTCATCTAGTCAATATTTTATTGGGACGATTTTCTAGTGATCATTTGTTTTAATGTTATGTATAAATAGTATGAAATTTTATGTGTAGTATCGGATGTTTAAAGAAATCTCAATCATGTATCAATTACTTTTATCAATAGGTGTTAACTGAAGAAATCTTATAATAAGGACGAAACATGTACAAAAAATATGTGAGATGTAAATGTTAATAATAATAATAATAATAATAATAATAATAATAATAATAATAATAATAATAATAATAATAATAATAATAATAATAATAATAATAATAATAATAATAATAATAATAATAATAATAATTTAACGATTTTAAGAATCTGATTGGTATTGAATAAGTTGGAACCAGAAATATTTCCTTTCGAGTTTATTATATAGTAACCATAAGACTGCGACTCAGCGGTCGACTTATAATGTATTACGAAATATATGGTAAATCATATCCACTAAAGCACGGTGAAATATCAAATTCAAAATATATGGCACTCACCACACGATTATCACAACTATTATTAACATCGTATAAATTCCTGCTATTTACATTCACGATTATTAATTACGTCTTCTCATGTAGATCATACGAGAAGTCATAACATCTTACAACACCATAAGGTGACTAGATCGTGAAATAACACAACAGATTTCTAAATACCATTCAAATATATCAAGGTTACAAATCATCATACTCACGAAAAATTAATATCCACTAACTTACTACGGATTTACTTGACATTATTATCAAATTATAAAATGATTTTAAAGTTTCAGAATGAAATGACACATCATTAACCGACGTCTTATTTCACTTAGAGAGCAAATCTTACCTGATAGTCAATGTGGTTTCTGTCCAAATAGAGGCATTGTTGATGCTATATTTGTTGTCAAGCAGCTCCAGGAGAAAGATCTTGAACAACATAGTGCTCAATATATGTGCTTTGTCGATTTGGAGAAGGCATTTGATCGTGTACCACGGACTGCGCTATGGTTGATTCTAGAGAAAGTTTGATGTCCGTGGAAATTTGTTAACATCGTGCGCCAGTTCCACGATGTCATGAAGGCCCGAGTTCGGCATGATACCAACTTCACAGACCAGTTGCAAGTTACTAGTGGCGTCAAGCAGGGATGAATTTTAGCCCCAACACTCTTTGTATTATACTTTGCAACTGCGATGAATGATGCACTTTGAAACTGCAATGATATGATTTTTAGAATATCAGGTCAGTCAAAAATGATATCCCCCATCATATAACAAAGCATGAAGTCCGCCAAATACGTATACTCGAGATTCTCTATGCCGACGACATATGCCTCATGGCTGATACAATGAAAAATTTACAGCAATACCTTGACGAACTAGACATTTCATGACGTTTATTTGGTTTGGTAATGAGTAGGCACTGAAGCAGCCTGCTAGGTGCAGGTTTATGGTCAGTACCTGCGTTACAAAGACGTCCTGAAGGGCCAGCTAACGTCATGCAACAATCAGTTATCAATTGAAGGAAGCATGCTCAAATAAGGCCACAGTGGCGTGAAGAGTTTGAGATGGGATTTCGAACTATGAACAGATGCATCTTCAATATCTTAACAGAAAGTGCCATCTCGAAAGGACTAAGCCAGAGCCGTTGTATATGCACTCCTATAACGACAGTGGACAATTATACTTTGTACTCTGCAGAGTACAAACGAATATTCAAGACTAATATTGGATTAGCTAGTCACATCCTTCTACACTCAAGAATATAATAATATTGCTAGGATGTTGCCGTCCATGGATACATCGAGGAGGACATCATCATCATCATCATCATCATCATCATCGTTATTATTATATTATAGCATCCCCAACACACAGTTATGCATTACAGATTTTCAAGTCACCATTTCCCAAGAAATATGAGGAATTTCACCACAGTAGACCTCTAAATCCACCACAGAATACATGAAAATGGTACTTCTACAGGAAACAAGCTCAAATGCAAAAAATAATTTTGAGTGTCGACCTGTATAATTATATACACTACTACAGTCAATAAATTCGTAGACTGGCACCTACAGTGCAGACAACACGGCGTACACTCAAGTACTAAAGTCAATAACGTCATGGATAGGCGCCTACAGTGTAGGCAATACAGTGTGCACCCATGTACGTACTACAGTCAATATGTTCGTGGACTGGCGCTAACAGTTCAAGGGTCACATAGTCTTTTGACATGCCTTTTCGCGTCTTTCTTTTTCCATTCTGTTGATCTGGATTATTTCGACTTGATCGTCTTAAACGTTTCGCCAGCGGATTTGCCTACTTTGTTGACAGAACTTGAAATGTGCCCGTGGTTCAAACTACGACATTGTCAAGTTCGGCCGCTGAAATACAAATACTCTTCACAACAGAGACCGTAGTTCTGTATGCACACAACTGCCTCTTGCTGGGACTAGCGAAGAACTGTCAGGGCAACGTCCTGTGGTGCAAAGTCTCCGCTGTAATACACCACAGCGTCACTAGACAGCCAGTCCACGTACTTAATGACTCTACTATGTATATATAGGCTAAATGTATGAGCAGTATTTTCTTTGCTTTGGAGTAACCTGACTGCCAAGTATCGTATGTTTTGGCAGCCGACACCTTGAAACTTGTCAGGCTAGACTCTTTTTATACTGGAGCGAATTTTTATGTCTACTCGATACAGATTTATGAAGTATTGATCGAGCACCTTTAAAATTATAACAGCTGGTTTTAAAGGACAGAATACTAAAATAATCTGGAGAACCAATATGCATGAAAATAAATTTGGCCCGAGTTCGAAACCTTCCGTCGCTTTACGTTCATTTGTGAGTAATTAATACAGTTATTAATTGGTGAATAAGTAGTTTTATTTAATCTTCTCCAACACAAATTTATTTGACACATAAAAACCAAATTCTTGAAAATCCCCTTCAAATAGGTATGAATGAAGTTTCTGTATAAAAATGCATACAATTGTAGGATAAAAAGGGAAAATGGAACAGTGATTCCAAACGGAATCGTTGGTAAATATTAAAGAGTTACTTAGTGAACTCAAAAACATCATGAAAGTTAATGATTCCATTTGGAATCATAGGCCTGGAGAAGGTTGAATTTTAAAATATACTTTTGAATCCAGGAAACGCAAAATTTTATGTCTCCAATAATACGAGTGAATCTAAAATGTCGACTGACCCCTGTGAGTCTATGGTTTTATAAAAATGTCGTTTATCAGCCAATCAATCAACCACCACTGATCAGCATTTAGAGTAGTCGTCAAGAGGGCATATTTCCTATCCTTTGAAACGAATTTTAAAATTTACTGAACATCTTATTGCTTTCTTAATCTGTTTACCCTCCAGGGTTGGTCCTTCCCTCGGACTCAGCGAGGGATCCCACCCTTCCCGCCTCAAGGGCAGTGTCCAGGAGCGTGAGATATTGGGTCCGGAATACAACTGGGGGAGTACCAGTACGTCTCCCAGACAGCCTCACCTGTTATACTGAACAGGGGCCTTGTGACGGGATGGGAATGTTGGAATGGATAGACAAGGAAGAGGGAAGGAAGCGGCCGTGGCCTTGAGTTAGGTACCATCCCGGCATTTGCCTGGAGGAGAAGTGGGAATCCACGGGAAACCACTTTGAGGATGGCCGAGGAGGGAATCAAACCCCTCTACTCAGGCTGAGTGGACCCCGTTCCAGCCCTCGTACCACTTTTCAAATTTCGTGACAGAGCCGGGAATTGAACCCGGTCCTCCGGGGATAGCAGCTAATCACACTAACCACTGCACCACAGAGGCGGACTACTGAACATCTCCCTTGGTAAATTATTACCTTCCCTAGCTTATCTTTCGATAAACGAATATTTGTCCTAATTTTACCTCTTGAGTTCCAAATTTATCTTCACATTGTGATACTTCCTACCTTTAAAAACTCCAGACAAACTTATTCATCTACTAATGCCATTCCACGCCATCTCTCCACTCACAGCTCGGAACAAACCACTTAGTCGAGCAGATTTATCCAAAGTCTTCCAGCCCAAAATTTTTCAAACATGTCTAATATAATCAGAAAGAATGCTTCCCAAAGCTTACGTGCAATACATGACAAACTGATTGGCCTGAAATTTTCGACTTTATGTTTATCACCTATTCCTTTACACACAGGGGCTACTATATAAAGTCTTCATTCATTTGGTATAGCTCCTTCATGCAAACAGGAATCAAATAAGTACTTCAGATATAGTACTCTATCCCAACCATTTGTCTTTAGTATATCCCCTGGAATCTTACCAATTCCATTTTTCCAGCTTTCAACTTGTGTACCTTATTGTAAATGTGTTGGTTATCGGAGGTAAATTTCAATACTTCGTTAGTATTAATCACCTCCTCTATCTGGGCATTATCCCTGTAACCAACTATTTTTGCATACCGCTGACTAAATACTTCTGCCTTCTGTAAATCCTCACATACAAACTCTTCTTGTTCATTAATGATTTCTGGAATGTCCTCCTTGGAACCTGTTTCTGGCTTAAAGTACCTACACATACCTTTCCATTTTTCACTAAAATGTGTATAACTGCCAATTATGCTTGCCATCATGTTATTCTTTTCTGTTTGTTTGCTAATGGCTTTACATCGCACCGACACAGATAGATCTTATGACGACGATGGGATAGGAAAGGCCTAGGAGTTGGAACGAAGCGGCCATAGCCTTAATTAAGGTACAGCCTCGGCACTTGCCTGGTGCTTCCAACAGTGGGATTCGAACTCACTATCTTCCTGATGCAAGCTCACAGCCACGCGCCTCTAACCGCATGGCCAACTCGCCCGTTCATGTTATGCTTGGATGACTTTCCGCTAGATTCAATTTCCTTTGAATTCCTTCAATTTCGCGTTACTTCCACAAGAAATCTCACTCAATTTCTTTCCAACCTGCACCTCCTTCTTAGTCTCTTAACTTCTCTATTATAATATAGGGGATCTTTATCAATCTTTGCCACCTCTAATGGTATATACGTATGTGACGGACTCAAGACGATACCGCACGCTATTTAGCGGCTGTTGTTATGATATGTGTTATGTAGAGTCCGGCGATCGTTAATAAAGGGATTAGCTTGTAATAAACACGGTGTTGTTACTCCACATTTTTGGCGCCGAAACCCGAGGTTATTTTGAGAAAACTCTCAAACCACGAATACTATCGGCTTCCGAAACATAACTGGTCGTTTCTCTGAGGAGAAAACCGTGATGTGAAATTCACTTCTGGCTGATTATTGAAAAGGTAAATCACTAGCCTCACGTCACCACGTTTAGCCTCAACACGACGGATAAGTACAAGTTTCACCCTCTTTCTTAACCCTAGAATGGTAACAATACACCTCATAGACGTACACGCAAATGTAAATGCCCGCCAAAGCGAGTAACCTTGACAGGGCATCCCTATCCTCCAGCTATGCTTCAAACAGCCTCCCAGTACGTGTGTCAGTCACGTCCCAGGCGTGTTGCTGACCACGTTCGGTGAGTAATAATCCCTCTTACGTAATGAGAGGCGCATAGTTACCATCAATTGGTGTGATTTTCTAGTTTATTTCATATGAGTTTTTATCAAATTTGTTGTAGGTTATTTTTCTTTTACTTGAGTTTCTTTTGGAACAAGAAATTACTTTCAACAAGCTAGTAAGACTGTCTTGAAAGTCTAGTTTTTACTGGTGTTTATTTTCATGTACCACCTGTGCCTTGTATATTTTGTGCTGGAAACAGAATAATTAATTCAAGTTTCAGAAAGAAAATATAATTGAATTCACCTCTATACTTAGTAATGTAGTTAACATGAAGAACGTTGGAGAAAAGAAAGATAGGAGAAAGTACAGATGTTGTTTTGCACTGTGTACGCCTTGGAAGCGTATAGTTACAATAAGCGTTAAGTTTCCTTGTTGCCATTCTAGGGTTAATGAAATATAATCGTTACTGGCATGGAAGTAGGGCTTGGCTCCATTTTTTCTTTCCTTTAGCAATGACTGGTAACGATAGTCGTTTAGTAGTATGAATGCCTGAACGCATAATTTATTTTTGAAGGCACCATTTTGTGACAGAGAAGACTTGATACCACAAATCCACGCTGGTCATCTTGACTAGTGCTGCCATCTATCACTTCTCTAGTAACTAAACGTAATAGGTACGACTAAGGAAGATCCATCATTTCTACTCCGAAATACGTACTAGTGTAAATCCACGATCGACATGACTGAAATTGCAGGGCATCTTTCAAAATTAAGACGTAAACGGATAACTCATCGAACAAATGCCAAACGTTTCATAAATCACTTAAATACCGTCGATCATTCCACACCTGTCGACGAAGCAGAGCATTTCAGTGAATGCTTACGCGAAACTTTGGACAACTTACTCGACTTAGATGACTCTATTCAAGAGCTGCTCGACGACGTATAATACATTGCAGATAAAATAACATCTGGAGAGTACACAGACAAAAGCAAACGAGCTATTAGAAATGCAAAACATCTTCTGGAGCAGAGTCAAGTTGGAAATAGCACGAAAGTCGCTACCCAACCTTCTACAAATTCAACAGCTCACAACACTGTCCCAGAATTCAGGTTACCAACAATAAAACTACAATCTTTCACGAATTGAAGAATGGTCCCGGTTTTGGGAACAGTTTGAGGCATCCGTAGATTGAAATACATCAGTCTCTACCATAAATAAACACGTCTACCTGTGTGGATACTTGGAAGGAAAACCAAAGCGGCTAGTTGACGGGATAGCCGTTACAAGCGACACATACGAACAAACTAAGCAGATTAAGATATCGCGCTACGGGGATAAAAATATAATTATCCAATCGCATCATGATTTCTTAGAAAATCTTGAGGTCGCAGCTTCAGAGTGGCCGGAAGTACTAAACAATACGTACATCGAATGCCACTGGCGAATTCAGCCTTGCAAGTATTAGGAGAGGACGTGGACTTATACGGAATGATACTCGCTCCTAAGCTACTGCGTGTCTTTCCGGATGACATCTGTCACCGTCGCCTCATTCACGCCAAAAGACAAAATACGCAAGAAGGGAACCTCTCGAGATTAATGCAATTCTTTAATGAAGAGGTCGAAGAGGCTGTCAACGCACAAAAAAATACGAGGAGATATTTTTCCTGCAGCACATCACATACACACACCGCCGCTTTTCAGGTGAACACAAAAGCAAACAATATTGCGAGAAGAAGGAAGCGAGAATCAGCACCGTTGTGCGTAAATTGTGAAAACGAAGGGCTCTGGGATCAATACTGTCAACAAATACAAGACGCCAATGTCAGAGCTGATAAACTCAAGACGGCAAAACGTTGTTTCTTGTGTCTCAAGAAAGGTCACAATAAGGATCGATGTTTCAAACGAGGAAGGGCATCCTGCAACCAGTATAAGTGTGACCATACGTATCTATCTGCAGTAAGACAGGCACCCACTCTACTTCCGTTGCCAAAATAGAAGTCACCGCTTCGAACTTCGCATACCTGCAGACTATTCGCATGTGGATCAAATAACCGACAGGGAAACTAAAACTTACCCGTTGTATCCAGGACACCGGTAGTCAGTCTAACTTTATTAATCATTATTTGCTAGATTCATTGGAACTCAACATTAATCATAGCCAGGCATTGGAGTTTTAACGACCTTTGAATAACCTTCGAGGTCCTTAACTTTAAGAAGGAACGTCTCATTTAAAATGATGGAATTTTCGGCTAATACTCGTATTTCAGTTGGTGCTTTCGAAAGTCACAACATCTATACGCCACAACTGACGCAACCGCACAATATACCGGTCTTGGCTTCACTCAACTAACTCAAACTAGCAGATCAGCAAGACGAAAGAGAACTTCCGATAGAAGTTCTCATGGGCGCAGACCACTACTGCAAGAGTGTGACTATGAAACAGCCAATGAGAGTATCCCATTCTCTTTTTCTATTACCTACCATATTTGGATACGTCGTCAGTGGAAAGATATACGGCGTTACAGTCAACCAGATAATGGTCCATCATATTTCATTTGCTGCAGATGAAATCTATGTTGACAGTGTACGTTGGTTTTGAGAGTTGGAAGCCATCGGCATTAAGGAACATTAAGGGTGAGCACTGTCACCTAAGGATCACGCCATTCTACAAGATTTCCATAACACCTACCGTAAGGAAGATGAGAGAAAAGTTGTCTCGTTGCCAAGGAAAGAGGGTTCCCTTTTCCCCCAACTTCACCACGGCAAAAAGGCGATTCTCGTCATTAGAAAGTAGTCTACAAGGGAATGATGAGCTGAAGTCCATTTATCATAAACACATGTTAGATCAAGTAGAGTTTGTCCCTCACAACAACTGTTCTGGGGATGTGTTTTACCTACCCCACCACATTTTTAAGAAATCCAATGTGAGTAGCTCAATATATGGAGTCGTCTTCGACGCATCTTCCCAAGAAATAGACTCTCCATCACTGAACGATGCGCTGGAAATGGGCCCTAACCTGTTACAAGAAATTCTAGGTACATTGTTAAGATTTAGAAAACACTTCAAGGCCAACAAGCATTCCTACAATTAACACTCAACGAGGATGATAGAGATCTTACGAGATGTCTATGGTATCGTGCAGAGTGGAGGGAGGACGGAATCTACAGTATGACACATCAAGCGATCTGATATCCTATCGCTTTAAACACTTGCCCTTTGGAGTGACATATAGTCCATTCCTCCTGTCGCCCACTATAAGGGAAACGGCCACACTGAATCGAGACAGATATACAGTTGCATCAGAGCTATTGTCGCGGCCACCAAATTAGGCGGGTGAGGAAAACTGCGCTGTCGTCAGATATAGGAACGGCGAAGCGACAGATGGTCAAGAGTCACTTACCCCCGGGCACGGATTGGCAACGCTGATCGTGCAGTGCTGTCAAACTGAAGCCCATCCGCTCCAGGCCACCTTACCCGAGTCATTCCCTGTAAAACAGCTGTTAAGCTCGCATCGTAAGTGCAGTTAAAGATGAATAGTGAATGTGAATTGATTTGGGCTCAAGTTAAGAGAGAAGTGGCAGAGAGGAACAAGGCATTCAAAATAAAGGGCGTAGAAAAACTCACGTCAGAAGCCATCGACCGTGTGACTGCTGCAGATTGGGAAAAGTGCTTCAAACGCGCGGAAGATGTACAAACAGACGATTGGGCCAAGGAAATAGTAAGGGACGAAAGAAAGGAGCCATTCATCATCACTATAAAAGACGACTCGACAGATAGTGAGATGAGTGATGACAATGACTAAGACTGCTTTGAAGCCAGAAACCGATTCTTACTTCATTGTAAATTAATGTAAACCTATTCTTTAAAGTAGTTCTTTTCCTATATTACTCGGTACAATATACAGTATTCATATATTTATAATGTAATAAAACTGATACGGATTAATATGTAATCCGAAAGTATTTACGGGGTCCTGCAGCCTGTGCTGGTGCGTGCGCCCCGAACTGCCTCAGCTAGCGACATTTACATGATTGCTTTCCGGGCCATTTTCCAGGAACATTAAAAGAATCACGGAAATATGTTTCAGATAAAAAATATAAGCCAGGCGATTGTTTACATTTTTCCCGCAGAAAAACTTTTATTGGCTGAAGAAATAAAAACTTGGCCGCTTACTGAAATTTTCAATACATGATTCTACGGATTTAAACTTATTCGTTCAAGATTTTATTTTTCATAATTATTTAAAGTGGTTTATATGGAAAATAGTTATACCACTGGAATCAGCAGTCTTTTCTGAAGCTTGTAGTATAATTTGTCTCGAAACATTGTATGAAGTAACATCAGGAGCTTGAGAGAGAACAACTTACCTCGCGCTCCGAAATGATGTGTTCAGTTAGACATTTCTTCGCCAGTTGCTACATAACCTTGGCAACAGCGTAATTTCTCTGACCCGCCTAATTTCGTGGCCGCGACAATAGTTGACAAATCTATGTTTATGGATGACTCAAGTCTTAATGACAACTCAAAGGTAATCGCTATACATCAGGAGCTCACCGTACTCTTGCAACAGATGTTATGGCGCAAGGAAAAGCTGGAGAAAAGAAGAGTGACGACAGTTCTAGGAGTAGACTGGAATACTGTTGAAAATTGTCTTTTCACCAACAAGGAGAAGAGTGCTAGCGATCCCATGCACCAACCAAGAACCAAGAGAAACATTGTTCGTGTCACCGCCCAGTTCTACGATCCTCTTGGACTTTTCGCACCAGTAGGAATTGTAGCTAAATTATTCTTTCAGGATACCTGGCTCAGAGGTTTAACATGGGAAGGGTTACTACCTCTGGACAGCAAACTTCAGTTCCTGTCATCTATACACATCCCCAGATGGATCGGGATGTGGCAGACAAATCACGAATCACATGTGCATGTACTCTGTGATGCCTCTGAGAGGGCATACGGGGCAGTTATTTATGTGAGATCAACATGGGACTATATCACCCGCGCTCGCATAGTCTGAAGCAAAAACAGACTATTACCAGTGAAGAAGGTGACGCTTCCAAGATTAGAGCTGCTCGCCGCACTTATAGGAACACGCCTCCTGCGCTACTTTTGCGAGGAAGCAGGTTTCGACCTCAACAGGGCCACTCTGTGGAACGACTCTACAGTGACGTTGGGATGGATAAAAAATCACCCAAACAAATGGAATTCCTTCGTTTCCAGCCATGTAACAGAGATAATTAGCCACACAACTCCCAGCCAGTGGTGACACTGCCCCGGAAACCGCAACCCTGCAGATTATCTCAGATTATAGATGCAGAACAACTACCATCCTTAGACATGTGGTGGTGTGGTTCCTGCTGGCTTACTCACAGTGACATTTGGCCACTTGACATAACAACGGAACAACTGCCACTAACAGAGAACAAAAAGCTACCGAATGCGTTCGTGATCACCACTGCTACTACTACGAAACGTTTTCATTCCTCCCCTGAAGGGGGAGGCGGGCCTCTTAGACGGTTACGCCGTCTCTCAGGCCAGGAGAGTTGTTACGGTGAAGGAGATGTGCGGAGAAGGTGAGGGGGTAGGCGGCCGTGGCCTATACTACGAACTATCCCGGCATTCGCCTTAGTGCAGGAGAATGGAAAACCAGATCACCATTACTGAACCCGTCCTGAACGTATTAAGGTTGAGCGCTTACTGGAAACTAGCCACAGCGTGAGTATATCGATTCATCCAAGCTCTCAATGATAAAACAACCCGTTCTCACGCATTTACAGCTGCAGAACTACAAACCACACGAATATATTGGATCAAACACGTCTAGAATGAAAACTTTCCTGCTTGAACGCTTCAACCCCTTGATGGACCAAGGTGTAATCCGACTAGGCGGAACGAGCAGAAACCCCCAGTTATACTGCATAGTGAACACCACTTCACAAAACTGCTAATTAGACACACCCATATACGACTCCATCACTTACGAGTTCGCACGGCGTTAGGAGATCGACGGAAAGAATACTGGATTCTCCAAGCTAGGCGAACAAATAAGAAAGTATTCCACTCATGCCTACCATACAAGATAGCTCTAAACACTCGTTTTAGGGAGATAGAGGTTCCCTTACCACTTGATCGCGTACAACCTACACAGCCATTTTCTGTAACAGGTGTGGACTTCAAATGTGGCAGATAAGTTAAGAAATCGTACATAGTTCTGTTGACTTGTGCCTCCACTCGCTCCTTCCACCTAGAACTATCCACCGACATATCAACAGAAAATTTTCTGATGACTTTGCAAAGATTCACCGGCCGGCGTGGTATACCCCACAACACATACTCGGACAACGCACACACTTTCTCTGCAGCGAAAAAGGAACTCATGGCCCTCGAAGACGTCTTGGTAGACCCCAGTATGCATCACTACTGTGCTCACTATGGAGTCCAATGGAAATTCCTCTCGCCACGGGTGGCTTGGTGGGGAGGAATCTGGGAGAGGATGGTCGTTTCTACCAAACGATGCCTGCGTAAGATTCTAGGACGCTCGCAGCAGAACGTGGAAGGCCTGGGCACAACACTTGTCGGCGTAGAAGCCGCCCTTAACTGCAGACCGATCACCGAAGACACAAATACTGGCGATGTTTTGACTCTATCTCACTTTCTAATCGGAGAAATATTGAATAGCCATCCCGTTAGGAGTAGAACCCACCATAGTAAAAAATATTGACATTGGAATTTCAAGCGAGACAGCGAGTAGAAAATTTATGTAAATGTTGGAAAGCATAGTATCTTTTCCAGCTGCTAAGCTACCACGAGGTGAAAAGACCACTCAATCAACAGGGTTCACCAACGATCGGAGACGTTGCCATCTTCCAGGAGGACTCTAGACCACGATACGTACGGAAACGAGCGAAAATACAGGAGCTTCTCCCAGGGAGTGATGAAAAGATCCGAACAATCATCCTACGCCAGCCAGATGGCTCCAGAATCAGTTGATCGGTGCAGCTGGTCGTTCCTCTGGAAAATGACCAGGGTGAGGAGGAGATGTGACGGACTCAAGGTGATACAGCACGCTATCTAGCGGTTGTTGTAAGATATGTGTTTATGTAGAGTACGGGGTTTGTTAATAAAATGACTAGCTTGTAATAAACACGGTTACTCCACAACGTGTGTCCATATTCCTCAACAATTGCCTTAATTTAATTTAATGACTTAATTTACCTGTGCTACTCTCTACGTGTACCAAAATACAGAGCTAAATACATTAGTTATAGGGATCTGAAAAATATCGATCTACAACAACTCCAAAATGATGCGTACAGTTTACCTTGGGAAGATATAAAGCAGGTGCAGGACACAGACATGAAAGTGAGAAGATTTAACTCTCTACTCATAGGACTATATGACAAACATGCTCCAGTTAGGCAAGCTAGAGTCACTCGCTCGCCTGCACCTTGGTTAACAAACGAAATAAAAGCAACAATGGCTCGCCGTGACGCAATGTTCCGCCGATACAAGGAAACAAATAATGAATTAGATTTCGAACAATATCGTCTTTTACGTAACAGAACAAAGCAATTAATTCGCAATAGCAAATTTAATCACATTAAAAATGTAACACGGAATTTAAATGCACGTGAAACCTGGAACGAACTTCGAGCTATGGGTGTTGGAAAATGCAAAGAGCCACATATGCCAACTAAATCTCTCGATACACTTAACTCTCACTTCGTAACTAACCCAATAAAGGAATCTCAACCTCAAAATCATATCAATCTAAATAAAATAATCAGTGACCTTACAGAAAACGAAAATAATTTCTCTTTTCACTCTGTCAGTGTAAATGATGTAAAGCGTATTTTAAATTCAGTTAAGTCACAAGCTAAAGGAGCAGATAACATCCCAATAGGCTTTATAAAAAACATTATTGGCGCGGTCCTACCAATTATTACTCACATTGTAAACCACTGTCTCACCACCGGGACGTTTCCAACTGCATGGAAGGATGCTCTAGTAACCCCAGTATTAAAGCATACCGGCACCACAGCAAATGTGCCATCTGATTACCGGCCTATTTCGATTCTTCCCCCTCTCTCGAAAGTTCTTGAACGAGTTGTACACGAGCAGCTAGTAGAATTCTTAACCAGGCATTCTCTTTTTGACCCATTGCAATCTGGCTTCAGAAAGGGACACAGTACTACGACTGCACTTCTTCGGGTAACAGATGACATAAGACTAGCAATGGACAAACGGCAGGTGACGATACTGACACTCCTTGACTTTAGTAGTGCGTTCGACACGGTAAATATAGACATACTATTATCCAAGCTACGCTCTCTGCATATCGGCCCGATAGCCCTTAATTTTTTAAAGTCGTACCTTACAAATCGTCGCCAGTGCGTAGTGGTAAACAATCAAAGATCCCAATGGGCTGTAAAATCATCCGGTGTCCCTCAAGGGTTTGTTCTAGGGCCCTTACTGTTCGTCTTGCATATTAATGACGTATCTTCCACACTTCAGCATTGCAACTACCACTTATATGCTGATGATATGCAGATATACAAACACACAACTACAAACAATTTACATGAAACAGTTCAGCACATTAATTCGGATATTGAAAGGCTTACCGCCTATGCTATAAACAACCACTTACTCCTAAATCCTCGTAAAACACAAAGTATTATCATAGGAAGCTCTAAATTATTACATGTAATAAGCAATATCAATCCTCCTCCAATCATAATCAATGACATTGCTGTACCGTACCTTAAAAATGTAACTAATCTTGGAATCTCCATCAATGAGAATCTGACCTGGAATGAACACGTAACAAATGTATGTAGAAAGGTTCATGCAGCTCTATATCCCCTGAAACGTCACAAGAATTCTTTTCCTCAAAAACTTAAATTAAAATTAATCCAAGCACTACTATTCCCAATTTTAGACTACTGTGATACAGTACTAGTCAATCTAAATGCTGAACAAGCTTTGAGACTTCAGCGAGCACGAAACTCATGTATACGATATGCCTTCCAACTGCGACATGACACTCATGTTACACCATATTTCAAAACATTGGAATGGCTACGCATAAATGAACGAAGGAATTATCACCTAATGACACTTGTTTACCAAGTGCTCTCGACGAACACTCCTACTTACCTCTCTTCTAATTTTCGTTTCCTTTCCTCATTCCATGAAATTAGTACCCGTTCTGGTTCCTTACTTGAAATTCCACTAAGTCGAACCAATTCCTACAATCAATCCTTTTTAGTTACCGCATCGAGACTCTGGAATACACTCCCAATGGACATTCGGCACCTTACTTCCTCTCATAAATTCAAATCTGCCTGCAGAAAGTTTTTCCTGATAACATAAAACTGAGTTGTGTGAGTCATTGTGTGTATGTTGTGTGAATGGGTTTTCTTCATTTATTATTATTATTATTATTATTATTAATATTGTTATTAATATTGTTATTATTATTAGTATTAGTAATTATCACATTAATTGCTGTACTGATATGTAGGCCTAACTTACCGGTAGTCTTAGAATTATCTGTCTGTAGTATTATTTCTTTTTAGAATTTCTATGTCTTACTTTTATGTTTACATTTTTAAATTCTGTTTATAGTGGTTAAGTGTAAGAGAGGGCCGTGAGCCCTAACTTCGCCACAAATGTAAGTCAGGAATAAATAAATAAATAAATAAATAAATCCATCCCACAGTCTGCTTTCATTTTTATTTACCATTTTCCTCCGATCATAATTACATGTTTTAAACTCCTTCATGCCTATTTTATCAGCCATATGGTACTGCCTAATGCCCTAATTTCTATCATATTTATTTTAACTATGCCAGAAACAGCTTCGTGATCACTAACATTTATTACTTCAGTTTCCCTATAGAACCCATCTGATTTTGCAAATTCCGCGTCCAAAGTAAAGTATTCTTCCCTCTAGTTGGTTTCATCATTTTCTGATTCAGCTGTCCTTCCCAAATTGACGTATTTTATATTAGCTGGACATGCTTACTATCGTTCGCATTACCTTGAAATTTGGTAAGTTGAAATCATCCGCTACATTCACGTTCCTTTTCGTATCGTTTCCCACATAGCTGATTATCTAATCAAATAATTCCAAATCTGTGTCTGTGCCACCCTTTTCAGTCCTTACACCTCAAAAACATCAAGTTGGCTATTATCTTTAGAGATGATCCTTACACAAGTATACATTTTTAAGCTTTACTTACTGCTGGATCGTCGTGAGAGACACATCGTCACTTTAAGTTGAGTACGGTATAAATGCTTCACATGCTGCAGAATGGTTAAGCACGTGTTTCATTTTCCTGTGTAGATTTCAGGTTGCTTGATAATTGGAGATCTGAATTAATAATCATCGCAACGGAAGGAGATCTGGAACTCTTCAAATTGTTTCGACAGCAGATATTCGTGATTGAGTTCGGATTATTCTAAGTGACTAAACACAATTATCACGGCAGCTTACACGGTAGACATGACACCAGTGGAGCCTGATATGTGAGGATATTTCTGTTACACCTTCACCACGCAGCCATCCGTTCCTGAAGTGTATTTCAGAAGAAGCAGAAGGAAAATAATATGAGCCGCTGAGAGCCAAAGTGGTCTAAGTCAAGAAATGTCAGTTTTTGAGTTATACCTCTCAGTGCATTTATAATGCATGAAAATTTGTTGTGAAAAAGTGGTATAACGATAGCTCCCATGGGAGACGCTTGAGAGTGCTTGATGCATTCTTCTTATCACGCCAGAGTGGAGCACATTTACAGGAATAGTGATATAAATCAAACATCACGGCCATTATCGTTGTTATTTACGTTCTGAAATCAAAAAGTCCTTGTAACTGTGCTAGTAAGTATCAGTATTTTTTTATTTAGATTTGTAATAATCAGGTGTTAATAAAGTACCAATAGTCTTTATAAGGGAAATTCGCTCTGCATGTTGAAATTCTGGATAGTAAAGAACTCGAGAAATGAACTCCAAGTGGTTGACCATACGTTCATGCTAGGTAAAAAGGTAAACTCGTGTCCTCATCCCGAGGTGGCACTTCTTTCTTTCAAACGATCGGGATTTCGGAGTTATCGAGAGAAAATCGAGAACTGTTCAAATTTTCACTCCGGATGATTGGTGTAATACCATTCAAAAGGCAAGGAGAAAACAACCCTTTGCCGTTTATAAAATGGCTCTGAATGATTGTCTCAACAAAAGACATAGAGAAAAGTATAACATTTAGAAAGATGAACGCGAAAAATGAAAAGTTCAGTTGGCTTCATGTTCGATGGCTTCATTTTCAGAAAGGCTCTCCTCATCTCATTCTCTACAAGGAATCTCTTGACGAAGGAATCCCTTTCAAAACTTTGGACATTACTCCTTCACATCGTGTTCGTGGCCATCCTCGTTTGTCTGGTGTTCAACTCATCCCTCTCAACAACGCTGTGCGACCTAGTCTCCGAGGCTAAGAAGAGAGACATGATGATCCTTCTCCCATACATCCCTCTGGTACACCACACTTTCTTCAATCAACTGACAACTGTGAATTCGGTTCTGGAGTATGGATCTGATTATGTCGACCCATTACAAGAGGAAGATGGCATAGATAGTGAAATTGAGTAAGCTGGCATCTTCCATTGTAAAGTCTGTTTAAATTTCAGCATGATAATTTAATTTTCAGAAATGTTGACATTTGCGCAAAAACATTATTTATAATTCATGAGTGTTCGTATTGCTGAACTATTAGACCAGATTGCTTAGCTAGCATTTAAAAACAGAGCAATTATTTTAACCTAGTCTGTGAGAGAAAAGTTGTAATGCCTGCTGTACCTACGTGCAGTTCCACATCTAGGGCCTACGTACAACATTATGTTTCGTTAACAATTATTTTATAAATAAATTGCCATATTAGAGGTTAAAATACAACCTATACATTTTACTTTTACTCAACTTCACCAAAACATTTATCGGAAGAGTGGTACAACTCTTGATTTGTACCACTTTACCTTTCGATGTGAGTAGACTGCTGACAGGAAAAGTGGTACTCCAAATTTTAGGAACGATAAAAAGCAATTTACGAAACAAATAACTAAAAATGTCTTTATTAAATATAATTTTAATATATCGTCTGGATATTTCATCAAATGAATCATGAATTCTTGTAAAGCCTGAATTTACATGAAATGAAACGCGAAATCTTTAATTTCTTAGAATGGAAAAAAATTGACTTAGACCACTTTGGCTCTCAGCAGCTCGTATATATATATTATACCATGAACGCTGGGCCAAGATAAAGTCCCCCACACTTCGAACTTGAATTACGCGCTGCGCGCCGACTAAACAGCTAGCTACAGCATGAAGTTCGTATGCGACCTGGAGCTTATGACGTCACAGCCTGCCTCCCCTTGTGTCAGAAAGATTGCATCAGCCAGAGAACATTCGAAATGTTCTGCGTTTAATAACTTTCCTCCGTATGATAATTCAATTATGAGGACAACATCATCGTGTTGCCAAATATTCTGTCTCCAATTTCCACCAAGTTTGGTGCAAATCCAACGAAAGCTAAATAAGATATTAAATTAAATACAATTATTGCTATCTCCACGATTTGTGTATATACGGAGGGATAATTCCCAAGGCAGATCAGTGTGTCAATAACCACGGTCTAACCCGGACGGTCGGCTCGTAGCAGTCGCGATGGAGCTTCGAGTAACAGTTTAAGTTCTTCAGTGTCGAAAGTAGAACTTATACATTTTCTCCAGTTCTTGAGTGATAGAATTCTACTATACTGAGAACGATATAATATAACTTGTACTTACTTTACTCGTTTTCATTCCCCACCCTGCAGGGGTGGGGCGGGCCACCTAGAGGGTGACGGCCTCGCTCTGGCCAAGAGTTGCGGGCGGGTTGGGGAGGTTTGATGGATGAGGGAGGTGGGTAGGAGGATGTGAGAAATAGAGGGGATGGTAGTGGGTTGGGCCTCTTTATTGAGCTTTATTGAACGTGCTTTTCCAAAAGTTACAGAGAAGAATTTATAAACATAAACAATATTTTTCATTATTAGATAATTTTAAAGGGCTTAAGGGGTGTTTTTTTCTCTTTTTCATCCTTCGCCTGATGCTATACAAAATATTATGCTATAAATACATCTAAGAAGAAGGACGTTTGCAATACAAGAATTCGGTGGTTCTAATAGCATGCCGTTCTGAAGTGATTCTGGATCTTGTGCATTACAATGCGTCATTAAGATATGATGCTATTGTTCGATTCCCGGCCGGGTAGGGGATTTTAACCTTAATTGGTTAATTCCAATAGCATGGGGTCTGGGTGTATGTGTTGTCTTCATCATCATTTCATCCTCATCACGACGCGTAGGTCACCTACGGGTGTCAAATAGAAAGACCTGCACCTTGGCGACCCGAACCCGTCCTGGGATATCCCGGCACTGAAAGCCATACGACATTTCATTACCCGATCTTCTAATCCATGGAATGCTGTGTACAAATTAGCAGTCAAAAAAATCAGACACACATGCACTCTGCACCCACTTAAGGAAACAGATGGGAGCTATAGAACAGGTCCAGGTGACACAATGAATTTATATTATGGATTACATATTATGGATTATTATTATTATTGTTATTATTATTATTATATTATGGATTATATATTATATTATGGATCACTTTACGCATGCAGATGATGATAAAGCCGAAAGTAAGTACTTCAGAAGCATAAGAATGAAAATAATGCAACCATCTAACACAGATGATGACAGGTCATTTACAAAAAAAGAAAAAAAGGGCAATAATTGAGAGTATGGATTGCGAAAAGGTTCCAGAAGAGGATGGTGTGACACTTTACAACAAATGCCTAGAAACAGGAATAATTCCTAAAAATTGAAAAAAAAAGCCCAAATCATCCCAATAATTAAGCCAGGTAAAGAAACCTCAGAAGATATAAACAAATATCGACTACTCAGCTTATTAAATATAATGGCAAAGGTGTTAGAGAAACTGATTATAAACAGATTAATGCATCACTTAAACTTGAATAATATGCTACACGCCAATCAGTTCAGGTTCAGGCCTCAATCCCGCACAGTGGACGCAGTTATGGACGTCAAGGACTACGTAGAGGAGTCATTGAAAAATAAGGACAGCGTCGCTATGTTCAGCTTGGACGTAGAAGGCGCCGTTGATAGTGCCTGGTGGCGAGAGATACCTAACGCCTTAAAGGAATTTCGTTTTCCTAAGAAGTTCTACGGTTTGATGATAAGTTACTTAAGTGAGAGAAGATGTTCATTAACCATTATCAGCGTAGAGATAGAAAGGAATGTAAGCAGAGGATGGCCGCAAGTTTCTTGCTGCGGACCTGAAAATTAAAATTAAACTGCAAGAAATACTCTAAAGTGATTGCTTTTGCAGATGATGTCTTCGTCCTGATTAGAGGCGAAAACTCACTGAAAATTAAAAACAAATCCAATATTGAAATGTTGAAAATATCTAATTGGGCCAGAGTAAATAAACTATCTTTCAAAAATAAAACTCAACTAATGCTGGTCTAGAGCAAAAACTTAAAATTTTACGCATATATCACAACAATGAAAAAGCAAAACAGACTAATTTAATAGAATATTTGAGGATATCAATCGGCATCAGGTTGAGATTAAATACTCATATACAACATATAGATTAATAGTGTGCAAAAATTATGCACGTCTTGTCAAAGTGAGCTAAAATTAACTTGGGACTGCGTCATCTGTCATCTATCATCTACAAAGGAGCAATACTTCTATTACTCTCGTATGGAGTTTCAGTTTGGATAGATGCCTTAAATACAAATCATAATGTCAACAAACTAAAACGAGTACAGAGGGTAGTATATAAGTTACGAAAGCCTTCAGAGGATGTCACATGAAGCATTTTGCATACTAGCTGGAATGACTCCATTCAAAATTAAACTTTTAGAAATTGCAAATTATTTCAATATAATTGAAGGAAGAATTAAACAAATGAGAGATACCACTGAAATAGACTATACAAAGAATTAAAAAATTGGCCTCACCCAGCTGCAAACATAATAATACAAGTCAAAAAGAAAGGAGTACAGAAAACAGTCCAATAGATGCTCAAACAATCAGGCTGAGCAAGTTGCGGTACTGACGGACCTTGAGAAGAATATGACAGCTATGACTCTAGGCCACAGGAAATTTGGTGAATACTTCTTTAGGTTCAAAATAACAGAAGACCCTTCATGTGTGTGTCTGGTAAAGAATCTGCTGTAATGCACACGGACAGTAAAATAACCTTGGATCTTCTACGAAACAACCGCAAGCACAATACATTGATAGAAGAAATACGAAGTATTTTATGATATCATCAGCAAGAAAATTGGATCATACATTTTACATGGATCAAGGTTCATGTTGGCAATGAAGGAAATGCACTTGCAGACTATTTGGTCAAAGAAACTCCAAACAACCTGGACTTAGAAATGGTTTACATTCGAACGCATATCTGTACAATCAAACAAGACCTGAAGGAAGAAAGCATTCGATTGTGGGAAAGCGAGTGGGAGAATACTACAAACGGATGCATGACAAAATCATACTTTCCTAATATACGGAGTAGACTGAAAATTGAACTAAACCTAAGTCATAATTTGACAGCTATGACAACGGCCACGGAAAATTGATGAGTACTTCCTTAGATTCAAAATAACAGAAGACCCTACATGTGTGTGTAGTGAAACAAATCATCAAACAGTGGACCATATTTCTTGGGAGTGTAAATTACTCAACTCTGCGCGAAGTGAACTTCGTAGAAGTATTATAAAGTCAGTGGGCCATTGGCCGGTGGATAAATACGAACTCGTGGACAAATACCTAAAGGATTTTTATAAATTTGTAAACAAAATAAATGTTGAAATCTTACAGCGAGATAGCAGTTAACTGTAATATTGACAAAAGTATTACGTAAATAATTGATTAATTAGTTCTGTCATTATGTATATATAAGAATGTCGTATTACTTTCTGTGTCTGAGCATGCTTTTAATACATGATTAAAATACCATAAATACATACATTATAGAAAGTTATGCCTTCTGCGTTCAGTCTGTAAACCTCTGTGAATTTACCAAACGCCTCCACAGTCCTCCATTTGCAACTTTCTCTGTGAAATAATTGAGTTCCATTCCTCTTATCTTTAAATTCTTAGGCTACAAACAAAGTCTAACCATCGTCGTTCTGGTCTTCCTCTACCATTAATTATTTTCCGAGGTAACCTATCCTCCTCAATTCGCCTCAGATGATCCCCACCGCCGAAGCCTGTTTGTGCGTACAGCTTCATCCTCTCTTATGGTTTGTGGTGTGGGTTCCTGCAATCATGTCGTAGATCGTGAGCCATGGGCAACGGCTGAGTGGCCTAGTAAGTGTCCCTGAGAGTCAGGATACTAGTTAGTTGTTGTGGAAAGGGAGTGGGCAAACCGAACATACAGTACCTGCGTCATGGCTCCCCTTGTTCTTAGGCATCTTGGACTATACTATCCACCCTTCAGAAGAGAGATTCTCACTGGGACTATGTGTAAGTAGACCAGCAACCTGCTTCACAGAATCTATCAAGCTCACAACATTTTAAACAAGCTTCCGACGTATGGGAATTACGGTTTCTCATTTCCATTTGACAGACGTGGGACTAGTTGGAAACAGCTTGGCGAACAAAATTGAATTCGATGGCGATCTGTCAATAATAACTGGGCTTATAGAAAATGAAAGTGGAACTGACTGAGTCAGCAAAGAAGATATGTCTGGATGTGTTAGGAGATAATCAGGTAAGGAGAAATAACGAGGAAGATATAGGAACAATAAAATACGACGGAAGAATTATTGAAAAGGGTAGGTAGTTTTCACACTTGGCTGAGAATTTTCAATGATAATGAGGTGGAGGATTTGATTTTCGTGCCTCGCACTCCACCAATCGGATTTTTCATTCTCATGCTTGTCTGTTAAAACTAATTTCAGGTAAGAGATAGAAACTCTGCCTTCAGATAATCTCAAGTTATCATTACAAATACACACATGATAACAAAAATAAGCAGAGTCCTTCATAACAAGTATATGTACTCGACGCTGATGAAACTTCAGTGTCTGCTGGTTGGTGTAAACGTTAGATGCTTACATATTATACAACTTACAGTGAATTCCATGGTTCCATGATTAACTACCTGTTGCAGATATCATGAATAAAATTAACCTACTGCGTGTCATCGTGTGCTCTTACCGTCTGCTGCAGTAATTCAATTAGGTAGGGTTACCACTGGAGCATCAGGCGTAATAAAACGTGAGTGGACAGTACTTTTAGTCTAATTTGTTGTATGCACTGGGATGAATTCACTTCATCTAGCAAAGAGAACCCATTATGTATTATTATGCGTAAATGGGTAAGGTCATTCAGTGGACATTCTTGGTTATGACAATACTTCGGAAGAGGTTTTATTCATGTTTCTCCTAACATTATATTATTATTCTTATCATCATTATTATTTCATATTTTAATATTTCTGAAAGGTAACTGCCGTGTAAAATATACATCAAATTCAAGAGACTAGATGTCGAGTTGTAGATGAGTTATTGAAAGGCATAAGAACCTAAATACATCGTACGGGTAGAGAGAGATATTCAATGGTTTTTGTATGCCAGTACAACTGAGTTTATTTGATCATTTGAAAATACTACATTAATATCAGTTTTGCGAAAAGAAATACGTTTACAAATCAATTTTTATATTTTGTAACCAGTTAACAACATTACGAGTAACATCCTGAGCCATTAGCGCTTTCAGGATATAAATGCAAAAGACAGCGTTCAATAATATGCTCAATGGTTTGCTCTTCCCCACTACTGCAGAGTCCCCCCACACTTATGAGAACCGAGCTCGATAGTTGCAGTCGCTTAAGTGCGGCCAGTATCCAGTAATCGGGAGATAGTGGTTCGAACCCCACTGTCGGCAGCCCTAAAGATGGTTTTCCGTGGTTTCCTATTTTCACACCAGGCAAAATCTGGAGCTGTACCTTAATTAAGGCCACGGCCACTTCCTTCCCATTCCTAGGCCTTTCCCATCCCATCGTTGCCGTAAGACATATCTGTGTCGGTGCGACGTAAATCAAATAGCAAAAACACTTATGAGAAAGGTGTGGTAGTTTGATCCACTGTGCTCGGTTCTCAGTGTGTAGATACGGGATGAGAGCACCAGTCATAAAATAAAACTTCACCATCGGAGCCGACAAGATCGCACCAAAGCAAGAACGCAACGGTGACACTGACTGAAACCAACGGTGTGTTTGTGTTTGGATCTGATTTCTCGGCATGGTTCTCAAGCCATTCTTAAGTTACGTGCAGATTTAGCAACAGTGCCGTGAAAAGCGCATTTGAATTCTCCGCGAAGCAGCAGTGAGGTTAGCGATGTTCCCTTGTCCGAAAAAGTGAGGTTAGGCTCTGTCAAGGTGACAGCTGTCAAAAGCACGTGGCTTTGTTTACAAACAAGACCACGTGGTCATGACTTCACGGTCAGGTGGTCATGACATCAAGGGGTCAATGACCTTGTCCGGGGTCAATGACCTCGCGGGAAAATCCTGATGCAGCTCCCATTGTTTTAGTACCACCACAGCTCATACTACTATAAAATAATCTAAGCTACAGGAATAATTGCCATCAAATTCGCGCAATAATAGTATGTGGGCGTATTCAAACGAGAGTGATTCCCCCTCCATTTCTTAAGGCTAAACAAAAATTATTATTATTATTATTATTAGCAGGTGATACAATGACAACGGTGCGAGATATCGAATCATTTCTTTCAAATTATTTATCAGTTTGACCAACATTCTAACACTCATATACCCGGTTCACGTTGTTTACGACCACTGCGTATATCATAAATATCAAGCAAGAGTATTGATAAAGGATATATTTTTCACAAGTTCGCAATCACAGATGTGAAAGGTGTGAAAGCCAATGAACAGATCATCTATCACGTCTTCTATCTTGCTTTTGAACGCACGGAGAGGCCGTTCAAAGGCTACATGGCTTACCGTCTGCTTTTCTTCACCGCATTCACACCGAGGTGAGTCCTTCCATAGCTATCTGAAAAGAGTCGTAAGACATCCGCCATAAGCAGTCCTCGAGTTATATTCCTTGCCCACAGTTTCCGAGACGGTAAGTTTTGTTCACTCAAGATCGCTCGAGGTAAGCAGATATCAGTTGTAAGATTGTAAATAGCTATTTAAAGCAGGGCCTCTCAGGGTGTATGCCCTAGTGCACTGCACGGTGCAAGGTGCAGGAGACGACTTCACTAGGTTGACCAGAGTGCACCCCCCTCCTCTTTCCCTACATCTGTCTCACCCGTTCGGCCTGTCTCCGCCTTCTTCACGTTCCCCGCTGATCCTCCCCTCACTGGGAAATATTTATGTGCGGTGAGTGAAGACACTCTGTTGTATGGAACAACATTACCGGTGTTAAAAAACTCTTCTTTCAGTTTGGTTTGAGCATACAATTTATCTTCTCTAGCTCTTCTTTTCCTATTTCTTTGCAATTACATCGGTAATGTCCGGAACAAGGGATCGGCTGACAGCAATTCTGAGAGCGCTCTTTAAATTATAAACTCGCACGCAATCTAGTTTTCGTACAAGTCAAAACAGAAAAAAACCTTTAACGTATGCATGTGGAACGAAACATAAAAATATTCTTAGCTGCTTTTCGATGCAACTTAGGAAAATCTTCCTTCGAGAATTTCTCGTAGAATTCGAACAAAGCCTTTGTATTAAAAAACAGATCCTTTTGATGATAAAGTGATTATTGTTCCACCGATTAAGCATTTGGCTTTATCGTCATGACTGAGAAAAAGTACGAAAGTTCCCAGTTCGATTGAAATGGACTTTCGGAAGTCTTTCCTTTCTTCAGAACAAGTTGCTCCATTATTACGTTGTTGTCTTGCACTTATCTGTTTCACTGATAAAAAAGCCGTCTATCACTGAACGCTTCGTCGCCTTCAGCACACTACACCACCCGAGTCAAGCCGAGTTGAGCCGAATCGGGCCGATGCATAGTGCATGGAGTCTCTGCGCCTCGATTTGCACGCGTGAGATTTTGGGCGTTTGAGAAGTTATCATGTTTTGAAGTCACAAGAAGGCTGGTGCCAACTAATATGTTTGCTTGAGGCAATAGCTACTTCCTTGAATTGGCAATTTATCTGTTATCTTATGTAAGTCATACTGGAGCCGGCACTATTAGGTTCCTAAACTAACATCCTATTCATGTGACTCAAATATGTTATTCTCATACTTGTTACCGGTATTCATTCTTTAGTGATAATTGGTTTTATCTGTTAGTATAAAAGCGGGCTCCGCATATCTGTCGGCGCTCACAACATAGGTTAAGTCTTAGCTGTAAGACCACCAGGTCTTTTCTTCCTGAGAATAACACATTGTCAAAACTTGAGGATTCTTTCTCTACTTAGTCAGTAACGACGCAGAACCGTTCATTTTTTCACTACCTGTATCCACTAATTTCATAAGCCCGTCTTCTGACACTCTTGTCTTTTAAAGTTCTTTTTGAAAATTCCTTTGTTTTTTAAAGAAATATTGCCAGTGGTAATATTAGGTGACTCGCTCTGTACATTACAGCCAGATCCTACCGTATATGATAGATACGTTTGCCACCATATTCAATACATTCCATGCATGGGCGCCCGCAAGGGGGGCAAGGGGGGCAAGGGGGGCAAGGGGGGCACTTGCCCCCCCTGGAATTCTAAAGATGTTGACGTTCAATTGTTTAATATCATACCAGATTATTTCGTAAACTGAAATTACTGACAGTCATCTAGCATATGTTATAACTGGAAGTTTCTGTAAACAATTTAATGTTGCTGACGTTATATTGGTTTTTATATTCAAGAAAATTGTTAATGTGCCCCCCCCCCGGAAAAGATCCTGCGAGCGCCCATGATTCCATGCAACCGTCATACATAGAATGGCAAACTTTCGATAGCAAACGTAGGTTTTCGTTTACATCATCAAATTTCTACCAAAATTGTAACAAGAAAATTCTCTCTTGATTAGCCCTTAGCTGTAAGACCACCAGGTCTTTTCTTCCTGGGAATAAAACATTGTCAAAACTTGAGGATTCTTTCTCTACTTAGTCAGTAACGACGCAGCGACGGTCAACCTGAGAGGACCGTATAGTAGTTCAAAACTATAAAACTTAACTGGGGTACCGTCGCCAGATAGGCCACGATCTGATTGGGAGGTGAGTGACAACTTCTACATGCCGATTGGCCAGCTACCTATCCGTCCAAACTGCTGTGACTGATTGGCCGAGGGGAAGCCGCCCAACCCTTCACTGCAGACCGAGGATGCTGAAATTGCTGTTCATCTTTTCAAGCCTGTAAGTGAATAACCAACAAGTATGACATGTGCTATTTATAAATAAATGCCAAAGGTTAACTGTTCACATTTTAGAAATATTATTCTGTGAGCCCAAGTTCAGAATAGCCTGGTTCATTTAAATTTCTTTTTTTTTTTTTTTTTTTTTTTTTTTTTGCTAGGGGCTTTACGTCGCACCGACACAGATAGGTCTTATGGCGACGATATTAAATTTTTTAAATCTAAAGTTCAATCAAATTCAATTAATTTAAAAAACAATGACACTGAAGCACTCTTTTTGGAGTTCAATCTAGGGAGAAAGCAACAATTTAAACCTCTAAAGCGCTCTTATTCGGATACGTCTGAGAGAGTAGCCACAGCCCCAAGAATAAACGATAATAATAATAATAATATTATTATTATTATTATTATTATTATTATTATTATTATTATTATTATTATTATTATTTTTAGTTACGCTTAAGGAATGGAGGGAGAATCACTCTCTAAGTTTGAATACGCTCACATACAATTATTGCCTGAATTTGATGGTAATTATTCCTGTCGATTAGATTATTTTATTGGTAGGTGCGACTCATTTTCGAATAATTTCAGAAGAGTAGCAACAGTCCCTCATTGGGTTTTAATTAACGATTTCTTATTCAATGTAGTGAAATCAAAACTGAAAGAAGAAGCACGAAGTATACTAGACTTAGATGCTAACACTAATTATGACAGATTCAAGGAAAAGCCTGTCACAAAATACGGAGATGTTATTCTCAGATGCAAGAGCCTCTGTAAGTTTAAATACAGAGATGAGATTATAGACCTAAAACTGAGAGAAATAGAAGATATAGGTCTAAGCACATTTAAAGCCGGTATATTAGAACCATACATAGCATAATAACCCTACGCTCATGTACCAGATTTAAGCCACGCACTTAGAATTTGCATATCTTACGATAACCATGGAGCACACGGGAGATATATGGATCAATTAAGAGGAGTACATAAGCAATTTCTCCACAAACCCATTCCTAAACACTTGCCTAACAACTTCAGTAACTCTAATCACAATCAATTCACACCTCAAAGTTTCTTGCCGAGTAACATACCTCAATTTCCACATTACCCACCGCCACAGAACGCACAAAATCAACCCAACAGTCAGATTAGACAAGGTTGGCCCAATACGCCACCGCAAATCCCACAACAGAGAAACACGATACCCATGAAGCCATCACTACCGACGAATCGCCCTTACCTACTCCAAATAATATTCGAAGACGTTTCGCCCCACCAAATCGAAACTTTCCAAGAACCATTTCAGGTGTCTTCACAATCAGAGGTAACTTAAATTCTCACGCGGAATTAATTGAAAACCCTCAGCACACAGAATTTGAAAACTGTCAACCTGAAATCCTACATGCCGAAGAATTGGAACAAGCTTTCCAATACAACTACGACTCATATTTCGAGCCAGTGGAATAATGATTAATATCCCTGGCCTGGGGACTGGGTTTTTGTTACGTCCTTAATTTTCCTTTCCTCACACACAACATTCTACACTACCGAAATTCCAATTACACCCAGGTTCATACAATATGGTGCCAGTAGCGGCAAAATACCCACATGGGTCGACGCCCCGAACAAATAGCGTTTAAAAGCAAGAAAAAACGTAGATCAAGACGATTTAGATAACTTGTGAAAAAATAAAATCACTAAAAAGTAATACTAAGGAAATAAAACACATTAATAATCTTGTATCATTTAGTAATTCTATTTCTAACAAATTTTACGAGGAAATTAACCATGTCAACCTCAATTTGGGTATATTTAAAAATAATTTAGAGAAGGAAGACTTCGAAATAAGCACATTAGAACAACATCAGTACATGTTAATATGTGTAAACACCTTCAGCATTTCTTTCAGTGATATCACCAATGTATAACTGTTTTCTCAAGATGATTTAACAAGCATTGTAAAACATCTGTATTCAATGTATTCCACAAAATTCCTAATACACACCTGTATGAAAATCTAAAATTCACCAAAGATTGACGTACAGCTCAATGAAACCATGAGAGTTGTTACTGGTACAGCGAGATCCACTCCTACTCATTGGCTGCCTGTTTTAGCAAACATTGCTCCTCCAGATGTGACGAGAAAAGCAGCGAAAGTACAGTTCCTCAAGAAGACCTTTGCACACAGGAACTCACTCTTGTTCAATGCCTTACGAGATCCACCTGTGATGAGGTTAAAATCCCGGAATCCACTCTGGACTGATCTACACTCCTATGAAAAATTCAGTGTAACAGCAGAATGGAGACAGCGATGGGAACAATGTCCACCCACCAACGCCTTTCTGATTAAAGACCCAACGAAGAAAGTGCCAGGTTTCGATCTTCCTCGACTTGAGTGGTCAAAACTGAACCGTTTCAGAACAGGCCACGGCAGGTTCCGATATATGATGAAAAAGTGGGGATATTGTGAAAATGCTACGTGTGAATGTGTTGCTGAGAAGCAGACATTGCTTCATGTTGTTGAGAGCTGTCCACTATCAGCATTTAAGGACGGTTTACGGGCTCTGCATGGATTGACAGCAACTGCAGTGGACTGGTTGTCGAAGCTGGACATTCTAGTTTAATTACTTCTATTTTAATTTATATGTTCATTGTATATTTTTATACATTATGCTTGTAAATGCCATACGATAATAATAATAATAATAATAATAATAATAATAATAATAATAATAATAATAATAATAATAATAATCATAATAATAATAATAATAATAATAAGTGATTCCAATGTTCTGTTGGAGGCAAAGGTGTTCTTAGTAGATCTCACAGTTTGAAGAAAATTAACAAGAGCTGTATGAGAAGGTGAACCTCTACGAAGAGCCTGAGAAGGGATGAATGCATTTAGTGCATCAGCAACAATATTTATATTAATGGTAAATGTTTCAGTGTCCTCACTACCTTGTAATTCTGCCAGTTCCATTTCTCGATAAAATTTCATACCTTTGGCAACACTGTCACTAAAATGTTGGAAGGCAAGCCTAGCATTCATTCCCTGGAACGATGATGGGTCTAAATGAGCAACTGCCAGCTTGGGGCGGGTTCTCAGCCCAGCATATCCTGATAGACCTTCTTTCAACAGTTCCCTATAGAAATTGAAATTAATGATTCTGTCGTTATAGTGAAGTTCTACTTTATCATGAAAGTGGTTTCTTATGCATTTCAATACATGCACGAAGTCAGAGAAAGCCCAGATCTTTCTCTTAGTGTTAATGATGTGAGGTTGTAGAGAACTTGTCTTGCCACTGATTCCTAACGATTTCCAGGCCTTTTTATTTGTCTGACTAATATCACAAGTAAATCGAACCACCTTCTTCCCAGCCTCTTCTAACTGCAAAACCATCTGTATTAGAATTTTTGCGAGAATGTCTCCTGGAGTAGCATTTATGCATGCATAAACAGTAACTGGTTGCACCAATTATGCATAAAAGATACGAACATGAACACTAGTGCAAGCAAGTTCTTCTGGAGGTCTGGCGTGTGTTCACCTAAATCAACTAATCCATCTGCTTTATGGGAACAACTATTGAACTGGATTTCTTCTCTTAGCTTAACATAAAAAATAACAACACAATAACGTGAATTATCATTTTCATCCTTAAGAAAATCTGAAATAGCATTAATGCTATGCTAATTAACACCATAAGGACACTTAAGCCGTTTACAAAGTTTGTTCAAGTGATTTTCTGAGGGCAGAGGCAAGAGGTCATGTCGCCGACAATGACGGAATCCTTTCGGTGATTTTATTCTCAACAATAAACTTTCTAAAATGAATTCATTGCGGTACCTCATTCCATTAGAAGATTTCACCTGGCATTACTTAAGCATGGTAAGGTGTTTGTTATCTCTATAATTAAATTCCTGTGTACTTCTAACCTGCTTCTCCAGTAAATTAATTCTCAATTTTGCTGAGTCTAGACTGGATCAAGCTCGAATTAAATTTCGATTAGCAATTTTAGGTGCCTTTTGAGCGACAATATCGTCTTTTCGGCAACAGAAAGCACACTAGAATAACCCAAATTTTGATCAACATTAGACTGATCTTTTAATTCTCCATTCGCTGCTACACCACCCTCTTCAATCTTCTTTCTTCTTCTTCTAGTGGTGTCTAGATTCGTTTTCCTGTTGGGAGTTTCACGGGACTCTCATTTGAAATTTATTTCGGCAAATTAGGGAAAATGTGAGGCACTGCTCCTGGACGTAATTTCCATCTCACACGAAACATAACCACTTTTTTACCATTCACTATAAAGTTATCTTATTTTACTATCAAATCATCAGAGAAATGAACTTGACAAATTCTACTATTACGCCTTACTCTGGCCCATTTTTCAAATTTACTTCTATTCTTCGGCGGTGAAAATAATCTTATATCACTAACTACTCTACCATAGGCTGACTTACAGCCAGACACAAACAGTACGGCACGTCGAACTATTAATTTAATCAGGCCACATAACACATGTGCTTTAAAGTGCACAACACACAATTAACTGAGTTTAGGAACTGAAAGCAAAGAAAATTCAACTTATTGACTTGAAATACCTCGCACAATAACATATCCCGCACTTTCCTACACATGGTTTGCCGGTGTACTGAAGCACGTGTTGGACACTGTCGTTTGCAGTGCTCCCAGTGGCGGGTCCACAAACTACCACGCTATAACGGTTGAGTCATCACACTTGGTTCTTCTATTCTTCATGATTATAGTACTGTAATCTGAAGTGTAAACTGTGTTCGTACCATTACGTCGAGATAGATTTTGTCTGCATAAATACAGAAAACTGATACAGGGTCTCGAACGCAGGAATCCACCACAATATTATTTTGAGTCGCATAAACTGTAGCAGTGAACATACCAGAGTCTGCCGTGAAGTAACTTTGCTTGTATGAAATAGGAGGTGGAATTCGCTATTTTCATAAACAGGTCATACTGAAACTATGTTAATGAACATATAGCTCACTTACCGTGAAGGATGATTCATAATTTTTGAAACGGCTAGTGCAATATTAGAATTGCCAGTATCGACGCAAAATAACTGTGACTGGTGAAGCCGGATTATCAGTGAACGTGGTGTTGTTAGTCTTTTTCCAGTGCTTACGAACCCAGAAGTCATGAAGACATCCAGAAGGGACGTAGGATTGTTGGAACCCATAGCCTGCGACCGCATCATTATGGAGTAAACAACGCCAGGAGCCCTCCGAGGACAACCCGACATGATGTTGAGTACAATAATTTGATTTTTTGCGAATGCGGGGTATTTCCTTTTCTTGTAAATATTTAGATAATATTAGGATAGAATTAGAATAATATGATGAATTTAGATTTCAAATAGGAAATAGCTTGGAGTGGTCAATAAGGATATTATTTTAATCATGTTAGCTTAGTTGGGAGTGGAGAGTAGAGAGGCAGATTTAATTTCTAGGACCTTAACTTTATCCATATTAATGCATGCGCATGAGGACAATTTTTAATGCTTGAGAGTGCTTTAGAGAGGGAGAAAAATTAATGTTGTTGTTAACTTAACGTAGTATTCATTATGTTTTATAATAGCATGATGGCAGGGTCCTCACAATTCCTGTTGAATGTATAAATGCAGGAATTAACGTTAAATCTCTTTGTAGTTTTGCATGATTAGAGATAGTATTGGCTGTAAATCTGTGTGCGAAGATGCGGCGTGCCTTGGACCCGAAGCACCACTCACCTCCATGTAGTTAGGGCCCCTTTTCTTTTGACTAGTTGAGTTTAAATTCTTTTATTTATTTAAAGTTACTTTACATTTGCATATATTTGAATTTGAGTAATGATATTCTTTTGTGTGCGAGGAAAACCGTAGGGAAATCGCCAATGCTACATCCTGCACAAGCCTTCTGTGAATAAGAGATGAGAATAATGATGAGACGTCGAGATATAGTAATGTGTATGAAGAGTGCAGAAGATGCACTGATAATGATATAATGGTGCAGTTGAACTGAAGTAAATAGCCGGAAAGATGCCTTGAGAATACGTTTTATTGTTGTGAGACTTGGTTTAAAGACGAGGATCTCTGCCTGATCGAGGGAGAGCCCGGCCCGATGATTTATGACTGAAGGCACGGAGAATGAACGAGGTTTGTGTTTAAAGGGATACAGTGCTGACGAAGGTCTAGATGCCAGATACAAATGCTGGGTTCTCACACAAACACAGCTCGGAATAGAAGAGGCAATGATAATTGTTTCCTCATTTGCAATAACAAAGATTTTTATAAATCGATGTCATATTTATCATTTATTTACCTTATCGAGGCGTTAGTTAGGGATTTACAGGATCCTCTGCTGATGGTGCAATTGAGGCCACCAGTTCGAGTCCTAGGGCACATGAGGGATTACCACTCACACATTAACTTGCTTTCTCCAAGAATACAGCCAGTGTTTTTTGTTATATGTAATTTTATTTCAGGATTTTTGTGGATTCAAGTGTATTTTAATATGTAAGTATTTGTTTCTATTTTGGATATGACTTCATGAGTTCCTTTTATTGTGTTTATTGGTGAGAAGAGGGTTCTTTCCCTCCTGTTCTAGTGCTATCGGTATTCGTATTTGGAGAGATGAGGGTTCACTCCAAGATCCGTCAGTTACTAATGGATTGTAGTGTCATAATCATACGGGTAGTGTTATAGATTTTCTTCACCTCACATTTTGTTTGTGATTTGATAGGGTTATATTTTAATTAGACGACCACTCTGAGGCTAATTCCAGATTAATTAAGGTGTTGTGTTTATCATGTAAACTTTTAATATTGTGTAACGATATGATTTTTAAAAGTTATTATACTAGGATTAGGAATTGCGTACTCAACATCAAGTAATCAAAAGAAGGGTTGAACAATACATTAATCAAGAATCGAAAGCCAACGTAATAACAAATTAATAATTAATAATTGTGAAATATGTCATCAGTTTTCAGTAGGATTTTACAACGGGATATTGATCTACAGGACTTTATTAAATGTAAATGATTTATCAGTGTTAAATATGATTAATTATCCAGGGTTATCATGCGTTTGTTTATGTGGTTTTAAAAGGAGTCATTAAATTCTTTAAAAGTTTTAATGCTTATCATTTGCCAAGAAAATGCATGCTAGATTTCCTCCATTTGTTTAAGTCTGTAAGTTAGATGTTAAGTTAGTTTATGTTAGCCGCGGACGGTGTTCATATCTCGGAACGGAGGAGGTGCGGTAGACCTCGCACTGTCGTAAGGGCATTTGTTAGCTCATGAGTTCGGATTATATTTGAGAATCCAGATGGTATGGCATTTGTCTCTAGACGGAAAAGGTCCCTTGACTATCGATCTGGCGTGGTTCCATGTGATCATGACCCATTCGGGAAAAATTTCGCCGTCACATGGTCCCATGAGCTATAGGGGTTGGTGGGAAAGGTCCCAGTATCATTATATGTAGAAAAAGACTGTATAAAATGTGTGAAAAATTGTATGTAATATATAAAAGAAGAAAATTAGGAGTTACTGAAGGCAGTAACAAAAATCTAATAGGCGAGGAGTTATATTCTCTGCTCGCAGGTTCCGAGACGGTAAGTTCTGTTCACTCAAGACCGCTCGAGGAAAGCAGATATTAGTTGTAAGATTGTAAATAGGTATTTAAAGTTATCATGTTTTCAAGTCACAAGGAGGCTGGCGCCAACTAATGTGTTTGCTTGAGGCAATAACTACTTCCTTGTACTGACAATTTATCTGTTATCTTATGTAAGTCATACTGGAGCCGGCGCTAATTGGGTCCTAAACTAACATCCTGTTCATGTGACTCAAATATGAATTTCGTATACTTGTTATTCATTCCTTAATGATAATTGAGTGTTATCTGTTAGTATAAAAGCGAGTTCCGCATATCTGTTGGCGCTCACAACCTAGGTTAAGTTTTAGCTGTAAGACCACAAGGGTTTTTCTTCTTGAGAATAAAACATTATCAAAACTTGAGGATTCTTTCTCTACATAGTCTGTAACGACGCAGACACGGACGAACCTTTCTCTACATAGTCTGTAACGACGCAGACACGGACGAACCTGAGAGGACCATACAGTAGTTAAAAACTACAAAACATAACTCTCTCTCCATTTAGTGTCCTCCATTACCATCCAGACAGAATACAGCCGACCACTGACATGCGGTGATGTGATTGAGAGGTAGAAGGAACCGTTGTTGCTACTGTCGCTTCCACTCAACTGATACGCTGAAAGAGTCGTCCTTTAGGTTAAGTGCAGTTCACCAAGATGTTGGTCTTAATTTTGTCTTTTGACAGAGGTCACTGCTGTTCCTGTACTAATAAGATGATGATTGTTTTCTTACAGATTTTCAACAGCGATTTGTTTCTCTTTAAGGATGGTTGAGCTATGTTATTCAAGACAGGTAATCGATGAATGTTTGTAGGGCGAATGCATCCTGTTATGATGCGCATTGCCTGGTTTAGCTAGATGTCTATCACTTTGGTGTAAGCTCTGTTAAACCAACCCTTATTACAATTTAAATAGTCTATATCAGCATACATTGAATTAACTGAATCCAAAACCAGTTTTCGGAATCTTTCGGCTAATTCTTGATCAAATTTCGAAAACAAAATATTTTGCAGGTTGAGCCGTCGGTCCGACGCCAACCTCCAGAAATGCTGGAGGACCGATGGTTTCTATCAGTGTTTCCTCCCTTAGCTGGTGGGTCCCCAGTTCAAAGCGTCGGAAACTCGCTTTTCCGCCCGTACATGACTTAGCCGTCTGTGTGGACGTTGCCCAGGGATCATCATGGCGTGGACATCGGACTTAGGAATAAACAGCATTTCCTAAGTTTTGACAACAGACTTCCACTTTCACCAACAGGACCATATACTACTCCGTTGATCCCCTACTGAGTGGACTCAGGATCTCTTATTCATAACGTAAAAAGTAACAGACATGAAAGTAACGAGAACGATTGCTGGTACATACAGGTGTGAAGAATGGCAAGACCGAGCGAATTCGCAGTGCGGCTAGGGTCACGCAGCTGTGAGCTTGCATTCGGTAGATAGTGGCTTCGAACCCCACAGTCGGCAGGCCCTGATGTTCTTCCGTGGTTTCCCGTTTTTACTTCAGGAAAATGTTGAGGCTGTACCTTGATTAAGACCACGACCGCTTCCTTCCCACTCCTAGTCTGTTCCTCTCCCATCGTCGCCATGAGACATAACTGTGTCGTTGCATCGTAAGGCAAAGAGTAAAACCAAGGAAAAGGAAGAAAGAAGGAAGGTTTTTTCGGTCCCCGACACGAGGAGTCGTGATATCCGTAAGTGTTTGTCTGTGTGCATAAGTGCGATGCCCAGCGAAATCTGCGGCACGCAGAGATCTGACATTTTTAACACAGGCGTATTCATACATGATTTATTATATAGTTATAGACCTGCATTATTTATTTATTTATTTATTTATTTATTTATTATGCTTTTGTAGGTGAAGGTAGGGCCCCTCGGCCCTCACTTACAGTTAGCCACTGTAGCGGGAGCGGATATTACAGTAAATATGATAAGTATATGGTAAATAATCTACACAATAATACAGTACACTTTTCTAACTCACAGTCCACTTACCGAGTCATGCAAATTAGTCAGCTGCATTCAGCAGGTAGTCCCGGTGGTGGTGGTGATTATTATTTTAAGAGGAAGTACAACTAGGCAACCATCCTCTATATAACACTAATCAGAGAGAAAAATGGAAGGGGTCCGACACTTCGAAAAATGAAGGTATCGGCCAAAGGAAGACAAGGGCCACGAAGGGCATGAACATGAAAGACTCCCTATGCCTCCATAAGTAATACCGTCGGGGTCGAAAAAAACAAGAGTTGACCAAGTGAGGTAGGATAGGATAGATGAAAGCGAGGAGCCTGGCACAAGCAAGTGGAAGTAATTTCAGGACACAGGTAAGGGCCCCGTGGTAGCCATCCCACGCTCCAAAGTTCAAAGCCCCTGGGGCCCCTTTTAGTCGCCTCTTACGACAGGCAGGGGATACCGTGGGTGTTATTCTACCGCCCCCACCCACAGGGGGAGGGTAGTCCCGGCAAGCGGTCTTAAATTTAGGTAAAGAAGTGCTATCTCTGGCACGTACAGGCAGGGAATTCTAAAGTCTCGAACCCGTCACAACAAACTAATTGTTAAACATAGAGGTTCGGTGAACAGGAACAGGAATAGGAGGGGAGGAACCAGAGCCGGTATTACTGTATTGAAATGAGGACAATATAATATTAGTATTTATCGTCTTATTTATTTATTTATTTATTTATTTATTTCATATTTGCCCGATATTCATTTCTTTCATTTAACATTTTAGGCAATACGAGGATTTCGCTATACCAGCAATAGCACGTGAACCGTATTTTCAGTCAAGGTGCCATTATAAATCCATGGCATGGGAAGCCAATTTTAATCCCCGATACGATAAGCCATATTCAGTCCGTGATATCCGGAAGTGTCTGTGTGTTTATGTGTGCGATGCCCAACCAAATCTACGACAAGGAGAGGCCTAAAAATTTAACGTACGGAGGGACAACATTTCACCGATCATGCATGGCTGAGTCAAAGAACAATTCTTGCTAAAGAAATGAAGCTGTCAGCGTCATCAACAAGCAACTTTCCCAAGTATTATCCGGTGTTCTACAAATTTACAAGTCCATCGACACGACATATAAAACAGACGAGGCTGTCAAACTACGCGTCAGACCTTTTGAACAACTTGGAGTCACCTGGTGTACCCTCGAACATCTTGAAGCGGACGATTGCGACACCGATATTCCTTTTAGGAATATGAATCCTCCTTTCTTGACGGTTTTCAGTCAAGAAACCGATTATTGAAGCCACCATCATGATTGAACATGCCGTGGGCGAAGTAATATTCATTCCTCTGATTCAAATCCTCCCTTCCGGTAATCCGTTTCAATTCAGACGTCTGCAGTTTCCCCTATGTTGGAGTTTCGCTTTGTGCATTAGCAAGGCACAAGTAAAATCGCTTAAAGTTGTAGGACTCGATCTTCGGAAACCATCATTCTCCCATGGTCAATTGTACGTGGGTCGTTCAAGAATTGAAAAGGCAGACACACTACACGTTTTAACTCCAAATGGAAGGGTACTTAATATAGTTTATCCGGAAGATCTATAAGGAAAATATAGTTTGTCTTTTATATCTTTTATATCGTATTGATATTATTTGTACCATCCACCAATCCAGTATCTTAAGCATTGAAAGTAACAACATAATTAAAAGTAAAATAATGCAATGCATGCAATTTATGCAAAACGACGTGTTTCTATAAAAAAAATATTTTGCTTTAAATAACTGGTTTAAAACATATAATCCTAACGGTTAAATTAATAAGCGTGGATGAAGCCGCTGGTACATGCTAGTAGTGAATATAATATGCATTCCATAAATTTGTTATTAAAATAGAGTTCTTAATAGGACGTACGTCTGAATAAAGCTAAATTTTTATCACTCAGTAATACTTCACTTCTCTCAGCAACAAGATGGAAACTGAGAACAAGAACTGGAGAGTTTCGGTTATTATCTAGGTCTAGCACTCAGGAAGTATCCGGTCGAAACCTGGAGTCCACCTTGTTAGGAAAATAAGAGCCGGGCTGAGTGGCTCAGACGGTTAAGGCGCTGGCCTTCTGACCCCAACTTGTCAGGTTCGATCCTGGCTCAGTCCGGTGGTATTTGAAGGTGCTCAAATACGTCAGCCTCGTGTCGGTAGATTTACTGACACGTAAAATAACTCCTGCGGGACCAAATTCCGACACCTCGGCGTCTCCGAAAATCGTAAAAGAGTAGTTAGTGGGACGTAAAACAAATAACATTATTTAGGAAAATAAGAACCTTCTGTGAATAACTGCTGTAGTGACCGATAGAGGGCATATGTGGCTACAAATGTAACTAAAGAAAATATTTTCCAGAAAAGTGGCCATTATCTGCTTATTGTACTCAGATTTTCAATTTTACTTTCATTTAGTGATTATTATTACATTGTTGAAACTGAAAATTTACTCCAGAACTTTATTGCGTGATGACTGAGATAAAAAACAAAGTTATTATTTTCATTATTTGAACAGTAGAAATATGGCTTCCAAGCAATCCCAAACCTTTGTAGTTTTTGCATCAATAATGAAAGTAAGAAATATGTGAACTTATGAACCATGTCTCATTACCAGAACATCAGTATTTTAATTCCTTTCACCAGGTTGTGTGCTAGTAACTGGCAATACGATTTGAATTTAGTATCTGATGGAGAACTTGCCTGCTCGGCTTTACTATGTCCTTATTTTTTATCATTTCACTCTTACAGCTCCCTGGGGATACGTTTGAAAATGAAACATCAAAAGCTTTACGAGGCATGAAGCATAAAGAAAGGCCGGAGTGGTTTACGACTTTCGTCTCTTTCGACAACTCTGCGGAGACATAGTATTTTAGTTTAAAACACCAGATGGCACTGTTAAGGTCAACTTGAATAATGTTGTGTGGTTCTTCTATCCTAGATATCAGCAGTGGATTTTTGAGCAGTAAGAGCATGGAGTATGATTTAACAGGTAAAAGTGAAATCTCATTCGATTAGCTGTTATTTTCTTCTGTATTTTCCTATCTAAAGCGAAAATTTTCGACCATAAATGAACATAGAAACCTATGGGTACAGACATGACTATATTGAATGTGCTATGAGCTGCAAAGTGAATATAGTGCATGGCATTTGAAATAAAGATATATTTGGCAGTCATATCACTCATCTGTGAAGTTAAACGAACGCCAGACTTTGTGAACTGAATGAAATGGGAGACATAGTGATGGTGGTGGTGATTATTGTCTTAACAGGAAAGACAGCTGGGTGGCTATTGTCTCTTAACACTAATTAAAGGAAAACTGAGGAAGTTTGATCCTTCAAAGAATGAAACTATTTGCAAAAGATAAAGGCCGTGATGGGCGTGAACGAGTAAGACACCCTAGCCCTCGCAAACCTTACATCATTGCGGTCGGAAGAGAATAACAGTTGATCAAGAAATGTCGGGTAGGAAATATTAAAGCGACAAGGCTGGCACAAGTAAGTGGAATAACGCCAGACTAAACTAGGGGACCTGTGGTCCCGTACTCATGCTCCCAATCTGAGAGCCCCTGGAGGTTCTCCTCTGAGTCGCTTCCTACGAGGGGCAGGGAATACTGTAGATGTATTCTACCACTCCTAATATGCGTTCGTACATTCATATATACTATATACGCACACCCTTGTGTAAATTAATGGAATCAAACTAACAAACTTTTGTTTGACGTGGTTGAGGTAGTTATAAGGTTTTCTTACATTTTAGGACGTTTTACTTCATTTTTGAGTCTATTTACAGAACATGTAGTGAAGGGTATAGTTCATAGAAAGCGGATTTAGATTGATATAAAGTGTGGTGTTACTCAAAGTGCAGTTTGAAAATTCCTTGATCTGAAGACTGAAACTTGCTCGGTACGTGGCCAGAGGAAATGAAACTGTGGAAGAAAATGCAGTAACTCTCAACTGCTAACGATGGCATATGTGTTGAGGACAAGTAGAATTAACCTTCGGAGGAGTATTTTTGATCTTAGGAAAGATTTAGCATGTTAAGGAATTCACATTTATGACTAAACTGTCCACCGATGGTTGGTTGAACGTAGCCGTAAATCACTACCGCCATTGCGGAAACAAATTTTGGCTCGTGCCATGATCAAGAAACAGCTTCCCTTGGTGAAGAAATATAAAAATTCGAATAGTGAAGGGAGGAGAAATGTTATATTCTCTGACGAGAACTATCTTCCTAGCCCATGAGATCCGGGTGCAACATGTACGTCGAGCTAATGGTGAACAGATCTCACTGAAACATATCAGCAAATTCCCGAGCATTCTATAACAAACTGTTTTGGGCAGTGGGCCGGGATCTATAACTCCAATTGACGGCGTAATAAATTCCAATTAATATATTGATGTGCATTGTTCCAGAGTGGTCCGAAACTCAGGCGTCTTCAGCCAGATGACTCTACGGTGTTTCAAAAAGACTTACCACCATGTCACTCTTTCGAGAGGATAAACTGGAGAAAATATTCGTTTATGGGCAGAGAAATTGGGGATTGGAATAATTTACCAAGGAAGATGTTCGATGAATGTCTAAATTCTTTAAAATCATTTAGGAAAATACTACGTAAACAAGTGATTGGGAATCTGTCACCTGGACGACAGCTCTCACTGCAAGTCAGTGGTAAATGGACATGCATACATGCATTGCAGTATGACACCTCTTTTAGTACCGGTATTTAATATATAATTTACGATGATTAAACTAATCAACTATTCGGAGATAGAACTATAGGATATCCTGCTTCTGCCCTTCTGTCGTGAAGTAACTGAATAATGTTTCTTGGTTCTTCCTCTGGTTCTGTACCCTACAATCTCTTCTTTCCCTTCAGTCTTTGTTATGAATGGTGTGAAAATGTCGCTGACAGGGTCGGTTGATGCGTGCATGTTTGTGGGCTTGGTAGACCGGTATGTAATAGCAAATTCTGGTTCAGTGAGAAAAGCAATGAGAAATGACCTCACTCATTTCCTTTTCGGGGAGGCCTAGGCCATCTATGACAGGTGATGGTAGAGCTGTTGAAGATCAAACCAGCCTTCCATTGAATCCTTAACATGAGTACAATTTCAATGTAACTCTAGTTACTGTTGCTTCATTTGATGATGCGCATTTAAAACAAAGGCATCTCCACACAGGCCATGACGACCTCAGCATTAAGTGGGATACAGTGGTTAGCCGTACTCAGTTTTGGTGTGGCCTGAGTGAAGCCTAAGGTCATATGCCTTTCTAGAAGTGTAAATACCGAGCTCGATAGCTGCAGTCGCTTAAAGTGCGGCCAGTATCCAGTATTCGGGCGATAGTAGGTTCGAATCCCACTGTCGGCAGCCCTGAAAATGGTTTTCCGTGGTTTCCCATTTTCACACCAGGCAAATGCTGGGGCTGTACGTTAATTAAGGCCACGGCCGCTTCCTTCCCACTCCTAGCTCTTTCCTGTCCCATCGCTGCCGTAAGACCTATCTGTGTCGGTGCGACGTAAAACAACTAGCAAAAAAAAAGAAAAAGAAGTGTAAATCGCATTTCTGAATAGTTTGGATCTCCTAATGGGAATACTTGCTGACAATTAAGATCTTCAATGCCATTCGAACAGCATGACCAACGTAAGCAAGGGGTTTGGCCTTAAAATAAACATTTAGAAAAAACCACGGCAATCAGTAAGCAGAGAGTAACCAACGCTGTTATCGCCGTGAAGGAAAACGCCATTGAAATGGATGTCACATTTAAAATATCTAGAATGCTGGCTAACACAAGAACGGGATACAGATGAGGAAATCAAAACCAGATTCAGCATTCGAAGAAGTGTGCTTCTGAAATTAAAACCTTCTGTATGCAGCCTCTGATTTGATACTCCTTCGTGCGTCGTGAAGTGTTGTATGTTATCGGTGCTGCTTTCTTCGATGTCGAAGGATGGACACTAAAGGCTTTGTCAGGATTTGAAAATGTGTTTTGAAATAAAGGTAGGCCTATGTATAGGATAAGGGCTAATTCATTGCATTTATGTACTGTATGTACATTATTTACAAGAAATTTGCAATTCAAAAGGATAAATTTAGGCAAATATTTGTTTATGGAAAGAGGAATTAGTGATTGGAATGTATATATGCATATGTATTCTCCTATTTGCTTTACGTCGCACCGACACAGATTGGTCATATGCTGACGATAGAATACGAAATGGCTAGGAGTGGGAAGGAAGCGGCCATGGCCTTAATTAAGGTACAACCCCCATTTGCCTGGTGTGAACATGGGGAACCACCTTCAATGCTGCCGACAGTGGGGTTCGAACCCACTATCTCCCGAGTGTGGAATTTTTTACCAAGGGAGATGTGTAGTTTTCTCTACTAAGTTTCTTCCTCTTGCAAATAGACAGGTTTTCGATAGAACTGAGGTTTGATAAATTGTCAGGCCAATATGAGAGAGCCAGACCAGTCAGTTCAAATATATCTTGACTTTTCTGGAAGAGTGACACGGTGCTAAGTCTTGCAGAAACACCCCAGATCCATTTGGCTGAGGACGCTGCACTTCCGGAACCACTCTGGATGCGCAAAATGTTCAAAAGCCCCTGAATACCTAACGATGAAGTACTCCGTCATGCTGCGAGATTATGTGAAGTCTTAACCCTCGCAAAACGCAGCAAGCAGTCTGTTACCTTCACGTCTTGCAAGTATAGTCTGATACATTTGACCATTGATGGGAAACGTGGACGTTGGCGGAAAATATTATCCTAGGTGTCCAATCTCCGACAGTGGTTTGACATCCACGATACGACAACTTTGATACCAGAAACTCAGAATAAGAAGAAAACACCTGCTCCATCAACCGACTGTGAGGAGATGTCCGGTGCTATTTGAAGGCACTCAAATACGTCAAGCCTCATGTCGGTATATTTACTGGCCCGTAACAGAATTTCTGCGGGCCAATATTCCGTTACCTAGGCGTCTCCGAAATCCATAAAATGAAATGGCGTATGGCTTTTAGTGCCGGGAATGTTCGAGAACAAGTTCGGTTCGCCAGATGCAGGTCTTTTGATTTGACTCCCGTAGGCGACCTGCGCGTCGTGATGAAGATGAAATGATGATGAAGACGACACATACACCCAGTCCCCGTGCCAGCGAAATTAACCAATTATGGTTAAAAACGCAGACCCCGCCGGGAATCGAACCCGGGTCTCCTGTGAACAAAGGCCAGCACCCTAACCATTTAGCCATGGAGCCGGACTGCGAAATCCATAAACATATTTAGAGGAACGTAAAACCAATAACATTATTATTGCTATAAACATGTTCACCGTCAGAATGTTGGTCGGCATGGTAGGAGAGGTGATGGTATACATTTTCTAATCACTAGATTGCGTGCCAAAAACCTGGATTCAATTCCAAGCCTCTCCTCCGTGATCATATGGAGAGAAGTCATATGACGATGTTGATGGTGATTCTCCCGTCGGATGGAGACGTTCAGCCTTGAGCAGACCGCTTGATGTTATTCGACAGGAGTAGGCTAAGTGCCGACACAGGATTTTGCCCTCCCTATCTCATTACTATCATCATCATCATCATCATCATCATAATCATCATCATCTCACATCCAGATGCGCAGGTCACCCATGGATATTATATAGAAAGACCTGTACCAGGCAAGCCGAACATGTCCTCGAACACTCTCAGCACTAAAAGCCATACGATAGATAAATATAGTCATCTGCCCAGTAAATCACATTTAGTTTTCCTAAGGTTAGTAATATTTCATTAACTGCTATGTTGTTCTCTCCACAGAGAGAATAAATATGAATAAGCAGAGATATGAAGGGACATATTCTATAATATCAACTGATTGTAATTGAAGTTTAACATGGATAAATCGCCAGATTGCAAATTATATACCGTACTGCTTTATTCTTATGAATCGCTACATGTGTACACTTTAACTGGCCTTGCTAGAGATTTCATTAGCGGAGATGGTAATATTTCTCCGTCTGTTAATTGGTCATTTGATTGCTCTAACAGTTATTATGCACAGTATGTGGTTGTGACATATATTGCCTCTGAGGAAACATAATGGAGTGTACACGCTTGAGCGTTCTTGCTTTGTACATTTCTGGATTCTATTGGCTAAAATAATATAACATGACTCTGATTTATACAATTGGTAGCGTGTTTGCCTCACTAGCAAATTAAAGTTATATAATAATTCATTATTCATTTGGATTTCAACAAGTTGCGTGTATATATTAAGCTTTCGATCGGGAAATAGAACGGTTAGATGGCCTGGTGAAGTCATTATTAATTACCACACTACGGATTTCCTTAGATATTAACCATAATAATTACTACTATTATCGTGCCCTATATATTCCTACATTATTCTACGTCTATGAAACCTACAGAATGGTATATTGAGTCGACTTGGTCAACGGCCGAAGTATAAGACGTCGAACTGGAAATACCAACGTGCTACCAGCGTTAGTAGCATGGTGCTTCATGTATCCTATTTACAGAAGTTCACTGACTGAGCACGGAATTTAAAAAAAAAATGTCTATATTGAAAATTTATTACTAAATAAAAATATTACCTAGTAATACTTTCCTCATTATATACATTCCATATATTTACCAAGTAGATACTGTTGAAAATATGTGCATATTACACTAGCAAATGCACCCTTGCTTCGCTACCGTATTCTATATTATATACGGATATCGAAGTAAATTACTGTACAGGCGTTGTCCGAGAAACAGCATGGGGAAGTCCCCATACGTTATTTCCAATGTGAAGTGCGAGTTGCGGAGTTGTGATGATAACGGCAGGATCACTTGCCTACTGCCATTCACAATCGAGTTGGGAAGTTTTCGCTATAATAGAAGGCCCCCTTGTCTACTGTGCGGTCACAATCGATTTGAGGAGTTTTCGTTACAAAGACAGGCCCCCTTTCCTACTTCCAGACACGATAGGGTAGGAGAGTTTGGAAGTAACTGCATGCTCTATTGCCTTCTGCCAGTCAAATCGAGAAGGGAATTATTTATTACAATTGTAGACCCTTCTTAATATTGTTGGTTACACAGGAGAAGGACCCCATTCCTACTGTCGGTCAAAGTCGAAGTGGGGAGAATTGATTACAATAGAAGACGCCCTCCTGCTGTCATGTATTAATTATAATGGCAGATACACCCTTTCTAGTTCGCTAAATATCGACTTCAGTGAATACATATAGATCAACTTACGAAGGTATATGCATGTTTGCAATTTTGCAGACCTTCTATTTATGGTTTAAATTGAGTTAGAAACTTTGAATAGGGCGAAATTTGGGTAGGGTTTTCACATAGTGCATTACTTTTCGGACACTTATTTGACAACTAGAAACATAAAATTTGGCTCACATATAGCAACTAGATAGGCCAATGTTTGTGCCGAATGTGATGATTCTGTCTTTACTATAAGTGTGTCAAACTACGAACGATACGAGTAAAAGCTGCAATATTTACGTACAATCGAGAAATACGGCCAACTCTAACACATGATGAATAGAGATATGACAAAATGTCGTAGGACCAAAGCTGTAGGTAACTCCAAATTGAACTGAGATTGTGCCATCCGTTTTGTGATACATCTTACCGTTTAGGAACGAAATACATCTAAAGGAAAGTCTGCACCGTCATTAAAATTGCCTCCATATTTCAATATTTTTCGAGGGTAAAAGTGAAAAATATAAACGTCATGGAACGTTTCCGTCGGTTAAAGGCTAAAAACCTATAATTTTTCTAAATTTCAATTTTCTACATCATCCGGCAGATTGTGCCGCCATCTTGATTTGGGGAGGGGGTAAAAATTAGGACTTTCAGTAAACTAAAGCTAAACAATATGCAGATGGTCATTATTGAACCCGAAACGGATAACCGTACGAAAATTTCGCCAAAATAGCCAATGTACAGACACACGCCCGTAACAATTTTATTTATATTGATAAGTATCATAATAAAAATTCTTCAACCCCTATTTCACTTCTTATGTTTCTATATTTTTAAACAAGATTCCAAATACCAATATCACGTCTGTAACATCTTCAGGTTTTGAGATATCAGTATCCAAATAAGAATAATTCAACCCATTTTCAGTCCTTTTTACCCCTAAGTGTTTTTTCAAAAAAGTGTTTCTTTATTTTTATTAATAATACCAATTTTGATGACTGTAACATGTCAAATTTTTTATATACTGTAGGATTGGTTATTTTAAAAATTCACACAATTTTTCACTTCCCTTTAAGTGGATTTTTCGAAAATAAATTATGCGTGTTTGTTTACTTTTACAGGAGATTCCAAATACCAACTTTCACCTCTGTAACATGGTACATTTTTTAGATATACCCTTGATGTACTCATTTTAAAAATTCACCCACTTCCACTCCTGTTCACCCCTTGTTCAGTAGATTTTCAGAAAAGAAAAACATTGTGTTGCTATATTTTTAAACTAGATTCCAAATACCAATTTTTACGTCTGTAAACTGTTAAGTTTTTGAGATATTGATGTACTCTTTTAAAACATTCACCCTCCTTTTCACACCCTTAGCGACGGAATATCGAACAATCCTCCGTTACTGAACACCTACACCGTAATATCAATGTATTCCCAAACTTTAATTTCTTAATGTCGGGTAGCTTTGGCTGGGCGTTCATTACACTCTGTCAGACTTAGCCTTTTATATATAGAGATGACAGATAAGCATGGGCACGTTTGTAAGTGAAGACCTTCATTCCGAGATTTACTGCTCCCAAACGGTTCATTATATAAACAAACGGTTTGCCTCATAATTTTCTGGGGTAAAAGAAATTAAACATATTGGAATAGTTCCGTCTGTTACGCGATAAAAGCTATAATTTCGCCAAATATCAATATTCCAGCTCGTCTGGTAGATTTTGCCGCCATTTTGATTTTGGGGTTGGGGGTAAAAATATGCATTTCCTGAAAATATTTAAGCCTAAGGAAGCTATAGGTTACCGTTTTAGATAAGTATATAAGACGGCGTTCTTTTGCTGAACCCAAAATTTGAAGCTCCCAGCGTGCACCCCTCAGGGAATTTTGAGAATTTTCGATTTTTCTAGGGATCCTGAGGTCATCAGCTTCTTTTATACCAAGTTGCAAATTTCTGATTATTCTGAAACTTCCCCATTAATTACGTCAATACCTTTATATATACCGGGTGGTCCACTAGCCCCTCGCGATCCAGTTTCATGCATACCTTCACTTTTACAAGAATTCTGAGTGACATCGGTCCCTCTCCCTAAACCGGGGTAATATAAAGAGATGTGTGTTTACGGGCTAGAAGACAGCAGGAATCGTAAGCGCCACTATTAATTCATTATGGGCACCTCGAATGAACCAGTAAAACGGGTACAGGTACGCAAAACACGTACTTTAAAACTGGAGGTGAGCGCACAGACCGGGAGCACGGTACTATAAAAGCTGGGAAGTGGGCGCCGTAGGTCAAGTGTCGCAGTAGCTCACATGGCAAGCAGGCGGAGAAATATGTGATAGTGGACAGTCGTTCGTCTGTTATTCAGGATCATACCATGCACTTGTTCAATATTGGCATCATTTACGGCTGCAGATGGACGCCCGGATCTTTCCTCATCCTTCACGCTCGTGCGACCTCTTTTGAACAGTTCAGTCCAGTGGTAAACACTTCGCTGTGGCAAAACATTGTCCCTGTACTGTGTTGAAAGTCTTCTATGAATTTCCGCTCCCGGTACACCCTCAGACCACAAAAGACGGATTACGGAACGCTGTTCTTCCTTGGTGCAAACAGAGAGTGGCGCAGCCATATTTAAGTCACAACAGCGCAAGCTGTACTGATTTGATAACGCTGAAACCTACCACAGACTTAGACAACGGCGCTATCTACCGGCTGGTGAGCACACAATGGCATAGAGTCAACCTAAATACAATTAGAGGAAAATTGCAGATACTTATTGACTTGCCTACGTATTGTACCCTGGTGGGGTGTCAGCTGCGTCATTGAATTAGAATTATTTATAAAGGAGTATATTTCATATTCACTAAGCAAGAATATCTAACATTACAGGCCTACCGACCAGTTGGTAAGGTGTTGCGACACCCACAAAAACTTCTGTCTGCACAAGGATTACTGTCTCAGAAGGAAACACAATGGCTAGCAAAATTAGTCTTCCCAGAACCATTGCCAAGCTGGAAAGAGAACGGAAGGGCTATTTACAAACCCAACCGGGAAATACCTTGCCTATGGCTAGCCGATCTACTGAACGAAGGGAGCACGTCGCGCAAGATTCTTGGAAATGACGTCATGGAAAATCCAAGGCTGGAGACTGGTTTGAAGCTTGCAGTTGGTAGAAATAAGAATTAGATGAGATTTCAAACTCCCGCTTAGCTATGGACCAATAGTAAAATTCGCCGAGGAGAAGCAGTCAAGCCAACATTGTATTATAGGAAGGTTTATAAAAAGTAACTTCGCTGATTAAATTTATAAAGGAAAACTGAATACAGATTCGTAATCAGGAACATTTTAGAAACATGACCCGATATTAAGTTAATAAATGAAGATTTACTGTCATAATTCTTAGAAATTAGTGACGCTTTTCACTGATAGGTTGAAAGTTAGGGACGTATAAAATGGCACGAATGTGCCCGCCAAGTATACAGGAGCAAAAATCTTAATTATTATAATTACCAGCGATAGAAATGAGTTGAGATTTGACACAGAGGCAAGAATCTTATAATCACATTAGTTGACTCCAAGTTCCAGCCACCGGCAGGTCTGCATGTATTCAAATGGGGAAATTGGAACTGCTCACTCTAATGTGACCTCTCGTAAACTCGGAGAGGGAATGAGACTCACATAAATACCCGTTAAGGCAAATGATAAGTCACTTGTAAAAAGTTGATTGAGCGACCACGATGTCAGTGCGTGTAACAAATATGCTTGTAAGAGTTTGTTGGAGCGGTCACTACGGTATTTTAGGGTAGTGATCCAATACGTGTAAAGCACTCTGTGAAAGTAAAATTTATTGGGTTAGGAGCGACGAAAGACTATTCTGGAACCATGAAGTTTCGCCTGTAGACTTTGAGATACGCGAGGAACTTCGTCGGTCTTGCGGATGTTGACATGACTAAAGAGCCGCGTTCGGACAACGAGTGCGTGCCGGGAGGAATAGAGAATGGACATGTAAATTAAGCGGGTCAAATAGAAGGCTAGAAGTGTAAACTGTTATGTAAAATAGTTCTGAGTGTAAATTGTCAAAATGTTAAATGTTTAATAAGTGCAAAAATGTGAAAATTTCATAAAAGCACTGGATTACTACTTCAAGCTAACATGAAAGCTACTAGGATGCAGGACTAAGCCGGAAAGGGCCATGAGGCTCTTCGTCCGGCATAGCAAACAAGAGGCAGGGATGAGTAGCAATCCCAATTTATGTAGATTTGTTAGTGTTAGCGGGGGAAAATCATATCATTTAATATGATAACTTGAGTGTCACGCAAGCCGCTTCACGCCTTGTATAATTCAGATAGATAGACAAAGGGACAAATTAATGTAAATAATTATATCAAGCACTCTTTTTATTCTTGTGTAATTTAGTAGAATAGATTAGGGTTGGTTTTGTGTTTTCAAGTGCTTGATGTGTTCATTAATAATTATGAAGGAGCATGATTCACTTAAAGATAAATTAAGATTCATTTTAGAAGTGCTCCAGATGTGTTTGTCTGACTTAGGTCAGTTTCTCGTAAATTTTTTAGATATTAAGGCATGTTGTACGATTATCTACAGGTAGAGGGTTGCCAGAGAATTTCAATATTGCGGGACAAGAATGATGTCCGATTGTTTTGAACGTAAATAGTAATGATTATGTGTGCCGCGAAGTTTCGCCAGTAGACAGCAATAATAATAATCATTAGAATTTTCGGAGTGACTAATGGACGGGTTAGGCCTAAATGAGTGTTTAATAATAATGCTTTGTGAATAAGGCGCGAGCCTGGTTTTATAGAATGATTGTAAGTTAAAGTTAGATGTGTAGATAACATGTGGCACGTGGAAGCCTTTAATTCGAGTAGTAAATTTGATTTTTATATTAATTGTTGATTTAACGTTTTTGAACTCCATAATAATCATAATAACATGGTTTAGAAGCGATAGAGGCACTTGTATATGATGGTCACGCTATGTTGAAGGCCCAAAGTGGGTTATGCCCACTTTTGATCTGGAAGTCGAGGGGGAGATAAAATTGAGTCGTACTGATGTTGATGATAAAATAGATGAAACCCAAGGCCTACGTCGAAGCTATATGCCGATTCCGGTGTTATGAGTGGCAGAAGAGTCCACGCACCGAGGATTAATAAATAAAATGTTTTGAAGAGTTCCAGTGGAATAAATGGACTTCATATGAGAAATAAGGAATAATTTATTACTCGCAGGGACTGGATGGAGATTCCCAGCCGCGAGGCGCCATGGGATTTGAGACTTGTCTTGGGATAGCATGGTGTCCCCATAAATTAATAACAGTACGAAATGAAGTAAGGTTGCGGTTCGAATACCGTTACTGTGTCCCCACCGATGTGAAATCGGATCTTGGCTGTTCATATGGGATTTAACACATGTAACTAAATTCTAAAGATTGGAAATTAAAATTTATAATTAATAATAATAATAATAATAATAATAATAATATGCCAAGTGCACCGTGAATTAACTGATTGCTTAATGCCAAACAGGATCGGAACCGTAAAAGGTAATAATAATAATAATAATGGTTAGCTGCTGTGAAACAATTAATAATTATTTATTATAATAATTTGAAGAAGCATAAGATGTACTTCCCATGATATTTCTGAGAATAGTAATAATAATGGTGAAATATGAAATTAAAATACTAAATCAATGATGATTACGGGTTAATATCATAATGATCTCCAATAATAATAATAATAATAATAATAATAATAATAATAATAATAATAATAAAACGATTTTTGTTATGGATTATTTCGGATGATATGTTGACAATGAATAGGGAAGTCAGCTGTGAAAATTACGTAAATATGTTAAGATGTTGTAAATAGTAAGCTAAGTTTATGATGATAAATGTGATGGCAAATCCCTACATCTGGACGTTTAGGTTAGAGTCCCTTTGTCATTTTCTTTCCGCTAACAGCAGCATTTCTTGGGTAGGAACCCGGGATGATATTGTATAATCCCGGGTTGATCTCATCTCGGGAAAGGTGAAGGCGACGACATATTATGTGCTTGCGCTCACCTTTCCAACAGGTAAGAGTCTCGACTACATGTTGTCGTGGTATTATCACGAGGGTCGTGGTTTCAATCCTCGGCAATCGACAGTTCAACCACCCAAGTGGATGGGTAGTCTACAGTGTCAAATTTATTTATGTAACTTTTCAGAAATGATTTGCCAAAATAATATGCAAATAAGGATCGATAGTGTCAAAACTATCTATGTACATTTTCAGGAATGATTTGCCAAATAAGGGGAAAATAAGGATTAAAAATTTTGTGTATGTTCCAGTTATCTTTAAACAAAATGCTCCTTAAGCATTTGCAAGGAAACAGTTCCAAGTTCTTGTTGTTGTAGAATAGTAAGCCCTTGGTGACCGTTTAAAATATCCGCCCCCTTTCCCTAGGACGGAGCCTCCAATTTTTCCCTTTGATCTGTTTGAATGTAATATTTTATGATGAGCCTTAAAGTTAGTAATTTGAGTGCCCCGTTCAACCCTTTAGTACTAATTAGAGGGTGACAATATATTTCATTGGAGATTCCGTATCTTAAAAATGTTTTTGTTGTTGTTTATTATTTGCGTTAGATTCGAACCGTAGCACCCCTGAGATAAATGCTGGTTGCTACTCGGACTTTGAGCGGGTGCAGTACATTATATTTTGTACCATTTCTGATCTCAACACTATTTTTATATATTGTACCATTACGTTACATTAGCGGCCGTCAATGTAATGGATACAGTGGACAAAGATGGCGGACAGTAGCTTCAGGTGCAAGTACACAGGGTAGTGATCTAATAAATCGATATCGCCCGGCCGCAAGGGAAAAGAATTTCAAGAGTTAAACAATGACGGACGGAAAAATTTGAAAGAGAACGATTCTTGACTACTTTGTGAAAGATAAAGCTACAAGTTGAAGGGAAGTTGCACGGCGTATAGAAAGATTATAAAAAGGATCAACTCAACGTCAAATACGAAAATATTAGTATATTAACAGAATAGAAGACTATATCTGCAAGAACATAATACGGAAAAAGACTAGATTTGAAAGAAACATTCGTCACTGTGAGATCTGAATTCAGAAACGGAAAGGAAGTGTCAGCTGAAGTACACGTTGCCGAAAATAGTACCATAGCGGCATAATTTATTGTTTCCAGGAGGGAGGCAATACCTGTTTAAGCAAAAGAAAGAGCAAGGAATAGGCCAGATTAGAAAAATCTATAAATTTAAAGAAAAGAATATTTTCGTCCAACTCGAATTCCAAAAAAAAAAATATTGTGAATTGAATTGCCTATTATTCACCAGTATACTATGTACTCTACTATGTATTTGTTCTTTTATGATTGCATGATGACTGGTGACAAGATGGACTCAGCTTAAACAGAAGGAATGTTTTTCTCAAGACTGATTAGCTCAAGCCAAGACCCAAGATGAAGCCGCAGATGACGTAGTCTTCGGATCGCAGTGGTTGCCTACTCCGAGATGCCGTAGTCCAGCAGAGATCCAGCGGCAAAATCCCGTTACGAGATAAGTATTATGAGTTGCATCGTAATGAATTTCAAATCAATTAATGAAAAATATTTATAGGTGTACAGGAGTGCTAGATATAAGAGATCAAGTGCCAATGAAAGGATATATGAATATAAATGCCAATTATTAGCCGATGAGATGTGCTATTTTATGCTATATAACTGCAGTGCTTATGTGATAATTTTAAGGTTATTGGAAGCTAGATCTGATTGAGTATTTGTGCATGTTTTGTGCCAATTAATACGTATAGACCGTGAAGCGTTTAACCTGTTATGGATGTATAAATATAAGCGAGATATAAGACGTAACCTAGAACTTCAGGTCAATATGTATACCAATCATGGCCAGTATGATAATAATATGGTAAAGAATTGTTTGAAATATTATGAAGTTGCAGTGTATAAGAGAATAATCAGGATAGTGAATATTGCGTCCGTAACACAGAGGTTATTTTAGTGGAATTGAATGATGATATATCTTAACTATGGAGGAATATATATATACAGAGGAAATGAAGTGTTAATGTGGCATGTTATAAGTAGAATGAGGAGATATGTTTCTGTTCGTTATTTAAGAATGGGATAGATAACTGAAATGCGAATTTCTGTGTTACATATTATATTTAGATTTGGGTTAGCACTGCAAGTAAAGAAGATAGGCCATGTTGAGTTGAATGCATGTCTCGAGCCAAGCAGTATGTGTTTTCGTTGTAACTTTCGGAGGAGGATATGGAGAGGTTACGTGTTTGTTATGCATTACGTTATATATATTTGGGAATAGAATGAAATCTCGCACATTTACGTATTTGAAGGTCAGCACGTTAGCGCTTACACGGAGTACGGTTTGCTTTATCGAAATTATGGCACAGCGAAGAAATATTTGGGAGTATATAAATATTTTGGCACATGACTAGGACTGTATGGCACGATTTTCGCAGATTAGAATGACATACCGTCAAATCTATGGCACTCCGTACTAGTTTTATTTGGTTTGTGTTGTACATATGGTGATGTACTGATTTAATTTATTCATTTGGGTTATGATAGGAATATTGGTAACTGTATGGGTGTTTTGAACCCATAATCAAACATGCTAATGCTTATCTCGTAACGTGGTGAGTCACAAACAAGAATCCAAACAAGAATCCAAACATGTGTTTAAATAAATTTTTGGTCAAATAGACCGAAATATAAAATGAAACTTAACTTATGCCCCAAAGAAAGGCCCAAACAACATTAAATGAAAGATATTCCACTCCTCCTTGATTTAATAAAGTTCTGATCCCTATTTTTCCCCTTATATGAATTTAATCATGGAAGATATGGTGTAATTTGATTATTAACATATATGTAAGCAAATATGTTGAAGATATAAAGTTCTTTCAAATATGTTTATCCCGGAAACCAAGCATTTTGAGAATGATACTTATAATACTATGATTTTCCTTTCCTTATTGCCAATGAATATATATTATTCAATTTTATTATACGTTAGCATGCTAATAAATTAGATATAGATTTGATTTTGCTTTTCTATTCTTTATGTAGGTAGTAGTAGGATAGTTTACGGAATTATTGAGTTAGCTTACGCTGAATATTAGATGAGGATCGGATAATTTCTTTTGACAGAAGGATATGGTATGAATGTTTCAACGGTCGGCGACTCTTCAACGGAATCCGCGATTTATTTAATGCATATAGGAACAACGAAGCGAATTTTTACCCTGAGAAATGATTATATGCCATATGTTGGAACTTATGTTCATAAATACTATTCCAGTTTGGAATCTTTGTATGACTTGCGACCCGATACTTAGAATTTAGTGGCCGGAGCAATATTTAAATATGTGAATACTCAGTTAGTATTCCAGTAACATAAGATAGAGGCATCGGGAAAGGTTACACTGATGTTAAGGCATAATATATATTAGTGTTTTGTTGAAAATAGGACAACGTCTTATGTGTAAAGTATTATAATCTATTTTCATTAGTTTCTGTTTCTTCACCATTTTCATACAACCTATAATATTCATATTTTGCGAGGTATATTTTATTTTTCTTCTTCTGGTCCTTATCGCTTTCGTTTCTTGTCAGTAGATGAACATGAAATCCAGTGTGCACCTGAAGTGAAAATTCGTCGTCGGCTCCCTGACAGCTTGAAGGTTGAAAACTTCTGTTGTCGTAAATAAGCCAGGCTGGAGTAAACAAAATGGAATGGAAAACAGAGAGACAGGAATCGATAAAAGAATACCTTTATTTCGTGATTCATGAGTTTAGTGAAACAAACGGAGACTTGTTATTGCTTTACTCGTGTTATTACTGTCTTATCGATTACCTGCCGACAGTAATGACTGAGCCTGACTTGGCGGATTTCAGTGCTGCAGTCTTTCGTAAAATATTTCGTGTGTTTTCGAAGGAGCTGATGTCATAACAAGAGCCATACGGTTTTTGAGAGTAGATAATTTCCATAAACCCCTGAGGGTGTGGAATGGAATACAAATACACAAAAGTACACGCATCATCTGTCGTAATAAGCGACTAAGAGGAGTGATTCTCAGGCGCTCTCAACTTAGGAGCATGGGGCGATGACTAAAAGGCTCCTGGATGAATTTGGCATTTATTTCACTTACTTGTGACATCATCCTTACTAGGAGCATGAAGTGGCGTGTAAAAGGCTCCTATACGAATTTTGCATGCATTTCACTTACTTGTGAAATTTTCCTTAGTTTTATAATTCCTATCCCACCTCCTTTGGTCAAATCTCGTTCTCTTCCGAACCCAGCGCTATTAACTTTGCGAGGCCTAGGGAATCTTTTATTTTCACACTTTTCGTAGTCCTTGCTTTTCTTTTCTCGATACCTTCATTCCGCTTTCTTCCCTCATTTATGATTATCTAGCTGAGAAAATACTTATGCTTAATTTTTGCTGTTTGTTTCACGTCGCACCGACAGAGATGACGACGATGGGATACGACAAACTAGAAACGGGAAGGAAGCGACCGTGCCTTAATTAAGTTTCAACCCCAGTGTTTGTCTATTGTGAAAATGGGAAATCACGGTAAACAATTTTCAGGGCTCACGTCTGTGGGATTCGAACCCATTATCTTCCGAATACAAGCTCACAGTTACATGACCCAAACCGTGCGGCCATTTGTGTTTTGTAGGCCTGCTTTGTAGGCCTAATGTACCAGAGGAAAAAATATGAAAGTTATAGTTGTCGATGAACTTCCGATAATTCAAACCAAAGCAGTCTCCATGTAGGCCCTGGATATCCCTGTAATTGTGGAAGATAAGGACTCAATTACCCGAAGCCTCTGCACTATGTACAATAGAATAGAGAGGTTACCTTTATACGTGGACATCTTTGTTTATCCCCAGGAATTATGACGGTATTCATTTCTTTTGCATGTTAAGTGAATCCCATATTATGAGCCTCTCCTGATGTGCCAGTATAGTTTTTAAAACTCTCAACTTTCGGATGGGGAATCAAAGACCGTGTAGTTCTAATAATAATGTATATATTAAAATATCCCGGGGAAAGAATTCTTAGTTACTGATCGGCGACTGCCCAGTGTGCTTGATTTAAACGGAAGGATGTTGATATGATTCACCTTTAGGAAGACAAGAAATTTAGTAACGAGATTTCGACTTCTGGAGAGATAGATTGTAACGGACTCTTCACCTCACCGGCAACTACTGTTATCAACCTCGCCACGCACATAACCTTTTTCTACAATTAATATGGACTTACCTTCATCTGGATACACACCGCATTTTCTCTTCAACTGGAATTTACATACTTATGTGGATTTGCACACATCATACCTTGCACGAACTCTGCCTTATCCACCTTTCCGACCGACGATAAACTAACCTCCCTTTCGCTGCCTGACGTCATGTGACATCGTCCGCTTTGTCACGCATGCTCCACTAACTTCTGGAATATTCCAGACATATGTCTCATTATTCCACACTATAAATACCCGGCCTTCCTCTGAATGTGTTGAGATGGACTTTGGCCTGTGTGGAGGGAGGAACCTTTAACATCATCTCCGTCTTTAGCGACATGTGCCCTGGACTCTCCATTTTTGGGCAGAACTACTTGGTTCAAGATGAGGTATGACAAACTAAAAATGTCCTTATTGTAAATAATGCTGTGTTGCATTTGGAGCTATTTTATTTGCAAATTTTGACTGGGAGCAGTGCATTTCCAGGCCGAGATTTTACTTGCATTTTCAATTTCAAAGCCTCTATTGACTATCCAGTGACTGTTTGCTTTCAAAATGTGCGTGTGGTATATCCGCAACTCTGCGACTCCTATACACACTTGTGGTTAATGCTTCACCATGTATGTTTTGGTACACTTGGAGACTGTTTCATTATTGTATACAGTGACTTAAGCCAGTAGGACAATCTTTATTTGTGCCTATTTCGGGTGTTAATTGAAGAGGTGGCAACTTTCACATGACATTAGACTTTGCTTAGTAGACTTCATGTTGGTATACTTCAATCTGGTAACTGCGAACATTCTTTCTTATTCTCGTTGTTCAACATTTTTCTTTAAACTGTATTCATCCCCTTTTTGTCCATCCCTTTCCTCTCCTGGCCCCTTCTTTTATTTGCTTCCATTTTCTTGAATATTTTACTCTTGATGTAACTATTTGTATTATTTCTGGTTGGGAAAATTCCGTATTTGTACTGACTTCTATTCTTCTAATATTGTAAAAGTTTGATTTGATTTTTCTAATATATATATATTTCCAAATTTTTATCTTGGTTTCTCATCTAATTTTCACCTGTCATGTCCCTTATTTCTCCTGCCGTTTTCTTTTAATATTTTTTGAAAATTATCTAGCATAGTTTCCACTGCGCTATCTGCGCTTACTCTGGAATGTTTATTAGGAGAAGCCCTTTTACCACGGCCTCAATTCTCAATTTGGCATTTTTCTCATCGCGTAAATTTATTCCCTACTGTTTGTAAGTACTCGGTGTCGCCGATACTTTGGATTTCCCTTGGCTGGATTTATGAATAAATATATTCACATATGCATATACCCCCATTGAGGGGTTTTACACATGGTAGCAGAGTATAAAGTCGCAGTTTACTACCACTCTAAATCTTCACCCTGTTACTGCCTTAGTTCTTTTGTTTCTTTCTTCTGAGGTTTAGTGGTTTTCCTCGCTAGACTTTGCTTTTCTTTTTGTCATCTCTTTCAACATGGCTTATTTTTCTGATAATTTTTCTCCTTATACGTCAGACACTTCAGACATTTCGTTTGATCCCCATTTCAATTTTTCGGATCCAAATCCTTTTACTAATATGTCTTATAATCCTTTTCTCCCTTGTAATTCTGATCTTACTTCCACGTTTAGTACTCTTACTACTACTGTTTCTTCTAGTTCATCCTCTGAACCTTTACCAACCCCGCCTCAACCTAACACCCCTCTCTATCCTGATCTTTCTCTTTTTACTGCCGAATCCAAACTTCCACTTAATCAAGCACCTCCGCCTTCTCCCCATAAAACTCAACCAGCACAGCATTATTCTCCCGATTTGCGCACTCCACCACCATCCCCTTCTCAGCAATATTTTTATGAATCTCCATATCATCACACCCCTTCTTCACATCAACCACTTAATTTCCATATTTTGACTAAATGTCTCGATCAGGTACCCCTCATTCAGTCAACTGATCCCGATACTTTGACACAGTGGCTTTTTTTAGTTCGCAAATTTCTACAGACGGACTTGGCTCCATTTTCCCAATTGCTTTCGTTGCTTTATCCAAAAACCTCTGGTCATCTTAGTAATTTTTGGCTCCAGTATATGAAGTCTTCTCATGATTGGGCTCATTTTCGCTCGGTTTTACATACTTATTTTTTGCCTTATGAAATTAGACAACAGCTGAGTAACAAATATATCAGACGTCATCAACGTCCAGAGGAATCAGCTTACGATTATCTTGACTCCATTATCGGCTATTCTGATGTGTTAGCTATTGCTCAACATCCCCAGGAAATTATTTCTCTTATTCGATTTTATGCCTCTCCAGCTTTCCGCCAAATCATCAATCCCTTTACGCCACCCACTACTATTCCTCAGCTTTACCACATTGCTCAACTAGATATTCTAAATACCCGTAGCAATTTTTCTTATTATTCGTCTACCCCACCTCCCCAGTTTAACACATCAACAACTCGCATGCCTTCTACCACTCGTTCACCTTCTCAGAGTGATATTTCTCGCCTTCGCTGTTATCGGTGTCAGGCTATGGGGCACCTCGCACGAAATTGTACCAATTCTACCTTGGGAAACTTCAATTCCCGTCGTCAGTAGGCAGCTCACGACCTCTTGGGCAAAATCTGCCTTATGTTTCCTCAACTTTCTCGCCTGCTACTAAATCACAGTCGTATACTCTTGTACAGTTACATAACATTCCCTCCTTAGCCTTCTTAGACTCAGGTTCTGCAATTTCCCTCATCAGTTTCTCCTTTTTTCAGCAACTTTTACAAACGCATCCGCATCTTCAATTGCGCCCTTCTACCATCAGATGTCTTTCCATATCTCAGCACACTCTTGAAATCATGGGTCACCTAAAACTTAATGTTAAAATTTCCCAATTTTCTTGGCCGTTTGAATTTCAAGTGGTTAATAATTGTTCACTTCCTGTTATTCTGGGATATGATTTTTTTGCTCATACTGGCCTTATTTATAATACTGCTATGGCCTCTATCTCTTTCTTTTTCAATCCGCATGTTCAAATCCCTTTGGTAGACCCCCTTGATTTCCCTATGAACCATGTATTCAGTCATCAGCATATTTATGCCACTGCTCCCCAACTAGATGCAATTGAGGCCTTGAAATCTGAATTTGCCGATGTTATCACAGATACTTTAGGCTCCGTTGTTAATTATCAGGCTCACATTGATTTACTTGATGAAACACCTGTTCGTTCGTCTCCTTACCATCTTAGCCCTCCTCGGATGGCCAAAATGGATGACATTATTGACAAAATGCTTCTGGATGGTACCATTGTCCCATCTTCTTCCAATTATGCCTCTCCGGCCTTTCTTGTCGACAAGCCTGATGGTTCTTCGCGCCTGGTAGTTGATTACCGTAAATTAAACTCCAAAATCCTCTATGACTCCTATCCTATTCCTAAAATGCAAAACGCTTTCCACTTTTTTTCTAAAGCTAAATATTTTTCTCTTTTAGATCTCAATTCTGCTTACTACCAAATCCCCTTGGACTCTCGGAGCAGTCGCCTTACTGCTTTCATCACCCCAAATGGCCTCTTTCAGTTCACAAAAGTTCCTTTTGGATTGAACTTGGGGTCACAAATCATGCAGAGATTAGTGGATTCCTTATTCTCAGATTTCAAGTACAAATTTCTCTATCCTTATATTGATGACCTTTTAATCTTTAGCCCAGATTTTGAGTCCCACATGTCGCATCTACACCAAGTTCTTTCCAGACTACGTTCTATTGGTCTGACAGTTAACCCCTCTAAAATTTCTCTAGCTCAAACTTCTATAAAGTTCTTAGGTCACATTGTGTCATCTCAGGGAGTAGCTGTCGATCCCGAACGTACTTCTGCTATCTCTAATATTCCACCTCCCAAAAATCTCAAACAAACACGCACCTTTTTAGGCATGGTTTCTTTCTACCACCGGTTCATTCCTAACTTTTCTCACATTGCTGAGCCTCTCAATTATCTGAAACGTAAAAACGTCCCTTTCATTTGGACTCAATCTCAACAGGACGCCTTTCTTCAGCTTAAGTCTCTTTTGATGCATGCTCCCATTCTTCAATTTCCTGATTTCTCCCTACCTTTTGAAATACATACTGATGCTTCCAATCTTGCTGTTGCTGGTGTTCTAACTCAGGTTGTTAATGATGTTCCTCTCCCTATCGCCTATTTCAGTCGACTTCTTTCTCCTACTGAGAGAAAATATTCTATCTTTGAGCGTGAAGCCTTGGCTTTATTAAATTCCATTGAACACTTTGCAGAGTATTTGGAACATAAAGAATTTCTTGTCAAGACAGATAATCAGGCTCTCTCATGGTTGTTACATAACGCACCTAAAATTGGTAGAACTGGCCGTTGGCTCATGCGATTGTCCAGATTTAAGTTTTCCCTTAAATTTATTTCTAGCACTGAGAATTCTGTAGCTGACGCTCTTAGTCGCTTATTTGACACTTCCACTCCTCAGTCAAGTACTACTGACGATTTACCCCCGAATCTTTCTATGATGCCTTCATCTTCCTCCATTCATGCGGTTCTTTCGTTAACAGACTTTCCTCTTTCCTTTCAATCCTGTCAGTCCCATCAGCTCACCGATCAGTTCTGCATCCAACTCAAACAATCCATCTCTGATCCCTCTTATCAGGGTCCCTTTACTATTTTTAAAGATCTCTTGGTTTACAAACCCACTAAGAAAGCTTCTCCTAAAGTGGTGCTTCCTCAGGCTCTTCAACCCATGATTTTACAATATTATCATTCCTCCCCTGTGGGAGGCATCACTAAAACGTACAACCGTATTGCCTCTCTTTTCTTTTGGCCTCAAATGCGCAAATCTATTCGCACTTTTGTTCAAACTTGTGAATTGTGTCAAACATCTAAACCTTTAAACATAAAGTCTGCTGGTCTTCATTCTGCCCTGCCACCCACTCATCCTGCCCAAACCTTTTTCATTGATCTAGTTGGACCCATAGTTCGTTCTTCTCGTGGCAACTTGTACATTTTTACCTTGTTGGATGCCTTCTCAAAATTTCTAGTCCTTCGACCCTTACGGAAATTCTCTACTAAGATCATCATTAATTTACTCACTGAACAAATCTTTCCTATTACCGGTTTGCCTGCTAATATCGTTTCTGATAATGCTTCTATTTTTACTTCAAGTGTTTTTTTTAATATGTGCTTTCAGCTGGGTATCAAGCGTATCTTGACTTCTCCCTACCACCCTCAGTCCAACACCGTGGAAAGGTATCACCGTAATCTCAAAGTTGCTTTATCTATATTTCATAGTTCTTTCCAGAAAGACTGGGATTCTCATCTTTCTTCTTTGGCGTTAGCCTTTAATTCTAGTATCAATAGTTCTACTGCTCAGACTCCGGCTAAGCTTTTTCTTGGTCGTGATCTTCAAACTCCTCTTTCTCTAACCTGGGATCTGCACAACCTCCTTGAATCTTCTGATCAGCCATCCTCTTCATCACTCTGGAAAGACGCCTTTGATCAATTGTTAAAAGCTCAACAGGTCCACAAAAAAGCTTATAATGCTCGTCATAAGCCATCCACTTTTAAAATTGGTGATTTAGTCCTCGTGGCTAATCATCCACACAGCTCGGCAATTAATGCCACTTCTGCCAAACTTGCTCCTCGATGGCTTGGACCATACCGTATTTTGTCTTTCCCTACTCCTGTCACTGTATATTTGCAATCTACTACTGATTTGTTTGATACTAAAAAACTTCATCTAAATCAGCTCAAGCGCTTTCATTCTTAAAAACTTTCATATCTTGATTTTCTTTTCTTTTGCCCTGTGTTTTTCTTTTCTTGTTATTACCTCCTCTTCTTTCTGCTTTTTTTTTTTTTTCTCTATTCTCCATCTGGTCTGGTAATGTCTATTGCTCCCAGTGTTATTTATTTTTTTTGTTCCTTTCTTTTTCTTTGTTTGTCTGCCTCATCCCCCCATTCTTTTCTTTCCCTTTATGGAATTTCCTTTTTTTTCTCCCTCCACACAGGTTTCTCCAGTCTCCCTCCCAGCCAATTGGCACAGGTTGTAATGGGAGTGTACATACAACTTCCCAACCATTTTATTTTTCTCTTTTGTAATTGTTTTTAAATTCTTTAAATTTTCTTGTCATTTGTGATATTTATATTTATATTTCTATGTTAATTCATCACTACCCTTTTCTCCTTACCCTTTCCCTTTGCTAACGCGTTAGCCCTTTTCTTGTTTCCTTTCCTCCTCTACCTTTTTCTATTTTCTATTTCTCTATTTAGGCATGTTTATTGTGTTTGGACATTTTTCTGCCGCCTCTTGTTTTGTTTTGCAGTATTTTTTCTCTTTGATATACCGTTGCGGCTGCTATCGACCCCCGCTCCAGCTCATGGAAGGGCCCTCCATTGCTGTTCCTGGGGCCGCCTCGCCGTCGCCATTCAACTGTATCTTCCGCTTCTCGTCTTCCACCAGCCGTCTTCATTTAACTCCAGCTGCTTCAACAACTACAAAAAAAAAAAAAAAAATCCTTTGGATTTTTTTCTGGTGCCCGGCGGATGATGTAACGGACTCTTCACCTCACCGGCAACTACTGTTATCAACCTCGCCACGCACATAACCTTTTTCTACAATTAATATGGACTTACCTTCATCTGGATACACACCGCATTTTCTCTTCAACTGGAATTTACATACTTATGTGGATTTGCACACATCATACCTTGCACGAACTCTGCCTTATCCACCTTTCCGACCGACGATAAACTAACCTCCCTTTCGCTGCCTGACGTCATGTGACATCGTCCGCTTTGTCACGCATGCTCCACTAACTTCTGGAATATTCCAGACATATGTCTCATTATTCCACACTATAAATACCCGGCCTTCCTCTGAATGTGTTGAGATGGACTTTGGCCTGTGTGGAGGGAGGAACCTTTAACATCATCTCCGTCTTTAGCGACATGTGCCCTGGACTCTCCATTTTTGGGCAGAACTACTTGGTTCAAGATGAGGTATGACAAACTAAAAATGTCCTTATTGTAAATAATGCTGTGTTGCATTTGGAGCTATTTTATTTGCAAATTTTGACTGGGAGCAGTGCATTTCCAGGCCGAGATTTTACTTGCATTTTCAATTTCAAAGCCTCTATTGACTATCCAGTGACTGTTTGCTTTCAAAATGTGCGTGTGGTATATCCGCAACTCTGCGACTCCTATACACACTTGTGGTTAATGCTTCACCATGTATGTTTTGGTACACTTGGAGACTGTTTCATTATTGTATACAGTGACTTAAGCCAGTAGGACAATCTTTATTTGTGCCTATTTCGGGTGTTAATTGAAGAGGTGGCAACTTTCACATGACATTAGACTTTGCTTAGTAGACTTCATGTTGGTATACTTCAATCTGGTAACTGCGAACATTCTTTCTTATTCTCGTTGTTCAACATTTTTCTTTAAACTGTATTCATCCCCTTTTTGTCCATCCCTTTCCTCTCCTGGCCCCTTCTTTTATTTGCTTCCATTTTCTTGAATATTTTACTCTTGATGTAACTATTTGTATTATTTCTGGTTGGGAAAATTCCGTATTTGTACTGACTTCTATTCTTCTAATATTGTAAAAGTTTGATTTGATTTTTCTAATATATATATATTTCCAAATTTTTATCTTGGTTTCTCATCTAATTTTCACCTGTCATGTCCCTTATTTCTCCTGCCGTTTTCTTTTAATATTTTTTGAAAATTATCTAGCATAGTTTCCACTGCGCTATCTGCGCTTACTCTGGAATGTTTATTAGGAGAAGCCCTTTTACCACGGCCTCAATTCTCAATTTGGCATTTTTCTCATCGCGTAAATTTATTCCCTACTGTTTGTAAGTACTCGGTGTCGCCGATACTTTGGATTTCCCTTGGCTGGATTTATGAATAAATATATTCACATATGCATATACCCCCATTGAGGGGTTTTACAAGATCCTCCTAGGTTGCACTCAGTCTACGCCACGTTAATTCTTTAGGGCAATAGCGCCCGAGAATTGAGCTAACCAACCTATCCCACTTCGTGTAGAGATACTCATCCATGCGGCATCGTGATCTGGCTGGAGTAGCTGTACTTAGCCTCTATTAGTTATTATCTGTCCGGCTCCATGGCTAAATGGTTAGCGTGCTGGCCTTTGGCCACAGGGGTCCCGGGTTCGATTCCCGACAGGGTCGGGAATTTTAACCATCATTGGTTAATTTCTCTGGCACGAGGGCAAGGTGTATGTGTCGTCTTCATCATCATTTCATCTTCATCACGACGCGCAGGTCGCCTACGGGAATCAAATCAAAAGAACTGCACCTGGTGAGCCGAACATGTCCTCGGACAGTTCCGGCACTAAAAGTCATACGCCATTTCAGTTATTGTCTTACTGATGCTCCAGTGTTGTTGCGATGGTCGTAACAGTGAGAACTTCTGGAGAAGTTATCCCATCTCTTCATACGGCAGTGTGCAAAACAGTTTTGGATATTACGGTTTCACAATGCATACGTCACGGTACCTCAAACTTGTTTACAGTATGTGCTGTAGGCTAATGTTTGAGACACGTAGTGACACCACACCCGATCAGATTCATATTTGTCCGATGGGAGACATTCGTCGTGTCAATCAGATCGGTGGTGAATAGACGGTGTCGTATGAGTTGCGCCGAGTATAAGTTGCGCCGTGTTAAAATCAGTATAACTTACGCCGTGCTCATTAATCATTCTAGGAACTAGAGGTCTTGTTTGGGAATTCCACAGGGAAGTTAAAGATCTCATTTTGTGTCTCAAATCCGAAGCAGAAAGCTCGAATTTTAAGATTGCCAGGAATGAACTTCATCTTGAGGGCAAAAGAAAAAAAAGAAGTTACGTGCAATTAGACCAAAGGATCTTGAGAGCAACGGAGGTCTATTTGGAAAGCGGTAATGTAAAGAAATTCATCAGAAACATGTCATATCCTCCAACTGGATTAGACATTTAGTACTGAACCGTTCATTCAACGGCGCTTACTTTGCAAATATGCAATGTAAATATTAGGTTTAAGACACTGACAAGGTTATAGGCCTACCGAAAATTTAAATCATGTATATAGGCATTAGTTTTCATAAGGATGACAAGGCCGAATGGCCGCTTTCTGTATTGGTAGACTTGGTTTGTTAAATAATGTCAAATCATTCAAGTAATACTTAAGCGGCTGTTTTAAGTTCAACGGAGATCGTCTCAATAAGACATAATGAAACAACCCTGATAGAATGTTTGCGACGGAAAACTGTAAATTTCAGTTATTGTTAAGATTAAAAAAGCTTCTTCATGACGCTGATGGAACGTAGGCTTCCCATCACTGCTCCGGGGGTTAAATCTACGATAACTTTTGATAGCGTTTATGCTGGACAAAGCTGGCGTTCAAATTATTATTTCTGATTTCTTCATATTTATATCAGCATCACTGTTTGAAACAATTTCATTTGTCATTTATTAATCTTTCATACCCAGGGGAATGCGACAGACCTCGCCAGGGCACACAATTTCCTTTCTTTGTTAGTAGCTATGGTTCATTCTTGAGCCCTATCACTTCATAAGGGGTGCATGTCGGGGAAACGTAGGGTGAGACAGATTTTTCTGTTTTCACTGGTCATTCTTTATTCAACAAATTCGCTACATTCCATTTGCCATCCATTAATCTTTGTCCGCAAAAGCACGTCAGATCTCACATTCGGCAGTATTTTCTTACTTTAGCGGTATTTCATCCTTCATCCATTCTATTCCTGACCCTATCAGTTAGCTACAAACAGGCTGTGGATATTCTTCATAAGACTGAAAGACTTTTTTTTTTTTTTTTGCTATTGGCTTTACGTCGCACCGACACAGATATGTCTTATGGCGACGATGGGACAGGAAAGGGCTAGGACTGGGAAGGAAGCGGCCGTGGCCTTAATTAAGGTACAGCCCCAGCATTTGCCTGGTGTGAAAATGGGAAACCACGGAAAACCATCTTCAGGGCTGCCGACAGTGGGGTTCGAACCTACTATCTTCCGAATACTGGATACTGGCCGCACTTAAGCGACTGCAGCTTTCGAGCTCGGTGACTGAAAGACTGATTACAAACTACGTAGTTATACACATTTCACCCACTGATATAAATACGATGCAGGTTTTCTAAATATGCAAGAAACCAACATTGATAGAGTGAATACTGAGCTCGATAGCTGCAGTCGCTTAAGTGCGGCCAGTATCCAGTACACAGGAGATAGTAGGTTCGAACCCCACTGTCGGCAGCCCTGAAAATGGTTTTCCGTGGTTTCCCATCTTCACACCAGGCAAATGCTGGGGCTGTACCTTAATTAAGGCCACGGCCGCTTCCTTCCCACTCCTAGCCCTTTCCTGTCCCATCGTCACCGTAAGACCTATCTGTGTCGGTGCGACGTAAAACAACTAGCAACAGAAAAGATAGAGTGAATGATATTTTTTATATATTAATTTCAAAATCTCAGTACTACAGATATTCACAGACATTCCTTGAACTTGGAAATAACCCCCTGCGGTGCAGCGCAGGTAGCAGATGCTTAAGACAGCTGTCAAACCACTTCTACTCCCGGCGGGGAATCTCCACGGCGCAAATTATACTCGGCGCAACTTTTACTCGGCGCAACTCATACAGAACCGAATAGACAGCATGTGTAGGACTGAACTAAACTTGGCTAGACTACTAATTTATGCTACTGACCACATTCAAATTGTGAATTGCGACAAGTTGATGTCGCCGCTCTTGTTTGGGTGAGTCAGAGTGATGTCGCAGAAGTTTATAAAATGTTCAGGGAGATACAAACGACTGATGATGAGTCCATACAAAGCAACACGCAGAGAGGATCTCTATTTGTTGCTTTCCTCACGTTGTAGGTCCACTGTTGCTGCCACCTCGTTCCACGAGGATATTTGAAGGGCCATTCGAGTGAATGAGTCAGATCAGACAGTGCAAAATCGGCTGCACAACAGATAGGTCTTATGGCGACGATGGGGTAGGAAAAGCCTGGGAGTGGGAAGGAAGCGGCCGTGGCGTTAATTAAATTACAGCCCCAACATTTGCTTAGTGTGAAAATAGGAAACCACGGAAAACCATTTTCACGGCTGTTGAACTCACTATCTCCCGGGTTCAAGCTCACAGCTGCGCGCACCTAACAGCACGGCCAACTCGCCCGGTTGTTCAAATCTTGCTGTGTTTAGACGCAGAGTCGAATGCTACAGATTCTTTCATTTGCAAACCTTCCATGACCCTTTCTTCCTTTAGCCAGTACCTTCATTCTTCAATGGATCGGAAACCTTTCTAATTTCTCTCTGATGGTAGTGCTAAGAGCAGGATATCTATGTTTTAAATAATTTCATTTAAATTCTTGATTTAAATCAAAATATATATTTTTGTAAATTATACAAACGGAAACAAATACTATTTTTGCTATTGGCTTTACGTCGCACTGACACAGATAGGTCTTATGGCGACGATGGGACAGGAGAGGGCTAGGAGTGGGAAGGAAGCGGCTGTGGCCTTAATTAAGGTACAGCCCCAGCATTTGCCTGGTGTGAAACCACGGAAAAACATCTTCAGGGCTGCCAACAGTGGGATTCGAACCCACTAACTCCCGAATACTGCATACTGGCCACACTAAAGCGACTGCAGTTATCGAGCTCGGTTGGAAACAAATACAACTGTAGACCAACATATTTTCATGAAGCTAATTTTTAAATAGGCATACATCTTTTTATTGAAATGGTAGCAAATGGTCTAATTGTATAACTGCTATAAATATTTAAAAAACTATATTAAATAATATTTAAGTTGTTTATTTAACAATGCAAATATAAAGATGTAAATATGTCTTTCTTTCTTTCTTTCTTTCTTTCTTAATCTGCTTACCCTCCAGGGTTGGTTCTTCCCTCCGACTCAGCGAGGGATTTCCCCCATACCGCCACAAGGGCAGTGTCCTGGAGCGTGAGACATTGGGTCAACGGATACAACTGGGGAGGATGACTAGTACCTCGCCCAGGTGACCTCACCTTGTGGGGGATGGGAAAATTGGAAGGGTTAGACAAGGAAGAGGAAAGGAAGCGGCCGTGGTCTTAAGTTAGGTACCATCCCGGCATTTGCCTGGAGGAGAAAGGGGAAATCACGGAAAACCACTTCCAGGATGGCTGAGGTGGGAAACGAACCCACGTCTACTCATTTGACCTCCCGACGCTGAGTGGACCCCGTTCCAGCCCTCGTACCACTTTTCGAATTTCGTGGCAGAGCGGGGAATCGAACCCGGGCCTCCGGGCCTCTGACGACTGCAAGATATTTAGGGAGATCAGGAATCCAGCAGATGCAGCTCTGCTACAGTCCTCACTTAATGCCCTCTCGAACTGGTGCCGTACTTGGAAACTTATCCCCAATCCACAAAAATGCAGCCACATGACCATAACACTGCGTAAATCTCCTCTACCGACATCATATTACCTACTCGACAAGCCCATCACCGTTGTTACGCAACAGCGTGACCTAGGCGTAATATTCGATACAAAATTACAATTTAAGACCCATATAGAAACATATACAACCAAGGCTATGAAATTACTAGGCATTCTCTATCGCTTCACAGAAATTTCTGACCCCATTGCTCTTCGTCACTTCTTCCTCACGATCGTTCAACCTCTCTTAAACTACTGCTCTCCGATTTGGACAACAGCCGCCCCCTCCAATACTAAGCAGTTAGACCAGGGCCTCTCAAACGCCCAAAATCTCACGCGTGCAGAGCGAGGCGCAAGAGCTCCGTGCACTGTGCATCGGTACCGCTCGGTGCCGCTCGGTATGGCTCGGATCAATGCTTCGTCTCTGGGCTACTCGGCTATGCTCGGCTCTACTCGGCTATACTCGGCTCAACTCAGCCCGGATTTGGAGCGCTACGGCGCAAGTGGGGGAGAGGGAGACAGGCAGAGCGAGCGAGAGAGGCGTAAGGAAAGAGAGAGTTAGCGCTATTGCTCCAAATCGAGGAGTGGGGGGTCTGCACTCTGGTCAACCAAGCCAAGTCGTCTTTTGCACCGTGCACAGTGCATGCACCACGCGCATGCACCCTGAGAGGCCCTGAGTTAGACAGAGCAGTGTCCTTCTTTGCTGCAATTGTAAGGAACAGAAACCCCAAGCTCAGAAATCTGTCAACGCAGCAGGTATTAATGGCAATTAATGTGTCACCGCTGCACATCAGGCGACAGGTAGCTGACCTGAGTTTCCTCCACGAGATCTTAAATGGACATTACCGCTCGGAACATTTTGTTTCTCTCTTCTCTCTCCGCGTTCCTTCCCGCTCCACCAGAACCAAAGACCTTCTCCACATTCCCCACACTCAGCACTCAATACTTCAACGATCTTTCCTAATCCGCCTCCCAACACTCTTTAACAATATTAATAGGAGACAAGAGCTTGATATAGCATCAAATAAAAGTGTATTCGAGAGGTGTGTAAATAGTATCTTAAAGATAAGTTGATGTGAAGGGATTATACCGCCATCTTGACCCACGACGACTTGGCTATGAACATGGACATTCTCATGGTTTTCGATTTGGACAGTTATTAGTAGGATGTGTACCTGATCTTGTTATATTTTGTTATATTTGTTATATATTATTATGAAAGCTTATGTTTGTTAAATAGTCTGTTAACAGTGCAAGTGAAATTTGCTCAGTGTAGCTGTATCTTGTGCTTCGTGAATAAATAAATAAATAGCTAATCACACTAAACACTACACCACAGAATGTAAATATGTAACAAATATTTATAAAACAAAAACAAATCCCATGGTGCAACAGCCCCGAAGGGCCTTCGCTTACCAAGCGACCGCTGCTCAGCCCGAAGGCCTGCAGATTACGAGGTGTCGTGTGGTCAGCACGACGAATCCTCTCGGCCGTTATTCTTGGCTTTCTAGACCAGGGCTGCCATCTTACCGTCACGTAGGCTGAATGAACCTCGAACCAGCTCTCAGATCAAGGTAAAATGCCTGACCTGGCCGGGAATCGACACCGAGACCTCCGAGCAAAATGATGGCATACTACCCCTATACCATGGGGCCAGCAACAAATATTTATACATTTCAATATTCACCACCAATATTCATAACAGTATTTAATAATTCTGTAACTTAGAATTGTTGGTGCGGAATTTTTGAGATGAAATGCACGTTTGTAAAAGCATGACTAATTTGTATACAATTCATTCCGATTGCTCAGTTGTGAACGTACCATTGTTTTGTCTCGGCGCGGCTTGGGGTCGTCAGTTGAAAACCAAGACAGTGTCCTGTTAGTATACTGTTGTGATACCACTGCAAGCTATCCTGTGATAAACTCAATTCAGTGCTGATGTACTAGTGGATATTTTTGATATTTTGGAAGGCATAATTATATAGCAAGTAGAGTGACAAATCTCACCACTAACAGGTCGGATCATACTGCTTAGTCGAGCAGCTCGCTTCTTACTCCCAACTCTTCCCAGACCTATGTTTGCAATATTTTCGTAATGCAGCTCTTTTGTTGGAAATCACTTAGAATAAATCATGCTGTTTTCCTTTAGATATTTTCCAGTTCTCGTAACAATTAACCCCTGATCCCATTGGATCTCATACACTGGAGCTATGCTCTAATTGGCGTCTTAATCGTTTACACCCTTACTAAAAGCCATAAAATATACTGATGATTTAATAGCTGTTAAAATATCAATGTGCCATACTTAAATAACAATGGCATGCTATTTAGAATTCGAATTACTGTAAATCCGATTTTAATAAAATATCAATATTCTAATTAAAAATCATGAATTTTATTACCTCTAGTTACAATAGAATGTTTACCTTATTGTATTTCCGATTAAAACAATAACCATAACTACAATCGGATATTAAAATGGAGAGTAAGATACGAAGCACCATGTATTAAAGCAGATTGTTAATACGACCACTCTCTTAGGAATGGCTTGAGCTATATGCTTTTCTACAAAATTTTGTTTGGAGGAACTAGACCTACTACCATTTTTGGAACACCATCTGCTTGGCTGTGATACAGAAGTAAATGAACTGGAAATCAATAATCGGAACATTAAGGTAGTGACTTTGGGTGAAATGCTGTATGTAGATATTTTAACACACCAGACTTGTGCTCTCTGATCGATCTTCTTTTCCAAACTTCAACTGCGTGGATGCACAGTCCATTAAAGGTAGAGAGGGTGAATAATTCTCACTTCTTTTCATTGGAATTTGTGACGAGTCAATAAAAGAAAGCTTAGAATTCCTTTTAGAGGATGGCTTCTCTTTAAGTGAAACAGCTGAAAATGAGACCGCTCTCCGGATTCAAAACTGGGTGTTCCGTTCTTTGAATAGGTTGAATAAAAGATTCAGCCAGAGCAGTCTATCGAGAATCAAATACAGTAGAAGTCTGGTACAACGCGCTCCGGTATACCAAGGATTCAGATGTATCGCGATGAAGGAAACTTTACTAGTAAAATTATTATTGTAGAAATACAGTAATTTATTTCTTGGTGTTTGGTCTTTGGAAGTTCAGCATTTCTGTAGTAAACTAAAATTTATGACCACCAGGAAACAATACCGAATAATATTCGGGTATTAGCTTTGGGGGCTGTAGAACTGAACTCCTTGGATTTCACAGAATCAGTCAGGAATAAAGTGTTGCCCGAGCTATTCTCAATATTTAATTTTCTGAGATTTCTTGCCAAGGAAAGCAGTGGTATTCTTGACAGCTAACAGAGCCCTTATTCCTCTATTGTCCACTATACAATAGCCTTTATCACAAATTGGCGCAGTGTTTGTCTTGGAGTTCATCGCACATGTCGTGATGTCGCAGAAAAAGAAAGCTTATTCTGTTAGCGATAAACTTATAATAATTGACCGTGTGAAGAACGAAGGCTGAAATACAAGTGGCATCCTAGAAGAACCATTAGAGAGTGGATGAAGGAAGAAGAAAACTGTAGAAGTTTTGTGGAAACAATTGAAAGAGAAATGAGGTTCAAAGTAATATGACTTAACTAGGAAAATATAGTGAACTAGATTAATGTCTTTATCTGTATTTTTTGTATGTGGAGTGAAGGTGTACTACTTCAAGGGCTCGGTTTTGAAGTTGTGAGATTCCATAATGATTTTCATAGCAACAATGGCATTAATGCGTCTGATGAGTGGTTTGTTTTGGTGTAAGCACTCAAGTGTCTAAGAAGCAAGTAATTTTTATTTCTAGGTTTGGTGGCGTAATTTACGTTTCGCTGTTCATTATATTGTATTCTTTCTTTCCCGTCCCCTAGCCTCATCATTTTTCACTGCACCTCCCGTTTTATCCCAGATAAACCATAATGTGAGGATGATGTATGTCTTTCAACAACCGCGTCATACCGAGCTTCCACTGTATACAGTCATTTTCTGGATCATCGTTGAAGAGACTGGTTTTATTGCTGCTCGCTAATCAACCCTATCTCGAACAAAACTGTTCAGTATATACATTTCTAATATATTTGTCATATTTAAGCATTTACCTTCTTTTTTTCCATCATACTTACGGTCAACACTTCTTTCCGAAATGATACACCGAGGAAACCGAATTTAGTCCTTGGTGGTAAAGCTGCCATTTAATTGTCCTCTGGACAAGGAACGAAAAATTGTGAATTCTGTTGAATGCTGTATCAACATGCACTGCTGGTCATATCTGAACCTGACAAAAGTTTACAACCTCCCTTCCCACTTCTCAACACAGACGAACGTAAAGTTCTATACGTGTAAAATTCCGAATAAAAGTTATAACAAAACCTGTATAATGGCTTGACTATGTTTAATCATATCTCTGTGAAGAAAGAACATTGTACAGACTCTGCTTCCGATGATGTATGATAGGATGAATTGCTGTACCTTCTTTAACAATCTAGGAACTGCATGATATGAACAACCCGTAGTTCATGTACAACCTAAAATATACCACCATATTCGCATACAAGATTAGTACAACTATTTAAAAGAATACTCTTGAGAATGCAGACATAATCGTTAGCGCTAAGGCTCCTATTACACTAGGCCGCCAGGTGGCGCAGCCAGCCGCGCCACCGGTGGCACTGCTCGTCATTGGGCATTGGCTGTTATGGAGCTTATTAGATTAGGGCAGCCGGTGGCGTCGCCACAAACTGGCTGCTGTCTGGTTGCCATGCCCCGCGACCGCGTTGGCAGCCACAGGTGGCGGAGAGTCGTGGCGGGGCATTGTATCATACCGAGCCTATTACACTGGGCAGCCAGGTGGCGCAACCAGTCGTGCCACCACTCGGTTTGACCACCACGTGGTCAGTCTACTGTGCAATAGTGATGAGAGAACATGTCGGACAACAAATATACTTATATGCTCCTCCTTTTTCTTTTGATGAAGAAGAGAAGGCGAAGGGAGAGAAACATGCATGTATACTCTATGTTATCGTTGAGGGAATCTAGAGGGTTGTACTATACTCTATTTTATAAACTGTGTTCAGACGACAATACATTTTTAATTACTTAAGAATGTCTAAATCGCCTTTCTTTGAATTATTTTCGTTGATAAAAGTTGATATTACCGGGGAAGATACCAAAATGAGAAAGTGCATCACACCAGAAGAAAAGCTTGTAGTCACTTTGAGGTAAGTAAAACAATAAATTGTATTTTAAGTTATTAATTTCATTGCATTAGGAAATATTAACTAGTTTGGAAACAGTAAAAATTAACAGAATATCAATATTTTAGTTCAATATTTCTTATTGAAGATATACTTCTATTCCTCTTTCATTAATATTACTGAATGCAGTTTTGTATGTTCATACCAAACTTATCCTATTCTGTCTGAAGGATATTGATCCAAAGTGTGACTAAAAGTAATAACATTTATTTCCAAAATGAAATAAAAAAGACAAATTGTTTTACATGTTTATATTGAGTGTTTGTATATACAGTAAGTTATATATACTACACATTGAACAGCAAAGGTTCAATGTTTTGAGTATCAGAATCTTCATTTGATGTGACTGAAAGGTCTGCAGATGGAGGAAATTGTAAGGGCATGTTAGCATCTTGGCGTTGTTGAAATTGAGTCTGGAAGAAATGAATTTGTGGTTGTTGATTCACGAATCCTGGCGAAGGCATGTATTTCTGTTGCATAGGATGCTGTTCCATCGGACTCGCGTAAATAAAACAATGCGCAGAGAAAAGTGAGAGACAAACAGAGACCAGACTTCTCTGCCTGCGAAAACTACCGAACTATCGCAGGAAGCTAATCGAGCCACTCATCAAGGCGGCCGTGGTAGGACCGAACGAGTTATTGGCGGCGCCACCGGCTGCCCTGCACGTGTCGCCAACAGAGTCACCGGTGGCGGAGCTGGTGGCGCCGCCTGGCGGCCTAGTGTAATAAGAGCCTAAATGTCATTCAATAATAGTCACTCTATTACACACTCAAAACGATCACATCTGCGAATAAAACTTCTTGTACATTAAGACCATGAAATACTTCACCACAGTTAATAGGCACTACAGTATAAATAAATAAACAAACAAATAAATAAATAAATAAATAAATAAATAAATAAATAAATAAATAAATAAATAAATAAATAAATAAATAAATAAATAAAGGTTAGAAAATACAATAGACATAGTCACATACATGCTGTATATATACCGGTATATACATTTATTTAAATTTTAGTACATATTATCTACAGCAGGGTCTCTCAAACGCCCAAAATCTCACGCGTGCAGAGCGAGGCGCAAGAGCTCCGTGCACTGTGCATCGGTGCCGCTCGGTGCCGCTCGGCATGGCTCGGATCAACACTTTGTCTCTGGGCTACTCGGCTATGCTCGGCTCTACTCGGCTATACTCGGCTCAACTCAGCCAGGATTTGGAGCGCTACGGCGCAAGTGGCGGAGAGGGAGACAGGCGGAGCGAGCGAGAAGGCGTGGGGAAAGAGAGAGACAGCGCTATTGCTCCAAATCGAGGAGTGGGGGGTCTGCACTCTGGTCAACCAAGCCAAGTCGTCTTTTGCACCGTGCACAGTGCATGCACCACGCGCATGCACCCTGAGAGGCCCTGATCAACAGTATTGTGCGATTAAGTACTGATTACGTCCATTCCCAAGAATTTCTTTGTTGAATTCAAAGGATATTGGAGAAACCAATGCTTCAGTCTAGTTTTTAAAACATTATCAGTAAGGACCTGTATCCTAACTGGTCATCTGTTGAATAGATTCAATTGATACATTAGATTATCTCGCTTTGTTTCTTGTAATCTGCAATAGGGCATGTCCTCCTTATTTCTACTCCTCGTGTTGTGATCGTGCAAATCATTTAGATATTTAATATCTGTGATATGTTTTAATTTACATAATGCATTACAAATGTAGGTTACAGATTAACTATGGTCATAATAGGATTACGAATAAACAAGGGTTTACAATGTGTGCCTTGTGGAAACTTGGATGTGGGACGTAGAGCTTTCTTTTGAATTACAAGAATCTCTGGGGTTCTACTGCTATTTCCCCACAGTAAACTTCCATACTGCAAAATTATACCAGGAGTATGCACAAGTCTTTTCCGGTTTCATTAAGAGATGGCGCCAGTGAACAGTAACCTGCGTATGAATGTGACACATGCGTCAGTTTGTTCGTCCGACATTAACCTACCAACACACACAAGTTGAGTCCGCCAAACACTAGCGTTTGTGTTGTATCGTTCAGTGATCATGTCGACGTTTGTGCCTGAGAAAGGACATTTGCGCCAGGCATTGATTTTCTTATTTAATCAAAAGAAAAAGGCTGTGGAAATTCATCGTTTGCTGGTAGAAACATATGATGAGCACGCTCCATCGATCAGAACATGTGAGACATGGTTTCGACAATTTACACGTGGTGATTTCGATGGGAAAGAGTGTGCGCGCTCTGGACTCAAACTCAACAGCAATTGGCACAAGCATTAAATGTGTCACAAGAAACAATCAGCATACGTTCATGAGCAGTGGGGAAGATCAATAAATTCGGTAAAATGGGTCGCACACTATTTGAATGAACGGGAAACTGAAAATCGCAAAGTCACTTGTGAAATGCTGCTTCAACGCCACGAAAGAAAATAATTTCTGTACCGAATTGTGATGGGTGACGAAAATGGATTTATTTTTAAAACCCGAAAAGGAGAAAATCGTGGCTGTCACTGTGCGAAGCCGATACTTCAACACCAAGGGCAAATGTCTTCGGCAAGAAGACCATGCTTTGTGTCTGGTGGGACCAGAGCGTTATTATGAACTCTTGAAGCCCGGCGAAATCGTTAATGCACAACGCTATCGCCAGCAAATGATTAATTTAAATCACGCATTGATGGAAATACGACCGAAATGGGCCAGAAGACATGGCAAAGAGATTTTTTACACGACAATTCACCGTCTCATACAGCGAAACCAGTGATAGATACCTTGAAATCGCTTGGATGGGACATCCTCGGTTCACACCCGCCGTACTGCCCCGAAACTGGCGCCATCTAATTATCACCTCTTCGCCTGAATGGAGGACGCAATTTATAGCAAGTTGGAAAATGGCTCGATGAATGGTGAGTTGCAAAAAAAAAAAAAAAAAAAAGAAAAAAAAACTGTTTTTCTGGCATTGTATTCATAACTTACCTGAAAGATGGGTGAAGTGTGTAGAAGCCGATGGCCAATATTTTGAATAAACAAAAATGAATTTCCCTTGAAGATTACGTGTTTTCTTTATCACAAAACCGGCAAAAACTTATGCATACACCTGGTATGAAAATGGGTAGGTAAAGTATGGCTTTAACAGGAAGATATAAGATCCCTTAATAAATACAATACCTTGAACAGTTTCCCGTGATGAAGTCCATATGTACATCACAAGTCAGCTTAGCCTCCAAATAAAACCTTGAAAGGGCAAATATCTTCAATAATTTGATGAGTACTAAAGCTAAATATCAATATTTGAGTTCTGTTGGAATTTAGTAAGTTGGAACTATTAATCAATACTGATCTGCATTTAGGGCAGTCGCCCAGGTGGCAGATTCCCTATCTGTTGGTTTCCTAGCCTTTTCCGAAATGATTTCAAAGAAATTGGAAATTTATTGAACATCTCCCTTGGTAAGTTATTCCAATCCCTAACTCCCCTTCCTATAAATGAATATTTGCCCCAGTTTGTCCTCTTGAATTCCAACTTTATCTTCATATTGTGATCTCTCCTACTTTTATAAACGCCATTCAAACTTATTCGTCTACTAATGTCATTCCACGCCATCTTTCCGCTGACAGCTCGGAACATACCACTTAGTCGAGCAACTCTTCTTCTTTCTCTCAATTCTTCCCAACCCAAACATTCCAACATTTTTGTAACGCTACTCTTTTGTCGGAAATCACTCAGAACAAATCGAGCTGCTTTTCTTTGGATTTTTTCCAGTTCATGAATCAGGTAATCCTGGTGAGGGTCCCATACACTGGAACCATACTCTAGTTGGGGTCTTACCAGAGACTTATATGCCCTCTCCTTTACATCCTTACTACAACCCCTAAACACCCTCATAACCATGTGCAGAGATCGGTACCCTTTATTTACAATCCCTTTTATGTGATTACCCCAGTGAAGATCTTTCCTTATATTAACACCTAGATACTTACAATGATCCCAAAAAGGAACATTCACCCCATCAACGCAGTAATTAAAACAGAGGACTTTTCCTATTTGTGAAACTCACAACCTGACATTTAGGCCCGTTTATCAACATAACATTGCCTGCTGTCCATCTCACAACATTTTCGAGGTCACGTTGCAGTTGTTCACAATCTTGTAACTTATTTATCACTCTATAGAGAATAACATCATCCGCAAAAAGCCTTACCTCCGATTCCACTCTTTTACTCATATCATTTATATATATAAGAAAACATAAAGGTCCGATAACACTGCCCTGAGGAACTCCCCTCTCAACTGTTACAGGGTCACCTACTCTAACTCTCTGAGATCTATTTTCTAGAAATATAGCAACCCATTCAGTCACTCTTTTGTCTAGTCCAATTGCACTCATTTTTGCCAGTAGTTTCCCATGATCTACCCTATCAAATGCTTTAGACAGGTCAATCGCGATACAGTCCATTTGACCTCCAGAATCCAAGATATCTGCTATATCTTGCTGGAATCCTACAAGTTGAGCTTCAGTGGAATAACCTTTCCTAAAACCGAAATGCCTTCTATCAAACCAGTTATTAATTTCACAAACATGTCTAATGTAATCAGAAAGAATGCCTTCCCAAAGCTTACATACAATGCATGTCAAACTTACTGGCCTGTAATTTTCAGCTTTATGTCTATCACCCTTTCCTTTATACACAGGGGCTACTATAGCAACTCTCCATTCATCTGGTATAGCTCCTTCGGCCAAACAATAATCAAATAAGTACTTCAGATATGGTACTATATCCCAACCCATTGTCTTTAGTATATCCCCAGAAATCTGATCAATTCCAGCCGCTTTTCTAGTTTTCAACTTTTGTATCTTATTGTAAATGTCATTGTTATCATATGTAAATTTTATTACTTCTTTGGCCTTAGTCTCCTCCTCTATCTCGACATTATCCTTATAACCAACAATCTTTACGTACTGCTGACTGAATACTTCTGCCTTTTGAAGATCCTCACATACACACTCCCCTTGTTCATTAATTATTCCAGGAATGTCCTTCTTGGAACCTGTTTCTGCCTTAAAATACCTATACATACCCTTCCATTTTTCACTAAAATTTGTATGAATGCCAATTATGCTTGCCATCATGTTATCCTTAGCTGCCTTCTTTGCTAGATTCAATTTTCTAGTAAGTTCCTTCAATTTCTCCTTACTTCCACAGCCATTTCTAACTCTATTTCTTTCCAGTCTGCACCTCCTTCTTAGTCTCTTTATTTCTCTATTATAATAAGGTGGGTCCTTACCATTCCTTACCACCCTTAAAGGTACAAACCTGTTTTCGCATTCCTCAACAATTTCTTTAAACCCATCCCAGAGTCTGTTTATATTTTTATTTACCGTTTTCCGTCTAACTTCGTCTACAATATTAGCGTTTGTTACGAACGTTTTATCGTCCGCATAAAAGAACGAACTGGATGTATAGATTACATTGTAAACACAATCATTTATTATGGGCAAAATTAAAAATGTTTCTAACACTGAGTTTCATGATACACTATGATTAATGTAAAGATTAGATGACCTCACGCCTTTCACTTCCACTGCTTGTTTACGACTATGTTGTTATGGTTTCAAGATATCAAACTACTTACTTTAACTCCATAGCAATGCCATTTTGCAATAACATTTGTATGGAATACACAGTCGAGAGCCTTGCTAAGATCACAAAACGTAATCTGAGCAAGCCTCTTATTTTCTAAAGAAGAAAAAAGTGTTCAAGCATGGAATCAGTTGCTCCAATTGTTGATTTACCCAATCGAAAACCAAATTGTTAATTACATAGATGAATATTAGTTTAAAAAAGGTCTATCAATTTTGTACCATAGCCTAGTACATTCTAGAATTTTTCCAAATACTGGGACAACTGAAACTTTCAAGTAATTGCTCGGGTCATTATGTTCGCCGTTTTTAAATACTGGGATTACTCTTGAATACTTCTGAGTGACATATCCACTTGTTTCCAAGAAACGCACATTTATTTGGGCCCAACAACGGTCGATTTTTATCAGATGTTGCGTAGATGAGTTGATATAGGTAAGAAGCAGAGCATCCTGAATTGTTCAGCGCAGCAAATACTTGAAATGGCGACTATCTAGTTTATATATTGAGTTTGTAGTCTGGATAGCATACAGAACATTGTACTGTTGTTCTGACTGCAGTAAGCGTGTACGCCGAAGTTGGTAAATCGTTCAAAAATTCGATAGGAGTCGAACCAACTATGCATACCTCAAAGATGGTGGTGGTGGTGATTATTGTTTTAAGAGGAAGTACAACTAGGCAACCATCCTCTATACCTCAAAGACGGAAAGCGCCTTGCCAATTCAGCGACAAGCAAAGCATACTGGTAACTTACACTCAAAGGAGTTGCACTAATAATGCCTGCCCCTTTCATTTCGTTCGATGTTTAATGTATGTGTCATATCTATGATTATTGATTACGACCGTCCAATCCAAAGTAAGAACTCGTAACAATGTAATCCAAAAATTATGTGGTACAACTTGGGGTTCAATAGCAACTTTTCTCCGATACACCGCTTTGGGACTTGTGTTCTCGGCTGCTGAGTACTGCTCTCCTGTTTCGCTGAATAGCCCTCACACCAACCTCATAGACAGGCAGCTCAACACCACGATGCGTCTCGTCACTGGCACAATAAGGTCTACACACACATATTGCCTACCTATCCTCAACCATATCTCCACACAAGATCTTCGACGTAAAAACGCTCTCCTCGGGGAATTTAAGAAATTAATAAATAATCCCCAATTACCAATACACGACGACATCGCCGATGTTCATCTGAATCATCTAAGGTCCCGAAATCCACCAGTAAGAACTGCAATAGAATTGAAGAATACCAACTTCAATATTACTAAGGAATGGCAGGGAAGACAAGATACAAGGCCTGAGTCAACTTTGCCACACATAGGATCGTCACTGCCACCTGGATTTGAGCTTCCTCGGAAAACCTGCTCTACTCTTAAGAAGATACGATCGGGCATGGTAACTCCGCAGATTTCCACTACAAGTGGAAAATAATTCCTACGCCTAACTGCGACTGTGGTGCCTCTAAGCAGACCAACCTGCATATTATCAGCGAATGTCCAAAAAGAAAGCACAGTGGCGATATCAGTGACTTTGCTCATGTGCTTCCAGAGACAGTTACCTATATAAATAACCTGGATATAAATATATAGTTTGTTCTTCAAAATCATTGTGTGTTATACACTGACTGACAGAGCAAATGCAACACCAAGAAGGAGTGGTCAGAACTTTATGCCAATTGCAGGGTAGACTGACGTCACTGAGGTATGCTCATGATGTGAAATGCGCCGCTGTGCTGCGCACGTAGCGAACAATACATGGGACACGGCGTTGGCGAATGGCCCACTTCGTACCGTGATTTCTCAGCCGACAGTCATTGTAGAACGTGTTGTCGTGTGCCACAGGACACGTGTATAGCTAAGAATGCCAGGCCGCCGTCAACGGAGGCATTTCCAGCAGACAGACGACTTTACGAGGGGTATGGTGATCGGGCTGAGAAGGACAGGTTGGTCGCATCGTCAAATCGCAGCCGATACCCATAGGGATGTGTCCACGGTGCAGCGCCTGTGGCGAAGATGGTTGGCGCCGGGATATGTGGCACGTGCGAGGGGTCCAGGCGCAGCCCGAGTGACGTCAGCACGCGAGGATCGGCGCATCCGCCGCCAAGCGGTGGCAGCCCCGCACGCCACGTCAACCGCCATTCTTCAGCATGTGCAAGACACCCTGGCTGTTCCAATATCGACCAGAACAATTTCCCGTCGATTGGTTGAAGGAGGCCTGCACTCCCGGCGTCCGCTCAGAAGACTACCATTGACTCCACAGCATAGACGTTCACGCCGGGCATGGTGCCGGGCTAGAGCGACTTGGATGAGGGAATGGCGGAACGTCGTGTTCTCCGATGAGTCACGCTTCTGTTCTGTCAGTGATAGACGAGTGTGGGACGAGGCGTCGGCGTGGAGAAAGGTCAAATCCGGCAGTAACTGTGGAGCGCCCTACCGCTAGACAACGCGGCATCATGGTTTGGGGCGCTATTGCGTATGATTCCACGTCACCTCTAGTGCGTATTCAAGGCACGTTAAATGCCCACCGCTACGTGCAGCATGTGCTGCGGCTGGTGGCACTCCCGTACCTTCAGGGGCTGTCCAATGCTCTGTTTCAGCAGGATAATGCCCGCCCACACACTGCTCGCATCTCCCAACAGGCTCTACGAGGTGTACAGATGCTTCCGTGGCCAGCGTACTCTCCGGATCTCTCACCAATCGAACACGTGTGGGATCTCATTGGACGCCTTTTGCAAACTCTGCCCCAGCCTCGTACGGACGACCAACTGTGGCAAATGGTTGACAGAGAATGGAGAACCATCCCTCAGGACACCATCCGCACTCTTATTGACTCTGTACCTCGACGTGTTTCTGCGTGCATCACCGCTCGCGGTGGTCCTACATCCTACTGAGTCGATGCCGTGCGCATTGTGTAACCTGCATATCGGTTTGAAATAAACATCAATTATTCGTCCGTGCCGTCTCTGTATTTTCCCCAACTTTCATCCCTTTCGAACCACTCCTCCTTGGTGTTGCATTGTCACTGTCAGTCAGTGTAAAAGAGATGTTAAGTTCGGATCCCACATGTGTCCGGTTGGCCATTTTTGTTCTTTTATCTGTTTGTTCTGTTCTGCTTTTTTGTTTTGTTCTGTACGTTTGTTCTCTACCTAATACGTCGATTACAATGCGGTCGTGAAAATTAAATATTCAGTAAAATCCATGTTTGTAGAACGGTCCTTTCCTTTCAGTGCGAGGATTGCATATAGTCGTTTTTGGTGTACCGCGTGGCTCGTTTTACATTACTGAGATACGGGTGACATACAGAACAATATCGAACTTAAAGAATTATATTTTAGATGGTCTGAGTATATGAAAAGCTTATAAGTGGCTGGTGGACCATTCCGGATACGTGAGGTTTGTTCTAGTATACATTTAAAGGATACACAATTATTTCATTTCATTATAGGCAAAATTACAAAAAAAAAAAAATAATAGGAGAAACTCATAAACTAGGCAGAAGAAACTAAAGAAAAACGTTCAAAGGACTAAAATTCTACATCGATCGTGTCACTGTCTCCTTGTATCTAAACGTTCTAAATTCTCTCTTTTATTTTAACACCGAACTAAAATTCTCTGGGTAAAATATTTTGTTTGTAAAGATACTGATCAGCCTACAAGCCAACAAATAAACAACAAAGTAATGAATGAATAGTAAATCATTATTCTCTCATTATCATTTTTGCAGGCGTTAGACTCCTTAACTTGTTTTCTAGTCCCTTTATCGCCCTAAGCGATACTGTACGCCTCTCATTCCATCATCCATTTTGGGGCTTCAGATCCCTTCTTGATCTTCGATCTAATGTCTTTTACTATTAACAACATTTATTGCTGGAATAAAGTGGGGAACGCCAACAGAATTTAAATGGGTCTCAAGGGGGGCCTAGCTCCTGGTTAATATTGGACGTATCCAGGTGCATTCTATCCTGTTAAATGTTATTTATGCCATCAGAAAGTCGGACAACCAGCCCGTTGGGAGCTTGTCTTGGTCATTACCAAGAGTATCGTAGATGTCATCTCGATTCCTAAAACTGGATGTATCAAAAGGAATCATACAGGTATCCCCTAATCACCATTCACACTGCTCGAATACACAGTCCAAATGACAGACCAAGGGTAGGGAAAAGCTCCTGTTATAAGACTTCTATCGTTTCATGATTATTATTCTATTCTTTACACTTTGCTCTACGTCGCACCGGCACAGATAGGTCTTATGGCGACGATGGGAGAGGAAAAGGCTAGGAGTGGGAATGAATTGATGTAGCCTTGATTTAGATACAGCCGCAGCATTTGCTGGGTGTGTAAATGGGAAACCATGGAAGACCATCCTCAGGACTGCCGACAGTGGGGTTCGAACCCACTATCTCCCGAATGCAGGCTGACAGTTACGTGACTCACACCGCGCAGCCATTCGCTCGGTTTTCATGATTAAAAAGTAGGACTGCTTGTTTTCATTTCATTTATTTGAAACTGGTTCTCTGTTATTGCTATCAATGCCACCGCGTGACAGGAAAGTGTATCTGGTGTAACAATATTTAGTTTTCATTGTTACATCGATCTAACCATCGTAATAATAATAATAATAATAATAATAATGTTATTTGTTTTACGTCCCACTAACTACTTTTTAAGGTCTTCGGAGACGCCGAGGTGCCGGAATTTAGTCCCACAGGAGTTCTTTTACGTGCCAGTAAATCTACCGACACGGGGCTGTCGTATTTGAGCACCTTCAAATACCACCGGACTGAGCCAGGATCGAACCTGCCAAGTTGGGGTTAGAAGGCCAGCGCCTTAACCGTCTGAGCCACTCAGCCCGGCAACTAACCATCGTACGTTTATTGTTGTTAATTCGTATAGTGCCGGTGCTATAATATTAATGATATGCATACTGTATCAAATGGGAAGATGTTTCGCGTTGAGGTCGATTTTTATGAATTAAAACATATTTTGGCATAACGCAAGTGATGTTTATCGCAGTTTTAAATACTGTCCACGGAGCTCAACGCATTGAATGGGTGGGATAACGCGACCACATAACAGCCACTCGGTTGGACAATACTAGTAACCTGCTGTCTACAGATTTTAAAACCTGAGTTACTTACATGTAGCTACGTAATTATGACCAGATTTTAGGCATTTCAAGAAGCGCTTATTAAACTAAAGGAGTACGTACCCAGAATATTCCGTTGGGTTATAAAGTGATGGTTCTCTAGTATGAGGGCGTCTACCAACATTAACATAACGAAGACGTACTATACGCGTTTCGGCCGGCTAATTATGTGTCGTGGAGCACTGAGACCACCCGAGGGTGCTCAGTTTAATAACTTGCCATTGTGACAAATGGATTCAAGGAAGTTAGGCACTTAGGTAAAATGAAGACGCTTGTTGCATAATGAGAAATATATTAAATAACATTTATTAAGAAATTTCCCATTCTGATAGCTAATACTGGAGAAATGACCGTTGCATTATCGTTAATTCAATAAATTCATATCCATTTTTTGAATAGAAAAATGGAATGATATAAAATATTCCCTAAATTTACGTTCCAATATTTAATTTTTGAAATTTATTATATTACTATCTTGAAACGCTGTTCATTAACAAAGATATCGGATTTAATGTATTCCGAAAAGTCAAGTTAATTACGTTCGGTCAAAGTCTGACCTTTAAAATTTTACACTTACTTTTACAATTTATATTCGCTTTTATTTCTTAATTTTAAGTGTAATCGCACATAAAAAATGTCGACTGGAAAATAATTTTGACGCTTATTTCTCCATAATAAATAATCAGGTTAATTCTTCCTGCCAACACCAAAATAAAATAATCTCTCGTCGTATGACACTCAAACGACACTGCTGCAGAAAGGGCATATCGTCGCTGAGGGAGCAATGTCACGTATTTGACAATGCACTTCCTATCCATTATTTTCCTTAAGACTCGTCACTCCTCCCAGCCGCTAATGGGTATGCAGTCCATCAGAGCCATTTTCACATTCATCCAACTGTGTATAACAGGAGTTGCTAACTGCACCATTTCAAATTATGATCTGGTTGCCACAAAACAGAGAAAACGAGAGCAAGAGATATGGGCATTACCAAGCGCCATAAAAAGTCAACTATGATGGCAGCTCACGGCCCATCAACACTACAAAAGAACTTTTAATACCAGCCCCCGATCTTTCGCTCCGAAACACCGGACATTTTTCATGTCTTTATCCCTTAGCGGTTGAATGTTTTAGACTGGTTTCTTATCTTTTAGCCTACGTGTGAATTAAGAACAACATTATTTCAAATTTCACTCTCATCAGTTAGGTGGTTCCTCAGATATTGTGATGAGTGAATGCTATTTCCCACTTAATTTTGCTGTAAAGACATTTTAAGTTTGTACTTGCTGGAATGGAAGAAAACAAGAGGTGAACAAGAGCATGGAGGCAGCAAAAATGATTGATTGGAATAGGTTATCACCTGGAACATTCATACTATTTAAACTGTTTTGAATAAAACTCTCACGTTAGAAATTTTCAAACCGGACGAGTTGGCCATGCGGTTAGGAGCGCACAGCTATTAGCTTGCATCCGGGAGATAGTGGGTTCGAATCCCACTGTCGGCAGCCCTGAAAATGGTTTTCGTGGCTTCCCATTTTCACACCAGGCAAATGCTGGGGCTGTACCTTAATTAAGGCCACGGCCGCTTCTTTCCCATCCTAGGCCTTTCCTATCCCATCGTCGCCATAAGATTTATCTGTGTCGGTGCGACGTAAAGCAAACATAGCATAGAAGTTCCCAAATGTCAAGAAGTTGAAAAGCACCAAACCTCATTTGTGTCGTAACGTAGTATTTATAACAATGTACTTCCTATACGACACTTTTATTGCAATCTTTATGAGGGCGTAAATGTTTTAATAAGTGGGTTTACTGCCTCGCGCCGAGGCCATTAAAGTAGGATGCGACGTTCGGGCTAACATCCCACACAGAGTCCTCCAGTCCTCTGACAGGAAGTTTCATCATGAAGTGGTCGCATATTGACGGCAGGAATTTTCGTAATTATTATTGATTTTCTTATGTAAGTGTCTCATATACAGGTTCATACCTTTGAACATTTCAATCATAGGATTCTACATTTACTTTACACAAAGTATTATCTCATTTAATCGAAGTGGCATTCACTATCACTTCAAAATCCATTCGTCATTACCAAACGCATTGGTATAACCATAGAAACAATTGTCATATATCAGTTTCTAAGAAAAATACGTATCTGGTTGATTTTTATTGGAATTTGATTCGTGAATAGTTGTTATTGCTTCATACAGGTGGCATGGACTATCATGTACTTCAATTTATAAGAAGTCAGACCGGTGATCTGGGGGACTGTGGTGTCACGGTTGGCATTTATCTTGAGTTGAATTAGAAAAACATCGGTAAACTACTTCAACAATTGCCAAGAGTGGTTTTATCTGCCTTGTATCCCTTCCTTTACACTCTCAAGAACGATTAAATTGTGTTCAAGGTTGCCAAAGTGTTCTCAACATTGTACGGGGAAAGTATTCGAAATTTTCGAAATATTTTCAGTCACTAAAAGTAGATCGATATATTTGTTAGCTATTTATTATAATGATGTACTTAAGTAAATATGGAGGGGAAGAATGTGGGCGATCATGCATTTCAAAGTAAGTTGTTTAATTGACCAACTGGCGTCAACTATCTAACAGTTGTTAGCAATGAAGTTGTTTAATCTGAATGCCAATTATACCTAAATGTTCTTTCATTATGCAAAGTGAGGCTAGACGAGGTTGGTTCTATATACTGAAATTTGTTAAGAAGGAAGCCATACTTTCCAGTGTCGACTTAGTAACATGTAACATAAAAACTTTCCAGTATGCCAAACACAACAATTTCGAGTGTTCCCCCTTAGCAGGTAACTGTTAGGTCGTCCAGCACTTAACTTTAATGTAGGGCTTTCTGTTTGTACTTTAATGTAATATAGATTTATCTTGGCAGTCTTCCGATTTTAAAATATCTCCCCTAATGGGGATTTGATAACATGTAAGGACGAAATAATGTTTACCCCCTTTTCCCTTTTTAAGTTCATTTTTGGGTGATTACGTTCTTCAGTCTCTCTAAATTCATCTACCTGTTTCCGGACTTGAATAATTTCTTCCCTAAGTCACCTTGTAGTATGGCTTAGCCTCTGTGTCTTCGGGCCTTAAAGCCCAGTATAGTGTTTTGGTTAATTTAAATTTTTAAGTGCGTAGTGTTTCAGCCTCTATTCTCAACTTGTTCTCAGCCTTTCTATGAAAATGAAAACCTACAACCTGTTTTCCAGTCAATGAGCGGGTCAGACATAAAATGAATTAGTTATATATAGGCTATTAGTACGGTGGGATCGCCACTCCCAAAGTGATTTATTAATGACTGATAGATGCTATGAAATGAGAATGGAGAGTGTGTAAAAACATATAAATGCTATAAAGGAAAAGAAAGACGTCAACGTGGAAGTCAGGGAGGCTGACCACTAATCTAGCGGTGCAACATACATTCATGCCAAAATTGCCAACAGGTGTTTCTAACAGGCTGCTAAATTTAAGGGGGTCCTTTCTCGTTAAACAAGTACTAACGAAACGAGGTCTCAAACACGTAGGTCCGCCTTCCATGTTTGAATGATCCGATACTCGTGACTTCTCCTTGTTAGTACACCACCATATTGAAAGTGTATTATTTCTCTTAAACACTTGAAATGATCCATATTGACAAACTGACAGACAGTCCTCTTAGGTTCCTTCCCAACTGACATCACCTTAGTTTTGGAAAAGCAAATTGTTATCTCATACTGACTGCATTTCTTTTCAAGCTGCAAGGCTTTTAGCACAGTCTGACATGAAGTCATCTGTATAGGCCGAACTGCTTACTGTAGATCCACGTGTCGTTATGTTTCCGCGACTTATCTTTCTCATACACTTTATAACACCCTCATATTGATTGTAATCCACCTCGTTTATAGACCAATAATGACTTCCTATCTAAGGAATAAATTTCTGAAATGTTGCATTTTCTTATTCCAGCCATCATCAGACATTTATGCCTGTGCAATATGTTGCATTACCTTGTTAAAAGAACTTTTTCGCTCTAGGGAAGATGTGCATGTGATCTGCAAGAATGAATTTATAGCAAATAGTTAAGTACCTTCTATATCAACGGATGAGCCCAGAGAATGCCATTGAAATATACTCTAGACCTTAAAAATGCCACAACTAGCTTCTTTCCGCAACGGAGGTAGGGTATATGTTCCCCCGCTATTTATCCCCTGAAACGTAAATGTTCATCCATCGATGAAGCAGGAGACGGACCTCACCGGAAAGGTCACCTTCCTTGGCCACGTATTTCTCTGGACTTGAGCTCAGTTTAACATATCGATCTTTGCGTTTACTCTATAGCAGTATTTCTCAACCGTCGGACTGAGGTTTGGCACCCGGCTCTGGCATCAATTAATTATAACGGGCCGCGAGATATTTTCCTGGAATTTATCGTTTTACTTTAAGCGTTTCTCATGAAGACATGTTTTATAATAGAAATATTCTTAGGAAAGTAATTTTCGTGATCGTATCGAAAAGAGCAGACCCAGACCGTTTACAAACTCTAAAATCTAACTAAATTACAGGTGCGCAATATACTTTAGTAGCCAAGCCATGTATTTTTTAATGATCTGGCATTTTCACGAAAAGAAATTGCCTGAATGCCGATTATAGCAATAAGCGGCGAATCCTATGTTCTCAAGACTAAACGAAATAACATTTAAATTTCAAATGTTAGTGACGAATTAGCTGGGAAGTATAAACAAAAATATCACTTACATTTTAGATTATGGCAGTCTATATTCTGTTCTCGATGGAAACATGGATTGGAAATGTTACGAGTACTTTTTTGGGCCTGCGGAGGGGAGATTTATGGGCTCAAAGGTTGAGAACCACTGTTTGTAGAACCTCTGTCACACAGCAGTTGTCGGATGCAATTAAGACACTATGGTTCCATATACCTGTGAAAATCTGCCAGCATCTTATTGGGTCTCTCCCAGTTAGTCTAGATACTGTTCGTGCAGTACAAAGAAGTTGCTCTGGGTATTAGCGAGTGGTCATACACTAATAATGTGACTCGAGTGTACAATTCATGGTTTCATATTTGTGAAATTCCCTCATTATTATATACAGAATTTCTTTGAAACACTCTCTCTGTGGTAGATTGCCGGTCTCCGGATATAACGATCAGGAGTTCAAATCCACCAGAGGAAGTTCGTGTAAGATATATTCGACACTCCAAGTCATACGATGCCGGCATATAAACTATCTCTGGTGACACAAAGTAAAATAAAACTCAGCAAGAGGTTGTCCAATAGATTCCCAGTTTCCCTGCTATCTGGTAGCCAAAAATAAAACATCGACACAGAGACGGAGGCAGCCTAAGTTATGTCAAATCATACTGCCTGTGCACGATAACTAGGGCCTTATTATTATTATTATTATTATTATTATTATTATTATTATTATTATTATTATTATTATTATTATGAAACAGTACAACAACGCTAGGATTGTCATTCTTATTCTAGAAACAGGAAGAGGCCATTTTTGATAATAATGTAATTTAAAAAACACTTTATTTCCACTATAATTTAGACGTTTAACATTACTTCGAACACGAGTAGGAGTCTTTCTTTCATAAATTATTTATTGTCACGTAGTAAGCCATAATTTTAAGATAAATTATTAAATTATATATAAAAAATACCATCCTGAAGAAAAAAAAATCGATAGCTGCAGTCGCTTAAGTGCGGCCAGTATCCAGTAATCGGGAGATAGTAGGTTCGAACCCCACTGTCGGCAGCCCTGAAAATGGTTTTCCGTGGTTTCCCATTTTCACACCAGGCAAATGCTGGGGCTGTACCTTAATTAAGGCCATGGCCGCTTCCCTCCCACTCCTAGCCCTTTCCTGTCCCATCGTCGCCACAAGACCTATCTGTGTCGGTGCGACGTAAAGCAACTAGCAAAAAAAAAAGAAAAATTATGAAACAATGTACATAAAGTTTACCCTTTATGGAATATAAGATTCAGCCGACCGAGATCCTGAGTGGAATGCTTGTGTGGAGGTTACCTCACGAACGAGGTTAGTTGGAACATTTCCGTAATGAAGAGTTTCCATTTAATCAAGCCACCAAGAATGTTGATGCGACCTTCGTGTCCGGCACGCCCTACACGCCACACCTGTTGATTATTACACACACATTTATAAATATTAAAGGGGTTGTGTGTTAAATAGAACAAATGATATTAGTCTAGTCATACGATAGGTCATTGCATAGGGAAAGGTGTTACGTGTTCATTGTATATATACAATATATCTTACATATATATAGGTCTATTACAACTCGCTTTACGTCGAACCGACAAAGATAGTTCTAATGGCGACGGTGGGATAGGAAAAAGTTAGGAGTGGGAAGGAAGCGATGGTGACATTACTTAAGGTACAGCCCAAGCATTTGCCTGGTGTGAAAATGGGAAACCACGGAAAACTATCTTAAGGGTTACCGACGGTGGGGTTCGAACCCGCTATTTCCCGAATTCAAGCTGATAAGTACGTGATCCAAAGAGCTCAGCCCCTTGCTCGGTTGTTCAAAGTATGTTTGCACTCAACCACGTCAGGAACGCTCGTTTAAGTCCGTTGCTCTGTCACTCATCTCTACCATCAGGTACAGTAGCGCGCTAAACCTATATTGTTAGCTAGTCAGCTCAGTGGTTCCTTTCGCTGTAACGTTGCTGGTATCTGAAAGATCGATACACATTCCAGAAAATGGCCTATTGTTTTTGCACTTGTAGCACGTACAAATTTTTCCAGAAGTCCTTGATTAGTAATGGAAGTTGGCGTGTAATAAGTCTGCTCGGTGATTATAAGTAATTTACTATTTCTAGCCATTGTTTTATGTACATGAAACTCCAGTTACGGAATTTATAGTACTCTTCAGTAAACTGTAAGTACAGATCCTGGTATTTGTTTTGCCGTATTTGTGTCAAGGATATCAAATGAAAGAATCTGTACTTTTCTCTCTAGTAAGAGTTGTGTTGAAGAACTAACTACTAGGCACTCAAGGATATTTATAAATGATGTTATTTTGGAAATAAGGACTCTTCTTACAAGAAACAATGTTTGTCCTGTAATTCAAAATTATGTAATTGAAGAGGAACTACAAAAATTAGGCATTAAGCCAATGCCAAAGATTTCTCCAATTAGAGCTGGATTATCAATCCCCGCATTCTCACACATACTCAGTTTCCGAAGACAAATGCACATTCAAGCTGAGGACTTTGATAAGCTACACGAGACTTTACATGTTGATTTAGCTAGACAGTGTCCTAATGCTGATTCAGTTACCGGTACTAGTAATAAATATTAAGTTAATCACGGTAATCTTCCAATTAGTAAGACTGATATTTCTGATTTTACTTCAATTGGCAGTGAAACAAGAAAACCAGAAACTAGGCACCAAAACAAAGTTAGCTGTGTACCCCGCAAGCTGCAGCTGTTTCCCAGGTACCTACCTCGGATATAGCCTGTCAACCATCATTAAGCCAAACTCAAGTTCCATCCTTTCCATCTGAAATTTACAGTGAGCTCACTCCATCTCCACATTTAAACATTTCTCAGTCTCTCGTAGAAATGCAACCCCACGGATCTGAAAGGCCAGTATCACTAGCCAGTAGCGAAGCAATCAATATAAATGTCCTACATAATGACGAATGCTACTGAATTTGGAACCCAGGAACAGCTTAAGAACCATAGGTCCATTCTTCCTGTTAATTAATTAGAGACGGAAATGAAAAACATAAGAGATATGCTCAAGCCAATCAAGCATATTTAGGATACTGAATAGAACTTCTTTCCTTTCAGTAACTCAAAACTTCAAAGCTTCTTAGAAAGCACTGTTGGGGTTACAGACAGAACAACGACTGCATATAACTATACCCATGACCTGAGGGCCTAGCAAACGCTTTTCAGAAGCTGTATCCTTACTATACTGACAAAGTCATTAAAGAAAGAAGCACTCGAATAGTTAAAAAGCTGCTAAAGGCCGTTGGAAAGATATATGTGACAAATGGCACTTCAATGACAGATTACCCCAGTGATGACACCGCCTCACTTCAGTAATGGCTACAGCAATAGTGCAGCTTTCCGTCATCTTAATGGTGTCTACAATATTTCAGTGGAACATTAAAGGAGCAGCTTGAGCATTTACAGCTCATAATTAGTAAACACTAACGTGAAGTAATTTGTCTACAAGAAACAAACTTTTGAGATAACTTCATTTCCATTTTAAAACAGTTCAATGTACATCATAAAAATAGAATTAATGCATGTCATGGAAGTGTCGGAGTAGCAACTTACATGAAATCTAACCTGTATCAACGAGGCGTAGTAGCAGTTGGAAGCAGTAACACTTGTAATAAATTTACCACCACCCGTCTGTATTTGTAATGTCTTCTTTCACAATGATAGTTTGAGAAATCTAATATGCCAGTTACCTAAATTCTTCATTTTGATGGGAGATTTTAACAGTCACAACAGTTTTTAGGGCTCTAATAATACAGATACAGGGGGAAGATAAATATAAATGTTATTGGATGAATTCGACGTGACGTTATTAAACTCGACGGAGACTATTCGCTACGACTTAGCTCATGGGGCATATAGCAGTATACACTTAACTATTTGCACACCTGACTTATATATTCAACCATTCTGTTTATTCTACTCTGTATGGAAGTGACCATTTTCCTATTGTAATTAGTCATGGAAATTCTTCACTTAATTCTCAAGCTTACCGAACAAAGTAGAATATGGAAAACGCTAATTGGCAACTTTTTAGAAATAAAGTAAATAATCCTTTAAATGGTCCAACATTACCAAGTGAATTCTATAACAATCATATTAATAATATAGTTCGTGATTTCACAGAGTAATAATTCAATCTGCGGATTCCTCTATCCCCAAAGAAACTATAGGCTCTTCGAAAAATATGGTACCGTGGTGGAATAAATCTTGTAAAGATGCTATAAAAATAAGAACCCTGCCTTTTATATTTACAAGAGAAAGCCCACTCCTAAAAATAAAATAAATTATAAGAAATATAGAACAATAGCTCGTAAATGAATTAAAAAAGTAAAACTCTTGGTTGACATTTCTTTCCACCAAAACGCCACAAAAAGTCATGTGAGATAAAACATAAAAACCGAAGAACAAAAAAAGGCAAATACCATCAATTCCAAATTACAGCTCTCAGAAACCCAACTCAACAAATAGCTGATAAATTGGTGAATACATTTTCTGAAATCTCCAGTAAGTACAATTACGACTTTGAATTTCTCCACCCCAAGACAGCTTGTGAAGTGATACATTTAGAAGATGCTTCCATTGACTCCGGCCAGGTTATTAATGATACCTTACTACTGTAAGAACTAATTACTGAACTTGACAAATGTGGAAGATCCAGTCCTGGTCCTGATGCTATTCCTTATGAGTTTTTAAAACAGCTTCCACTCAACGTATGAAATTACCTGCTTGCAATATTCAATCATACATGGAACACAAAGGTATTTCCTGACTAATGGCGTTGTGCTATTGTAGTTATAATACATAAACCAGGAAAAGACAGTACAATGACTGACAGCTGCCGGCCCATTGCATTAACAAATGAAATTTGCAAGCTACTAGGAAAAATAGTGAATTAAAGGTTACATTGGTATCTCAATCACATTAAATTTTTCAGCTCTATACAGAGAAGATTTCGAGCAGCTCATTGAACTATAGACTACTTAATAAACCTAGAATCCGAAATCTGGGACGCTTTCCTCAACAAACAGCACCTCACTGCTGACAGCTTAGACACTGAAAAAGCCTACTACATGGTGTGCCAAGATTACATTGTGAGAATCTTGATGAAAAACAAGATTTCAGGTAACAAGTTGAACTTCATTTTACATTTTCTTCACGATCGATGAATCCAGGTCAGAGCAAATGGAATTTTATCAAAGAAATTTGCCATCGATAATGGAGTCCCACATGGATAAAGTCATTAGCGTCACATTATTTCTAGTATTAATAAACAGCATTGTTTCCAACGTCAGTTTACAAGCAAAGACCTGTCTTTTCGCAGACGATCTGACAATAATTTGTGCAGAAAAGAACGTTCTTATAACTCAAGGATTACTACAAGAAAGCATTGGAAATAGAGAAAAGTGGGCTAAGGACACAGCTTTCAAGTTTTCAAAAACCAAAAGAAAATGTGTATTGTTCTCAGAAAGCAAACCTACAGTTATGAACCCAACCTTATACATGGACAATCACAAAATTGAAGTCGTTGAATAAAATCAAAACTCTAAGAGTTACCTTTTATATCAGGTTAACTTGGATTCCTCATATTAAAAATCTCAAAAATGACTATCTAAGAAGATTAAATGTAATGAAAATCCTAGCAACCAAGAACTGGGGAGCAGACTATCAAGTACAGATTAATACTTATAAAGCTATTATCAGAGCCAAGGTAGACTATGGTGCTACAGTGTATAATTTTCCAAGAATGTCTACACTCAGGATGCTTGACCTAGTACAATCCACCACTCTACGAATATCCTTAGGAGTTTAGCGCACTAGTCCACTAACCAGTATGCAGATCGAAATAAATGAACTAACACTTGCAGTCAGAAGAAAACAACCTAGCCTATCATAGCAGCCGTGAATGATTCACACATGACCTTACGTCTTTCTAACAGATATAGAGATAAATTCACTGTCTCACAGGTACAACCATTGCCTTTCCATCTCAGGGCATCTAAATACTTTAAAGAACTGAACCTTAACGATTCCCCTGTACTAAACACTGACCGATCTCTTGTACCTCCTCCTTGGAAAATGAGTTTGCCTACAATTAACCTAGAACTAATCAACAACGCTAAAGATCAGACTAACAAATATGTTTATCAACAATTATTCAATGAGATTTGCAGGAGACACCCAAAACACAGTCTGATTTATACCAATGGATCAAAGCGTAACGAAAGAAATGGTTATGCCATAATATACCCTGATCACAAAATGCTCTTTGTACTGCCTGACTTCTACACTATCTTTTCTAACGAACTCTTTGCACTTAAACAGGCTATGTTATAGATTCTACAAACTACTATTCCAATTCATTTATTATTTGTTATGACTAAAAGTGCATTGACTGCAATTAGAAACTCTTCATCGACCCGCATTCTCACAAAGGAAATACAGTTCCTGTTTCAAAAAAATCAAGAACGTAGGAAAACATGTTACCATAATGTGGATACCCTCACACAATGGAATCCAAGGTAATGAGCCTGCTGATCAGGCTTTCAGAAGGAGTGGGAAACTGGTATAGAGAAATGGACAAGACATATATAGGAAGAGAATTAGAAGTAAGAATTCAGATAATAGACGAGGAGATAACAATGCAGGAAGTAATTAGGGTCTTCAAGAATGCAAGACCCAAAGCAGCGGGTGGTGTGAACGGTATTACTGACAGTGTGTGGAGGGAAGTTGGAGCCAATGAACCGATGTTAAATTTTTTAACAGGTTGTTGGAAACGGCGAAATTTCCGAGTGAGTGGAGGAAGGGGGTATTATGCCCGATTTATAAAATTAAATGGGCTAGAAGCGATCCAAACTATTATAGATGGATAATAATCCTAGACGCGTTGTCGAAGGTGTATACAGGTATTTTTGTGAATAGGATAGAATATTGGACGGAGCAGTATGGGAGGATATCGGAGTTTCAGAATGGATTTAGGAAAGGAAGGGACACGGTTGATAATGTATGGATTTTGGACACTTTGATTACGAAGTATGTGAAGATAGCAGGGCTTAAATTATATGTAGCAGCGATTGATTTAGAAAAAGCTTTTGATGCGTTGAGCAGGGAGGCGCTATTTACGAGATTAAGGGAGATAGGGATGTCGAAGAATATGAGGGGGGGGGGCAATAGAAATAATGTATGAGAAAGTATTTGTGACGATTAAATCTCAGGGTGGAAGGATGATGAGTAAGTGTTTTGAATCGAAGAGTGGGGGTGAAACAAGGATTTAAGCTATCCTGATACTATTTATATTGTTTTTAAATAATATTTTAGAGAGGCATGGATGAGAGAGGTGCCATGTCCTTGGATAGGAAAGATGGAGGTACCGGGGCTGCTATTCGCAGATGATCTGTTTATTTTGGCATTGACGGCAAGTGGTGTGCAAAGAGGGTTAGACGAGGTAGTTGATTATACTAGAAAATGGTCTCTCAGGCTAAATCTAAGAAAGACACAGACAATAGTTTGTAGGAAAAGGTGAGTGAGGAAGGAAAATAAAGTCCGTAATGTAGATCAGGAAGAAATTAGAACAGAGGAAGAAATATAACATTTAAGTGTAATAATTAGTAGTAAGGGCTCATGGGAAGAGCAGTGTAGGAGGGATAAATTAAGGGAAAGAGGAGCGCTTGCAGCAGTGGGGGTAGTAGAAAATAAATTCCCAGGTATAAAATACAAAGTTCAGAAAATGGTGTTTCAATCACTGGTATAGGGCAAAATGTTATTTGGGGTGGAAGTATGAGGACTGGAGGAGGATAGGGTAGAACTAAACCAGGTAGTGGCTAAATTTAGCAAGATCATGATGGGCCTTCCAAACTGCACAGCAAATGCGGAAGCTACATTAGTGTGTAAAGAATCTATGGAGATTGAAATAGCTAAGAGGGTTATCAAGTGTTGGATAAGACTGGAGAAAGGAATGAGAGGGAAACTATTACAAGAAACATACAGATTTCAGAAAAGTATGGCGAACGAAGGCTGTTTGGTTAATAAGTGCAAAAAAAGGTTACAAAATCTAGGTTTGGGGGAGTGTGGGTGCATTTGGGGGCAGAGGAAAGAGTGGGCATGGGAAAGGGTAAAGGGAAGATTATTAGATATGGAAAAGCAGAGTTTAATAATGGAGACAGACTCTCTATTAGTATTAAATAAATTGGCGGAAGTAACTAACCAGAAAACGGAGTTTGAAGGCAGAAGAGCTAAGATAGGCTTGTGTTGGTGGATATTAGGAGTTCCGAGAAATAGGGGATGGCTAGGAAGGGAAAATAATGATAGATGTGTTTTGTGTGGGGAGGGTTGGCCGGACTTGCATATATTCAACCACTGCCGAGCTTTGGAGGAGATAAAAAAGAAATTACTAAATAAGAAGGAGGTGGAAAAGGCAAAAACAAGTTATAAGATGACGTCATGGTTATACAGAGAATGGGAGAGAAGAGAAAATATATCGAAATTATTAAGAGTGGTTAGAGCAAGATTTTTAAAGAAATTGAGATAATACAATTGGATAGCTAGAAGGAGAAGAGAGATACGGAGAAGAGATCGAGGTAAATCAAGAAAGAACGAATAGGGGAGGTGGGAGCACTGTTTAGAAAAGAGGAAGGGGATTAGGTAGGCGAAGAAAGGTTTAGATTATTAGGAAGGTAGAAGGAGCCGGGTGAAGTAGGTATTTTAGTGAGTTTGGGGGGGGGGATAACAGCGGGCTCGTAGGACTTGGAACCGCTTTGGGAGAGAGGTTGGAGTAGTAGAGTAGAAAACTTGAGTGTTGTATAGTGAGTGGAATTCCAACTGGAATGATCAGAAAAAGAGGCTGTAAGTGTTTGGTGAACGAGGGAGAGCATCTTGCCCAGAGGAATGGTTATCCGCCCTGAGTAAGATGCTGGAAAGTAGAACGAGGAGAAGTAGTATATGTTTGTAGAGGAGGTGATGTAGAATGATGGACTGTTTATGTGTAAGGCATAAGTAAAATAAGGTGGAAAGAACTGTGAGAAGATGGAGTGAACTAGTAGATTTAGAAAGAAAAACTCTTTGTGTATTTGTAAACTGTGGTGATGTAGAACAATGGATTGTTTAGATGTAAGTCATAAGTAAATAAGATGGAAAGAACTGTGAGAAGATGGAGTGAACTAGTAGAGTTTGGAAGGATATACTGCTTATATGTTTGTAGTGGAGGTGATGTAAAATGATGGTTTGTTTATGTGTAAGCAATAAGTGAATTAAGGGGAATGAATAGTGCAGTGAAGTGAAGGAGGAATTTTTGGTAGTGAGGTAATTGTGAAATTAAGTAAAAAGAGAGCTTGGAAGGATGAACTGTTGTATATGTGGAGCAGGAGGCTATGTAGTAGGATTGAGTCTGTATAGAGCAGGAGTAGGTTGGAATAATTGTGATGGCGGAGTGCTTGACGTAAGAGGTGAGTGGGAGGGGTGGGCCTGACCTATCCCAAGGAAGAAATGATTAAGTATGTCTGCACGTGGAGAAAGAGGAGAGTTAAGGAAGTGCGCTGTCAATGTGACAGGGAAGGTGAGCCGTGTACATCGGGCTGGACAGGAGATAAGAGTGTGGCAGGCCACGTGTTGGACTGGCTTCCGCCACATGTGGCCTGCTACGCAAGGAATGGGAGGAAACACATTGTCAGCAAGGGACCTGTGAGGTCCGGTATCCGGCTTCACGAGGCGGGGCTGGTGGCGTTGTCTACGGGTTGGATGGCTGGTTTCCTTACCAGGGCAGATGCCGCGACCAGCCAGCTATTTTAAATTAGTTTTAGGTAGTAGAATAAGGTAATTAAGTGATTCGTGTAGTTTGTATTTGCTACTGAGTAGATGTAGCAGATAGTAAATTAGTTTTAGGAGGGTAGTAGTGGCTTATTCTCTTTATTACAAAAAAACCCCGATGGTATCTACTATGGTTGGGAAATAAAGGTATGTATGTATGTACTGGGAAAGAGTTCACATCATGGAATAGGAAGTTCTGGCAGTTTATCAGGAGTTGAACCACTTGGGTAGAGGAAATGTAATATTCCACTCTATTCTACTCTATAATAGTGGCTTCGTCAATGTATGACGTCCTGATGACGGCTTTCTCTATGGTAAAAAATTCTCAGATCACAAGGTCTACTTCTGATCTCCGGATGGAAGTGGTAATCTAACCAGTGAATACTGATAGTTTAACAGTCGGAGCGATGAATGTTAGAAGTATGAATCGTTGCGGAAGTTAGAGAAATAGACATACTGAAGAAAGTTATAGGCCCCATGATTATGAAACAGATATATTGGCAAGGTGAGCAGGACTGTAAAGGTGAGTTGAGTACTCAACCCGAAAGCTGGTTGGATCCTCAACAACTCTGCCATCAGCTGTCATAGAAGGCCTAGGCGTCGCTGAAGAAGCATACAGGGGAAATGAGGAGTTTCCAGTTACTTCCCGCACTGAGATGAAAATTACCATTATATTTCAGTCTGCCAAGCCCATTGGAATGCATGCACCACCCGACCCTACGAGCGATAGTTTCACACTATTCATAGCAGGGACTGGCTGTGTAAGAATGATGTTACTAACGTCCCTCATACCTCAAATAAACGTGAGCGAAGGTTAATGAATGGAGTAGGTTTAATAAGACAAAGTAATAATAAAATAATGGCGTGTGGCCTCCGGAGATGCCTAGTGCTGGTCTTCCGAGTTGACGTCGTTTAGGTGACCTGCGCGCCTGTGAGGATGGGACCCTATCTAAGAAGAAATCTAATCTTGATCACGTCACAAATACCCAGACCCCGAGCCCTATCAATTAACTAATGAAAGTTAAAATCCCCGACCCGACCGGATATCGAACCCGGGGCACCTTGAACCTAAGGCCAGCACCCTAACCATTCAGCCATGAGCCGGGCAGATAAAGAAGTACTAAGACCAGCATAATTAAATGGTTTCTTGTTTTTAGGGTAGACACGGCGCTAATGCCTAACACAGTTATGCAAATCTACAATGCATAATGTAACAATGGAAGTAATACCTGCAATGATAGATGATGCAGTTCGTAATGTAAAAAGAGATGAAAACTTTGAGACTGGAGCCTAAAATGCAATGGTTGGTCGAAAAAACTAGGAAGAACACATGATCACCACATCCAGCAGGTGTTTACCATTAGCACTGCAGCTTTCGTGTTTATATAAAATAGCTGCGGTTCTTCTGCTACTACACCATGGACACATTCTCATAATCACTTAAACACCAAGCTAGAAATAACAACGTAGTGCCAAAGTTAATGTTGCAACATATAAACTATTTGCGACCATTTGTGTATGTAAAGGTCAAGCTTCCTCCCTTGAGGCTAGGTTTTCTCCTAGTGGGTGTGGCTGTACGTTGGATTCTGACCCACTGGACTATATAGTGTTTCGTCATACAAACGAAAAGAGTTATTTTAAACTGCACGTGTAGGCAATGAAATTAAAGTGGTATACCTCAGAGACGGGGCAGAGTAGTTGGTTACTTGATCACCTCAGTGGATTTAAGAGTGCTTAAATTCGAACAATCCATTTTTTGACGTTAAAGCCTTCTTTATTATTATTATTATTATTATTATTATTATTATTATTATTATTAGTAGTAGTATTATTATTATTACCAATATCATGCGTGTGGGAGCTTTAACATTTTCTATTTTAAAGAATATAACATTTTGTGTGAATATATCTGGGAGACCAGTTTATTGTGACTCCCTACTAAGTGTCACTCCTAAAAACGCTCTTGTCATATCTTGTTTCTTACGCGTATCTCTATCATGTTTGAAATCCGTTCTCCTTAATTACACTTCCTGCAAATTTTACTGATGAGACAATGCATTATGAGCACCTGCTCCTCCGAAGCAGCTTTGACTCTCAGAGGCTTGGACTTTACAAGTGTTGTGAAGCTGCAGTGTGATATCTGATTCATTTCAGCAACATTCAGTTTGTAATCTAACCAGAGTTCTGAGAAAACGTACAGGCTTTCAAAAAGAATGAGCACATCTTATTTTACAAGTTCTCGCAAGTACAATTTTCTCAGAAACAATTGAATCAATAGATATAATGTTTGCTGTGAGTATCCACAGGATTTATATCTGCAAAGCAGATGAATCATATTTTGATAATAGTTAAAATTAAGTCTGATAAAATATTAAAAGTAAACATTGTCTGCTCTATATTTTTTGGTGGCTATACATCTCAATTTTATTGAACTGAAGTGTGGCTGTGGAGGCTGTTTAGAGGGTGAAAGGCGTTATTTTATTTGCCATTGGGATTCTAGCTAATATATGGAGTGTACGTGTTTATTGTTGATACCGTATTGAAGACTTCATCAAGATGAAATATGTTCTTAGTTTACATTCTTCAAAATTTCATCGGAAACATCGGACGACAGCATTTCAGTTCGGATTCTTCTTGCGTTCTTTTAAAGAAACGGTCTGAGAGAGAAGTTAGCTACTGAAGACGTATTATGTCTAGTCAGTGATGGAAATATTGTCCTAAGAGACAAAACACACCTCATTTTTTTCTTTTTGCTAGTGGTTTAACGTCGCACGAACCGGTTTGAAATGGGAAACAACTGAAAACCATCTTCAGGGCTGCTGACGGTGGGCTTCGAACCCACCATTTTCCGGATGCAAGCCTACAGCTACGCGACCCTAACCGCACGGCCAACTCGCTCGGTAAACACACCTCAACTAAGAACAATAGTCAGTCAATGTAATGTTATTGTTGATAAGGGGCTTGAGACATTGTATTCGTAGAACATCAAATTTCGTTCTTGCCCGGTTCCGCGATGTCAGAAGCTTATTTCCAATAGGTACCAAATTCAAAAGTAAAATTTTACAGGAGGTACGAAAATACCCATTCAGAGTGTAAAATTTGAACTAAAAATTAATTTTAGCACTTTTATTATGATCAAACGGAATAAAGTACGGTAAGGGTATATTCTGCCTGAATGCAGGTCCGAACCTCCGCAGAGGTGTGCCTGAGCAGGAGTTTACGTACGGTAGGGTGGCCAGTTCCTTTCCGCTCCTCCGCTCCTCCACTTCATTACCCCCCACCAACAGCGCGTGGCAACCCATCCAAATCTTGACCACGCCCAATGTTGCTAAACTTCGGAGATCTCACGGGATCCGGTGTTTCAACACGGCTACGGCCGTTGGCAGACAGAATAAAGGCATTATTGTAAAAAGTATTTTGTTAAAACTTTGGCAGTTTAAGAAATATTCAAGGAGTGAGAATGGATTTGGTATATTTTGGCAATGAAACTATAAATACTTCCCTCTGAAAGTCATAAATTGCACTGCAATCGTCAGGACACTGATTGTATTGAAATATATTTTCTTCCTTCCTTTCTTATTCCGTTTACCACCCAGGGTTGGATTTTACCTCGGACTCAGCAAGGCATCTTACCTCTACCACCTAAAGGACAGTGTCATGGAGCGGGAGACTTTGGGCCGGGGAATACAAGTGAGAAGGAGGACAAGTACCTCGCCAAAGCGTCCTCGCCTATGGGAAACCACGGAAAACCACTTGGAAAATGGCTGAGGTAGGAATCGAACCCACATCTACTCAGTTGACCTCCAGAGGCTGAGTGGACCCCGTTTTAGTCCTCGTACCACTTTTCAGAACTTCGTGGAAGAGCCAGTAATAGAACCTGGGCCTCCGGGGGTGGCAGCTAATCACGCTAACCACTACACCACAGGGACGGACATTGAAATATACAATGACAAAAATTAAGTTATTTACAGTGAAGGCAGAGATGCCCTAATTGCAGATCAGTAGTGATGATTGTTGTTGTTGTTATTAAATGATAGTAAATTAAATCGTCGAACCCAACAATGTAAGTTAAACAAAGTATTCTGCTTCTGGTCACGTGCCTCGGAAATAGCTTCGTATTGGCTACATGGATACGTTAGGTTATTACCAATTTAGCTCGTGGGATTTGGTAGTTATTGGTATCACATGTGATTTTTAAGGCCTTGCTTGACGTGGATTTGGGGCGTCTGGACGATTTTTTAAATAATATGGAGCCCCCTACCAACGTGCACGTTCCATCATCCCCTCAATTTTGATTTATGTTTTGATTCGGTACCTTTTGGAAACGAGATTCTCATATGAGGTAATTAAGATCTAGGCTTTTTCAAAACTCATCGAACATCCTTTTATGATCCCTTTTCCCGCCATAGAAATGGGACACAGGTCAGACAATGACGATACTGAGCGGCAACCTTCGTTGTACTCGCGAGATTGATATAGAGTACACATTTTAAAAATTTTATCTCGGATTAGGCATAAAAAGTTCGAATATAAATTCAGGTCAATGCTGGTTTGTCTATTTTTTTAAGATTTCATGAAAGAAGTACTTAACAGAATTTCTTGAAATTAGAATAACTTCAGAGATAGCCGAGGTGTGCACTAGGTTATACATTAACTGATTATTACACGGGGTCAGTACAATATTTAAGGAGCCAAAAGAGAAATAGTCAAATTTTTCTGTCAGTATTAGCCGTATCTAAAAACTGTACATAATAAAAGGTGTATAAAATGTGCTTTCCTATATTTTATTTTTAACTCATTTTCAGCCCGAGAGGAATAATAAAGAGATATTCGCTATTATTATAGTTTTCATATACTTTCAAATATCTCCAGAAATTAGGTTTAACTAAAGGTGTGCGTAATAAAATTGATAGAAAATCCAAGTTCTTATATGTTTATACCTATGGCGTGTGAAATGGAATAATTACTTCAAGACATATCTCCACTGACAGCTCGGACATACTCCTTACATCCAAGTCTTCCCTGCTCAAAGATTTCAACATTTTTGTAACACTACTTTTTTTGTCGAAAATCATCCAGAACAAATGGTTCTGCTTTACTTTGGATCTTTTACAGTTCTCGAATCAAGTATTCTTGGTGAGAGTCCCATACACTGGAACCATACTATAATTGGGGCCTTACCAGAGACTTATATGCCCCTCCATTATATCCTTACCACAACCTATAAATACCCTCATTGGTATGTTTACAATCCCGTTTATGTGATTACTCCAATGAAGATCTTTCCTAATATTAACACCTAAGTACTTACAATCATCCTCATGGATACTTTAACTTTAACCCCATCAGTACAATAATGAAACCTGAGAGAACTTTTCTTCTTGGTGAAAATTACAACCTGACCTTTCACTATGTTCATCATCATACCATTGTCTGCTGTCCTTCTCTCAACATTTTCAAGGTATTTTTGAAGTCGCTCACAAATTCGTAAATTAATTGTTACTCTATACAGTATAACATCATCCACAAAAAGCCTTGTCTGTGATTATAATCCTTTACTCATATAATTTATTTATACCGTATGTACTGCATATAGGGTGAATCACATAAAATTTGCACCCCAAAAGTTTCTGAAATATAAGTAGTTCTTGAAATGCAGTTTCCACAGAAATTAAATGTAACTAAGGGCTCATAATTGTAGCCCATACACAGATTTTAGTACTTATTAGAATGTGTATCATTTTAGTAAGTTAACATTTTTAAAATTAAATAGTGCCTATATCCAACGTCCAGAGGCATCCTATTTGCCAACTCAGCCATTGTACCTTCTTCCTTCCATAAACCCAATTAATACTAATAGCTCGTTCACTAAGTTGTTTCCAAATAGTCCCTCGCATGTCAAATGAATGTGGGACTCCGTAACCTCCATAGGTCCGAGGCTTGCTTATATTATTCTGAGCATGGACAATAAAAAGATATGAAGCAGGATGCTACTCTACTTACACATAGTCCCAGTGAGATTGGCTCTCCTAGCGGAATAGGGACCACTGGTGGATTGTATTGTCTTAGCCGCCCGAGAACAAGGAGAGCCATGACTCAGAATATACCGAGTTGCTCATTCCTGTTCCATAGCAAAACGTATCCTGACTCTCAGGACCACTTACTAGGTCACTCAGCCGTTGCCCGTGGTTGACGAACGAGGAGTTGACTACAGTAACCCACACCACGAACTATTGTATAAATAAAATAAAACCCCTGAACCCCACTCTTATTCAGTACACGATCAGATAACGCTTCACCCATTCAGTTGCTATTTTGTCTAGTTCAATAGCCCTTATCTTCGTCAGTAGTCTCCCATTACCTGCCCTTTCAAAAGCCTTGGTTAGGTCAATAGCGATGCACTTTATTTGACCTCTTGGAACTAAAATGCCTCCTATTGAACCATGTCATAATATGCATCAATTTTATTATAACACTGTGGCATAATCTTATTCAAGCGTCATATAGTCGCGGGGGGTGAAGGAAGGAACCCTGGATGGCTGTGCCATAGGCTGTGAGAACTCCGCAGCGCTCCGATAGGAACGAATTCCTCTAGTTGGACTTGAGCCGCAAGCCGTGATTTAAGTCATGTAGACCCCTATATATCGGCGTACCCAAGCGAAGCAAACGAATTAATCCGCCACTAAGCTAAATTTCACAGATCTGACATCACGCATAATTAAGGTTAGAATTATAAAATAACAGGAGCCGATAAAATGATTTACTTGTGCTAAACTAAGATATATGCGTACTTACGGGAGCGGCCGTTAACATCTGACCAACTCTTACAAAGGAAAAGGGACAGTTAGCCGGTGGTTACCCTCGAAACTAGTCCTCGAGAAACAATAAAATCTGCGGTGAGAAAGGAATGACGCCAATTGTCTCATTCACCTTCTGTTTTGAAACGCCAAGTGTGACGTATCATAAATCGCGAACCAACAAGACATATTTATTTCTTTGTGAAATTTTTGTTAAACTGAAGTGTAATCGCCATGATTTAGCTCACAAGAGCTAGTGACGATATAAAATTGTAAGTATTATTTAACGCGTAGGAGAACTGTGTTATTAGCGTGTTCGAACCGTTTAAAATATAATCGCTGTTAAGACCTGATTGCAACCACGCCAGTTTCCGTAATTTAGGGCCGCATAGATTGAAATTATATCTGGGCGGAGGCTACAGTCAAATAGTAGCCAGTGCTAAGGTTGTAATCGTGTATTCGAACACGCTAGGCGGTGAAGTAGATGTTTTTAACGTAACTTAACAGTTCCAGATACGACCATCATCAAGGAGACAGCAACCATGAAGTATCCCTGAGTCGAGAAGAGGATCTTCATCCCTGTGTTGTGTACCGTCGTCATTGGCTAAGCACGCATGGCATAGCGGTCATGTGATTCGTCGCTGATGGAGAAGTTACTGCCAAGTTAAGTAATTTATTCTATAAACATGTGAAGTGATACCTAGATGCACTACTTAGGGCATACTTAAACAAGTAAAATGATCTTTAAGTGTAAGCCAGAGTGGCATTTGTTATACTTAAGTAAAGTTAAATACGATCAGGGCTATGTGCAAACCAAGTCCCAGAGCTACGTGTAGTTAATAATTTAGATGAGAATAAGGGATAGAACAAGTTACATACAGGTGTGTGTTATAGTTATTAGTATTTTATTCCTGTGTGAGTTGATTTTAGATAGAGTTGTATGGGAAGATTCTTCATAAATTCCTAATGGGAGGTACGCCGTCACGTCGTAATATTAAAGAAGATTAGACTAGAGACAACATATGTTAGGATGTTTCTTTGCATGTCGCATGAGTTTCAGTTGTGAAGGGACGCAACGGGAGATTTTACAACCTCGAATGTAGACCAGGGTCTTTAAATGTGGTGCATGCAAATTCATGAATGTAGCGGTCACCGAACTGAGAATCATTTATATGCGAGGCTAAGGAATCGCCGATAGGTATTTACGGGGCTGAGGAAATAAGATATAGGCGATGGAAGTCATGGTGTTATATTTGGAGCTATGATTTATATGAGTTGTAAGCCAGCCTGTTTTATACGAGAATATGTAAGGTTGTGAGCTATATTTTGCTGGTGAGAATTGCATGCCATTCTGAAGCACTGAGAATGTCGGCCAGGCCCCGACGTGATATTGTTCTCACCCAGGTAGAAAAGCTCCCTTGACTCAGCTGTAAATTGAGGGCAGAGAGAGAGAGAGAGAGAGAGAGAGAGAGAGAGAGAGAGAGAAGTGAAAGGAACTGCCTGACCACAAAGCCCAGTTATTTTGGTACTCGTTGCTAACCAGCTGATCTTCCCTGTCGTGTCAAGTTATGCTGATATGCTGGGTCAGTGTGTGTGAGAGATGCGATATTCCGTGCCCGGATATGTGGGGTTCTAGACCCGATACCTATATGAAGTTTACTGCGTTTATTCTGTGTGTGTTTTATTTTTCAGGTGTATATCTTGTGTTTTTATTGTTGTATCCAGTGTATTTATTTCTACGTTGTGATGTTGTCCTTTGTTAATCAACGGGGAGACTTAGTCCGGTTGGTAATTTTGGGAAAAAAGTTTCTAACCTTATCCATGCTCATGGGTACGGACCCATGTGATTAGAACATGTGTTTATTTTGAATGAGTAATTTAGACGAAGTCCTGAACAAGTATTTGATATATTTGTGTCCGATTGATCGGAATGTTAGTATGTAAATTAGGGCAATTACCTTGTATCGGATATTACTATCGTATCTCATGAACGGTTGGATATCGTGCCTTAACGAGGCAAGCAACATAACGAAATAAAAATGTAATTCAGACATATTCTATGTAAACATCTGCTGCATGCAGATAGTTATCTTTAGTTACATAATTGTACACAATTTTTCTGACGAATGTGATATATGTGTAGCATATTAAAATTATGAATTCCACTGTTTTTCTCATGCTACTGTTCATCATACAGTGAATGTTAGATGAAGAACTATCCTTGTCACTTTCTTTTGATTAACCAATGATCGGTTATTTTTTATGGATATTTTTTATTTAGTCTGATTTTAATTCATGTTTTAGTTTAATAAATCAATTTCACCTGGTTACCTGCGTTCTCATTCACTAGATTTATATGTACGTATTACCTGTCCATATTTTTTTTGCTATGGGCTTTACGTCGCACCGACACAGATAGGTCTTATGGCGACGATGGGATAGGAAGGGCCTAGGAGTTGGAAGGAAGCGGCCGTGGCCTTAATTAAGGTACAGCCCCAGCATTTTCCTGGTGTGAAAATGGGAAACCACGGAAAACCATCTTCAGGGCTGGCGATAGTGGGATTCGAACCTACTATCTCCCGGATGCAAGCTCACAGCCGCGCGCCTCTACGCGCACGGCCAACTCGCCCGGTACCTGTCCATATAATTTGGTATATTTTAGTAATTAGAGATTTTAATTTGCCCACATCCGGACGCACCACGCGCTTCTACCATGAGCTAGATCGAAATTAAGACAGAATACTGTACACTACATCTTGCTGGAATCCTACAAGTTGAGCACACTGGAATAATTTTACTAAACCCGAATTGTCTCCTACCAAACCAGTTAGTAATTTTGTAAATGTGTGTAGTGTAATAGGAAAGAATTTTTTCTTGCAGAGTATATGCTACACATATCAACTTGACTGGCCTCTAATTATCCGCTTTATATTTGTCACCTTTTCCGTTGTACAATGGGTTGCTATATTGGCAAGTATCCATTTATTTGGTATAGCTGCTGCATGCAGATAGTTATCTTTAGTTACATAATTGTACACAATTTTCTGACGAATGTGATATATGTGTAACATATTAAAATTATGAATTCCACTGTTTTTCTCATGTTACTGTTCATCATACGGTGAATGTTAGATGAAGAGCTATCCTTGTTTTACTATTTGAAGTTAGATATCACGAAGCTGTTTTACTCATAGTTAAAAAAATTTGTGATAGAAAGGAAGGTTGTAAAAGTGGAATTATTAGGTAGTATTAAATGGCTGATAAGACAAGCATGATGGAGTTTTAAAACGTAATTTTGATTGGTGAAAAATTGTCAATAAACATGTGAGAAGACTGTGGGATGGGTTTAAAGCAATTATACGGGAATGTGAAAACACGTATATACCTATAAAGGAAGTGAGGAATTATAAAGACCCGCTAAAATATAACAGAGAAGTAAAGAGACTTAGAAGGAGGTGCAGGTTGGAAGGAAATAGAGTTGGAAGTGGTTGTGGAAGTCAGGAGAACTTGAAGGAAATTACTAGGAAGTTGAATCTAGTGAAGAAGTCAGCTAAGGATGGCATGATGGGAAGCATACAATTGTTAGTGTGTGTAGGTACTTTAAGGCAGAGACAGGTTCCAAGAAGGATATTCCAAGGATCATTAATGAACAAGGGGTGTGTATACGTGCGAATATCCAGAAGGAGATGTATTCAGTCTGCAGTATGCAAAGATAATTGGTTACAAAGATAATGTCCAGATAGAGGAGGTGACTAATACTAACGAAGTATTGAAATTTACCTATGATAACAGTGAGATTTACAATAAGATACAAAATCTGAAAACTTAAAAGCGGCTGGAATTAATAATATTTCTGGGGATATACTAAAGAGAATGGGTTGGGATATGGTACTATATCTCAAGTACTTATTTGGTTACTGTCTGTACGAAGGAGCTATACCTAACGAATGGAGAGTTGCTATAATAGCCCCTGTGTATAAAAGAAAATGTGATAAACATAAAGACGAAAATTATAGGCGAGTCAGTTTGACAAGTTTTACATGTAACATTTTGGAAAGCATTCTTTTTGATCATACCAGACAAGTTTGAGAAATTACTATCTGGCTCCATAAAATACAGCTTCCGTTTAGGAAAGCCAATCCAATGAAGCTCAACTTGTAGGATTCTAGCAAGATATAGCAGATATCTCAGACTCAAGAGGTCAAGTGGACTGTATCGTGATTGACTTATCTACGGCGTTTGACATGGGGGATCATGAGAGACTACTGGCAGAAATGTGTGCAATTAGACTAAACGAAGAAGTGACTGAATAGAAAATATACGTATATATTAGAGTAGGTGAAGCATTATCTGATCGTGCAATCATTCAAAGGGGAATTCCTCAAGGCAGTATTATTGGGCTTCTATGCTTTTATATATACATTCCTAGACAAGCCAATAAGTATCTGAAATTTTGCTCTAATTGTCTATAAGTTGGCTCTATGGCGTTGTACGCTCACCAGCTGCTAGATGGCATTGTTGTCTACGTCTGTGGTCAAGGTCTGTCTAGGGAGGTCAAGTCACGAATGCTTCTTATGGAGCTGCCATATTGGGTCTTTAAGCGAGCGTAACCAAAGGCAAGTGTATTCGAATTTAGAGGATTTTTGTGCCGTACATTAAAATAAAAACAAAATACCAACTATTTTTCATAAAGAATTTAATTGGGCATCTACTGTTCATGTATATATATAACTGTATAACATTCAAATGATATTAATACATTCACAGCTATTTGAATAGGCAGATAGTTAACAGAGCCTGAAATTTTTTTTTTTTTTGAGAAACAAGTATCAACAGAAAAGCTCATGTCCTACTCTTTTACTTCCTTACAACTTTGTCTTACTGTGTTTCTTATTAATATCATGTGTCAAATACGTAATCTTATTGACATAAACATAGAAATCTGTACAGTACCTGTGTCATATTATGATTACCGGTACATGGAATACTGAACTTGAAGTACTGTATTTAAAGTACTAAAAGATAGTTGTAATAAATGACCTTCAGCGTTTTCTTTATTAAGAAAGTAATTACCGATACTGCGTTTCTAAAAGGTTACTCCAGTATGTTGACAAGCACTGAACGCCTCTTGAGTTGAGTGCATTAAAGTATGTATGGTAACTGTTGTTGTCCATTCTTGTGGTATTTCTTTGGGTTTTAAGGCAAAAATAATCTGCACATGTGCAACAAGAGTGATGTTCTTAGCTACTCTTAACTAGTTTATTGATAACCCATGCAGCTATATAGTACAAAGTGGTGGTGGTGATTATTGTTTTAAGAGGAAGTACAACTGGGCAACCATCCTCTATAAACACTAATCAGAAGAAAACAAATGGAAGTGGTCCAACACTTCGAAGAATGGAGGTATCGGCAAAATAAAGATGAAGGCCACAAAGTGCGTGGAAATGAAAAACTTCCTAGGCCTCGAATGCGCTAATGCCGTCGCGGTCGGAAAAGAACAAGTGTTGACCAGGGGAGGTCGGATGGATTAGAATAGGTGACAACCTAACACAAGTAAGTGAAAGCAATGTAAAGACTCAGCTAAGGGCCTCGTAGTCACAACCCAAATAGATTTCCCCCTGTGGGCGGAGGCAATAGAATAACACCCACGGTATACCCTGCCTGTCATAAGATATGACTGAAAGGGGCGTCAGGAGCTCCTAACTAGGGAGCGTGGGTTGGCGACCACGGGGCTCTTAACTGAGGACTAACATGCATGCAAATAATAATAATAATAATAATAATAATAATAATAATAATAATAATAATAATAATAATAATAATAATAATAATAATAATAATAATAAAATAATGGTTAAGAAAATTAAAACCATTGGTAGACACGATTCCATAAGAAATAGATATTTCAGTCACTATTAAGTTGAGTTAACCTAGGTTAGGCCATTTTAGGGATTACATTAGGATATTATGTTAGGCAACGGTACGTTAAAATACAGTAGTTGGTTAGTGCGAGTGTTGTAATCTTTAAGTATTTATCCAGCCATATAATGTACTCCATAGAGCATTTAAGGTGAATGAAATATAGCTGTAAATAATAACTACCGTGCCGTATAAGACTGCTATTGTTGTTGTAATGATGGCAAGCTGGACACAAATGGTTGGTCTGAAGTGATAGGCCAGGGAAATTAACCAATTACGGTTCAAATTCCTGACCTTGCCGGGAATCGAACCCGGGACCCCTGTGACCAGAGGCCAGCACGCTAAACATTTTCATAAACATCAGTACTACTATTACACATTTCCTGTTACTTTTCTTGCTTGTTTTGAGAAACAATTCTCTTTCTTTGGGAGGTTTCCTATTATATGTCAAAGACTGGGGGGGATTAGGGACGTTGAAATTTTTTGGAATGGAATTCCACTTGAGTAGTTTACGTTTATCTGTTCCCGGTTACGTCGCGCATTCCTATCTGCGAAATGTCATTGTAAAATTTGTCACAAAAGGAACATAATAATTGCTTTCACACAGTTGAAGTCTAAAATCTGCGGTAAATTAAGAAATATTTTATTTTTGGAGAATGTTATGTAAACCTACTTTACTACTTTACAAGTACTTTTGGTACTACGCTCACAGTAACACACGTATGTCTTTTGTTTGCCTTACACTTTCAACAATTTCGTGTGTGATGTCTGCGTTCACTGAAGTTCATTGTTTCAGTTGTCAATGACATCATTTCCTGAATTGTATGGCGGTATGCATGATTTAATAGGCGACAAAAAGCTATGGCCAATGTACATAAGAAGAATTCTGTGGACTAGTGATTTATTGGTCCAGGGATCATGCTATTTTCGTTCGAACAAAAATGAAAAAATATTTGTTGGTCCAGGGATCATGCTATTTCTCTTTCAACAAAAATCATTCTTGTGGTACTAACGATATTTCTTCGTAATGTGCAGCACCAAGTTGTTGAATGCGTTCTTAGCTGCTTTTCCGTACAGTTCCAGCCACATCACTATAACATGGTCATTTACCTCATTGAAGAACGAAATAACATCGTGAACGCTGTTGACCTCCATTTTGCTGTTTGAACTGGCCGCTCTAGTCATATGGACAAAGATAATGAGAATCCACAGACATAGCACTCCCATTCCTCGGTGCTAGCCCTGGACCTCAAGAAATTAACAAAAGACGGCACCGGCAGCGGAATACGACATAAATGAGTCCTGTCTACAGGCCTTAAGTATGTATTCATATTTCTCTAATAACAACGGTATTTCTTAATTTATCGCAGATTTTTCACTTCATTTAAGTAAAAGCAATTATTATGTTCCATTTGTGACAAATTTTACAATGACATTTTGTAGATAGGAATGCGCGATGTAACCTCTGCCCCCTTTAGTTCAAATTGCGATTCTTCAAAATTATGCTAGAAGAAAATACATAATAAGACCTATAAATATAAAACATCATTCATATAAACATATTATTATTCAGGAATTATTACGAATGTATAACTTCAATAACCGCGCACAAGACGGAATTATCTGTAGATTGCCATTTGTCACGCCTAGAGTTTTGTAGCCACTGAGCTCTCCTTTGCTTATCTCTCGGGAAGCGAAACACTCTAATTCTGTCAGTTGTCTTATTTTGACAATTTGGTGCGGCACAGTATCCCATTTTCCTTCAATATACAAGTAATAACTCACATCATTACATTGGGCACGCCCATATAACAACGATATTTAAGACCCAATATGGCCGCCACCGCAAAGGATTGTGGTAGAGTGACCAGACCTCCCTCGACAGACCTTGTCTGTGGTAGATTTCAGCGTTATCAGATAAGTACAGCTTGCGCTGTTGTGACTTAAATATGGCTGCGCCACTCTCTGTTTCCACCAAGGAAGTACAGCGTTCCGTAATCCGTTTCTTGTGATCTGAGAACCATGGCTAATGTGCATATGGTTTGCCATGCCATCCACAGTCACTTATCTGTTATTCAGGATCGTATCAAGCACTTGTTGAATATTGGCATCAGTTACGGCTGCAGATAGACACCCGGACCTTTCCTCATCCTTCACGCCCTTTTGAACTATTCTATCCACTGATAAACACTTCGCTGTGGCAAAACTTTGTCCCCGAACTGTGCTGAAAGTGTTCTATGAATTGTCGCTCCGGGTGCAAAATTAATGTTTGTAAGCTTATATCTGTCTCGAATGGACTCAAAAACTACTGGACCGATTTCGCTGAAAATTTCACAATTTGTTTCTATTACTCCTGAGAAGGTTTAGGAAGTGGTTTGAACGAAATACGATTGGTAGTTTTATGATGAGGAATTGTATGTGATTAATTTGATTGCAAAGCCGCAGCAAGATTAGATCGACTTGATGGACAGACTGTCGCTAGGCGACAGCAGCTTAAGCTATATCATGATTCACTATTCCGGTAAGAAATGCTGTATATAGGAGGATGGAAACCCACCGCCATGTCTTATAAAGTACCTTTTTTGCTAGAAGGTGCATGACCGTGCCTGTTATTTGAAAGTAGCAATCCAACATGCCGTGATCGAGATGTACTTTCATGTCATAGGACCAACTTTGATTGTCTGCCCATTTTGAAGAATGCACCTGTGTATTAGATATGAAAAAAGTATTTAACTGTAAAAAATAAAGAATATCAACAGTTGAATGACACGAGTTACCATCCACTCCTAGCGAAGAGCAACTGAGGGTTCCCAATGAGCAAAAGCTAGTGTATGTAATATAATATAAAAATGGAAGTATGTAGGCTGTGAGTATAAATTCCATGTCTCCTCCTAAACCACTTGAGTAATTTCAACCAAACTTGGTACACTTATGACTTACTATCTGGAAACACTGTGGGGTAAACCACCCCTAGCACCTCTGGGGATAGGGATGAGTACGGGTGGCATTAAAAATAATCGAATCTATAGTTTTCGGGGTCGCTCCGAATGTCGTTTCAGTCCAAGTTAAGCCCCCATCGACATAGTGATTGAGAAGGGGGTGAAAAATAATTTTGGGGTTGTAAGGCTGATCGGTGACAGTCTTAATGACAGTTGGAATCGTGCACACCATATTTAAAGCACGACGGGTAAATACATACATATTCTTTTTTGAAGCGATCGACTATTTCCTGGTCAATTGGGGCTTCCACAAGAACAAAGTTTTACTCGAAATTAAAATAACCTAAAACTTGAAATCGAACACATAGATACATCTGAAACTACATAATAAATCGTAAAATATCGACCATCGTGTCAATAAGGAACCCTACAAAAATTCACTTCACAAATAATTACAGCTTGTAGACTAATAAATAAGAAGATTGTGAGCGACTGCTAAAATGATCTCGACAATGTTCTGAGATGGACAACGGCAATGGTATGATGATAAACTAGGTCAAAAATCAGATTACGAGTTTCAATAATAGGAAAAGTCCTCTCAGTTCTAATTACTGCGTTGATGGGGTAAAAGTTCCTTATGGGGATAACTGTAAGTACTTATATGATAATCTAAGGGGAGATATCATTGGGGTGGGTGCAGAACATTCCACCCACTTCAGGATATGATCACCTTAAAAGACAAAATGGATTCTCAAGAATATGAAAAGTTCACCACTAAGGGCTACTTCATTATTCGCACAATTGACAAATTCTGGTCAGGAATCTGGTCAGACACCATAGAGCAGGTTCTCAAGCAAGGCATGAAGAGTTATGGCGGGCGACTCGTGGTTGTGGTGTCAGTGATAGTGTGCTATCTCGATGGATTGTGAGTATGCTATGCCTCCAAAGTATCAATGAGCAGTTGGAGGTGTTCACTCGAGTACTCTCAGAGATAACTGAGCAGCGACCTACGCGTGCTGCTAGGGATACTCTTGACATGAAGAAACTTAGTGATCCACTATATTATAACACTATATCAACTATATCCACTATATTATAAGAGAGAAGTAAAGAGACTAAAAAGGAAGTGCAAGTTGCAAAGAAATAGAAATGACTGTGGAAGTAAGGAGAAATTGAAGGAACTTACTAGGAAATTGAATCTAGCAAAGAAGACAGCTTAGGATAACATGATGGCAAGCATAATTGGTGGTCATACAAAATTTAGTGAAAAATGGAAGGGTATATATAGGTACTTTAAGGCAGAAACAGGTTCCAAAAGGGACATTCCAGGAATCATTAATGAACAAGGGGAGTGTGTATGCGAAGATCTTCAAAAGGCAGAAGTATTCAGTCAGCACTATGTAAAGATTGTTGGTTACAAGGATAGTGTCCAGATAGAGGAGTTGCCTAATACTAAAGAAGTATTAAAATTCACCTATGATAACAATAACATCTATAGTAAGAAACAAAAGTTGAAAACTAGGAAAGTAGCTCGAATTGGTAAGATTTCTGGGAATATACTAAAGGCAATGGGTTGAAATACAGTACACTATCTGAAGTACTTATCTGATGATTGTTTTCATGAAGGAGCTATACCATATGAATGGAGAGTTGCTACAGTAGCCCCTGTGTATAAAGGAAAGGGTGATAAACATTGAAAATTACAGGCCAGTCAATTTGACATGCATTGCATGTAAGCTTTGGGAAAGCATTCTTTCTGATCATATTAGACATGTTTGCGAAATTAATAATTGGTTTGACAGAAGGCAGTTTGGGTTTAGGAAAGGTTATTCCACTGAAGTTCATCTTGTAGGATTCTAGCAAGATATAGCAGATATCCTGGATTCAGGAGATCAAATGGATTGTAATACGATTGAGATATCTATGGCATTTGATAGGGTAGATCATAAATGAGTGCAATTGGACTAGAATAAAGATTGATCAAATGGGTGGCTATATTTCCAGAAATTAGAACTCAGAGAGTTAGAGTAGGCGAAGCTTTATCTGATGTGATAATTAAGAGGGGAATTCCTCAAGGCAGTGTTATTGGACCTTTATGTTTTCTTATATATATATATATCAATGATATGTATAAAGAAGTGGAATCAGAGATAAGCCTGTTTTCAGATGACGTTATTCTGTACAGCGTAATAAATAAGATACAAGATTGTGAGCAACTGCAAAATGACCTCGATAATGTTGTGAGATGGACAGTAGGCAATGGTATGATGATAAATGGGGATAAAAGTCAGGTTGTGAGTTTCACAAATAGGAAAAGTCCTCTCAGTTTTAATTACTGCGTCGATGGGGTGAAAGTTCCTTCTGGGGATCATTGTAAGTACCTAGGTGTTAATATAAGGAAAGATCTTCATTGGAGTGATCGCACAAATATGATTGTTAATAAAGGGTACAGATCTCTGCACATGGTTATGAGGGTGTTTAGGGATTGTAGTAAGGATGTAAAGGACAGGGCATATAAGTCTCTGGTAAGATCCCAACTAGAGTATGGTTCCAGTGTATGGGACACTCACCAGGATTACTTGATTCAAGAAATGGAAAAAATCCAAAGAAAGGCAGCTCGATTTGTTCTGTGTGGTTTCTGACAAAAGAGTAGCGTTACAAAAATGTTGCAAAGTTTGAGCTGGGAAGACTAGGGAGAAAGGAGGCGAGCTGCTCGACTAAGTGGTATTTTCCGAGCTGTCAGTGGAGAGATGGCGTGGAATGACATCAGGAGACGTGTATATTTGAGTGATGTCTTTAAAAGTAGAAAAGATCACAATATGAAGATAAAGCTGGAATTCAAGAGGAAAAATTGGGGCAAATATTCGTTTATAGGTAGGCGGGTTAGTGTTTTTAATAACTTACCAAGGAAGATGTCCAATAAATTTCCAATTTCTTTGCGATCATTTAAGAAAAGGCTAGGAAAACAACGGATGGGGAATCTGCCACATGGGCGACTGCCGAGAATGCAGATATGTAATGACTGATTGATTGATTGATTGATTGATTGATTGATTGATTGATTGATTGATTGATTGATTGATTGATTGATTGATTGACTTAGCTCCATTCCTTGACACGCAAGATCTATAGTCGATAGGCACAGGTGCTGTTGCTTCTAAAGTTGTGAACTGCCACTTGGCGTGAAATCTTGGCATCACCTCTATGAAGACCTGTTTGAAGAAAAGAAATTTCGAGGATATGAAGTTGAAGCGGAAGGATAAGGTGGGTACTCTAGTATCTGTTTCCTTTTCTCTGAAAAATAAAGTCAGAAAGTTCACAATACACAATCTGAGACTTCTTCAACGGATTCGCATCAACAAAGAATCAGATGCTAACCTCAGGAATTTGTTCAAACACGAGCCAGCCTCCTTTTCCATGTCTCTCTTCACGGAGGTAGGACACTAGGACAGAAATCATTGCTGTACGAGGCATTCACTTCTATACAAGAACCAGTAGATTTCGGCAGCATCAAATGCACAGTTATTGGTGGTCGGTACCTGCTGCATAAGACTGTGTGGAGCAAATCACCAGAAGCCACATTTGAATTGATGTACCAGAATTACGTGAATTATGTTTAAAAACACTTTGGGAGCAATGCCATGGTGGTTTTTGATGGGTAACCTGTTGGCATAAGCTACCAGAGCACCAAAGCAGCAGAACGATATCGACGGTCTTTGATGCACTCACCAGTAATGTTTTTGACGTCCTTAACCTTCCTTTCCTCACACACAACATTCCACACTACCGCCATTCCAATTACACGCAGGTTCATATACTATGGTGCCAGTAGGGGCAAAAGATCCACATGAGTCGACGGCCCGAACAAATATCATTTTAAAAAATGACGTGAAATACCTGATCAGTGGACCTTCCTCTCCTCACCCCACTCGACCCACGTGAAGTCGGTTGTGAATGTAGAATTTAAATGTTTTTAGAACGCGAAGAGTTGGTGTAAGTATGTGTATCTTGAAGGGAAGAGTGGTCACGTATGTGAAGGGGGGTTCCTTGATGTTTATACATGTTGAAATTTAGGGGAACCTGATATAATTTGCATAGAAATGTTGAAAACCGAAAGTTACAAGGCAAAAACTTGCATTTTAATGCTATTTGTGATAATTTGAGAAATTTGTTGTATATTTGAACCACTTTATCTCGGTACCTATTGGCTCAGAATTACTTTCGACCAGTGACATTTGAAGGAAATTTAATGCTTATCGACGTTATAAATAGGTGTATACTGCTAAAAACGCATAGTTTAGAAGTTATAAGCGGAAACATGAAAATTTCGAGTTTTTCGATGTTTTCCGGCTCCCCTCCAAGTTAGCACAGGGTCTTCGAGGTCGAAAACTCAAATTCTACTCCACAGAGTACCCACAAACAACATATCAAAATATAATTTCCTTTGGAATACTTTCCAGGCAGAAAAGACTTGCCAGCTGGACAATTACCTCTCCATTGTATAATAACAGCTTCCTGTTAGATTCTGGCAATATTACATTTGCCACACAACCACGACCCGCTTATAGAGCACAAGCTATCACGGAAAGTTGTGATAGTATCTCGTGGCTCGCCCACTTCTCAATCAATCAATCAATCAATCAATCAATCAATCAATCAATCAATCAATCAATCAATCAATCAATCAATCAATCAATCAATCAATCAATCAATCAATCAATCAATCAATCAATCAATCAATCAATCAATCAATCAATCAATCAATCAATCAATCAATCAATCAATCAATCAATCAATCAATCAATCAATCAATCAATCAATCAATCAATCAATCAATCAATCAATCAATCAATCAATCAATCAATCAATCAATCAATACTGATCAGCATTTAGGGCAGTCGCCCAGGTGGCAGATTCCCTATTTGTTGTTTTCCTAGCCTTTTCCTAAATGATTTCAAAGAAATTGGAAATTTATTGAACATCTCTCTTGGTAAGTTATTCCAATCCCTAACTCCCCTTCCTATAAATGAATATTTGCCCCAGTTTGTCCTCTTGAATTCCAACTTTATCTTCATATTGTGATCTTTCCTACTTTTATAAACGCCATTCAAACTTATTCGTCTACTAATGTCATTCCACGCCATCTCTCCGCTGACAGCCCGGAACATAACCACTTACACGTCGTGCTATACTAATTTGTTCAGACCTCGTCGAGCATCGAATTCGAAATGCCTATGGTGACATACTGGATATATTTAGAGCAATGGAAATAATTCGTGCTTATAATTTTGTACAAGTTTCAGATACCATCTGGAAATTATCTTCCAACTGAAAAGACAGCGTTAGTTTGAAGACGAGCTGAAACTTTCATTCTATTTTGACAGCAGATTACTTGGATCGACGATGGATTTCATCAAGGACCTTAAATTCATAACGGCCTAAACAGCCAGATTCGATGTCGATAAACTGAAGATGTGAAGGTACCCAACATTAACAGTCAATAATCCCAGGATGATAATCCAGCAATCCAAGATGGGAAGACAAATTAAGATAAGCCATCACTTTAATATTTTCTTGTAAATCGGGCGTGCAAGGTGACAGTTTTGCTTGTGGTAGGATAAGTTAAATTCAATTTATCACTCGGTTCTTGATGTTCGTTAGTTGATTTTGTACCGAGATCTTTACCTTTCCATTTGCTATCTGTTAGATTCATTATTCTTGCACACAACCACGACCCGCTTATAGAATACAACGTATCACCGAAAGTTGTGGTAGTGCGCCTTAAACGAAAAGAGGATGAACCTCTTGCCAGACTCAGCAAATTTATTAGAAAGGAGATTCCAACCTCTATTTCAATTTTATAAGGAAATCTTTGCCATGTACATATGTGCAGACTGCGAGAAGCAATGCATAACCTTCGTCGTAGACATTATTCGGTTCCTCCGAACAGTTTGGGGGAGAGCGCTGAACATCGTTTTTGCTTCGTGTCAATACCCTACGTCTTGAGGATGGATGGACGCCATTATCCTAAATGGACATGTTAGTGGCACTTCAAGGTCTCGATTGCGGCGTATGTTAGTGCGCTTAAATGTTTTGTTTTATTCGACAATGCGCTTTGTGATTCGACTCGATCTAAATATAGAGGGACGTCATGATATTCATAGTTATTAGCCGTCAACTTTTTAAAAATGATTAAAATGTGTACCTTGGTCTCCACAAACCCAGAATCATGCATTTCTGCAGTCTTTCGCTTTTGACTCATACAATTTATGGAACTCAATGCGCCCTATGATCAGTTGAATTTTATTCACCTTGATGACGAGCCTGGTAGTATATTTTAAACGTACCGGTATATTTTTCTACTACTACAGATCTAATTAAACATTTACCAATGTTCCATGGAACACGAATCCAAGTAAAAAAAACCATGAAGTCATCAGAATGTGTACAATTCTGTCAAACTCTATTGTAGCGGGCAGTGAAAAGAAAGTGAAACTGCAGCGTCGTAAGCTTAGCTGACACTCACTAGGAGACAGTGACGCTTCAGTCTCTTGGTGATAAAGCCTCAGTTGTTTCCAATTTCTAAGCTTGAGGGGGATAGAAGGCACTTTAGAGAAACTGAATCCCATTGTTATATCGTCCTCGAGCCAAGTGCCCGTTTGATGATACATAGCTCTGCCAACTCCTCCTACAGCATTAATCGCAGGCGACTGGAAGGAAAAGCTGCCGCAGAAGTAATTGGCCTTCCTCCAACAGCTTCGTTTCCTTTGTAATTTCATACTCCATTTTTTAACTCTTGCTTTTGTACATAAAGTAGCCCACCCTTTGCAGCTGTGCTGCGGTTCAGAGTTAACTACTACAGTGTGTCCCACTTCAAAAATAGGATGTTGGTAAGGGACTCTGTCCCAGTTCACTTCCATTGACAACGGCTCATTTTCAAAAATTGCTTTATTTGCTGTCAGTAACCCAGGCTGATAAACAGGCTGCTATAAGGATTGGTATTACAAGAGAATGTGAATGAGAATCTTAATAAAGTACTCATTATATTAATATCACCAAAACGGACACAACACTGTTTTTCTATATGTCCTCAACTAAAGTCTCCTATTTTTTTCATAGCCTGTCAGTTTATTCTTTCTTTCTTCATAATATGTATTGTGCGAGTACCTAACCACTCACTAACTTATTAGCCGTCATTTCTGCTCGCATACAATACGATTTCCTCCCATTGAGACAAAAGCCAAACGAACAGTGATCTTCCTCCGGAAATCTCCCTCTGCCTCTATAGATATTGATACATTCCAAAGTTTACTAATTGTTTAATGCTCAGCTCAGAGAGGAGGATGAGGAGAAATTACTTTTTTTCACCTCTTAATCATTTCTCTCTGTTTTGTAAAAGTATTTTTATTGGCACTCAGTAAAGCAATGGAGCTCGCTGTCAGGGGATGTCACGAACTTTTCTCTCTCTCTTTCTAGTCAGCCTTAAGGTTGATTGGCAGTAGCTTTCCATTCTTCACGTTTATCTGCTTTCCTTTTCAGTTCGTAGTAGGAATCACATCTCATGTCATCTAATATTTGCGTCATGTACTCTAATCTTCATGGTCCTCTATATTTTTCCCTCTATGGTACCCTCTATTATTTTCTTCAATAACCCATCATGTATAATTATATGGCCTATTACATGATTCCGATGTCTTTTTATTTGTGTCATAAAACATTTTCTTTCTCCTTATCTTCTGAACACCTCTTCATTCGTGACCAATTCTCCACAACTAATTTTCAGTAATCTCTCATAGTATCAATCTTCAGATGCAATTTACCCTTTCACCTAATGTCCAAGTTTAACTTGCATATAAAGCAATACTCCATATACAGGTCTTCAATAAATGTATCCTCACATTACGACTTATGGTTTTTGCTGTAAAGAGGTTATTCTTCTTATTAAAATAATTCTTGGCTTGATCAATCCTACTCAATATCTCACGACAAATTTTTTCATCACTCGTGACTTTACTTTCTAAGTATTTTAATTCAGACTCTTCCAATATTTCAGTTGAACATAAAATAAAATCTTATTTAAATGAACTGCTGCATGTGTCTGTGAGTGAATGGGGGGGGGGGGGTAGGGGGACGAGTGAATGTCAGAATGATAGAGTGAAAGGAAGTATTTGTGCAAATAAATGAATGGGTGATTAGCTAAATGTCGATAGAGAAAAAGAATGAATGAGCAGTGAAAATGATGTATACATGTATAGTTTGCAAAGAATTTTGTAAACCATATGCATGTTGTAATTAATATATAATTTTAAACATAAGTATAGAAATACTTTGTATGTATATAGGGCTCACCCCTTTTCCTTTAAACTCTCTATATTTCCGTTCAGAATTCTGGTGAATAAAATAACATTAATAATTCTTAGCCAATTGCACACGAAGTCTTGTACGTGACAGTCATTGGGAAATTTGTTTCACGTGTATCTGTTTTCAGGCGTTCATCTTTGAATTAGTTAAGATTTCTTTGTATATTAAGTATTAAGCCCAGAGGCTGGTTGGATCCTCAAAATAGCACCACCATAATTGTAGGAAAACCGATAAAAACGATGGCAGCGCCATAGTGAGGGTATAAGGCATAATGAAAAATGAAATTGTTTGGCATTCCTTTCTTCATTGGATCAGAAAGTGCTATTGTAGCACATTTCGTACATTCAGATGCTCAACTTATGCTCTGAATGTCATTACTCAGCACCATCCATACCTCAATAGCTTCCATATTATCACAGCCATAAATGACTGTGAGTCCCGTAGACGCTACATTTCCTCTGGCCTGTTCCAAGAGACAGATGCGAAGATCAAGAACTAGCAACAGTCGATGTCTTCTTTAGTGGCGCCTATTGCCATGCATTTTTGTGTCTATGTTGAATTTGTGCCATCATAACATTATTTTCTAATACTGTATCACGAGCATCTTGAGGAACATCGAGGAACCGTGATCAGATTAATAAAACAGATTGTCCAATGACATCGTTTTAGAATTTTACTCAATATGTCTATTCTCTTTCTTTCTGTGCTATTTAGTGTCTATGTTGCAACTCCGTACAATGTTAAACTTCACAAAAAAGTGTTTGAAAACATCTTCAATATCTATTTTTGAGTTGAACACATTTATTTCCTTAATAAGGACCTTCCTTGCTTGACTTAGTCGTATTTTATGTCTTCGTTACATGCATCGACATTAATTGTTCTAATAACCAAGTAACAACTCATCCACTCCATTTCCTAATCTAATATTTCCCACATCACCTGACGTTATTCGATTACATTCAGTTACTTTTTGTTCTGGATTTAATTTCGTAACCCTTTCCAAAGAATTGGTGAACACCATTCAGTAGTTTATCCAGATCTTCTGCAGATTCAGGTAAAACAACTCTATCATCGGAGTGTTGATTTTCCCTCCTTGAAATGTAATTCTGTTACAAATTATTCTTTCATTTTCTTTACCGCCTATTATACGCAATCATTGAAAATGAAAGAGGACAGACTGCAGCATGTATCACTCCTTCCTGGATATTGCTTCCCTTTCATAGCCGTTATTAGTAATATGTCATCAAGATGTTTGGAATGTGATGGTCTACATGACTGAATGCATTGTGGGAAAATCTGGCCTACTGCACTATAGAGTTGGCAAGGAAACGTCGTTAAGTGTATCATTTTGAAGTAAACTGATTGTGTTAAAGCTGATGTCGTAAACATAAACTCTCTTACTTTTATTTCGCTTAACGTAAGTGATGATTGTTGGGGTTTTCAATAATAGCTTTGTGATGTGTAATATGAATCAGTGGCAGAATATATGGCTCTTGATTCCAAGGCCAATGATTTGATCCTTGCTCAGTTTGTTGATTTTTGAAGATCTCGGAACGTATAGTGATTGTTGTTGGCGTATTAATCACCTCTTGTGACGTTTTCGACGTCACCAGAAAATATAAATTAAATCAACCTTAGGAGCAGTCCAATACAATTCTGCTCCCATTAATAGACAGCAGCACAATCTGAGCATCGAAATCGGTACCAAATGCAGGTTGTTTGGATGGTTGCACTAGAGGTCTACAACTCGGTAGCTGATGTCGTGCTCTAATTTACTTCTTTTATTGCATTTTATATCTTTTGAGAGATCCTCTTTAAAATTCTGAAATATAAACATGATGCTTGAGTGATAATAGGTTCTAATTATCTCCTTTAAAACCTGAAGTTTTCACTTTCTACGTAGACCACATCAAGCAAGGAATCAGGCAATTCCTCACGAAAATAAATCTCCCCTCAAACACAGATTATGCGGAGAAGGTTTCCTGGAAAATTCTGCAGTCATTGTAATAAGTCCCACCCGCCAATGGGAAGATGAGGCTGAGTCGAGAATTTCCAAGCGTAATTAGACGGTACGAATCAGATGTAGACATTTGTTTGTCATTGACGCCTTTGAAATGCCACTCTGAAACAGAGATCAAAGTACTGAATGGTTGTCGCCGTATGAGGATAAAGAGAGGAAAACATTTTAAAATTTCGAAGTCAAAACAAGGAGTATTTACATTTATGTTCTCCAAGGAATTGTGCATAAAATATGGTTGTACTGTCTAAGAGGGAAATTATTTTAAAAAATCGAACCCTTTGCCGGAGACACTGGCACTTATGCAATCAGAGATCATGAACCAAGACTTATAGCCACTTCTCCAAACCCGAGATAAGACAGTAGGATCAAATTAAGTCGAAGTGATCGATTCTTCTGTATTCATAAGACTTTTGTAAATGTTTTACTCTCCGTTCTCATATGGCGACTTACAATAACTCAGTACTTTCGTCTTAGTTTAAGAGCTGAGTTTTGAAGACGTCACTGCCAATAGAAAAACAACTTTTCAGAGACATACATAATTCTACTCTTAAGGGGGAGACCCAGCTTAACAAAGAAAAAAAAATAGGTTAATATTCATTCGATTGTTAAATATGATACAATTGTTGTTGACAATTGCTGGACATATCCCAGTATTGGCATGCTTCCTGGCAACCAGAAGCAACTTTAATAATGTCAGAATTTTAATAATTTTAGTATTTTAAAATAAAATGTTCAAAATTTCCCGCCTTTTTAACAATATATCACTGTTTCCCTTATAATTCCAAGTTTATAAAATATTTCGTACTTTTCCTTTTTTAAAAGTGTGTATCAAAACTCCAGCTACAAAATGAACCTCAATCATTAACATAGACTATGATTTGGATTTTTTATCGCGTTTTTATTCCGAGCACCAGAAAATATTTATAGATTTTTAAATAAAAATGTTATATAAAATCTAATTTAAATCCTATTGATCTGAACAAGGTACAGATTGTAGTACAACACTATGGGAGGAAACTCTGAAAAATTCATAATTATCCGTGAATCAGTAAGAGGGTTATGAAGGAAACCGTGATATATTGTTATAAAGGCGGGAAATTTTGAACATTTTATTTGAAAATGTTATAATTAGAATTTTGACATTGTTGAAGTTGCTTCTGATTGCTCTGAAGCATGGAAATACTGGGATATGCGCAGCATTTGTCAACAATGTTTGTAGCATATATAACAATCGAATGAATATTGGCCTATTTTCCTCGTGTTAAGCTAGGTCTCCCCACTTAAAATATAATTGAGTGTCATATTTTTAATGACGTGGACAGTATTGAAGGAACATGAACCATACCAGGAGTTTGAAGGCTGCTCTAGCTGTTGAATTTACAATTATTTTGAACCTTTCACATTGACGTAAAAGGAGGTAGGAGGATTTTCTACGGAATATTAAATGCTTGAATAAGATTCAACCACTTACGTTTAATTTCATAAATTAGGTCATAACCAACTTTAACGACTAATTTTGAGTCCATCATATTATTTTTAAATTGACAGGTTTGAAGCATTGCCATCGCATTTTACTTGTACTATAAGTAATTTCCGATATTATTTTGAATGCTTTTTTAATGTGCTGGTGTTCTGTAGGGAAGTCATAATAATGCGTTTGATGGGTGGTTCGTTGACAATCCCATTTGCTGTGAAGGGCTTACTGTCATTAATACCAGTCGCACCAATTAGTAGTGACAACCTCTCATTCAGCATTGAAGCTCTGCGGTGGAGCGTGGCCCCAGTTCGAGACTCCAACTATCTAATTATCCCTAACAACTATTATCCCTACCTCTCGCGGGGAGTTAAACAGGTGACAAACTACACCCCCTATTCTGGTCATATCTGAACTGGAACAGGATGCGCACATTTTGTGATTATATTCTTCAGCGAGTCAGTGGAACATAACGCAGTGCAGTTCTGCTAAAGAGGGTAACACAATATAGCAGTCTCGATCGATTAATGTACTCGTAGTTTCAGTGGTTTAGGAGGCAACACCTTAATTTGCTTTTGCTTTTGTTCTTTGAAATATTTGAGTTTGGTGTACTCTAATGTGATATGAATGGCGACTTACTGAGTTGAAACTCGGTTTAGAACCATTGTGTTATGTCACCTTCATTCAATCAATATACCACTAGCTGTTTTCCTTCCTGCATGGTAATACAATTTATATGTTAGAAACAATATGATAGTTTGTCACTAAAATATGATATACTGTATCTTTTTAACTCATGTCTAGTTGATCGACAGTGTCTTGATATTCGCCCAAAACATTCAATAATATTATGGATTTTGTGTACGACTAACTACTTTTACTGTTTTCGGAGACGTCGTGGTGCCAGAAATTTATTCCACAGGAGATAATTCACTTGCTTGTGAATCTACTGACACGAGACAGCCGTATTTGATACCATCGGACTGAGCCTGGATCAAATCCATTTACCGTTTACTTGAACTAAATGGAAGAAAACAGAAAACAAAATAGGGTAAGTATTAGTATTTAAATCGAGGTATTGATAATTGAAATGAAACAGTCTTATAGCCTTGTCCTAACAATATTAGATATTTAAAGACAAGACTTCAAAATCATAGTAATTTTGTGTAAATTTTTATGTGATGGTGTTGTAAATACAATATTAAGCTTGTAATGAATTATTGCATAATTTAGTCTGCTCTAAAACGTAATTTTAAATTATTGAAGTAGTCAGTGAATTTATATGAATCTGCGGTGTAATTATTGCAGTACTACTTGGAAATGTTTTAATTTTCATTCTGTAAATCTTGAGTGAATTCCTATGCATGATCGTCATTTAATCGATAGTTTTATGAACAATATCAGTCCATTGGCTAATGGCTATTGGCCGCAGTTCAAAACGCTGACGGCTTGGCGTTCACTAAACCTACCATCGAAAAAGGGTAACCTAAGTCTACTGGTAGCCCACGTTTTGATCCCAGCATAATCCACTGATCGATCGATCAATAAATCAATCAATCAATCAATCAATCAATCAATCAATCAATCAATCAATCAATCAATCAATCAATCAATCAATCAATCAATCAATCAATCAATTGATCGATTTCCTAGGTGGGTGTAGTAGAATAACACCCACGATATATCCTGCCTGTCAATCATTCAATCACCACTGATCTGCATTTAAGGTAGTCGTCCAGGTGGCACATCTCCTAGTTTTAAAAAAAAATTATTGCAAAGAATTTGGAAATTTATTGAACACCTCCCTTCGTAAATTATTCCAATCCCTAACTCTTCCTCCTATAAACGAATATTTGCCCTAATTTCCTCTTGAATTCCAACTTTATCTTCATACTTCTTTCCTACTTTTAAAACCACCACTCAAGCTTATTCGTCTACTTACACATATATAATTGAAATGAAGCAGTCTTATAGCCTTGTCCCAACAATATTAGATATTTAAAGACAAGACTCCAAAATCATAGTAATTTTGTGTAAATTTTTATGTGAACTCTCTTCTGACAGTTCGAAACACCACATAGTCGAGCATCTCGTCTCCTTACTTCCAAGTTTTCCGAGCCCAAAATTTGTGACATTTTCGTAATACTACTCCTTTGTCGGAAAACACCCAGAACAAATCGTGCTGTTTTCCATCGAATCATTTCCAGTTCTCGTATCAAGTAGTCCTGGTGGGAATCTCATACACTGGAACCATACTTTAGTTGGGGTCCTGCCAGAGACTTACACGCCCTCTCCTTACATCCTTACTACACCCCCTACATACTCTCATAACCATGTGGAGAGATCTGTAACCTTTCCTGACAACCTCCTTAATATGATTTCCGCAATATACCTTGCCCTGTACTATTCGTTACTTTCTAGTCAAACAACCAGTACTAACAACGTTAATATTACGGAGAATTACCTCCAGAAGACCAGAGGTGAATGCTAGTCGAGATGTGATGCTCGCCATGCCAGTTATTTCTCTTCTACCAGACGTAAAGTTTGTGGGTGAGCTTTAATATACTTTAACTTGCCTTGTGGGTGGGGGCAGTAGAATAACACCCACATTATCTCCTACCTGTCGTAAAAGGCAACTAAAAGGGGCTCCAGGGACTCTTGACTTGGGAGCGTGAGTTGGCGACCATGTGGTCTTTAGCTGAGCCCTGGCATTGCTTGTGCCAGGCTCCTCACTTTCATCTGTCCTACCCGACGTCAGTTGATCAACTCTTGTTCATTTCAGATCCCGACGGTATTAGGTCACGAGGCCCAGAAAGTCTTTCATTTTCATGCCCGTAGTGGACTTTGGTTTTCTTTTCTTTGGCTGATACCTTAAGTTTTCTAATTGTCGGATACCCGCTACTCCCGCCTCCCCACTGATTAGAGTTATTGGAGATTGCCCAGTTGTACGTGCACTTAAAACAATATTCACCCCCACTGCTATGACAACAATGGTGCGGCACCACATTCTCTATGCGGTCCGTCCTTAATGTTATAAGTGGTGCCTGCAATAATATTCCACTTTGAAGGGGGTATGCGAAGTAGCTCCTTTGGGAAGAGCTTTCGCATTACTGGCCATCCGCATGGTCGTTTGCAAGACTACTTTTTATTTATTCTCTCTCGACCGCGCGTCAAATTTTCTTTTTCATTTCATTATCTACCTTGAAAGCCTTGCAGGCGGCCATGGACCGGGGGTGACAGTGGCTCTTGAGCGGCAGTGGTCTAGCGCCGGGGATGTCCTGGTATGACAGCGACAGAGTAATCAGTGCCGAAAGGAGATATGGGATTGCCTGGTGGGTTTAGGGAGGTTTCTCATAACTTCTCCTTTACGGAGGGGTGGAAGTAGCTGGCAGAAGACTAGCCTTTGCACCTCAAGTTATTCTGTACTCTTGTGCTAGGCTATGTTCCTGCGTTAGTACTCACTTGTCGGTCATTTGTCCAAACAGGTAGGTCACCACAGGCCATGAGGCGGGGCGGAGCCTCACGGCACCCCCCTCCCCAAAGACACATACTAAAACAGGTTTATTTAGAGCTGGGGACGGTAGGAGCGGAGCGGAGCAGTTGCTTTCGCTCGTCCTCCGGAGACCTCCGGTAGTCCTCCGATTGAATTCACGGGCGGAAAATTCAAATGCTTTAATGTGGGCAATGTTGTAACGATGATCTTAGGAGGAATTACAATTTAAATTTCATTACTAATTCCACAGATGCATGTGTTCCCCCACGTTTGTCATTCAAATGCTGTAGTCCTTTCAAGATTGCCTCATTATTTTGTTACGCTGTGAATAACAGATTTTGATCTGTTGAAGTTCATTTTGCGTCCGCCTCTGTGGTGTAGTGCTTAGTGTGATTAGCTGCCACCCCCGGAGGCCCGGGTTCGATTCCCGGGTCTGCCACGAAATGTGATAAAATGGTATGAGGGCTGGAACGGGGTCCGCTCAGCCTCGGGAGGTCAACTGAGTAGAGATGGGTTCGATTCCCACCTCAGCCATCCTGGACATGGTTTTCCGTGGTTTCCCAGTTCGCCTCCAGGCAAATGCCGGGATGATACCTAAGTTAAGGCCACGGCCGCTTCCTTCCCTCTTCCTTGTCTATCCCTTCCGATCTTTCCATCCCCCGTAAGGCCCCTGTTCAGCATAGCAGGTGAGGCCGCCTGGCGAGGTACTGGTCATCTTCCCCAGTTGTATCCCACGACCCAGAGTCTGAATCTCCAGGATACTGCCCTTGAGGCGGTGGAGGTGGGATACCTCGATGACTCCGAGGGAAAAACCAACCCTGGAGGGTAAGCAGATTAAGAAAGAAAGAAAGATCATTTATTACTGAAGAGAATGAAGTGATTGGATTTGTTTATATGCTGTACCGGGCTGAGTAGTTCTGGCTAGTGGCTGGGACGGAGCGGTGCAGTTGTTGTGACGTCATCATCCGCTTATACCGAGTAAACTACCGAGTGAATGTACTGTAGCGGCATGCCAACGTAAAGGTATTTCACCCGTATATTCAATGCACTTTTCTCACAACATAACTGTTTCGCTTAATACAGCAATGTTGTTTTCTTCTGCTGAAGCCGACTACCACCCGTCACGTAATTGCGGCCGCAAAATGTGCATTTTGCTGATGTTTATCATCGGTAATTTCAAAGAAATGCCATGCATCAGACGGCCTTCGTGGTACAAATTTCTGTACAAATTTATTAAATGCCTTTAAATATTCTAAAACACGAATACCATCTAAAAACGGGATTAAATATCAAACCAATACCACAATTATTTTCTAATATACTTTGCATTACCTACACAACACAACAAGCAGAGGAAATATAGACGCAAATTTAATACGCACAGACTGATTACAGGTACAATACACTTACAAGGGGAGGCCATGACGTTCGGATCACGGACTACCTTCCAACTTTGTACACATTTAGTAGTCCATTAGGACAACATAATGTGCAAGTAGTACGGCGTACTACTAAGGCGTTCTCGAGAAAATCGCAAGAAAACCTTTCGCGTCGAATATGTACCGGTGCTTTGGGTGCACGAACACGAAACGGCGGTGGTCGAGTGGTTAGCGTTCAAGCTCCGAAAGCGCTGATTCACTGGATCGAGTCCCGCTTCTCGCATTGTTTTTCAACACTGGTTATTTTCTTCAAAATGCTATTTGTTCGGGGCGTCGACCCATGTGGATTTTTTGCCCCTACAGGCACCATATTGTATGAATCTGCGTGTAATTGGAATGGCGGTAGTGTGGAATGTTGTGTGTGAGGGAAGGAAGATTAAGGACGTCACAAACACCCAGTCCCCAGGACTGGGATAGTATTCATTACAATTAAAAAAACACCGGCGCGGCTGGGAATGGAACCCGGGGCCGCCGGGCGACAGGCGGACGCGTTGGCCCCAACACCGCGGAGACGTACGAGAGTACGTGCAGTCTATCACATATATAACACTTCAAAGGTAATATAATGAAAAAGGTCTTTTATCTACTACTAAGGCGTTCTCAAGAAAATCGCAAGATAACCTTTCGCGTCGAATATGTACCGGTGCTTTGGGTTCACCAGCACGAAACGGCGGCGGTCGAGTGGTTAGCGTTCAAGCTCCGAAAGCGCTGGTTCACTGGATCGACTTTTATCGGAAATATCTATATTATTAAACGTTAACGATAAATGCGAATGTATATATTTCATATATTCGCCTTCTTCATACTTATAAAGCAGTATTTACTACGTCGCTACCACATCCGTTGCGCTCCACTACTGGAAGTGCAAGCGAGCACACATTCAGTACTGTTGCTCCGTCCTCCGCTCGCCCACCGCTCGCCCTCCGAAACCACCGATTGGTTTCCAAGCAACAGTTGACTACCGGAGAATACCGGAGGGAGCGCTGCACTCGCACTACCGATTGCAATCATAGGAGCAACAGCTCCGTTCCCAGCTCTAGGTTTATTCTCTTCATCTAACCTAGAAAAAGGCAAACCTTGTCGAGCTGGGCTGAGCGATGACCGTCCGACCAGGCCTTCAGTGATTTCCATCTCTTCGGGTCATTAATGAAGCACGAGGATTAACGTCATGACGTGGCTTCAGAAACTGGAAACAGATTTCTGTCTTGCCAACATCGATGTCTTGGTGTAGAGGAACAAGAGCTTGGATAAGAATGGTGAGTATATTGCATAGCAATGTGTACTACTATGTATTCTTTTGTGTGCTTGTAAAATAAAGTTTCGCCGTGCAAGATCTTGTTTCCTTATTTTTTTAAAGGTACATTGTACTTGTAACACATGATGCCCGTCATCCTTGAAGGGTCTGCCTTACAAAGCCACTCTTAGTAATAAGCCATGCAAAATGCACCCTAACAAAATTCCCTGTACTTGCGGCAAGGTACACATTGGCCAAACATTCCAGTTCCATTGGTACTCGTATCAAGGAACAACAACGTAATATCCGTCTCAACCAGCCGGGCAAATCAGCAATAGCTAAGCACGCCCAATCTATGTCGCGTTCCAAGATGTTCGACTACTACTAACATGTTTTCATTCCTTTCTTGAAGGAGGTGAGCCTCTTAGACGGTTATACAGTCTCTGAGACTAGGAGATTCATGAAGAATGTTTGGAGTAGGCGTTCGTTGCTTATGCCTCGGCATTCACCTTAGTGCAGGAGAATGGAAAACCACGGAAGACAATTTTCAAGACAGCCGAAGGTGTGGACCAGTCCCTCTCCGTCTCCCGAACACAGGGACGTAGAGCCACGGTAGAGCCGTGGCCATCCTTCCTCTGCTCGGTTGGCCGGTCAGAGTGCAGAGCTGTCGGACCATGGGCCAGCGGTGGCCACGTGTGGACCCAGACTCACCCTGCATCCGCCGATCCGATGTTCGAGCTCTTACCACACTAAACTCTACAGGCCTGGGATTATACGGGAAGCTGTGGAAATACGCATTTCAACAGGGGCACTCTCTGTCACTTACGTAATATGTGGTTGCCAGCCATTAAGGATTTATATAGGTGTCCTTTCACTATTATCATTTCTTTCCGATCTTTTCCAGATTAGTATTCTCCTCATCACGAGATGGTTCACACTGTGCACAGGGAGCCGTCTAGTGCTGTTAATTGAGTGAACAGTCATCCATATGTATAAAATAAGAGATTTGTCTGTACATTGCTCAGAATTTAAAAAGGATGGTATTTCTCTATCGGTCATGTCCACAACAACAAGGAAACATACTTTTTACTTTTCCGTAATGTCTGTCTGTCTGTCTGTCTGTCTGTCTGTCTGTCTGTCTGTCTGTCTGTCTGTCTGTCTGTCTGTCTGTCTGTCTGTCTGTCTGTATGTACGTAGCATCACGAGAAAACGGCTGAAGAGAATTTAACGAAAATCGGTATGTAAAGTTAGAAAATGAGCCACTACAATCTAGGCTATAAATCATTTTATTCACGCTGAGTGAAATAGTAGTTTAGGGGAAGGCCTAAAATTTAATTCTCAAATATTTATGTTATTAGTTCTGCTATCGATAAATACTACATAAGCTAACTAAAGTTATATAGAATTACATTTCCGATCATTTATGTCTTATACATTTTTACCGTACCGGCTATGATAACAGAGATAGGCCTATTCTTGAATTTGTATTTCTGTTGTTAAGGTCATATCAATGACGACCAACGAGAAAATGGGTAAACAGAATTTAATGATAGTCGGTATATAGACTTGGGGTATAAGAAACCAGTTTAAGGTATAAGCAATTTTATTTACTCTGAATGAAATGGTAGTTTAGGAGAAGGCGCCAATTTAATTTTTAAAATTCCTATGTTATTGGTCCTACTGAGAAGTACTACATAATGAGAACTTCCTAACTCGCTGACTAACTTTACAAACATATAAATCTGGATTTAACTTGAAAATCTGAATATCTGCATTTAAAATGGAAATTATGAAAGTTAACATTCATTAAATAAAATACACACTTGTTGAACCTTGTACTCGCACTTACTTGTTACCTGCTTACTTACACATACGTTATTTGAAGGGCGCCAGCTGTCACTCAGTACAGCAATAATAGAATGAGACTCTTGACCATCTCTAGGGTGTGGGGTAATAAGCTTACTTTTGACAACATACCATATAAGTTCTGGGAAAAGGAGATTGGCGTTCGGTTTCCCCATTAATTTTGAGGTTAAAATATTTTACTGTCAATGAAATGAAACCATGAATTCGTTTGATAGAACAAAATATATTCTTTAAATAATATATCAAAAAATAGTGAGTCTTGTTGCGATAAAACAGATGAGAATATGAAATTATGACATTGCAACTAAAAGAAACTAGGCATGAATTTGAATTCTTCTTGACCGGACATTTAACAATTTATACGAAATATTTCCCTCACTGATTCACTTGACTGTACCTTCAACACTTTGAGTGTAATTACGACGTAATCCATTGCTCTGGTGTTTACTGTAGATGTGTCACGCCTAACGTGGTGATACTTCCTTGAGACTGCTTCTTCTCCATATCCTCTGACTTCTTTGTAAGTCACTATGGTATGACCTCTTGGCAGGTCCAGGGTTGCCCTCTCTGACTCCTTAGTAAGCCTTGCGTCCGCGTCTTCCACTAAGTGACGGACCAACCATTTGGTCTCACTCTCTCAATGACCAATAATGGCTCACTGAGTCTTCACCATCTCTCGTTCACTGGCCAACTAAGGCCTCTTGATCTAGTAGACTTGTTCACTGTACTGCATCCGTATAAGTAATGACTGACGCTACAATGTGCACCCACCTTATATAGACTTTGGTTGACACAGCTACGTAATCTCCAAAAATAACAATGACATACTCCCACCTACGCGACAGATATTACACGCAGTGGTGAAATAGCCCCGCGGCGACGAGTCCGTGCGCGCATATTCTAAATAAATACAATGACGTAGCCATGGCTTGGCGATGACTTGGCAGAATCGCCAGAGGTCTAGCAATATCACAACGTCACTTCCAATCTCTGATATATACAACAATTCTCACTGTACAGGTATTGAGTGTTATACTACACATACGTATATATGTATACATCTAAGTGCAATCTTGCAAGCAACAGGCAATTGCAAAATTGAATAAAACGGATAATTACAATAATAGTACAATATCACAGATAACATAATAATAATACTGACATAATAATAATAATAATAATAATAATAATAATAATAATAATAATAATAATATTAATAATAAAATACAGATAAAGTCATACAATAATAAAAATACAGATATCATCTTGTAACGGGATTTGAACCGTTACAATAACAAAAGTTATAGAGAATACAATTCCCGATCATTTATGTTTTATATATTTTTACCGTACCGACTACGTTAGGAGTGATACTTCAGAGTCGGAAGAATAATTTGAAGGTCACCGAAAGCTCATAGAATTGGTCAACAATAACATTACACTGACGATTGTTTGTTGTGACGTTCTTTGTCTCTTATGCTGCCACTCATCTCCGATAGATATGATTACTGCTGCGTACCGAGTAGAACAGCCTGCCTGAATATTGGCGAGAAACAGCTGGGGAGTTAGATAACTTTCTTCTTTAGCATGCCATTCCTCTGGTTCATACATTTTCTGATACTGCTGGTACGTTACACACTGGTTCATCATAGTATTCCAGTTATTCGTTCCGCACTCTGAGGCGCTCATTGGAATGAGCAGCGTCCACACTTAACGGAATAATAGCAGAGGAGTGTTCACGGCTCACGGCTGTCTGCGATCTGGTCATTCCAGATGAGCCAGAATCGAACCTGCAATGTTTGCGACGGAAGGCCTGCGTCTCAACCATCTGTGCCACTCAGCCTAGCAGGGTAATGAAGGTGGTAGTTTGCAATTTCTAATTACTAGATTGTGTGTCAAAAAGCCTCGATTAAATTCAAATTTTCTCAGCAGTGCTCATTTGGAGTGAGACCATATGAGGCTGTTGATGGTGACCTGCAAAGTATTCAAGAAAGGCCAACGTCTCAACCGTCTGAACCACTCAGCCTGACAAGGTAAGGGGGGAGGTGTTATACAATTTCTAATTACTAGATTGTGTGCTAAAAAGCCTCAATTAATTTCTAATCCTCTCCGCAGTGCTCATTTGGAGTGAGGGAATATGACGTTGTTGACGGTAATTTTCCGTCGGATGCAGACGTAAAGCCTTGAGCAGACCTCTCACTGCTATTCGACAGGAGGAGGCTATGTGCAACTACCGGATTTTACCCTCTCCCTTCCTACTATCATATAATATGTCATTCATTTCATCTCATTATCTTCCCTGATGAGTTTGACGTCAGGAAGGGCATCAGTTATACAAATCCATCTTGACAGATTCATCTCACCACAAACCCGACACCGTAGAGAAGGGGTATAAGGAATTGACACACGTTACGGTATAACGTCATGCACCTTAGCCACCAGTTCGCATATCAAATCACCCACGCTGTGACGTCACAGCTCTGTCAGGAGACGGCCTGCGCGTTCGGTTATGTGAAGATAAGCATGCATTTTAATTCGCCCGCGCTTATTACGTCACAGCTCCGTCACTCCTCCAAGGGGAAACGGTAACGAGCCTGTGTGAGGTTAGGTTATCGTTCGTGGCCAAAGTTAGGTTAATACACGTGTTAACCACACCTACAAGTCACCACACCAGTTCTGCCCCTAAAAAGGGTAGCCCACAAATAGCCTGTATGAGGTTAGGTTAGCGTTCCTTGTAGCGATGTTAGGTCAATACGTCATCATGCCGTCATAATCTCAACTACCAGTCACCTAACCGATTGGACTCCTCCAAGGGGATCCGATAAATAGCCTGCGTTCGTTCGCAAGGTTAGTTTAACTCGCCATAATGACTTCTTAACCTCATCTGCAGGTCACCTAACCGATTTGGCTCCTCCAAGGGCGCCCGATCGATTCGGCTCCTCCAAAGGGGTCCGTGACCTTTCCGACTCGGTACCTCCAAAAGGACCCGTCCATTTGGGCTCCTCCAAAGTGGCCCGTGAGTTTAGCATGCCCTCGTACGTATGGGTATGACATATCCTCACATAGGGGTAAAACACTCCAGATTGGCCAGTGAAGTTAGCATTGCCCTCGTACGTATGGACATGATGTCATAACCTCACCAAGGTTTCAAAAGCACCCCAGATCATTCCCTGATCAATTGGGCCCCTCCAATGGAGTCTGTGAAGTTAGGCTAGCTCTCGTACGCAATGTTATGTCTTTATTCCACGTCTTAACCTCACCAAGAGGTCACTGAACCTGGGTAAGAACCCTCATAGGTACACTACTAAAAACGTGGAAAAACTTGACGCAGGACCCATTGTTTTAGAACATACACAGGCCACCTTCTGAATGACTTGCCCCTGGCGAGCCGAATATGTACTCGGACACTCCCGGCACTAATAGCCATACGCCATTTCATTTCAAGGTATTTACATATTCTGATGAATCTGTTTCGTGCCCTTCACCAGAAGAACGCTATAGACTTTGTTCGCATTGTTATTAATATTATTATATGATGCGGTCCATGCCATTAATAATATGCACATAGTAGTATTTACTATGGGGAAGTTATACTTAATTCGAGTGAAAGCAAGTTTTGGCTCCATTCCAAGCACTTCGCGACTTTCCAATGTGTTGTGCCCCATTGTTTGAGTACTCCTGCTCTAGTCTATTATTTACCATCCCTTCATAATTCTCTACCGTCATTTAAAATCTATGCTATGTTTCTATTCATCCGAAGGACAGGTTTTATTTTCAAAATATTTTCTCTACCAGTACAGCACTTCCCAAAGATTTACAATACAATCACCGAACCCATCCAAAATGCTGTTAATTTTCCTGAGACCGTTGTCAGTGTGTATATATAATCCATTATCGTAATACTTAGATTCGTCGCAAAATAATGATGATCCTCTAAATTCAGGTACCACGTGCAGACACTTTGTTTCGACATCATTTAGGCTACCTGTATTTCAATTTAGACGTTGCATTTTACCCTACTGGATGATGGGAGAAACCAGTACTCTATTGAGTGGTTGCTAAGTTTCAATAAATTTTATCGGGTCAACACGGAATATGTCACCACATACCGTTTACATGCCAACATCCACGACGCAATTATGGAATAAACTTTCATCTGCCCTTCCAAAAATCCGACTTCACTGTCGGGTTTCAACCGAGGATCTTAGGATCTGGAGGTCATCACTCTACCACTAGATCTACAGTGAAAGCTAGATTTAGCTGGACGTGCTCCAATAGTGTGAATTTGCTGTATGTTTATTGGTCCAAATTTACATGACCAACAAAATCCGGATTTAAAACTTCATCGAAGTTATTTCCAGCTACCTCGGAAGGGCGGATGGTTTTCGCACTCGTACAAGCGATTGAGTGGATTATATTCCAGTTCAACTACAACACATTTTCGAAATCTCTGAAAATTATCGTATTTATTTGTTGTAAAGATGGTGGGCATGACGTTAGTGTGGGTTGGAGTGATTCCTTCATATATAAATTGTGATTTACTTGAAGGAGAATCTTGTTCCACGTTTATTATCGAGTTCTCCTTCATATCAAGAGATCTCAATCACAGGAGAAGTTTGCCAGCAGGTGGTTGGCTGGCCCGTTCTTTAATGGACTCTTCCTTTACTGTCGTTAATAACCTCCGCCACAAACAAGTTATAATTGACTCATTAACAGCCTTCGTACACAGCGATCAATAATGTCTTCTTCGTTCAAAATGGAAGCAGTGTCAACGAAACATTCTTAACGAGAGTGTTGCGATACGTGAGACATCTTTGTAAGAATATGGTTCTTGCTAAAACACAAAACGTCGAGATTTAAGAATGTATGTTGCATGTTACGTAATACTGTGGAATAATCCGGAAGAAGTGTAATTAGTTTATAACGAAAACTCAGGTACTGATATGCTCCGATCTCATCATATTTCTACCTTATTAAGCCGATTGTTTACAGTATGAATTGCTTTACTGGCAAACTGTTTTCAGAATTAGGTTCGTGGTAATATAGGAAAGAGCCTAACACAATGTTAAAACTTTTTCTTGACTACTACTTGACAATCATGCGATAGTTGCTTATTACGATGGTAGAACATATTGATGTATACAGATGCCGGGCTGAGTGGCTCAGGAACTAGAGCGCTGGACTTCAGAGACCAAGTTGGTGGGTTCGGATGGTATTTGAAAATGATCAAATACGTCAACTTCGTGTGTTTACAGACACGAAGAATTCCTGCTGGAAAAAGTACGGCAACTCTGTGCCTCCGAAAACCGTTAATGCAGTGAGTGGGGCGTTATACTATTGACCAGGGTTAGGATTTTTAGGAACAAATTACAGATAAAAAAAGGACAGGAAAAGATGCTCAAATGAAGTAATTAAAGGGACAAAAAGGTGCTGGTTTATTGAACTAATTCAACGATTTCTCTTTCCTCTATTCTAGTTTATTGAATTACAAACAAGTACATCAAATTATCGGTCATCAAAAGAAGGAAAGAACATGAAGATATTAAGCATCTCTACAATTGTAAAAGTAATTCTGTTTCTATTAGGAGATAGAATGTCTTTGTAGATGCTAAAGCTTCTTTTGACATCCACAAAATCCAGTGGGGCAAACCTTATATTCACTCGGAATGGCAACTCTACAGATGTGGCGAATTTCTCAATGTCTGGATTCTTCTGAAGACTAGACTCGAGTTTGTCTTTGGCAAAGCCATCTAACTGCTCCCTCACGGAAGTAAAAATATCGCATTGTTTTTTCCTTTTCCAGACCTTGTTCTCTTAATCGTTTAAAAATCAAATCAAATCAAATCAAATCAAATCAAATCAAATCAAATCAAATCAAATCAAATCAAATCAAATCAAATCAAATCAAATCAAATCAAATCAAATCAAATCAAATCAAATCAAATCAAATCAAATCAAATCAAATCAAATCAAATCAAATCAAATCAAATCAAATCAAATCAAATCAAATCAAATCAAATCAAATCAAATCAAATCAAATCAAATCAAATCAAATCAAATCAAATCAAATCAAATCAAATCAAATCAAATCAAATCAAATCAAATCAAATCAAATCAAATCAAATCAAATCAAATCAAATCAAATCAAATCAAATCAAATCAAATCAAATCAAATCAAATCAAATCAAATCAAATCAAATCAAATCAAATCAAATCAAATCAAATCAAATCAAATCAAATCAAATCAAATCAAATCAAATCAAATCAAATCAAATCAAATCAAATCAAATCAAATCAAATCAAATCAAATCAAATCAAATCAAATCAAATCAAATCAAATCAAATCAAATCAAATCAAATCAAATCAAATCAAATCAAATCAAATCAAATCAAATCAAATCAAAATCTCTTTATTTGCAAATGAGGTGTCTACCTCGGTGGCAAATGGTACACTAAAATACATTATTGTCAAGCACTAAATTTTAAATTAACAGGAGACGCAGAAAATTTTCCTAGAATACAATATTATACAATTTATGCTAATAATTTTTTCTATTAAACACACACATCATCCTTAATAAATTTATATTGTTTACAAAATTCTACTTATAATATCTTACAAACATAGTCAACTCATATACAGTACGGTATGTGAAATTACTTCTAATAATACTATACAACTGGTATAAGATTAAAGTTAACACTGAATTTATTTACATATTTATATTTTACCCATTCTGGAACCTAAGTAGCATAACGACCTGCTGCGTCTTAATCAGAGCCCCTTTTGCCACCACTTTTCAGAGTTCCTGAAGGGCCTTCACAGCTACCGTAGCGGTCCCAGGGCCCTCGAAGTCCCCACTGTACTTCACCCCTACAGGCAGTCCCCTACTTGGGCTGTCCAAACTCCTTAGACCAGGGGATGGAATTAATTTAATCACACACATTTATTATTTACAATATCCTGCACTGGTCGAATACCCTCTAACATTTAATTTATTATTTCTGTTGTTTATTTTCTTCTTGAATATCTGTGCAGATTTTGGAAAAGGATCAAACACTACCCCTGGTAAACTGTTCCACTCCTTCACGCCCTTCCCAATGAAAGAAAATTTACCCCAATCGCTTCTGCTAAAATTCCTTCTAATTTTGTACTTGTGGTCAGTTCTACCAATATAATTATTTTCCAACCGAAGCCTCTCACGGATATCTCCCCACGCTTCTTCTCCTGTATAGGCTCTATATAATCCTATAAGTCTAGTTTTCTCCCTTCTCTTACTTAAAGTTTCCCACCCAAGTTCCTTTAACATTTCTGATACACTACTCTTTCTCCTGAAATCCCCTGTTACAAACCTTGCTGCTTTCCTCTGCACACCATCTAGTTCTTTTATTAGGTATTCTTGGTGAGGATCCCAAACACTGTTTGCATATTCCAATAATGGACGAACCATACTTAAGTAACTTTTTTCTTTTAATTCTTTGTTGCATCCTTTAAGTAGTCTCATTATGACATGTAACGATCTGTATGCTTTCCCAACAATGTCATCAACATGACCCTTCCAGTGCAAATTACTTTCAAATCTCACACCTAAGTATTTGCATTTGCCATCTTTTGGGATAACTACCTCATCCAAAGTATATTCCAATTCAGTTTTAAAGCTCCTGTTTGTAAATGTTGTAACAGTTGATTTGGCTCCATTAATCTTCATATTATTTTCTTCAACCCATTCTTGGATACTGTCAAGGTCCCTTTGTAATTCTGAACAATCCTCAATGTTATTTATTTCCCTATAAACAATTATGTCATCTGCATACAATCTTATTTTCGATGTTATATTGTTCCCTAAATCATTTGCGTATATTAAGAAAAGTAACGGACCGATTATACTACCCTGTGCAATTCCCTTCCAGACTTTCTCTTCCTGTGATATATTATTTCCTACTTTGACTTTCTGAACCCTTGAATTTAGAAATGTTCTTATCCAACGTATAACTCTTACGTCCAATCCTATTCCCTCCAATTTCTTTAATAATATTCCATGTTCCACTCTATCAAAGGCTTTGGAAAGATCTATGGCTATGCAATCTAACTGGCCTCCTGAATCTAACTGATCTGATATGTCCTGCTGAAATCCCACCAGTTGTGCCTCGCAAGAAAATTTCTTTCTAAATCCATACTGGCTCCTCATGAACCAATTTTTATCATCACATATCCCTCTGATGTACTTTGATATTAAACTCTCCAGTATTTTACAAACTATACTGGTCAGGCTGATTGGTCTGTAGTTCTCTGGTTTCCTTTTATCACCCTTTCCTTTATAAATTGGTATTATTATAGATTCCTTCCATTCCTTTGGTATCACACTATTATTTATGACATAGTCAAAGAGAAATTTTAAATAAGGCACTATATACTACCCCATTGTCTTTAATACCTCCCCAGTAATTTGATCACTTCCTGCTGCTTTTCCTTGCTGAAGCAGTTGGATTTCTATGAAAATATCTTCATTTGTAATGAGAAGCTTCTTGTTTTCCTCTGTGTCTCTCCCTCTCTATCTTCTGTTACAGTTTCCAAGTCCTGACAATCTTCTACTGAATCTCGGAATTCCCTACTAAAGAGGTTTGCTTTCTCAGTATCTGTTAAATAGTGTTCACCCCCTTCTCCCACCATTGTAGGAATTTGGATTCCTTTTCCTTTTTGATTCCTAATATATGAATACAGCTTTTTCCATTTCCCTTTGTGGTCATTACCCTCTTGAAGAATGCCATTCATATAATTCTCTTTTGCTTCCTTTTTCACTCTATTCAGTTCCCTCATTAGCTGTTTTCTAGTTTCTCTATTCTCCCTACCTTTTTTGATTTTCCTGTTTACTATTCTACATTTTCTTTTTAATTTTCTTATTTCCCTTGTGTAATAAACAGGGTCTGAGGTCATTTTACCCTTCTTAATAGGTACAAATCTCTTCTCTCATTCCCAAATGATTCCTTTAAACTTAGCCCAAAGTGTATCCACATTATTCCCTTCACTTATCCAACAACTGAATTGTGATTTAAGGTAAGTCCCAAATTCATCAACTTTAGTTTTTCTGTATAATTTCTTGTCTTTTGTGACCTTCTTATTAAGCATTTTTGGTACAAGTCCTACATCCATTATTACAGCCTTATGGTCACCTATTCCTTCAATTACCTCAGTTTTATCAACAATTTCCCATGGTTTAACCAAGAATACATCTAGCAAGTTATTGAGACGAGTTGGTTCTTGTACTACTTGTGTAAATCCTCCCTCCCAAATTAACTTATTTGCCAGTTTCTGTTCATGAGCTTCACTTGCAGCTCCATTCCATTCAACTTCAGGCAAGTTTAGATCTCCCCCAATTATTACCGTATCATTATTGTTTTTATGAGTATAATCTATTATTTTCTCAAATATTTCCATGTCTCTTTCCTCTCTTCCAGGCCTATATGTTCCTATAATTCCCACCTCCTTCATATTATCACAAACTAATTTTATCCCTAATATTTCATCCCTTTCATCAGTAAACCATTCATGCGAACAATAAGTTTCCTTCACCAGAATAAATACCCCTCCTCCCTTTTTATTTCCTCGGTCTCTATGATAGACTGTATACACTTCTGGAAATACTTCTGTATCACCCACCCCTTCTCTCAACCACGATTCCACTCCTATCACCACATCCGTCTCATAAGATTCCATCAATGTACCGAATTTTAATTGTTTATTTACTACACTCTGACAGTTTACCAAGAGCAATCTCAGACCTCCTTCCTCCCTAAAACTTGACTGTTGCAATTGCGTAACGTTTGACTCATGAGTTGAGAACTTCCCTGGAACCCATTCATTTAATAACTACAGTCAGGTTCTTGTAACTATGGACACAATATAGTTCTGTCTGCAAATTATGTATTTTCGTTAACAGGAGTTGCTGTGCCTTGGAAATTGCGCCTGCGTTGGCTGGATACAGAGAAAGCACAAACTCTCTAATTTTGTCAAAATTCTCATACCACATAGTAGCACACTAAATTCATGATCCCCAGCGAGTGATGACCGGGAAATTTGGAAGGGGCAGGTCAGTGGTTTCTCTGTAGGCAAGAACACGACTCGGAGCTTTCAGTAGAATCTTCTTCAGGGCAGAGTTGTATTGATTTGCGATGTCGTAGTCGTTTCTCATGGATTCACAAACCCTGTGAAAGGCATGAACCAAGCATGTCACATGCTTCAATTCTGGAAATAAAAGATTCAATTGGTTAACAGCTGAAACCATGTATGGAGCTTAGTCCGTAACCACAACAAGAAGTTTTTCAAACTGGATACCAGTAGGCCAGAGTTTTTGGCAGAAGTCCATAATTGATTGCATTACTGTACTGGTATTGGCTGTCTGCAGCTTAGACACTTTTAAGAACATGGGATTAACGTTCTCCGCCTTCCAAGGGAAAATCTAAAGTGTTCAAAACGTATCGTTCAATTGAGTCTATGGTTTCATCCACAATGATTTCCACATCACAATCAGACACTTTCTCCTTGATTCTTTGTATGTATTCTTTTTGGTAAACAGGCTCCATGTTGTTTTTTCTTAAAGTACTCTCATCGGGCATTTACATCTTTGTGTATTTTTCAAGCAATCCCTTGAAGGCTGGATGGTCCACGTTATTGGTCCAATAACGGACCATTTATGTTGGTATTATACATTTACTCATTCGGGACAAATATTTATGGTTCCGTATGGGAAATCAACATCTATATCATCTGATGGCCAAGCATGCATCAATTTTTGGTAATGAGATAAAGTCTCTCATAATGCATTGGCACTGCCGTTGGCTCCAAGTAGCCTACGCAGTTGTCTCCACGGTATGCACTAGCCATGCGTCTTGGTGGGTGTTCTAGGTACCAACTGATGAGCCCAACTTAGCACACGGGGGCGAAACGCTGGCAACCAGGAATGAGTTAGGAGGAAAATTTACAATGTCCAATAACGGACCATTTATAGGACCATTTATATTGGTATTACCTCCTCTGTACCAGATGCAAGGAAGAGGCACTATACTGTATGTATATACAAACTGTTGGCAAAGAACTTCTGATAATTCACGTGGTGGAGTCATATAGTGGACGTACCAACTCCAGGAACTATCGGACAATGTAGCAGGTGGATAATATGACTGGTTTTGTAATTCTGTATGTCTAAAGGTGTGAAGATTGAGAATTGTAAGGCTGTTATGCAATGAATTTGGAATAAGACCATTGCACCTATCATTATTATACGGTGACAACCTTCTTGGCTCTCCAGATGGCTTTAATTTCCAGTGACAAATCGGTGTACTTGGTTATATTTTCTGTGTATGCTGGCAGCAAGTTGTGGAAACTATGGTCCGGAATATCTATGATGTAGCAGGTTTCCTTGGTCTTATTAAGTATCAAGATGTCTGGTCTATTACAGTACATTGTACTGTCTTGTTAGAGGTGATACTTCTATCTCAGTGAAGTCCACTGCTTTCATTTTTATTATTATTATTATTATTATTATTATTATTATTATTATTATTATTATCCTACAATGAAATCCTGCTCTACGGACAAAAGCATACACCGGTTTGTATATTTAATCGTGTCAGAATTCACCTAAACTTCTCTCTTATTCTGTTTACGCTCCAGGGTGGGTTTTTCCCTCGGACTCAGCGAGGGATCTCACCTCTACCGCCTCAATGGCAGTGTCCGGGAGGGTGAGACATTGGGTCGGGGCATACAACTGGGGAGGATGACCAGTAACTCGCCCAGGCGGTCTCACCTGCTATGCTGAACAGGGGCCTTGGTGGGGTATGGGAAGATTGGAAGGGATAGACAAGGGAGAGGGAAGAAATCGGCCGTGGCCTTAAGTTAGGTACCATCCCGGCATTTGTCTGGAGGAGAAGTGGGAAACCACGGAAAACCACTTCCAGGATGGCTGATGTGGGAATCGAACCCACCTCTACTCAGTTGACCTCCCGAGGCTGAGTCGACCCAGTTTCAGCCCTCGTACCACTTTTCAAATTTCGCGGCAGAGCCGGGAATCGAACCCGGGCCTCCGAGGGTTCCAGCTAATCGCACTAATCACTACACCAAAGAGGGGGACATTGAGCTAAACTTACGGCACCTAGCTCGTTATCTGCGGTCGTTTAAGCGCGGCCAGTATCCAGTATTCGGGAGATAGTAAGTTCGAACCCCACTGTCGGCAGCCCTGAAGATGGTTTTCCGTGGTTTCCCATTTTCACACCAGGCAAATGCTGGGTCTGTATCTTAATTAAGTCCACAGCCACTTCCTTCCAATTCCTAGCCCTTTCCTGTCCCATCGTCGCCATAAGACATATCTGTGTCGGTGCGACGTAAAGCCAATAGCAAAAAAAAAAAAAATATTTACGGCAGAAAATATATATATGTTTAAAACTTGTACTATAAATAATAAGAACATTCATAAACTGTAAGTACAAGTACATGGTAATTGAATGCATTGAGACCTATGCTTGGTCGGATTACAGTCTTGAGGAGTCGCATGTTCCATTTCCCTTAATACGCACGCAGCAGGGCACAGGTTGGCGACAAGAGGATACTCCATAGTTTGCTCTTCACCGCATCCACACAGAGTGGACTCGCAGGCAGTACTGCTACTGCTGCTACTACTACTTCTACTACTACATTGTTTTCATTCCCCCATGAAGGGAGAAGCGGGCCTCTTAGACGGTGATGCCGTCTCTCAGAAAGTTGGCGGCCGTGGCCTATACTAGCAACTGTTGTGGCATTCGCTTTAATCACAAAAAAATCCCGATTATTTTCAAGTTGATCCTAGAATGACCAACTCTGTAGCGTAACCTGTTGAGTGCTTCTCATGTCCCCAGTTTTCTATGTGATCCAGGAGGTGCAGGGGGAGGTTCGGGGGAACTTTCAGATGGTACCATCTACTCTGTAAGATCATTTATTCTGGACCGCCAAGGTCTTAACCTAAATTTTGGAGTTGGGTTAGTGAACGTTTGTGTGGAATGAAGATATCTCTCTTTGATTACCTTCATGGAGAAGCTGATAAAGACGCATGTAATGTATTGGCGCCTGAGTTTCACGCCTTAGACCTCTCATGTCTGGCTGCAGCTTTCGACGGTGCCTGGAGATGAGATACCTGGTAGACAGTAAACATTTTCATGTGATGCAGAACTCAGAAGGAAACTGTTTTGGTTCGGACCACACAGATTTCAACGAAGCGTAGAAGAATGATCAAGTAGCACATTCAAAATTTGATTGTGATAATTAATTGGGTGCAAATTGTACAGCTGTGTTATAATGGATTGCTTTAAAATAGCTGAGTGGCTCGAAGCAGTTAGCTAAATACATAAACACTTTAGAAACATGCGAATAGTTCTGTTTTAAAGTGACATAAAACAACTTATGCTGAATATAAGATTTTGACAACACGAACAGAATTTCATGCTCTACGAACGTGTTTTACTGACACGTGTAATATATGAATGCATCAAAATATTAGGGTCTTACTACTACTGTATCTTTTATAATGGAAGCTGGAGAGAAGAGAGGAATCACTTAATTTAGATGATATACAAATAAAGCGAAGACTGCTCCATGAGGGTGACTTGTGAATATCCTTGGTCATCTATATATTAACGTGTGTCACGTAGCTGTCAGCTTGCATTCGGGAGACAGTGAGTTCGACCCCACTGTCGGCAGCTCTGAATATGGATTTCCGTGGTTTCCCATTTTCATACCAGGCAAATGCTGAGGGCGGCTATACATTAATTAAGGACACGGCCGCTTCCTTCCAATTCCTAGTCCTTTCCTGTCCTATTATCACCATAAAACTTGTAAGTGTCGGTGCGACGCAAAGCGAATTAAAAATAATATACTAAACTATTTCGTAAGTACGTAAATAAAACGACAGAATGGTCTTAATTCATCATATTACCCAGTTTCATTGTAATCAGTCTACTTCAACCCAAACATTTCCCTCGGCAGACAACGGACAACGGATGCCTTTAAGTTGAAAGTCATACCCCATCACAGCTCTCAACCACTCTCGGTATGGATATGAGTTACTATCTCGAAAAGATACTGTAGCGGTAAGACATCCCTGGGGGAGGGGGTGACATGTAAAATAATCGAATACAGCCGATATTAGTGTTGAATACATAGTTTTCGGGGTCACTGAGATGAATAGTGACACTCCGGATGTCGTTTAATTCCAAGTTCAGCACCCATCGGCATGGTGATTTAGAAGGGGTTATAAAGAAAATGTCCAAATTCACCGACATCAATGTTGTTTACACAGGTTTCGGTGTCGCTCGACTGATTGCTGACAGTCCCAGTGACAGTGACAGTTACAGTGACAGTGACATCTATAAAGCGACACGCAAATACGTTATAACTTATTGTTGTTATTGTATGAAAGGATCAACTACTTCCCAGACAATCTGGGCTGCCACAAGGAAATACTTTAAGGCAAAACAAAAATTATTTCAAGCTAAAACGTAAAATAATACACATAAAAATATTTCTAAATTTACAAATTTACAAAAGAGTTCATAAACAATCTATCAGTGTCACAATTAACCCTAGAACACTAACCCTTCGTAAATTTTACGACGGTAGGTATATAGCAGAACGGTATAGTTTATTGCCTTCCGCGCATGCGTGCCTGCCGCCATTTTGTGTAGCTGATTTTTTCGAGCAGTTATTGACTGTGGCAAGTGCGATTGTTGATATCTTTGCTCATTCTTGTAATAATTGGGTGGGTGTCGTCATATTGACGAATGGTTAGTGATAGTGAGAACTGATAAGTATGATGTGTCTTCATGCCTATTTTTTACATTTATACTTATTTTATTTATTTTCATGGTAGTTTTGGTTTCTTTGCGATGTAAATAACCCACATTCTTAATTTTAAGGGTTTATTTGAATATGTTGTGTTATAAAATTCATTTCATATAAAACGTGTTCATTTAATATTTTGTGTGTGTCATGTTTTCTATATTTAATAAATAATCGCATAAAATTATTTAATATCCACCTATTTTGATTCATGTTAAGTTTATGACACTATAGGAACTCTATATAACCAAAATTTTGCCAAATATAAGCTGTTACGTAGAAAATATAACAATTATACATTGGAGTAGTCAAATTTACGAAGGGTTAGTAATAATGTGTGGCGAAATAGGGTTAGTGTTCTAGGGTTAAGAAAATTGAAAAACGCGCTTGAAACCGGTAATACAATCCTTACAAGTAAAAGGTGTAAATGGGAAAATGATCAAAATTGTAGATGTACGTGTGTACACTATCTTCCAGAATAACTCTCAACGAATTACTATCTCGAAAAGCTACTGGAGAAATAAAATTCCTTATAGCAAACGTAGGGGAGGGAATGACGTACAAGAATAACCGTAAACGAACAATATTAGCGTCCAGTCCATAGTTTGCGCGGTCGCTGAGTTGTATTCTGGCCGTTTAAGTACCAGTTCAGCTGCGTAGGCATGGCGAAAAGTGGTGATGAAGAAAATATCCATACTTACCGAGATTAGTTTGATTAACGAGAAACAAACTAATCTATTAGACATTAAATTAAACACATAACAATAAGTTCTCAAGTAAAAAATAGTTCTTAACCAGTCAACGTCACAATAGCAAACATTCTCTTCACATATGATTAACAGGTAATAAAATACCTAAAAGTAAATAATCAATAAAATGCGCCACTGCCGGCTTCAGATCAACAGGAATATGTAACCGAGGGGTACGGAGAACTACGCACAAGTTCGGAACAGGAAGTGTACCGTTCAATAAACTCTGTGATCGTCCTCATTCTGCCTCCACTTTGTTCAACTTGATCTTACTTTACGTTACTGCCGCGTGCTTTCTTAGAAGAATATCAGTTTAACATGCCGCATAACGTTCGAATATAGGCATGTAACTTCGCATAAATTCATGAAAGAATCGTAAATCGATTACCAAACCCCGTGCGAAGGACGGGTACATATGCTAGTTATTTTATAAAGTGAAGGATTAACAGCTTATTCGAGTTATCTCTGGAATTGCTGGTTGGATATTCTTACTGACGTACAAGTTTTCAAGTGAAAATTCGATCCCATAGGTACCAGGATTCGACTTCTGGTCGTCGCAGGTGTGGAGTGAGAAACCCACTCATATTATAGGCACCCCACATCCTTACTAACTCAACACCTGATCAATGGAGTTGGTAGCCTAAGGTTTAGCAAATTGAAGTCCAGCTTTGAAGCTAAGTGGATAGAATGCTTGCCTTTGGTCCGACGGCCCCGGTTCAATTTTCAGAATCAACCCCCTCATACTGTTAATTCCTCTGGCTTGGGAACAGGGTGTTTATGACGTCTTCGCCATTCATTTTATCCTTATTAGGTCACCACCAAGCCTATGTAGATGCCATGCACAATTATTATTATTATTATTATTATTATTATTATTATTATTAACGTCATCATCATAATCGTTAAATAACAACGTTGAATTTTACAGCGGTCGTACACATCGTTCAATGGTTAATTATCTTCCTCGGAAGATCAGTGGTGGTGTCCGACCCATGATCACGGGTTCGATTCCAACCTACAAAAGAAAATACTAAACCTGAAAGATTGCGTTTCATTTTACCAGATCTGTCAATAAAAAGAAAACTATATTACTCCTATAACAGCAGCCCTGCAGTGTCTTCCTACAAGGGTGTAGATGTATACGGGAGTGAAATACCAGCACTCCGTTATCTATATATTTAAGACAGAAGGATGAGGTGAGGAAGTATATACGATGAGTAACGCATGGTGATAGTAGTGGCGATCTGACGGACCGAAGCCTAGCATAGCTATCTTCCGCCGGTCCCCGCACCTGTAGGCAGACAGCAGCAAGCCGCGTGAGGCGAGTCGATGGGAAGAGACGAGAGTCTGGGCTGCAATATCAGTCTCCGAAGCCTTGTTCTCAGAAATACGTGCGACGTGTTTTTCATTGCTTTCAAGGTTTGCAAATGGAACAATGTGTCAGATGCTTACAATATAATGTGCTTTAGATTTCCATCGCTCGCATTTGAGGTTTGGGCTTCACTGATAGCCTTGGTAGCCCTCAGTATACGCCACTGGAGGCCACCTGGGCGAGATACTGGTCTCCCCCAGTTGTATCCTCCGGCCCAAAGTCTAACGCTCCAGGACACTGCCCTTGAGGTGGTAGAGGTGGGATGCATCGCTAAGTCCGAGGGAGAAACCCACCCTGAAGGGTAAACGGATTAAGAAAGAAAGAAAGAAAGAAAGAAAGAAAGAAAGAAAAGTACATCATTAAGTATAAATTATACCCATATGTTGATTACCAGGAATTAATTGATATACAGTAGAGACTGTACTCTTCCCTCACGACTAAAAGTTTAATGTACCGCCACAATACAATTTTCCAAAATGAGAGGTTTGAAAATATCAGAACCTGGACATTTATGAAGCCAGTTTTTAACTGAGTAAACAGTCATCCATATATATAAAATAAGAGTTTTTTCTGTACATTACTCAGAATTTAAAAAGGATGGTATTCCTCTATCGGTCATGTCCACAGCAACAAGGAAATACAATTTTTACTTTTCCGTAATTTCTGTCTGTCTGTCTGTCTGTCTGTCTGTCTGTCTGTCTGTACGCGCATCACGAGAAATCAGCTGAAGAGAATTTAATGAAAATCGGTATGTAAAGTTAGAAAATGAGCCACTACAATCTAGGCTATAAATCATTTTATTCACGCTGAATGAAATGGTAGTTTAGGGGAAGGCTAAAATTGAATTCTCAAATATTTATGTTCTTAGTGTTCCTATGGATAAATACTACATAAGCTAACTAAAGTTACAAGAAAAGACGTTTGACGACTTCCCTGTCGCGTAATACTATCTTACTCACAACGTGTACACTACCTAACCTAGAATGATATATACAATGTAGAATTCCGTAGTAAAGCGTGGGCACATCAGCTAGTTTCAAATACACATTGTTATGATCGTAAAAGACACAATTTTTATAACACATCACAACAGTTTGAAAGAATTTTGTCCTTATAAAGTATTGTGCAATGGTGATAAAATAATCCCATATTCCCTGTTTGTATGAACATTTAGAAAACACCAGGTGATAGCCTCAATAAGAATGAATAGTTTTTATCCTCATTCCTGAGTTCGGAGATGATGAATAATAAAATTTCCAAGGAGATGGGTGTGTCTGAATGGCTTGACATAGTTTCTGGTATCTGCTTTTCAGGTAAAACTTTCAAGTGAAAATATGGGTCCCCGTTTAGCTTACTGTGGTACTCATTTGTTAGCCACACCACTCTCTTATCATACACCATCATACAATTGATGGCACGGTCAGCGATATGAGCAAGCTCTTTCAGTCTCTGAAAAAAAAAAGTACTGTCAAAAATATTCTCTTTAAACGAGTGAAGGATCTTGTGGGTTGTGATCGATTTGAGAACAATAAAGTAGAAAAATGCCAGCAACGTTGCAGTATGACATATTGAGTTCAAAGCCAGGATGAAAATATATTTGTAAGTAACTTAAATATTTTCTCTTCCTGTGTATTTATTGTCAATTCCTCTTCTTCAAATTTTCTCTTGAAAACGGCTTGCCTACACCCTAAAAGTAGGGGTACATATACCACAGTTTAAAAACTACTGCTACATGATTTCTGTACTGCTATTCAAATCTGGGGCACTGATGCGTTTCATAGAAATGGCGGGAAAATATGGGATGTGTCGTAACCCTAGGGAACAGATCAAACCAACACTGGAAGTATATAATTTAATTTAACAGTTCATTCAAACCATTATACTGCCACTCTAGATTACTGCCCGAATCCTGGACTTTCATAACATATTAGAACAACGCACATTTTTTCGAAAAGTGTATTTTGGATTTCTGTCTACTGAAGTGTATGAGAAATTATTTATTATAAAAGACCATAGCGCTGGGTAAGATGTATAGAGTTTAAGTACGAGTGTTCGCTCACTTTGTGTCACGAAAGTGTGTCACACTGCCTCTGAGGAGTTTCAAACAGAAGCCAGCTCAATAGTGCAGTCTTCACAGTGTTTTGGGACACTAGCTGCTGGGTTTCAAAGCTTGGGGAATATTTTCCGGATCACCCAGTGCATAGACGTAGAGAGTGAGAGTTCTAGAATTCGACCCCTACGCGTGGGTTCTTCGTCTAGCCATGATGTGGAGATAAAGCAAATAATATTTAAAATATTAAATATTTGAAACTTACTGTTCACTACGGCACGGTTTAAATATACTTACTTTCTGAGTAGTGTGATTCGACAATGCTTCAGCTTCTACCTCTCCAATGAGAAATGTAACTTCAGTACGTGGTTAGTTCAGCATAAAGAGAGCTTTACTCCTCATACTTCACACGTATTACAGATGACTATGTAAATCGAAACAGTAACACAGGTCTGCGAAATGTATGTATTTCTTTTTACAGTTGGCTTAAAGTCGCACCGACACGGATCGGTCTTATGGCGACCATGGGAGAGGAATGGGCTAGGAGTGAGAAGGAAGCGGCCGTGGTCTTCATTAAGGTACAGCCCCAGTATTTGCATGGTGTGAAAATGGGAAACGACGGAAAACCATCTTCAGAGCTGCAGACAGTGGGGCTCGAACCCACTATCTCCCAGATTCAAGCTCACAACTGCGTGGCCCTAACATCATGGACAACTCGCCCGATATGTATGTATGTATGTATGTATGTATGTATGTATGTATGTATGTATGTATGTATGTATGTATGTATGTTGAGTATTCGTCCCGAAGGCTGATTTGATCCTCAACAGCTCCACCATCGGCTGTCATAGATGGCCTAGGCGGTGCCACTGAAGAGATATACTAGTTAAATGAGGAATGAGGTAGTTTCCCGTTGCTTTCCTCGCTGAGCCAGACGTTGCTATTAAGCCAATCCCAAACGCACCAACAGACAATATGAACGACATTTTCACAACATTAATATCATGAACTGGCTGCATAAAGAATGGAATTACAAAGGTCGCTCATACCTCAGTCACTTTCAAATCGTCAAAGCCAAGGATGAGACTGAGACAGGTCAATGAAAGTATAACAGTTGTGATGTAGTCCATGCCAGAATACATAGCGCACTGTTAACATAAAATATTGCCAGAAAAATCGAGGTCAATGAAATACTTAAACTGATTTACACATTATCTGGTGGGCTGATTTTAAGTGGGACATAATTTTTCTCTATCACCTGAGAATTATTTTCTTTTTCTTTCGTTTACCCTCCAGGGTTGGTTTTCCCTCGGACTCAGCGAGGGATCCCACCTTTACTGTCTCAAGGGCAGTGTCCTGGAGCGTGAGACTTTGGGTCGGGGGATACAACTGGGGAGAATGACCAGTACCTTGCCCAGGCGGCCTCACCTGCTATGCTGAACAGGGGCCTTGCTGAGGGATGGGAAGATTGGAAGGGACAGACAAGGAAGAGGGGAGGAAGCGGCCGTCGCTTTAAGTTAGGTACCATCGCGGCATTTGCCTGGAGGAGAAACGAGGAAACCACGGAAAACGACTTCCAGGATCGCTGAGGTGGGAATCGAACTCACCTCTACTCAGTTGACCTCCCGAGGCTGAGTAGACCCCGTTCCAGCCCTCGTACCACTTTTCAAATTTCGTGGTAGAGCCGGGAATCGAACCCGAGCCTCCGGGGGTGGCAGCTAATCACACTAACCACTACACCACAGAGGCGGACTGAGAATTCTTTTGCGAAGTTAAAAAGAAAACATGGAAAAGGAGTGTTATTAATACTTGCCATGGAAGGATGTACTAAAAAGAACCCGAAACGGTCATGTTCGTTTTTAGCAAAATAACATTTATAAAACGGTATACCTACATGATTTTCTTAAAAGTGCCTGTAGACCCACTGAATGTATAACTTAGTGTACATATATAAGTCTGCGTATCTTACATATTTACAATATTACATATTAGGATTACTATATATACGTAAGTCTTGTGCGTGACCCCATTAACACATTGCTAATAAATAAATGGGATAATCACTAACTCTCTCTCTCTCCCTCACACACGGTTACTTTATATAAACATATTCAATTTACATGGGTTTTGTGGCAAAATTGTTTTAGAGAAAGGCCCTTTATTTCACTAGAACAATTACTCCACAGTCGAGTCCTTTTAGTAATTTCTTTTGAATTTTTACTATTTTAATAATAATTGCTTCCAAAGAGCAGAATCATTTCCTCTAGGTAAAGTCGCTTCCAGGAAGTTGGATGATGTTTTTCATTTTTCCTAGATTTACGGACTGTAGCTTGTCGTGACATCTACTGGTGAATAGTTGTGTTTCGCTTCGCAATTAAATTCTAAACCTTTGTATAACGCCGTCAGTTGTAAGTTTCTGTGGGGAGTTCCATCTGGCGGGAGTCATGCCCATTGTAACGAGTAAACAAAGGCAGGTTTCTGGAATTACCTGATTTCCATTCAATTCGCTGGCGCTTGTGGAGCTTTTACTATAACCTTCCTTGCTCGTCTGTGGCTTTAATTTTGAGGGAGTCATGCATGTGTCTCCTGAAACTTTCCACTTTAGCGGGATGCCAAGCGGTATTGAACTTTAGGGTTAGTTGTAGTGTTTGACAAAGACTTTCTGAACGCGAACTTTAGCTCATTTTCATTCCGCGTGGATGCAAGTTAACTCTGTAAACATTAACGTGGATTGTACCTTAGAGCTTTGTCTAAACCGTAAATACTTAACAACTGATATTTCCTCTAATTTTCTGATTGTTTACTTATAGAAATATAAAATGCGATGTGATTCCGAACTTGTTTCACAATGCATATACACTGTTTAAAATCATTGTTTTCAGTAATTGATATTTAAGTCAACACCACATTCTCATGTTTATAAGCCATTGAATCATTTATTTGATATTAAACATGAAACGTGTCCGGCTCCGTGGCTGAATGGTTAGCGTGCTGGCCTTTGGTCACTGGGGTCCCGGATTCGATTCTGGGCAGGGTCGGAAAATTTAACCATAATTGGTTAATTCCGCTGGCACGGAGACTGAGTGTATGTGCCGTCTTTATAATCATTTCATTCTCATCACGACGCGCAGGTCGCTTACGGACGTCAAATCAAAAGACCTGCACTAGCCCTCACCGGAGGCCACATGACACTTCATTCCAACATCAAACGTAATGGACTTCGTCAACATTATACACTTCTATACATCATTGTATAGGAATATACTCTTTGTATAAATCAAAATAATGTACTCAAATTATTAAGAGATTAACTATAGTTTTATAAGACAATGCTCATCTGCAGTGCGCTAAAGCAACTAATTAATCACCACTGATCTGCAATTAGGGCTGTCACCCGGGTGAAAGATTACCTACCAGTGGTTTACCTAGTCTTTTCAAATGAGTTCAAAGAAAACAAATTCTTGGGATCTACCTTGATCAAAGCCAAGGTCGCTTCCTTCGCACTCCTAGCCCATCGTAACCATAAGACCTGTGTCAGTGCGACGTAAAGAAAAATTGTAAAAGTTGGAAATTTATTTGTCCACATTGCCAGTCTGGGTACTCCAAGGCTGACGGCAATAAATCGTGCATACGACACACTAATAATCGCCAGTGTGATAAACAAGTCATAAATTTCCGTTTTGAAGTCATAGGTGTAGTAGGGAATTTTGTTTTTGTATGTAAATAGTCTAGGGGCTGCCTGGCCGAGGCGGTAAAGGCGTGCTCGGTTCGCTCGGAAGGACGTGGGCACGAATCACCGTCAGGAAGTCGTAAAACTTAAGAAACGAGATTTCCACTTCCGGAAGTACATATGGCCCTGAGGTTCACTCAGCCTACACCAAAAATGTGTACCAGGTTAATTCCTGGAGGCAAAGGCGGCCGGGCGTAGAGCTAACCACTCTACCCCATCAAGTGCTGAGGTTACGAATAGTGGAAGCCTTTACCTTCCACCATTCCCAGGGCCTTCATGGCCTGTACGGAGATGACTTTGCTTTTTTGCTACGTAAATAGTCTCAATTCCAGGGATTCTCAACTTGAGACAGTGTTTATTCATTGGTATCTATCTATCTATCTATCTATCTATCTATCTATCTATCTATCTATCTATCTATCAATTTGTATATTAATAAAATTTATTTATTTATTTATTTATTTATTTATACGGTAACCACGAAGTGCATAACTGAGTCTGACATTGCCTCACATACTTACGGTAGCCTCATTAATTCCCCTTTAGTCCGTTCTCCCGTGGTCAACTGTCGTTCCCTTCTGACGCTGGTAGTATGCGGCTTGTGAGGCCTGGGGAGTCTTTCGGTTTCACATCTTTCACGGTTCTTCCCTTTCTTTCGCCGATATCTCTTCTTTCGAAGTATCAGAACTCTTCTATTTTTTTCCTCTAATGAATGTTGCCTATCGAAAGAATTAAAATGTTATCACCAGTGGTCGAAGTCCCTAAACATGCCAGTTGTGCTCTGACCGTTTCGTTGGAAACACGTCAGTTGCACTCGGAGCATATTTATTCCCAATAACTGACAACACTAATCACTGAGAATCTCTACATCTTTGGCCTGAATAGGGCACGGCGATTGGGAAGTAGTTACAGTGGACGTTTGGTTTGGCACTCTTCGATCCTGAAGAAGTCGAAGTTTTTGCTGAACTGGTGAGCATTTAACCAGTGGATGAAAAACTCCCAGACTTTGCCGATTAGTCGGTTGAAAACTTCTAGCATAGTTTTGAACTTCAAATGCAACTATTTCTGAAAGAACTACATATGCATGTGAGTTGTTTATTAGAGATTTATGACTCACTTTTAACAGTGTACCTCCACATATTTAAAATTTTATGGACGCCGACATTCAAACACAAACGGATACATACATTATAATGAATGACATAGGGAATACTAACAGAGGCTATCCCAAATAAGACATACGCAAACAGTACGTTGATGTGTTGATTTATCAACATTAAAAAACATTACATTAGATTAAAGTACATTAGATTTCCTCCAAAGAATTTGTTATTATTTTAAACATAAAGATTGATCCTGTTCCAATTATTTTGTATAATTTGAGGAGTATTTTAAATAGAACTTTAACCTATCTGATAGCAAACTGTTCCACGAAGAGCACGAACAATGAGAAAAAAATCGTGCCACCCGGAAATTGACTATCGGGCGCAGTTAATATTTGCTCAGATTTATACACGAAGTGCAACTGATGAGACCTGGTCAGCTATAATTTTTTCTAGAGCGTAGCTGATGAACTTCCACCTAGTTGTACCTTTCCTTAAAATAATAATTACTACCTCTGCCATAAATCGTCGACCAGAAAGTGGAGTTTTTAGCTCGTTGATTATACAGGGTGTTTCGGAAAACACGGCATAATTGCAGGGGTAGTGTATATACACGTGTCCGGAAATGCGTATTTCTCGAGATATCGGTCTCCGTCGTGGGCTAGACCCTCAAGTGTTGTTCATTAGCTTGCAGGTCTTTTACGGATGTATACCGGGTACCATCTTACAAAATGCCCGTCTTCTGCCATAACGCTAGCTTCTGCTCGTTTTCACATCGAGTTACGTACATGCTGGAGTATGCCCGGTATTGTACGTATGGTTTGAAAGGCCGTTACAATTCTGCCCTGAAGTGTTGCTCCATCCTTCACAGACGTTGCGTTCACCAACGAGTTCGCGTAACCCCACCCAAAGAAGTCTAACAGATTAAGATCAGCTGATCGGGAAGGCCAAAACGTTGATCCCACTCGCCTATCCAGTGACCAGTGTGTCGTACATTAAGCTGTTCATAGACACTGACTGAAATGTTTAGGGATGCCGTCATGCATGAAGTACAACTGCTGACGTATTTGTAATGGCATGTCTCTAAGAGAGTAGGTAACGTGATTCGCAAGAGCTGCCTTTAGGTCTCCCCTGTCAGGCGGTTTGGAAGTACCTAGATACATAGGGTCCCAGCAAGCACTCACCAAGGATGCTGGCCCAGATGTTAATGGAGAATTCTACTCGTGATCACCTTCAACAGTGGCATGTGGATTGATATCTGCTCATACGTGCTGGTTATAGAAGTTTTCAATGCCATCGTGTGTGAATGTTGCCCCATCGGACGCTGGCAAATGCGGACGTCGAAAGCACTGTTGGAGGAACCACTGTCAGAACGTTAGTCGTGCAGGAAAATCATCGGGTGCCAGGGCTTGGATCCGCTGTAGGTGGTACGGATTCAGTAGGTGTGCTTACAAAAGTCGCCAGATACTGATATGAGGGAGGTTCATCTGTCAACCTTGCTAACGCGAGGATTCTGGTGTACAGCCTCGAGAACAGCTTGAACAGTGGCAGGGGTAGTGGATCCTGGCCGTCCTCTGGTGCCAGGTGAAGGAGTAAAGCTGCTGTTCACGTAGATGGGTCCTGGAGTGTCAGATAAAATTTTCGGCTCGCCCAATCTGTAGCTGCTTTTCCCGGTACGTCCCGTGTAGCTAGATTGGTGTACCGCTGTGAGAGAGTGCTGTCTGTGGGTGCAGGCTAGAAATGGGAAGGAAGAGGATGCGGCCTTGAGAAATATACTATCCCAGCTTTTGCCTAGAGTTGAAATGGGAAACCAAGGAATTCTATTTCGAGGACTGAGATTAGAATACCCTAATAATCTTACTGATTATACGCCCCACTAACAACTTTTACTGTTTATGGAGACGCTGAAGTGCCGGAATTTTGTCTCTCAGGAGTTCTTTAAAGTGCCAGTAAATCTACCGACTCGAGGTTGACGTATTTGAGCAGCTTTGAGCTTGAGGTAGGATAGAACCTGCCAAGTTGGGCTCAGAAGGACGGTCTGAGCTACTCAGCCCGGCTTGTAGACCCTAACGGGTATATAAGATATAGGGATCTGCGCTCAGATTGTCTTCACTTGAACCGCCGTGGTACCGATAAGTTAGGTGGTTTGTTTAGAAGAGTTACAGAGAGGTACATTCAGGGAAACGGGATGGATCAGGCAGCGGTGATAATAATACAGGGACCTGGAAGTCAAGTAAGGATGGCATAAAAATGTTAGTCATAAATAGTATTGAAGTCCTGTAAAGTAAGGAATAGATATACAGGATTATTCACCTAACATGTTTCACAGAAATAACTTCTAAACCATTAAAGATATCGGCATTCTGTTTTCATATTCGTAAATGGTATCCGCGGTCTTGTAAAATAACGTGCTACTTAGTCTTTCAGGGTGATTAATAACCGAGATATTGATACTAATTCCATATTTTTAAATGGAATGGCACAAATTCATACAGCTGATTTAAAAGTTCATCTGCATACAAGTTCAAATATGTAAGTATTTTCAAAATGGGACAATTACTTTCGGAGATATAAATAAGAACAGCATACGCGGTTTTGCATGCGGCATCAGACGGCGTGAAATCGGGCAAGGACATATTGAGGCGCAAGCTGCTTCCTAGCCTTCATTCCAGCCACAGAACGGATACCAGGCATGTACTGTAAACATAATGGGATGTACCGTAACATACCCTGGGTGTGCAACGTTATTGTATGATTGGCGAACACACAACGGGGAAGGGAGATTAAAGTTGTATTGTTTTGTTTTGACATGTAACAAGTTGCGCTCAGTTTAGCGTTTTCTTCCCACGGATGGGAATGGGAAGGATTTGGAAAAGAAGTCGGCCATGGCCTATCATGAAGGTACCTATCCGGTATTTGCCTGGTGTTGAACATGGGACACCATGAAAATCACTTTCAGGTTGGGAGAGGCAGGACTCGAACCTACGCTCTCCCGAATGCACGCTACTACAGTCGCGCTGGAGCTCTGCGGAGATTAATGCGTGTAAAATAAAACATAAATAATAGTGTTGCTTCCATCTCACCACGATCAGCCCTGAACATTTGCTTTTCTAGAAGGAGGTCTTCCGGTGTTTTGTGTTATGTTTATTTCTCAACTCATAGAGTAGTATGAACTGTACACTAAAACCAGTGACAATTATAGCTTTCGTTATGTTCCTTTCAAGGCAACGTACTTATTTTATTCCTTTTAAACACATCAACCCTTCCTGTACTGTCATGTGTTCGCCTATCATACACACTTTGCAAACCCATCACATGTGTACGAGGTGCTTACACGCCTGGTATCTATTCCGTGGCTGAACTCACCCCCAGGAAACTGCTTGCGCCTCAATATATCCTTGCCCGACTTCACGCCGTCTGATGCCGCATGCAAAACAGCGCATGCTGTTCTTACTTACAGTATGTGTCTCTGTTATTCGTACAGGCTTCATTTTCTTATGAAGACTCGTATATTCACATTAACGATTGAAAAATTGAAATAAAACGTACTTTACGGGTAAAAACATAGTTTGTCAATGATAATTCGTTAGTGAAAACCATACTTATTTCCATACAGGCAAGAATATTTTATATGAATCTGCCGGCATCGACAAATGCGTGTACCAGTTGTATTCGTACACATGGACAGGATGATGCCCACTGTTAGTTTGCGATGCACGGAAAAGTCTCAGTGACGGAATACGACTGCTAAAGTGCGTTACTCTCCTTCCTAGTGTATCTGTGGTGGACATGGGTATGAGTGCAGAGTTAAGTACAGAACTTGAGAACACTGTACATAAACCGGCACTTAAAGGATTTTTATTACGAAAGATTGGGCAGATAGTCAATAGAACACAGTATACGGTGCAATATGTGGTTGATAAACTTAAATACAAAGGCACTGTTAAGAACAAGCCAAGGAAACCCAGGAGAAAGTGTTCAACTGAAAGGGAAAAACGATATTTTGTTCGGCTGATAAAGACAGATTCTAAATTAAGTGCACCATTATTGAGACAACTCACGGAGGAACGAACTGGAAAGAATATCAACAACTCCACCAGCCGTCGGATCCTGTATCGACATGGGTACTATGGAAGAATCCCTCGGAAAAGTAGAAAAAACAGACGGCTTAGACTGGCATTCACTAAGGAGCATATAAATAAGGAAAACGAATTCTGGAATGATGTTATCTGGTCTAATGAGACAAAAATAAACCTATTTGGGTCAGATGGCATCCACAGAATATGGAGAAAAATTGGTACGGACAATGATGTGGCGAATACACTCCCAACTGTAAAGTACGGTAGTCTGTATGTAATGCTTTGGGGCTGTATGTCGGCCAGAAGTGTGGGTAACATACATTTCATTGACGGAATAATGAACAAGGAGGGCTATAATGCAATCCTGAGGGAAAACGTGAAGCAGGGTGCGGAAAAAATGGGGATGCCACCTGCTTATATGTTCCAGCATAATAATGACCCAAAACAAACTGCTGATATTAATAAGACATGGTTGATCTGGAACATTCCTAAGCAGCTTAGAACACCTTCCCAGTCTCCGTATTTAAATCCCATCGAACATCTTTTGACTACGTTAAAGATTTATCTCCGTAAACAACGTGTGCGTACGAAGGAGGAACTTAAAAGTGTGATTCTTCAGGAATGGCAGAAAATCAGCCCGGACATGTGCAAAAAAATTAGTGTATTCTATGCGGCGACGATGTCAGGCAGTTATAAAGGCTAGGGGATATTCTACTAGATATTAACATGTTCCAGGAACCCTTATTTTTGGTTTATTTCAAGTGTTCGATTTGCTTGTACGAATAGAAAAGATACAAGATTATGGGTGCGCTATTCTTAATTAGAGGCTGTATGTTTTGTTAACATGATTGCAAACAAATACAGTAGATATATGTTTTATGAAGGCTTTGTTGAATGTATGTTCAGTGAATAAAATCCTTTTCAGCTTATCATTTTCTGGCAGTGCGTTGAAGTACTAAAGCAAACAGCCCGTACGAATAGAATTGGTACATACTGTATATCTCAAAAAGTAATTGTCCGATTTCGAAAATACTTACATATTTAAACTTGTACGCATATTAACTTTTAAATCAGCTGTATAAATTTGTGCCGTTCCATTTAAAAATATGGAGTTAGTATCAATATCTTGATTATTAATCTCCCCATGAGACTATGTAGCACGTTATTTTACAAGACCCAGCGTACCATTTACGAATATGAAAACAGAATGCTGATATCTTTAATGGTTTAGAAGTTATTTCCGTGTAACATGTTAGGTGAATAACCCTGTATATGTACGAGTTGAATCGTGGCTGAGAAGTGATGTTATTGATGTGGAAATTTTCCCACAGAACTGGAGTGTTTATCGCAGAGATAGGATAGGAATGGCAGGAGGGAGAATATTCATACTAGTGAATAATATACAGAATGTTAGGTGTATACGTGCAGTTATTAAGCTAGTCGGCAAAGAAAAAGACATCTCACAATATATGCTATGTACTTTTTATCTTGTCCTATTAGTTTGCCCATAACTGAGCCAAATATTTCAGGACCTAATGTGTTTTGAACGGCCGTAGCAGGATATGCCGGTTACGTCATTCTGTCCACGCGTAGTGGAAGTACAGTAGCAGAGTCTAGGGCTGGTTGAACCTGTTTCTTATCGCAGGCCAACACATGTTGTTGTGCACTTCCCCCAAAAGCTTGGCAAGTAGGAGAGGATGACTCACGTGGCAGGCCACTTGCTGTACTCGAAAACCGGTCTAGGGTACTCTGTGTGAAATGTACACAGGATCCTTACAGTGACCTCGAAGATACGCACCAGCACATACGTGCGAATAAAGTATTGTGTAGTTGTGTGTGATGTATAAGACGTCAATGGCATTACTCTGTGATCCAAGCTGACAAAATGAAAGGAAATAGTTTATAAGTAAATGAAAAATGAGCGCAACATTTCTGTGCTGTTATTGCGACAGTCTACGATGAATTTCTGACAATAGACAATGCGAGTTGTCTATGCTTATTCATAAACTTTTCAGGTCAATGAAAGGACGGTGGACACTGAAAGAAAAGGCTGTAAGTATTCAGTCATATTGTTATTAATGAGACAGATTTCAAAAACCGTAGTTGCAAACATGCGTGAACATTGCTCGAAGGAAAAATAGCTACTGTGGATTTCTTTTGCTAGATGCTTTACGTCGCACCGACACAAATAGGTCTTATGGCGACGATGGGACAGGAAAGGGCTAGGAGTGGGAAGGAAGCGGCCGTGGCCTTAATTAAGGTACAGCCCCAGCATTTGCCTGGTGTGAAAATGGGAAACCACGGAAAATCATCTTCAGGGCCGCCGACAGTGGGGTTCGAACCTGCTATCTCCCGAATACTGGATACTGGCTGCAGTTAAGCGACTGCAGCTATCGAGCTCGGTCTACTGTGGAATTACCACCGGGCATTTCTCATAGAAGGCTTATTCTTCTTTTTCCTAATCTGTTTACCTTCCAGGGTTGGTTTTCCCTCGGACTCAGCGAGGGATCCCACCTCTACCGCCTGAAGAGCAGTGTCCTGGTGCGTGAGACATTGGGTCGAGGATACAACTGGGGAGAATGACCAGTACCTCGCCCAGGCAGCCTCACCTTCTATGCTGAACAGGGGTCTTGTGTAGGCCTTTCGGGGGAATCGGGAGATTGGAAGGGATAGACAAGGAAGAGGGAAGGAAGCGGCCGTGGCCTTAAGTTAGGTACCATCCCGGCATTTGCCTGGAGAAGTGCGAAACTACGGGAAACCACTTTCAGGATGGCTGAGGTGGGAATCGAACCACCTCTACCCATTTGACCTCCCGAGGCTTAGTGGACCCCGTTCCAGCCCTCGTACCACTTTTCAAATTTCGTGGCGGAGGTGAGGATGGAACACGGGCCTCCAGGGGTTGGCAGCTATTCATACTAACCACTATACCACAGAGGTGGACAGAAGGCTAATTACTGGACAGTAAGTGCCGATAGGTAATGTAACGGACCCGTTTAATTAAAACGTCCGTAATAATAATGCTACTACTACTACTACTACTACTACTACTACTAATATCTTTACGTTCCACTAACTAATTTTCACGGTTTTCGAAGACACTGAAGTGCCAGAATTTTGTAAAACAGTACTTTTTTAAATGCAAGTAAATCCACAAACACGACACTGGCGTATTTCAGCACCTTCAAATACCACCGAACTGAGCCGCCATCGAACCTGCCAAGGTGGGATCAAAAGACCAGCGCTTTATCGTCCGAGCTACGCAGACCGGCATTGGAGCTTAGAGTAAGTTGATCGTGCGGTTAGGGGCGCGCAGCTGTGACCTTGTATTCTGGTGATAGTGGGTTCGAACTCCACTGTCGGCAGCCGGGAAGATGGTTTTCCGTAGTTTCCCATTTTCACATCAGGGAAATGCTGGAACTGTACCTTTATTAGACTTCGAACGCTTCCTTCCCACTTGCATCCCTTTTCTCTCACATCGTCGCCGTAAGACCTATTTGTGTCGTTGCGACGTAAAACAATTTGTAACCGGGCGAGTTGGCCGTGCGCGTAGAGGCGTGCGGCTGTGAGCTTGCATCCTGGAGATAGTAGGTTCGAATCCCACTATCGGCAGCCCTGAAGATGGTTTTCCGTGGTTTCCCATTTTCACACCAGGCAAATGCTGGGGCTGTACCTTAATTAAGGCCACGGCTGCTTCCTTCCAACTCCTAGGCCTTTCCTATCCCATCGTCGCCATAAGACCTATCTGTGTCGGTGCGACGTAAAGCCCCTAGCAAAAAAAATTGTAAGTACATGCTTCGGCAATTTCGGAGACATGTCTGCAATTATACTATTAATAATATTTCGGACATGTTAAACATTCACTATTTTCTTTAGTGTTTTCTGTCAGATTACAAGCTACGAAGTTTGAGTGGGGCGATTAACTTTTATTTTCATAATAGTCAGTAATAATAGACTAACACAGTTTTTATAATAATATTGTTAGTGGCTTTTCGACGGATGCAAACTAATCGCACGGCCAACTCGCCCAATAATAATAATAATAATAATAATAATAATAATAATAATAATAATAATAATAATAAATCTTCACGTACCAATGGAGACGCGCGGTGTCGGAATTTTGCCCACAGGTATTCTTTAACGTGCCCGTAAATCTAACGATCAGAAGCGGTCGTATTTGAGCACCTTCAAATACCAGCGGACTGAGCCAGGATCGAGCCTGCTAAGTTCATGAAACCAGTGCTTGAACCGTCTGAGCCACTCAGCCTGGCAACGTTTATTTTGATACGTTGAATAGGCACTGCAAAATCAGCAGTAAGCTAGAAGGTTCTCATTTACATTTAAACAGTTTCTCTATGGTTGGAAGCACGAAAGGAAGGTACGTTTAATTAATTTATGTTTATAACATGTCCCTTACTGGTATGAAGTAAAACGTTCTATGTGTTTTGACATTTCAATTCCGATACTACTCACTTTGAAATTCTATCCCATGCATTCTTTCGTTGACGTAATAAACTTTATTTACGTACACGTCAACACGGGTTGTTTCTGCATACGGCGAGTTGGACTCCCAAAAGACCATGATATTGAAATCGCTCTGTGGGAGAATATTCCACGCAAGCAGTTCGACTAAAGCACTAGACCTGTCACGTGTCGGTTGTCTGCTGTTCCTAGCGACGGGGATGTGGCTGGACGGGTTCCCCACCCCTACATGAAACCGGTCGGTCTGACCTTGACCTCAATAACAGCTGTTAGAGATGCGAATTATCGGCCGTACTAGTACGCGAGTTACTTCGTAGTAGTAGCATCAGTAGTAGTATTTGAATAATGCCAGTGTATGAATACCACGAATACCATTATATGCTGCTAGTGTATCGTGTGGCAGAACAGAACACGGGTCGCCCTTCATGAATCTATCGGGAAAGGCTTCCAGCAATTTATATTTTGTTTCTTATTGCCTACGAGTAAAACAGAGGACACTTTGCGTTTTTAAGGGCCGATGACATTAAGACAGCAATCATCATCATCATCATCGTCATCGTCGTCGTCGTCGTCGTCGTCACGTATAAATATCCAATAAAATAATCGTTGTATATTCATCATTACTGAAATAGGAACTATAAGTTAACATTTAACTTAAGACGATTGCCTAGAGTGTTTTGTTAATTTACAAAAGAAAGTTTAACATTTATTTTAATGCAATCTGTAAGTTTTTGTTTTCTAAGCTGTTGTACTGTAATGTTTAATATAGGTACATTATGTTGTTCACAGGCGTTTTCGTGTACGTTCGTAAATCCGTACTTTTCTATTCGAGATAGTCTTGTTACCGTCCACCTGGAATTACGGAGCCCGTACTGTATGTTAGTTCATTATTTTTCTACAACAGAGTGTTACGAATGCGACTGTAGTTCCCGCGACCACGCCACTCTTATGTCTGTGTCACTAATGTGCACTTTGTTCAGCTGGGTGCTGCTTGACTATGTGGCTCTCGTCACCTTCTTCTTCCTCTTCTTCTACTGCAGCCTTATGTCTTAACAGGTATACTGTATTCTACCGACATCATCTCAACACGCAGTAGCGTAATCTGCTGCGATTTACCGAGCTCGATAACTGCAGTCGCTTAAGTCCGGCTCCATGGCTAAATGGTTAGCGTGCTGGCCTTTGGTCACAGGTGTACCGTGTTCGATTCCCGGGAGGGTCGGAAATTTAACCTTAATTGGTTAAATTTGCTGACACGGGAACTGGGTGTATGTGCCATCTTCATCATCATTTCATCCTCATCACGACGCGCAGGTCGCCTACGGAGTCAAATCAAAAGACCTGCATCTGGCGAGCCGAACCTGTCCTCGGACACTCCCGGCACTAAAAGCCATGCGACATTTCATTTCAGTGTGGCCAGTATCCATTATTCGGGAGATAGTGGGTTCGAACCCCACTCTCGGCAGCCCAGAAGATGGTTTTCCGTGGTTTCCCATTCTCACATCAGGCAAATGCTGGTGCTGTACCTTAATTAAGGCCACGGCCGCTTCCTTCCCTGTCCTAGCCCGTTCCAGTCCCATCGTCGCCATAAGGCCTATCTGTGTAAGTGCGACGTAAAGCCAATTGCTGCTGCGATTTGTTATTAGCACCATCATAGTAAAATGTAATATAGTTGTGGCGGAATCTTCTTAGATATGTTCGACATCTGTGGATTGTGTATAATTTGATAACTCATCTGTACTCATGAAAGCGACCGTCGGCCTGGCGTTCAGGTTTCTAACGTGTAACCTTGTTTATGTTTCTTAAATTTGTTGATGTGTATGTTTGATGTTTATACACAATACGAGATTACAGCTGACTCATCTCCACGAGCTTGACCTGGTTCTCGTTTTACGCATAGTAATCTGTAGGTAACTACTGCGACCGATGCTAACTCACGTGACATACATTTTATCTTGTTTCCTCTTAAACCACGCATATTTTACTATTTTCTTCCACGTATTTCAGCTTTGAATGACCTAATAATAATAATAATAATAATAATAATAATAATAATAATAATAATAATAATAATAACGTTAAGTGCTTTACGTCCCACTAACTACTTCTACGGTTTTCTGAGACGCTGATGTGCCCGAATTTAGTCCCGCACGAGTTCTTTTTATGTACCAGGAAATCTGCCGACACGAGGCTGACCTACAGTATTTGAGCACCTTCAAATACCACCGGTCTGGGCCAGGTTCGAACCTGTAAAGTTGGAGTCAAAAAACCTGCACCTCAACCGTCTGAGCTACTCAGCCCGGAAGGAGTCATGAAATGTAGGTACGTTTAATTTATTTACTTGTATAACATGTCCAATATTCCTTTGAAACTAAACGTTCGATGTGTTTCGATCATTCAATTCCGATGCTACTCATTTGGGCATCCCATGACTGCTTTCGTTGGCGTAAGGACCTGTCATATTTCTTCTACCTTTACGCAATGCACAACGGGGATCTACTGTATTTCACGTCCCGGCGCGCCTATCCCAACCAATAATTATATCACGCGCTCGTACGGGTCCCGCACCGATTCAGGTTTTCATGTCATTTCCATACTCACTAGACCACGGGGCTGATGACCACGCATATCCCAATCCCTTAAAGGACATAACAGCAAATGAATCAGTATTAACGCTGAGAATTCGGTACATCTCCAGGGTCCGAAACCGATGACCAGGGTTGTCTGAAGCCCCTAAGACGGAAACTGAATACTGACAACTACGAAACCAGTCTGGTGAGAATGTAACGTAACAAGGCATACGGTACTGTGGTAGCCACCTTCAGCTGTTATCGTAGCTCAGTTGCTCTTAAACATAAAACCAGTTTGACAAGTATGTTACGTAACATCTCGTGCATTGCATAGGTAGCGTTCAGCTGTTGCACGTAAACATAAACAGAAACCAGTTTGGCACGCATGGCGCGTGAGTCGCCTGTTCTCAAAGGGAAGCTATTCATTCACAAGAACAAGGCATACTACCTATTCAAAAACATCGTATCTCTTTTCTCTCGAAAATAACTTCCGAGAATTACTAAAAGTTTGATATATAGTGGTTCGTCACATCGTTCTCTATTGCTAGAAGAAATATCTGCAGGTATACACCTAACATCCTGTATAAGCTACGGAAACGTTAAGGACGAGAAAACCGAAATTATAGGGGCAAGGCTCATCTCTAAATATAACAGAAAATTTGATATTTTGGGGTGTACAGATCTGGAAAGGGTGGCGCTGATATTGATGGGGAATTATTTGATAAGATAATCAGTTTTGCGGGAAATGACACGGAAAGGAACGTTATTGTATATTGTAGCGTTTTGATTTCAATTGACCAAATACCTATTGGGAAGATAATGCGGTTGATAGGAAACATGGCTAATGAATGGTAAATAAGTCAATGTAGGAAGAAGAGCTGAATAAAAAGTGATGAATCCAAGTAGAAGGAAGAATATTCTGGATGTGGTGCTGGTAAGACCAGATGAGTTCTATAGAACTGAGGTTTAGATGGTGTAAATGGCACGAAGATGTTTTCGCCGTAGTTAAACATAAATGCTATAGTAAGAAAGGCTGTAATTGTAGGACTATTAGGCAGTACCATATGGCTGATAAGACAGGCATGAGGGTTTAAAAAAGTGGAAAATTTGTAAATGACATGTTGAAAACAATTGATAAAGTATGTGAAAATAAGTATGTACCTTTGAAGGTGGTTAGAAATGGCAAAAGTCCGCTATATTATAAAAAAGAAGTAAAGAGACTAAAAAGAAAGTACAGTGTGGAAATAAACAAAGTTAAAATGGTTGTGGAAGTAAGGAGAAATTGAAGAACTTACTAGGAACTTAAATCTAGCAAAGAAGGCAACTAAGGATTTTTTTAAAATTTGCTTTACGTCGCACCGACACAGATAGGTCTTACGGCGACGATGGGATAGCAAAGGACTAGGAGTGGGATGGAGGCAGCCGTGGCCTTAATTAAGGTGCATTCCCAGCATTTACCTGGTGTGAAAATCGGAAACCACTGAAAACCATTTTCATGTCTGCCGACAGTGAGGTCCGAACCCACTATCTCGAGAATGCAAGCTCAGAGCTGCGTGACTGTAACTGCACGGCCACTTGTTTGGTAAGGATAGCATGATGGCAAGCATAAATAGTCATACAAATATTAGTGAAAAATGGAGGGGTGCATATGGGTACTTAAATGCAGAAACAGGTTCCAAAAAAGACATTTCAGGAATTATTAATAAACGAGGGGAGTGTCTATGTGAGGATTTACAGAAGGCAGAAATATTATGTCAGCAGTATGTGAAGATAGTGATATACATATATATATATACAAGGATAATGTCCAGATAGAGGAGGCTAATAATACTGGAAAATTACTGGGATTTTTCTATGATAATAACTGCCTTTTCAGAATAAAGTTGAAAGCTAGAAAAGCAGCTGGGATTGATATGATTTCTGGGGATGTATTAAAGACAATGGATTGGGATATAGTGCCGTATCTGAAGTATTTATTATTCTGATTACTGTTTCTATACGGAAGCTATGCCAAATGAATGAAGGGTTGCTACAGTATTCCCTGAGTACAAAGGGAAGTATGCTAAACATAAAGCAGATAATTACAGACTAGTCAGCTAGACATGTGTTGCATGTAAGCTCTAGGAAAACATTCTTTCTGATTATATCAGTCACGTTTGCAAAATTACTTACTGGTTTGATAGAGGACAGCTCGGCTTTAGGAAAGGTTATTCCAGTGAGCTGACCTTGTATTATTCCAGCAGGATATAGCAGTATTTTAGATTCAGGAGGTCAAATAGACTGTGTCGCGACTGACCTAATGCTTTTGATAGGGCAGATCATCGGAGACTAGTGACCAAAATGACTGCAACTGGATTAGACAGAACAGTGACTGGATGGGTGCCTATATTTCTAGAAAATGGAAAATTAATGTAGGTGAAGAATTATCTGATCCTGCATTAAGAGGGGAATTCCTCAAGGCAGTACTATTGAGCTTTTATGTTTTCATATGTATATAAGTGATGTGAATAAAGAACTGGACCGAACGAGTTGGCGGTTAGGGTCGCGTAGCTGTGAGTTTGCATTTGGGAGATAGTGGGTTCGAACCCCACTGTTGGTAGTCCTGAATATAATTTTCTACTTCAACACCAAGAAAATGCTGGGGATGTACCTTAATTAAGATCACGGTCGCTTCCTTTCCACTCCTAGCCCTTTCATATCCCATCGTCGCCATAAAACCTATCTGCGTCGGTGCGATGTAAAGCAAAATAAAAAATAAAAATAAAAAACTGGAACCAGAGATGAGGCTTTTATCGGATTATATTGTACTATGTTGATTAATAAATAAGATACAAGACGGTGAGCAATCGAAAAGGACCTCGACAATTCTGTAAGATGGACAGCAAAACATCGTATGCTGGAAAATAGGATGAAAAATCAGGTTGTGAGTTTCACAAAGAGGCAAAGTTCTGTCAGTTTTAATTACTGCTTTGATGGGATTAAAGTTCATTATGGGGATCATTGTAAGTACCCAGGCGTTAATATAAAGAAAGATTTTCGTTCGGGTAATCATATAAGTGAGATCGTAAATTGATGTTACAGGTCACTTTACCGTATATGGTTATGCATGTATTTGGAGATTGGTATTTAGGGATTGTAGTAAGGATGTAAAGGAGAAGGCATATAAGTCTCTGGTAGGGCCACAATTGGAGAATGGTTCCAGCGTACGGAACCCCCACCAGGATTACTTCATACGAGAACTGGAAAGGATCCAAAGAAAAGCAGCTCAATTTGTTCTGGGTGATTCCCTACAAACGAGTAGCGTTATAAAAATATTCCAATGTTTGGGCTGGAAAAAATTTGGAGAAAAGAGACGAGCTGCTCGAGCTGCTCCGAGCTGTCAGTCGACAGATGACGTGGAATGGCATGAATAGCCTAAATAAAGTCAGTCATGTTTTAAAAGTAGGAAAGTTCGCAATACGAAAATAATGTTCGAATTCAAGAGGAAAAGTTGGACAAAATATTCGTTTATAGGAAGAAGAGTTGGGGATCGCTTAGCGAGCAAGTTGGCCTTACGGTTAAGGGGGTGCAGCTGTGAGCTTGCATTCTGGAGATAGTGAGTTCGAACACCACTGTAGGTACCCTTGAGGATGGTTTTCCGTAGTATCCCATTTTCATACCAGGCAATTACTGGGGCTGTACTTTAATTAAGGCCACGGCCGCTTCTTTCCCACTCCTAGGCCTTTCTTATCCCGACGTCGCCATAAAATCTATGTGTGTCTGTGGGATATAAAGCGAATTGTAAAAAATAGTTAGGGATTAGAATAATTTACCATGGTAGGCTTTCGATAAATTTCGAAATTCTTTGCAAATACTTCAGAAAATAATATATAAACAATTGATAAGGAATATGACAACTGTGCGACTGCGCTAAATACAGATCAGATGAATAATAATAATAATAATAATAATAATAATAATAATAATAATAATAATAATAATAATAATAATAATAATGATGATGATGATGATGATGTGTGGCCTCCGTAGAGGCCTTGTGCAGGTCTTCCCAGTAGACGCACCCTATAGGCGATCTGCGCGTTTATGAAATGGAGATACCTGAGATGAATTCTAGTGATGAAGAAGGCACAAACGCCCAGTCCCCGACTCTGAAGAATTAACCAATGAAAGTTAAAATCGCCGATAGTGCCGGGAATCGAATGCGAGGCCCCACGAACCAGAGGCAAGCATGCTAAATATTTAGGCATGGAGCCGGATCGATCAGTAGTGATTGATGATGATGATGATGATGAGGATGGCCGATGGGTGATTCGAATCCATCTCTCCCGAGTACAGAGCTAGCAGCCATAACTGGCCGTACCTCAACGAACCTAGCACCTTTTTCGGTAATATATGCTAGTTAACTATGTCATTCTTGAGCTTCATTACAAAATGTAAACTAAGTATGTTAGGAAAGTCATACCTATCCGTCTTCTTTAAAAGAGAAAAACGGGATGGTCGGCTGTCCATATTATGTGATCAATGTTTTGTGATGGCATGCCTCTTGGGTTTAGCTTGCTGTCAACACGCTGAATTAATGAGTGTTGTCTAGTGCATGAATAATGTATCGGATGTCGCGAGGGTCGAGTGTCGTCCTCTCTGAGCACCCTCCAAGTACTCGCGCGCTGGTCCCAATTAGGAGCCTCCTCTAGGCTACACCATTCTTTAATTAGAGGTTTCGTCACTTGTGCAACATTCATTTATAAGGTATCTTATTGGGTCCCAAAGCAGATTCACCATTCTACGTAGTTCTTCTTTACTCATTTCAAAAGACCAAATATGGGGACAGTATAAAAAGTATTTTGTGTAAGCCGATGTTCATTCCAGAATTGGAGTTACTAATCTTTCTGCCCATTTCGATTCAACCTCACTTCCACAACGGTCACGATACGGCTGTGTAGTATATTCAGAATAAAATTAGAATTGAGCAAAGTGAATTTCACTATATTTCTGAATTATGGAAATGTTTCCGGAATGATGTTCTTCGTAACATCATTAGACTACCTGGGGAACATAACAACGAACTGTGCAAACTATTGTAGTACCTATACTTACGTAAATATCGCTACCTTGGATGTTACGACCAAAATTTATGATCATCCATTCTGGTGACTGATCGCTTTTTAAGTGCTTGATGTCCCGTACAACAGCACACTACAAAAATGCGCGTTATCCTAATTTATACACAAACAATAATTTTCAAGGGATCAACCAAAAATAATATTTCAAATATTTCACAAAAAAGTGGCACCATTCTCTACCGAATTCGTTGCAAGTATACTGGTTTTTAAAATCAAATATAAGAAATTATAAGGAATAGCGCTTTCATCAGATTATCCTAGTTATTTCTGGCACCTCTGAAGCCACTATTACACATTGTTTTTGATCAGTTGACCTTCCTACCGTCATATGATTTTCAGGTCAAATTAATTATTTTTGCTATTTGCTTTACGTTGCACCGACACAGATGGTCAAATTATGACCTCGGATCCACTATGATTCGAACCTCAGCCGTCTGGGTACAAATCCAGCAGCAAAGCTATTCTGTTAATTCTCGACCCGTAAGAAGTGGTAATTAATATTTTCAGAATAAATTAAAATCACGTGGAAAAATTTTACCTTTGGCCACTCCTAGGAGAGAAATTCAAAGCATAGATGAAAGCATATATTTTGGTCAATACAGAAAAAAAATACAAGTGCCAGGACATTTTGAGAATTTTGCACAGTTGTGACTTTACGGTGATATAGCTTATAATTGTGTAGGACGTTTCGAGTAAAGGTTGTTTTGATGAAATGACGAGGCACGTGTCTACTGCAAGATAATTAGCAACAGTAGAGACGGTATTGACTGTAATGGAATTTCTTGATATATAATAAGTCTATATTTCTTGAGCATATCAACAGCGAGGGACTTCTACCACAAAAAGGCCAACAGCTCATGACGCTCCAGTTTTTCACCGCAACCAACTGCATTGATCTTTCGTTCATAATCCAGGAGACAACTTGAATGTAATGTAATTTAAGTTAAAGGCAATTCTGTCGCAATTTTGAACAGTTTAACTATATTTCTGCAGACCTTGCTCGTCTTGTAAAACTACAGACACTGAACTATTCTTTTCCTTAATGTTTACTTGATATATATAACAGTATTCTGTATGTATTCTGCATGTGAAATGCTTGGCAAAGCCCGCCTGGTGGTCACGATATTTAAGGCATAAAGGCATAATAGGTCTATATTCCTCGAGCATATCAACAGCGAGGGATTTTTACCACAAACAGGCCAACAGCTCATGACGTTCCAGTTTTTCACCGCAACCAACTGAATCCTGTCGGTGGAAAAAATAATCACCATCAGAATGTTACCCAATAGGATAGGAGAGATGGTGAGAAGTTGTTTAGCGTACTCCAAGCATGATTTGGCAGGGGCGAGGATGGGAGGCAGTTACCTGATATTAGGATAACACTGATATCTTGGAAAATTCCTACGAAACGAAATTGATATTATTGTTCTTGGAACCTCACATAAATGATTGGGATACTTGTACCGGTAGTAATGTGTAGCCTATGAAGTAAGTGTGGAAGTCATTGATTGATTGACTGATTGCTTGATCGATTGTTCCTTTAAAGTACAAAATGATTTCGTTAACCAGTCCCAGTATATTTAAAGTATATTTGAAAACGTATGTTAATGCGTTGTCTGTCAAGTACTGCTCTACGTACATGTCACATGGTCATACCGTGATATGAATTCAGGTTTCGGTGGAGAATGACAAGGGAAAAGAAAAATATCCACTATGTGGAGGGTTAAGGATTAAAAAAATAAAGAAAGAATATAAAGTTCCTTCAGTGACTGATCAGTTGTTAGACATCAGTTTTTCAATGCTGCAATCCAGTTTCAAATCTTGGTCGGTCGGTATGAGATTTGTGCCGGACAAAGCGGAGTTGGAACAGAGTTTCCTCCGCGATCTCCGATCACCTCTACCAATTTAATTCCGGTAATATTTGTACTACATAAGCAATCATGTATTTGGAGTGCGCTGGGGATATCAGTTACTGACTGATGCCGTTTCAAAAGGAGCTGCCGTAACTAGGGGGAAGGAAACTGCTGTTTAAATCTGGCTCCTGCTGTTGTGTTGTTCTCAGTTTATAGCTGAAACTCGTGAAGGGTGTTTTGGATTTTTAATTAGTACAGGATAACTCCCATCCATCAACCTGACTGCCAGCCTGAGTGCCTCAGTTTGGTTGGTCATTGACTTTATTAGCCCAAATTTGCAGGTTCAAATCGGCTAAGGTCGGTAGCCTTTAAATGGTGTTCTAAAGGTATAAATTGCGTATCGTTGGCTTCTGGCACTTTAATACACTCTTGCGAGAAAATTTCAACGCCTCAGCGTCTGTTAAGTACCAGCATTTAGGACTTATGTAAAACAAATGAAATTATCATTATTATGATTATATTATTATTATTATTATTATTATTATTATTATTATTATTATTATTATTATTATTATTATTACATTCAAGCTGACTGTTGTGTGAACTCTTCTGAGGCAAATACCTATGTACAATTCTGTGTTGAATTAATTCATTACAGCTATTTCAACGAATAGCTCATCGTACCTTTTTCACTATCATACAAGTTCCATTGCCTCTGCCAGACAAGAATTTTGTCTGTATATTGCTCAGAATTTGAAAAGAATGGTATTTATGTGTCAGTTATGTCCACAGGAATAAGGAAATGCACTTTTTATTTTCCCGTAATTTCTGTCTGTCTGTCTGTCTGTCTGTCTGTCTGTCTGTCTGTCTGTCTGTCTGTCTGTCTGTCTGTCTGTCTGTCTGTCTGTCTGTCTGTCTGTCTGTCTGTCTGTCTGGTGATATGTATGTACAGTATATACACGCATCACGAGAAAACGGCTGAAGAGAATTTAATGAAAATCGGTATGTAAAGTCGGAGAATGAGCCACTACAATCTAGGCTATAAATCGTTTTATTCACACTGAGTGAAATGGTAGTTTAGGGGAAGGCCTAAAATTTAATTCTGAAATATTTATTTTTATTAGTGGTCCTACCGATAAATACTACATAACTGAAGTTATATAGAATGAAATTTTCAATCATTTATGTCTGATACATTTTACCGTACCGGCTATGATAACACAGATATTTATGAATTTGCATTTTTTGTTGCCAAGTCCATATCAACGTCCAACCACGAGAAAACGGGTTAATAGAATTGAATTGAATGAAAATCGGTATTACAGTAGAGTCGGGCAATAAAGAAACTACAGTCTAAGCTATGAACAATTTTATTCATCCTGGATGAAATTGTAGTTCCCGGGAGGCGGCTAACATTTAATTTTTAAATATCTATGCTATTGGTCCTATCGGAAAGTACTACATAACAAAAGTTGTAGAGAATACAATTTCCGATCATTTATGTTTTATTCAGTTTTACCGTACCGACTATGATGAGAGCGGTATTTCAGAGTCGGAAGAAAAGTAAATGTGAAGGCCTACAAACTCGAAAGCGCATGACATTGATCAATAGTAGCATTACGTTGACCATTGTTTGTTGTGGTGTTCTTTGTCTCTTATGCTGCCACTCAACTCCGATAGATGGGATTACTGCTGCGTACCGAGGATAACATTCTGACAGAATATTGGCGGGAAATAGCGGGGAAGTTAGAAAATGTTCTTCTTTAGCATGCCGTTCCTCTGGTTCATACATTTTCTGATACTGGTGGTATGTAACACACTGGTTCATCCCTACTCTGACGCGCTGTTTTGAATGAGCAGTGTGCACACTTAAGGCAGAGGCTCACTTAGTAGTAGTAGTAGTAGTAGCAGTAGTAGTATGACCTGGTCTAGAATTACAATTTAACACACACCTTTAGAGATATTCGGGATAATGCACTCGCCTTTTACACTACTTCCTTCACGGGCCCAGAAATAAAATTCCAAGGGATTTAAATCAGGGCTTCTGGCTTACACTGAACAGGACCATTTTGACAAATCCACTGGTCCAAGAAAGTCGTATCTAAGTACTCTCGCACCGGCCTAGATATATGAGGTGGCGCACCAGCGTGAAGAAACCACAACTTACAACTCTTCACTACAATCTTCGAATACATTCCAATAGGTTTCATTATCACATTCTGGTTTTGGAAACTTAGTGAAATTTTGCAATACTTCAAATATGGAATGAAAATATGTTTAATTTCTTGGGTTCAGACTAAATTTTGTAAGGAATCAGAAGAGAAAGGATAAACAATGAGTTATCATTGAGAAGTTGTATAAATTCAGAACTCAAATATACCACTTAAATTGGTTTCTCGTCCTTTATTATAAAAAATCATATTATCATATGTGCATGGAATAAGTCTTTCTGTTAAATTTCATCTTACAACAATAAGGATGACGTCAAAGTTCTTCTTCTGGCTGCTCACAGATGAAGGAAAGACTCCCAGAGCAAGGATACTTCCTGAGTAGACCGTCCTCAAACGCAGCTGCGCAGTGTCCCTCTATATCTTGATGTCCCCACCAGGACATGGGAACTGGTTCACCTGTTACAACAAAACTTTCAGTGTTTCTATTAATACATACAGGCTTATAATATATGGGCCAGACAGGCTGGATATAATGCGATATTGATCATTGGAATTACAATCACTAAACATCATCAAAATACAATAAACCTTGCTTTCACTTTTTGATTCGATAGTACTTGTACTTGTTTCACTTCCATACAATGCCACTCTCCACAAGGAAACTTCCAAATCTTTCTAATAATCATGCCTGGGTTTGAAGTAGGAAAAGTTAGGAAAGGCTTTACTTGCTTGTCCTAGTCTGCATATTACATCTTCCTTACTTCTGTCTTCCATCCTCATCATACCTAAGTAACGATATTCATGTACCACCTTTATGAAGTTAGTTTCCTAATCTAGCGCTTGCTCTATCATCTGCCGAGCTGAATGGCTCAGACGGAATGTGTTTGGGTCACTCGTCCACTTTCTTGGGCCTAAGATTTTTCGTAAGGATCTTCTTTCACTTTTTCCAAGGACTGGGTTAGCCATCCTCGTCAAGGTTTCTGCTCCATAAAGGCACTCCGTTCTAACAACTATGCAGTAATATTTTAACTTGGACGGAATTGAGAGGGACTTCACACACTCTGAATGCCAACTCTATCCTTCTCACACTCTCCTTTAATCCCTCCATTTCATCTCCATTAGGGGTGAGTATTTCTCCCAGATATTTAAATTTTTGCATTGTTGGATATCCCCATACAGTGTAACAAGCCCATCTTATAGAATCCATGAATGCTGTTTTTTCGAAGGAGATTCTTAACCCTGTTTTGACTGCAACATTTTGTAGTTCTTCAACTTGTTTCGTGGCTGTTTGACAGTTGTCTGTAATAAGAACGATGTCATCTGCGAATGCATGGCCGTCCAACATCATCACATTTCTTTCACAACCTGTCTTTACCCCATTCTTCATTCCATTTTCAGTCATTCTCAACCTCCATTCCCTAATAACTTTTTCTAAAATGCAGTTAAGAGTAGTGGAGAAAGGCTGTCTCCTTGCCTCAAACCCGTTTTTATCTCAAACGGATATGAGAGTTCACCCGTAAATTTGACTTGAGAGAAGGTGTTTGTAAGAGATTGTCGAATTATGGCCAGAGATTTCTCATCCACTCCGAACTCCTGAAGAACGTTCATGAGCACTGCACGATCTATGGAATCATATGCTATTTTGAAATAAACGTAGGTTATGATTGTCCTCTTCTGATTTCTCATTGATCTTATTTTTAAAAGTGATTTTAGAACACAGTATAAATCTGCTCAGTACATGAACGTCCTTTCCTGAACCCGGTCTGGTATTCACCAATTTGTTTACCTAGATGTGTTTCAAGCATCCGCTGCAATGCTTTGGATAGGATTTTGTGTGCGATAGGAAGAAGGGAGATATCTCTGTAGTTGTTGACGTTAGTTTGGTCCCCTTTTTTTGTAAGGGATAAATGAGTTCATTCTTCCAATCACTTGGTATTTCTTCTTTTTCCCAAATAAAAGCGAATAATTCCTCTAGTTTTTCCACTATATTTTCACCAGCAAATTTGAATAACTCTGCAGTAATTGAATCTTTTTCAAAGCTTTGTTGTTTTTAGTTGCTTAATGATGTCCCTAATTTCTTCTTTATTTGGTGGTAATGAATCCTTCAACTTAAATTGAGGCTCTCCAAACAGCAATCCATCCTCAGGAGGTTCATAGTTCAGAATATTCTGGAAATAGTTGGTCATATACTCGCAATTCTTCTTGTCACCAATAATGAGTTTCCCTTGTTCACTTTTAAAACATGGATTACCAGGCGAGAATTTTTTGATTTTGTTTTTAAACCTTCTATAGAAATCTCTTGTGTTGTTTCTCTTGAAATCTTCTTCTATGCAGTGCAACTGTTCTTTTTCGTACTTTCTTCTCGTATTCCGAAGAATTTTTGCTGTGTGTTTCTGTTGTTCTTTGAAGTCTTCGAAATTCCTGTGATTAATACACCATTTATTCCACGCTTTAGACCTTTCCTGTAAGGCTACTTCACAATCGTCATTGCGCCATTGACGTTTCTTCTTTTCAGCTGCTCTTTGAATCCTCCTTGCCATTTCGTGCCAATTCGAAGATTCCAAGACCTCAAGCTCTCGCTGATAGTTCACGACATTCTCTTGGTTTATCTTGAGTTCATCATTTCGATATTTCTTGATTTTGGGTGAAGGTCTCTTGAAGGACTTTCGAATTAACCTTAACTCTAACAAGGTCGTGGTCAGAATCTACGTTTGCACCTCTTTGCATTTCAACGTTCAAAATATCAACCGGGTTCGATGTGGCTACATGGATTTTTATAATAATAATAATAATAATAATAATAATAATAATAATAATAATAATAATAATAATAATAATAATAATAATAATAATTTTATTATTATTATTATTATTGTATTTTAAATTGTTATGAATGATATAATGCATGTTTAATGAACATTAGTGAAAATTATATAATTTTAATAGAGTTTAGATAATTGTTGTGCTTTCTTGATACTTGATTTAATGTATATAATGAAGATCGAGAAATCTTTTAGGTGCGTGTGTTCGCTGAGGTTTCCGTTACGCCGTGCCCTGTGACGTCATCAGCCCACGTGCAACCGTAATGAATTGTAGTCTATAATAATAATAATAATAATAATAATAATAATAATAATAATAATAATAATAATAATAATAATAATAATACCTGCCACCTGTCTTCTCTCTTCTGCCCAGCCCCTGTTCTGCTTTTGCTCCTCGTGGAAGCCCTTAAAGTTGTTGATCACTGAACTGTATTTTGATCGGTTAGAGATGTCCTCCTGATTCAGTCCCCTGCTCTTGAGGTCCTTCCTTACTTCCTTGAGCCATTTATCCCAGTTGTTATGCCTGTTGTGCAACACATTAAAAATCTGCTTCGTTAATAGGGTTGCATCCATCCTGAACAGATCTCCGCAGAACTTCAGTCGTGGTTTCATTGTTGACTCCACCGGCCGGTCATTATCCCCGTATAGCTATCTCTTATCTTTCTCGGAGCCTATACTGTCCATCTGTTATCTTAGGACCCATTATTGTGCGAAGGATGTTGCTCTCATACTTCTCTGCTTCTCTCAATCCAGTCTTTCCTGCCATTCTGAGGCATTCACTTTGCGTACAGACTCTCGGATGGTATAGTGCCCGAGTTTAGCTTTCCTTGTGATTGCCTTTTACTTGTACAGGACATGCGCCCTACAAAAAGCTGCGGCCATCTTCTCTCGCCTGTTGTTAGCTTCTTTCTCACCAGTTTTCATCTGTAATATCTTACCAAGATATCTGAAACTGCCCACTTTTTCTATTTTACGGTACTCTGTTGTTAGGTGTTGAGGTGCTGTTTGCTAGTGGCTTTACGCCGCACTGACACAGATGGGTCTTATGGCGACGATGGGATAGGAAAGGACTAGGAGTTGGAAGGAAGCGGCCGTGGCCTTAATTAAGGTACATCCCCAGTTTTTGCCTGGTGTGAAAATGGTAAACCACGGAAAATCATCTTCATGGCTGCCGATAGCGGGATTCGAACCCACTATCTCCCGCATGCAAGCTCACAGCCGCGCACCCCTAACGGTATGTCTAACTCGCCCGGTGGTGCTGTTTGGATATTGGTTATGTATTTTGTTTTCTCTAAAGAAATTTGGAAGCCAGCTTTCTCTGCCTGCTCTTTCAGCATGCTTATTTGTTCCACAACTGTCTGTATGTTTGTTGACAGTATTGCCAGGTCCTCGGCGAAGGCAGGCAGTTGACTCTCACGCAGTTTTTTTGAACCTCCAATATAAACTTTGTTCAGTAACCCTTTCCTGGCTAATTCCTCTTCCCATTCTCGGATGACCTTTCCTAACACGCAATTGAAGAGAAGTGGGCACAGTCCATCACCTTGTCTGATACCAGTTTTATTTATTTATTTATTTATTTATTTATTTATTTATTTATTTATTTCGACTTCCCCAATTGGAGATTGCCCCTGAGGACAAAGTATACGAACAACAAGATGAATATTGAAAGCAATTGTGAGTTGGTAAACACATTTGGCATATGTAGTTGTATTAAAAAGTTTGGAAGATATGATTCTTAAGGATTTGGACAAAATATTTCTCTTATTAATGCCCGATCGAGGTTAAATAATTTGCAGAACTTGACGAAAAAGAGAGAAATGGTTTCTCTGGCTCCAGCCATTAATCCTATGAATTCGATATCATCCAACTGATATTCTTGTTGATAGAATGGGATGGTTGGTTCATATGTTCGTTTATTTTCATGATGATGATATTATTATTATTATTATTATTATTATTATTATTATTATTATTATTATTATTATTATAGACATGGTATGGGCTTATGCCGTGTCAAGAAAATAAGGTGAAATTCCTTACGTTTCGCAGAGGATTTTACTCCTCGTCTTCAGAGGGAAATCTCGACTGTTCACGTGGAAGACTTCTCCAATAATGACAGTTTGAATTTAGACGTTAGTAATGGAAGTGTAAGTGGTACGTTCACTCGTCACCAGATGGCTCACCGTACACGGTACAAGTCTAGCATTCTAAGCGATAGCTGGTGACACCATCAGAATCGGTCTGGGAGAGGAGGGGGACGTAACAGGTGTACACATGTTATTATTATTATTATTATTATTATTATTATTATTATTATTATTATTATTATATACATACATTATCATTATAGACTGTTATGCCTTTCAGCGTTCAGTCTGCGAGCCTCTGTGAATTTACTAAACGTCACCACAATCTTCGATTTGCAACTAGTGTTTTGGCCTCATTTAGTTCTATACCTCTTATCTTTAAATCGTTAGAAACAGAGTTATTATTATTATTATTATTATTATTATTATTATTATTATTATTAACATCGTCGTATTTTAAACTGTTGTGGAAATATTCAGGGGCTGTTTAACGATATAATTGGCCGTACGATTAGGGGCACGCAGCTCTGAGTTCGCATCCGGGAGATAGTGGGTTCTAACCCCACTGTCGGTAGCCCTGAAGATCGTTTTCCGCGGTTTCCCAGTTTCACACTAGGCAAATGCTGGGGCTGTAGCTTAATTCAAGCCGCGGCCGCTTCCCTCCCACTCCTAGGCCTTTCTTATCCCATCGTCGCCATAAGACCTGTCTGTGTCAGTGCGACGTAAAGTAAATTGATAAACAAATGGAGTTTACTGAATGAAGATTGATAGAAGCAGGGTGAAGAATTTAGCAGTGAAAAACTTTGTATGAATTCATTTTTGGTGATAAGGTAAAGGAGAAAGAATTTTATTATACTGCTTGATTATATATATATAAAACGATTAATTATCTTTAGTTGACAACACTGATGTTTAAGTGTTTTATTAGGCTTCAGCATGTTTGTTTCTTTTTGCGGTTGTTAGATTGCTATGATCTCTACGCACAATCACATTATTACACCCACTTGGCCATCTTGACATATACCAGTACCATACCTACCTTGCACAGTGATCCAGGTACCGTTCTCCCCAACATCATACACTCCGAGCCAAGGAACTCTTTCTAGGAGCTGCCTATAGATTTTGTCGTACACATTTTCCTTTTCTTTCTTAGACTCAATCACCATGAGTTCTGCTCCGTCTCGAACACATGTGGATCTTGCATCGCTCCATTTTAGCAGATGGGGCGCCGTGTACAACTTGTAGAGTCCAAACCCTGGCACGGGTGTGTATCCTGAGGAAATAAGGAATAAGATTCGTTTCGACACTATATTTATCAAAGGAACCCCGACATTGAGGTTCACACTGGAATAATAGAGTGATATTTCTACATACAATTATAACATAAGCTAAAAATGCGGTTGCATTTCATTCCAATAATTTGACTTATTATTAACATTCTTCTTTTTCGTCTTCTGCCACCACTTTTCGCACATTCTTGGGGGTGGGAAGCTGTATCACACATGTGGACTTGGCCCTGTTTTACGTCTGGATGCTCTTCCTGACTGCAACCCAGTGTAGAGGGATTTACTCACTATTGTGTCTCTCTCGTGGTTGATAGTATGGTGTATTGGTGTAAATAAATACCCAGTCCTTGAGTTCAAGGAATAATCAGATGCCCTCTGACCTGAAAGCCATAACATTGACTGCTCAGTCAAGTGGTGGCATACTGTTTCGAATAACAATTTTTTAGTTATGATATACTAGCTGTTACCCACGGCTTCGCTCGCGAAAATTTCGTAAGTTGATAAAAATTAATCGTTCCTCGGTAATGCACTAACAAGGGAACATCGGCAATTGTTAAATCGCAGATCGTGATGAAACTTGAAAAACACATTGAGGTACACGTAAAAAGGATGTCAGCATCAATTTTGGGTGCCGAAATTCATTAGAGCGTTAACTAAGGGGCCTGAAAGTTGCGACATTTCAAGTTCCGCGTGATCGGCGATGACTACCCGCTGGCCAATGCTAAGCCGGCACACTACCTGCCTGGAGACACACCTCAGCACCTCCTCCCCTTTCCCCCTCCAATTGGTTTGCCGTCGCTTGTCGACTGCTTAGCTGTTGAACGGGACTGGCGCTATACTTTGCTTCTTTTGGTACTCTAATTATTGAAATCCTTTATTTGACGTTCCGTTTCACACATAACGATAATAAATAACCCAAACTAATATACCCATATTTTATTCAAATTTTATATTTTAATTCCTGCTAATTCCGGTGAGTCGTCACATTCCTTGGTACAACCCCGAGTTAAGACCATCGGGCGTGGTCAAACGTGGGATGGGGTACCGCGTCCGACCTACGCTTAAATTATTTACTTCTAAAACGCCTTAAAGATGTTGGTAGTGTCCTTCAGAGCGGACGTACATATGAAATTAAATTATATAATCAAATCACCTACCATTAAATAAATCATCCATCTTTAAACAACGTTAAATGTCTTTTTATTTAAAGAAATTACGTGCCCGCGTAGAAGTTCTCAATGAATGTAACGAGATTCGATCCATCGGGATATCAAAACCTTGTTACATGTCCAGACCTTCTTTTTATGTAGCCTCGCCCCCCCCCCACCATTTTGTGTACGGTATCAGTTGTGTCATAACGAAACGAAATCGTGGACAACAACAATTATAAACTCCGAGTTTGAAACTACTGGTATTTTCTGTAGTGCGTATTCTGGTATAAGGAATATAAGTAGAATGTTTTTATTTGTGCTTGTACTGAACGATTTATGTATGTCTTGCAGTGACATACCCCCGTGAACGTCAAAACCTATTTGAAAACAGTTGACTGCTTAACACTCACCCTCAATCGCGCCATAAAGCTGCAGCTCCCGAGAGTTCAGTATCTTCACCGTGACGAAGATGAAAAATAATTTTTGACACGCTCAACGATATTGCGCTTAAGGAATCGTTGTAAACGTTTTCATAAATATTTCAGAAAATGTAAACTGACTAATACAGTGCGGAAATTACAAAGGAGAGATATGAGGAAGGCTGATAGAGTACGCGAAGTGTAGCACCGGTCCTGTTCGACAGCTAAGCAGACGGTCAGGTGCGGGGAGAAGGGAAACGTGCGGTGGTTAACCAGGAGGGTGGAGAGGTGGAGGTGCAGAGGTGTGGCACAAGGCAGGCAGTGTGCTGGCTGAGCATTGGCCAGCAGGTATTTATCGCTGTTCGCGCGGAACTTGAAAAGTCGCAACTTTCAGGCACCTTCCGTAACGTCCTAAAGAATGTCGGCTCCCAGAATTGATGCTGACATCCTTTATATGTGTACCTCAACGTGTTTTCCAAGTTTCATCGCGATCGGCGACTTAATCATTGCCAATGTTCCCTTGTAAGACATTTTCTGAAAATCCCTAAAGTATAAAATCTCGCCAAACAAATGCACTTCATTTACGCCAGAACCTCTTTGAAAACCATGTTTATGGCATTGCCTTTCGGGGCTAAGATGACCAGGCTACTGGCAAAGCTAAATCTGGAACATGCGACATGGAACTCTACATGTGAGAAACAGTAAAAAAAAGGGGGTTTCTTTATTTATAAAGGAGATTACAAATACCCATTTTCACGCCAGTAACATGTTAAGTTTATGAGATATACTGTAGATATATCAATTTGTCCGACTCGTTGGCTGACTGGTCAGCGTACTGGCCTTCGGTTCAGAGGGTCCCGGGTTCGATTCCCGGCCGGGTCGGGGATTTTAATCGCTTCTGATTAATTCTTCCGACTCGGGGACTGGGTGTTTGTGTCCGTCCCAACACTCTCCTCTTCAAATTCAGACAACATACCACACTACAAACCACCACAGAAACACGCAATAGTGATTACATCCCTCCATATAGGGTTGGCGTCAGGAAGGGCATCCGGCCGTGAAACAGGGCCAAATCCACATGTGGGAAAAAGCGGTAGGAAAAGAAGAAGAAGAAGACTGTAGATATACCAATTTAGAAACTGCCCCACTCCTTGGCTAAGAGTTCATCGTAGAGGCTTTCGGTTCACAGAGTTCCGGTTTCGATTCCGGGCTGGGTCGGATATTTTAATCCCGTGTGATTAATTCTTCTGGCTCGAGGACAGGTTGTTTGTGTTTGTCCCAACACTCTCCTTTTCATATTCACTCAACACACTACATTACCAACCACAACAGGAATACGCAATAGTAATTACATCCCTACACATAGGGTTGGCGTCAGGAAGAGCATCCAGTCGTAAAACAGCGTCGAATCCACATGTGCGACACAGTTCACACCCGCGACCCCACATGTGTGAGAAAACCGGTAGAAAAGGAGAAGATACTCATTTTAAAATATCACCCGCTTTTTAAAAAAAATTCACCCCCTTAAGTGAATTTTCCAGAAAAATTGCGTTCATTTATTTTTAAAAGTACTGCCTACCAATTTTTACGTCTGTAAGATCTTCCGTTTCTGAGATACATGTATCATCATATACACAATTCAACTCTTTCCTCACTTCTTTTCAACCCTTATCCCTTAAGTGGATTTTCCGAGAAAAAAAATGTGTTCCTTTATTTTAAAGGAGATTCCAAATACCAATTTTTTTGTCTGTAACATGCTATGTTTTTGTGATATATTGTAGATAATCTCGCTGCTGTAAGGATACTGGAGCTGATGTTGCCATGGTTACGGCAGATCATTTCTTTATCCGATTCCTAGAGCAGGGCTAGTGTGATGCCAATATCTCAATAATGGTTGATTTTAGGGTCTTAAAATATGGTTTTCGGGCCCGTAGGACTTACCCAGTTTTGTTATTTGCGTCAGGGATCTTAAAATGAGCTTTGTCTTGTCCTTGTGCGACAAATTCGGTATTTCGCCTATATTAGCCTAATATTTTTATATCTGTACACGTCGCACCCCCCTAGAATTACTTTGAAAATAAAATATAGCCTATAGCACTCAGGGATAATGTATCTTACCATTAGTGAAATATTTTTTAGAATCGGTCTAGTAGTTCCTCAGATTAGCCGTTACATACAAACAAATTTTACGTCTTTATATATTATTAGTATAGATTACTCATGAGATTCAATGATGCTAATTTGGATGTTAGATTTTTGTTATTCAAATGTAGGCTTCAAGACTTTTCCTAATGAATTCCTATTCCATTATTGTCAGTAAGCTAGTCGGTACTCATTACAAGAAACTTCCACTTCCACACCTGGTTGTACACTGACTGACAGTGACAATGCAACACCAAGGAGGAGTGGTTCGAAAGGGATGAAAGTTGGGGAAAAAACAGAGACGGCACGGATGAATAACTGATGTTTATTTCAAACCGATATGCAGGTTACACAATGCGCACGGCATCGACTCAGTAGGATGTAGGACCACCGCGAGCGGCGATGCACGCAGAAACACGTCGAGGTACAGAGTCAATAAGAGTGCGGATGGTGTCCTGAGGGATGGTTCTCCATTCTCTGTCAACCATTTGCCACAGTTGGTCGTCCGTACGAGGCTGGGGCAGAGTTTGCAAACGGCGTCCAATGAGATCCCACACGTGTTCGATTTTTGAGAGATCCGGAGAGTACGCTGGCCACGGAAGCATCTGTACACCTCGTAGAGCCTGTTGGGAGATGCGAGCAGTGTGTGGGCGGGCATTATCCTGCTGAAACAGCATTGGGCAGCCCCTGAAGGTACGGGAGTGCCACCGGCCGCAGCACATGCTGCACGTAGCGGTGGGCATTTAACGTGCCTTGAATACGCACTAGAGGTGACGTGGAATCATACGCAATAGCGACCCAAACCATGATGCCGCGTTGTCTAGCGGTAGGGCGCTCCACAATTACTGCCGGATTTGACGTTTCTCCACGCCGACGCCACAGTCGTCTGCGGTGACTATCACTGACAGAACAGAAGCGTGACTCATCGGAGAACACGACGTTCCGCCATTCCCTCATCCAAGTCGCTCTAGCCCGGCACCATGCCAGGCGTGCACGTCTATGCTGTGGAGTCAATGGTAGTCTTCTGAGCGGACGCCGGGAGTGCAGGCCTCCTTCAACCAATCGACGGGAAATTGTTCTGGTCGATATTGGAACAGCCAGGGTGTCTTGCACATGCTGAAGAATGGCGGTTGACGTGGCGTGCGGGGCTGCCACCGCTTGGCGGCGGATGCGCCGATCCTCGCGTGCTGACGTCACTCGGGCTGCGCCTGGACCCCTCGCACGTGCCACATGTCCCTGCGCCAACCATCTTCGCCACAGGCGCTGCACCGTGGACACATCCCTATGGGTATCGGCTGCGATTTGACGAAGCGACCAACCTGCCCTTCTCAGCCCGATCACCATACCCCTCGTAAAGTCGTCTGTCTGCTGGAAATGCCTCCGTTGACGGCGGCCTGGCATTCTTAGCTATACACGTGTCCTGTGGCACACGACAACACGTTCTACAATGACTGTCGGCTGAGAAATCACGGTACGAAGTGGGCCATTCGCCAACGCCGTGTCCCATTTATCGTTCGCTACGTGCGCAGCACAGCGGCGCATTTCACATCATGAGCATACCTCAGTGACGTCAGTCTACCCTGCAATTGGCATAAAGTTCTGACCACTCCTTCTTGGTGTTGCATTTGCTCTGTCAGTCAGTGTATTTACCCCTTGAGCATGGAAGATCATTTGTCAATTTTCTATAAATGTATCGTATTTGAATTTAGTAATTTGTGTTTAATTTTAAAGGCATAACCTAATATACCAGTTAATTTTTAATGTTCGAATCTGTGTGTGTTTTAACGTGACTTATCTTGAAGTTTAGAACGTAAATTCACAAGGAGATCTACTTCGCCTTTTACGGAGGATAATATACGTTTCTCCCGTTTAAGTTTGCACTGTAATTATTGTACGTAAAACTGGCTGTGTTTAACATCGTAGAATACTTAAATGTTAATGCCACTTAAATTTTATTCCTATTAGTTTCAATACGTTTTTCTCATTAGAATACGGCAGTACAACATTAATCTTCTTCTTCTCCTTAATCTGCTTACCCTCCAGGGTTGCTTTTTCCCACGGACTCAGCAAGGGATCCCACCTCTACCGCCTCAGGGGCAGTGTCCTGGAGCGTGAGACATCGGGTCGGGGATACAACTGGGGAGAATGACCAGTACCTCGCCCAGGCGGCCTCACCTGCTCTGCTGAACAGGGGCCTTGTGAGGGGGTGGGAAGATTGGAAAGGATAGACAAGGAAGAGGGAAGGAAGCGGCCATGGCCTTAAGTTAGGTACCATCGCGGCATTTGCCTGGAGGAGACGTGGGAAACCACGGAAAACCACTTCCAGGATGGCTGAGCTGGGAATCTAACCCACCTCTTCTCATTTGACCTCCCAGCCTTCGTGCCACTTTTCAAATTTCGTGGCAGAGCAGGGAATCGATCCCGGGCCTCCGGGGGTGGCAGCCAATCACACTAACTACTAGACCACTGAGGCGGACACAACATTAATCTTCCCATTAAAATTAAGAGATCATCATTTTTTAAATCAGACCTATAGTCTACGTTATGTTATTTATTTCATTATAGTCCATTATAGCAAAAATTTGCGTTAAATAAGGTAGTAGCATACATTCGGTTGGCTCAAAATATATACTAAATTTGCAACCCCAAGAGATGTCCACCGTTCCTGTCGTCTTGGTACACTGGAGCTACAGACAGTCTTTTTCTAAATTACTATGCTCCTGTGAATTTTAGTGCAAAAGTGGTTATTATCAAAATGATAGGGAATGAACGTTTCTACAAGTGAGTTCCTATTCATTTGTTTCTCAGAAGAAGTAATTTTGATGAGAGAATTTGAGATGTTTCCTTTCGTACTAAGAAAACGCGTGTTTCTTCATACTTAATTTATTTTCAGTATTTTAATCAAGTAGCACTGTTTTCATTTCATGACTATCACCTAACACCCATTTTTCAACCTTTTGAAACATTATCTGAACATGATTTGAACGCTGCATTAAAGCGTCAGTGGAGGAGGGCGGCATGCATTGCATAACTTGAAGCAGCCTATTCCTCAGGATCATTCTTTGAATTTAGAAAATACCATCTGCAGAAGATGTAAGACAATTTGCATGTATGTTAAATATACGCGTATTTCAGCCTTCTCCTCTTTATTTTCTTTGAATATTTGGCAAATAGGCTGGGATTCTTGATATTTGCATTTGGAGTGGTTGCATAGAACAGGTAACACTGCTCAACTCGTTTATCAAATGAGTAGTATTCTCACCTATCACTTCTCCGCCAGCGGATTATGATACAATTTGTACAGTTCTACTGTCGGCGATTGAAACATGTAAAGCGCTAGAGTAACAGACATGTTTTGTATCGTTTTATTAGCCACTTTACCTTGAAAATCTTTTCTTCAGGGAAGGAAAATGCTCTTCTTCCATGAACGTTATTGTGAGACTCGACGGCTTGAAGGAGCTTATAAATGTCATTTATGCACAAAGTTCAATGTTTAAAATGTTGATAGAACACGTGTATGTTCAGGAACTCAGAGTTAATTTGTTAACGCATCGTACATATATTCTGACAGTCTATAAAATTCGCAAAAGATGGATTCGTGTGGCTTTCTTTTTAAATTATAACAGGCAGATAAACGAACGATTTATTTTACCTGGCAAAAATACAGACACTTGTTCCTTTCCTCACACTTAATCAGTACTCTAAACACACAAGCAACATGAAATCTGAACCTAATTTCTACTCTACTATACTAATAGGCCTATACATAAAATATCCAATATACTACATAATATACAGAATAGGAGCTAAGCGTCAACCCTTATAATTCAAACAAAACTGGCAATTTCGTCACATTGTCAGGAGATCAGAGGCAATACAACTATTCGTTATAAAAGGTAAAGTCGATACCGAAGGCCCAGAGGACGTATATCATTGCTATCACTGCATTGGATGGATAAGATCAATAGAATGACCAGGAACAGCCTACAACAAGCAAGTCCTCATACCAAAAGCAGCGTTTGTTGAAAGAAAGCAGTCAGCAGGATTAGAGCATGGAGAAAGAGAGAGAGAGATAAATGGACTTATTGCTTCCTAAATACTTCTTTTTTCCTAGCTATAAGAGGTCCGCTATCTTGCTATATCTTCTTCATTTTACTCGATTCTGTACGTCTTCTGGGCTCAGGTATACAACCCGTATTTCAACTGAGATGTAGTCCATCCACCGTTTCATTGGTCTTCCACGTCGATGACAACCTCCAGGGACGAATTGAAGGGCTACTTTTGCCACAGAGATTCTGTCTTGACAGAAGACATTACCAGACCATCGGAGCCTTCTTGCCTCTCTCACTTTTTATACACTCGGCGCCACACTTAGTCTACGTCGCAGCTCTTGTTTTATCACATGGTCGTAGCGTGTTAGGCCGACGGTCCATCAGAGCTTCATCTCCATTGTGTGGATGATTTGGCCTTGTTTCCTCGTCATAGGGCAACATTATGATCTATAGGGAACTACAGGGCGTACCGATATCTTATATACTTTCACCTTGATATATGAAATAATTCCTATATAGAAATTAACAAGGTAATGGCCATGATGGGGAATCACAGCCGAGTATTACTGCTACGATTTATTAATCTGAAGAAGAGGAAGAAGAAGACGATAACCTGTTGTCATTCTACGAGTTCATCCCACGGAGATATTATAAGCATGCTTGTTTAAAGCCTCGGTGGTTTGATGACCTCAAGCGCATTCACAACAGTGAAGGAATTGTAGTAGGTTGAAGATTTATGTTTACCATTAGTGAGTGGCGTTATGTTCAGCATTCTGGTATTTTTCTCATGATATTCAAAAAGGCTATGAAATCGTTCATAGAGGTAGGTTGGGGAATGTAGGTTAAGGGTTCGGTGCAGTGTGGTCAAGTTATTGCTTCAATGTACTGTTAGATTGGGTAACCTGATTAGAATATTTCAAGTGATTTAACTGTATGTTACGCTTGCAATCTGTGCCCGTTGTAGTTTATCCAGGAGTTCTGTTCTTGCGACCTTGCAAACCATATTACAGCAGTCGAATATTGGAAGTGAACAGAAAAAAAAATCTGGAAACGAATATGTGAAGAAATTAAGCAACTATCCAGCTCCCTCTGTTGGTCAGCGACAGTGTGTTGGTCTTTGGGTTCTGATATCACGGGTTTAAAATCAGCAAAACAGTCATATTTTTTGAAGGGTGGAAAAAAGTCCATTAGACACTCCAAACTGCACGACATAGGCATTTAAAAAATCTCTGGTGACACATTTGGTGTTTACTTGACAACATTGGATACAACTTAGCCGTAGATTGCCAGACAGCGATCCCGATTCTCTGCTATATGATTATCATTATTATTATTATTATGTCCGGCTCAATGGCTAAATGGTTAGAGTGCTGGCCTTTGGTCACAGGGGTCCCGGGTTCGATTCCCGGCAGGTTCGGGAATTTTAACCATCATTGGTTAATTTCGCTGGCACGGGGGCTGGGTGTACGTGTTGTCTTCATCATTTCATCCTCATCACGACGCGCAGGTAGCCTACGGGAGTCAAATCAAAAGACCTGCACCTGGCGAACCGAACTTGTCCGCGGACACTCCAGGCACTAAACGCCATACGCCATTTCATTTTATTATTATTATTATTATTATTATTATTATTATTATTATTGGTATTATTGTTAGGTACCTACACCATGACACTTAACAGTTTAGTGCACTGGTGTATAACAAAATTTGATTGACAGTAACAACTGATATCTGAAATAAACTGGCAGATAAAGAAATCCAAATACCAAGAATGGGTTGTGCTTGATTAACGAACGTTGGTAGGCGTGTTTATACATCTGAAAGATGGCGTTGATTCCAATTTCCTCCAAATCGCATTAGCGTAGCTCTAGTAGCGGCCCCATGACGTAGCACGTCAGGTTTGCTTTAAATACGGACTGAACTGTGCGAGAGCGTGTTACCTGTGGGATTGGACGGAGTGACTGTGAGTGGGTCAAGAATGCCTTTACGACGACAAAGAGGCCAGTATCAACAGCTCACTGTGGTTGAACGAGGCCGTATAATAGGGCTACGTGAAGGTGGATTTTCCTTCCGCGCTATTGCAGAACGACTTGGCAGGAATGTCTCCACTGTGCATGCGTGCTAACAACAGTGATCGCGAGAAGGTACGCTAGCAAGAAGACCGGGCTCCGGATATCCCGGTGGTATCATAACCATATACGGCGTATGGCTGTGGTGCAGCGGACTGCGTCTGCAGCAGCAATTCGACCGGCAGTTGGCACCACAGTGACGCAACGAACTGTTTGAAATCGGATACTTTAAGGACAGCTTCGAGCCAGACACCCCGCGGCGTGCATTCCACTTACGCCAAACCACCGCCGTCTGCGGCTTCACTAGTGTCAAGCGAGAGCTCATTGGAGGATGGTGTGGAGGTCCGTTGTGTTTTTCGATGAAAGCCAGTTATGCCTTGGTGCCAGTGATGGCCGTGTGTAGGTGAGAAGGAGGCCAAGTGAACACCTGCATTCCACCTGTCTGCGGCGTTGACACACTGGACCTACACCGGGAGTTCTGGTCTGAGGAACAATTTCCTATGACAGCAGGAGCACTCTCGTGGTTATCCCATGCATCCTGACCTGACTGCAGATGTGTACGACCATCTGGTGATTAGACCTGTTGTGCTGCCATTCATGAACAACATTTCCAGGGGTGTTTTAGAACATGATAACGCACGCCCCCATGCCGCTGTTGTAACCCAACGTGGTCTACAGAGTGTTGACATGTTGCCTTGGCCTTTTCGATCCCCCAATTTGTCCCTAATCAAGCACGTATGGAACATAATAGGACGATAACTCCAGCGTCATCCACAATCGGCATTAACCGTCCCTGTCTTGACGTAAGTGCAACATGCATGGAAATCCATCCCACAAGCTGACATCCGGCACCTGTACGACACAGTGCATGCACGTTTGCATGCCTGCATTCAACAGTCAGGCGATTACAACGGTTATTAATGGACCAGTATGGCACCTTTGCGATGACTTTTCTCGTGCGGATATTAACTTGTTATTCTTGTACCTTTAATTCATTAATGTTACCTCGGCAAATTTATTGCCAACATTTCCGTATTCTACATTCCTTACTTCATGGTGTTTGGTTATACTTTTCCGCCAGTGTACGTGCAAGCGAATCTTGAAAGATAGTCGATAATTCGTAAAATATTGAGGCTATTCATCAGGTAAGTTAAAGTAGATGATGAGCCAGTTTATAGACTTTTGTTACAGGAAGTACGTAAATGATACTTGAATTGGATGACGTATATGTAAAGCATATTTCTCTGTGAAAAGGAGCAGTAGCACGTATATTATACTCATGAAAATACATGTTACTTACCTGAAGTGTATGACGGCTCGTCCGTTGTTCCAGCTGTCTCCGTATCCGCCGCTGTACTAGCGCGAGATTCTGCAACAGAAAATTACATCAATATTATTCTACACTTACGCAGATGTTGGAGATGCTCACATTCTTACACAATTTGAGTGATTATGTTATATTTTGGAGTTTCATGTTCCATGCTACATGATCCAATTATGTATTGTGGCGGAATATCTAGTTCAATACATTCTGATCGCAACCACACGTAATTTTAGAACAGGTTTGTACACTCCTTTTTTACCTCTCCATACAACCATACACAGGTTATTAGTTACGTGGCTACTATACCGTACGAGAAAATCTTTAATATTTTGGAGGTATTGCCGTAATAGTTACAAGAATGAAATAAAATTGAATGATAAAACTATATTTTGTAAGACTGAAATAAGCTTGGACAAACCCGTTCTTAAATCAATGTGATTTCAGATTGACTTTGCTGTGAGTGAAAAGTGGATGGATTCAGGATATTTCATTCATAAGTTAGAAATATGCCAAATAGACATGAAAGTAGCGAGAAAAGTTGCTGGTACAAACAGGTGGGAACAATGGAATGATGGTATTCGGAACGATGAGAGGAAAACTAAGTTAGAATTGAACTCCACCTGTTGCTATTTCTTGATAGACTCTTAGCACAGTCCATAGCAAAATGTAGCTTCCACTGAACTGGGAACCGCGTTCGCGCTGAGTAATGGAATACAGAACACGACTAGTGCTTTTCAGTTATGAGAGGTTCTAGTCATGCTGCAATAGCACTTTCTGATCCAGTGAGGACAGCATGCCTTGCACACCTCATTATGGAGTGGCCGTGCGTTTTTTGCGGTTTACCTATATCCGCAATATCTTTGACGGTGCTTTCGAAGGACTCAACCAGCCTCCAGGCTGAAGACTTTACACACAGAAAGGAACTCGGTGGATGAAACTGAATGATGTAACTGAGCGTAGAAACCATCTTCGTTGGTGGAGACATGTGACGTGAATAGAGGAGAATAACAGATTTGGCATTATAGAGCAGGGCCTCTCAGGGTGCATGCGCGTGGTGCATGCACTGTGCACGGTGCAAAAGACGACTTGGCTTGGTTGACCAGAGTGCAGACCCCCACTCCTCGATTTGGAGCAATAGCGCTTACTCTCTCTTTCCTTACGCCTCTCTCGCTCGCTCCGCCTGTCTCCCTCTTACCCACTTGCGCCGTAGCGCTCCAAATCCGGGCTGAGTTGAGCCGAGTATAGCCGAGTAGAGCCGAGCATAGCCGAGTAGCCCAGAGACGAAGCGTTGATCCGAGCCATACCGAGCGGCACCGAGCGGCACCGATGCACAGTGCACGGAGCTCTTGCGCCTCGCTCTGCACGCGTGAGATTTTGGGCGTTTGAGAGGCCCTGATATAGAGTAACAGAGACAGAGACAGAGCATGGCGACGATGGTTAGACTCGCCTTTGTAATGTTTAAAAGATGAAAATACCCAAATGAAGCCAAATAGCTCGTTCCAAATATAACATTTCAGAGGCTTGCAGATTGAACGATGAAAGGTGATGATGATGATGATGATGATGTACGTATCTGCCTAGGTATGTATTTATGTATGTATCTACGATACAATCACGGAGGTTTACACAATGGTGTACGAACTTTGTAGGTACACTGTTATGTTGATGTGTTATCAATGTTACCATATTTCTGTTCTGCAGACAGTCAGCACTGATCCTTGAAACATCTAGCTTATCAGTTATCACTCTTAAACGTGTCATTAATCTGTACGGCATGCTGCAAAGTTGATAGGCCGTGAAATTACGTACTTGATCAAATAACTTGAAAGCAAAGATGCCTGGAAATAAGAGATTTCGAAATTAATGGATATGAATGTTTCAATGATGATCAGTTAATTCAGAAATACATATTTTCTTCTTAACTTAAAACATTATACAATCTCTTTGGAAGAGAGTTATGTAACCTACAGGTGGGTGAGCATCGCGCTTTTTTAGACGTTATTAAAACGGGTTATGCTCAGTTTCACAACTCCTCTTTTAAATGTCAAGTTGGCGGGTTCATTCACATCTTAGTCCAGTAGTATTTAAAGGTGCTCAAATACGCCAGCCTCGTGCTGGTAGATTTACTGCTACGTTAATGAACTCCTGCGGGACAAAATGTTGGCATCTTGGGTCTCCGAAAAACGTAAAAGTAGTTGGTTAGTAAGACTAAAAACCATTATTATTATTATTATTATTATTATTATTATTATTATTATTATTATTATTATTATTATTATTATTATTATTATTAAAGTTCTGGAAATTATATTGTCAAGTATTCAAGTAAAAACCTTGTCATTCCACCATTATCCATTGCTTATTTGTGGAAATGATTCCCTCCTCTTTCAGAATTTTTGTTGGCTGTCTTTTCATGTTCTCGAAGTCCGACTCGTTGGCTGAACGGTCAGCGTACTGGCCTTCGGTTCAGAGGGTCCCGGGTTCGATTCCCGGCCGGGTCGGGGATTTTAACCTTAAATGGTTAATTCCTATGGCACGGGGGCTGGTTGTGTTGTCTCCATCATCATTTCATCCTCATCACGACGCGCAGGTCGGCTACGGGAGTCAAATAAAAAAGACCTGCACCTTGGCGCGCCGAACCCGTCCTGGGATATCCCGGCACTAAAAGCCATACGACATTTCATTTTTCATGTTCTCGAATATGGTTTGGTCGTAGGCCTTCCTTATCCGTAGTAGTATTACAGTAATCATTCTTAGTAGTAGAGCGTGATAAAACTAATGTAAATAGGAAAGGGGAAAACCAATTATTCATACAGATTCATGATAAGTTTGCAGGGGGCGTTTTTAGACGAGTACTTTCAATCGTTTTAAGTAAGTACCGGGATAGCATTAGTGCGTAGAGAATTTAATCAATGGGCAGAGCCACGCATTATTTACCAGAATGCAGCGGTAGTGATACTATATTTATTCTCTCGTGCAATTTCATGGATAAGGAGACGGATATACAGCTACGTAATGCAGTTTCATGGATAAGGAGACGGATATTCAGCTACGTAATGCAGTTTCATGGATAAGGAGACGGATATACAGCTACGTAATGCAGTTTCATGGATAAGGAGACGGATATTCAGCTACGTAATGCAATTTTATGGATAAGGAGACGGATATTCAGCTACGTAATGCAATTTCATGCTTTAGTATGTTAACAGATTTATTTTAAAAATTGGTGGACAATTGGCTGACCATTTACTTCCAAATAAAAGTGAATAGCATTTTGAGGCTACTAAACCATCAGTTTTCTATTCTCTAAAAAATACTGTGCTAAAATATTTGTGCCATCAAATATACCACATCAATTAGTTGTTGAAGACATTAATTTCATTAGCTTTAATCAGAACAATATGACACATAATTCTGCTTGTCTTTAGAGAAGATTATTTTGAGTTTAACATTACCTTCTTAGAGATAGTAAGTTTTACTACTTAAATTGGAGCGATATGTTTGTGTGTCTTTGTGACTACCTTAACAATAATGTTATTGGATTAATGTCCCACTAATTACTTTTACGGCTTTCATAGACACTGATGTGCCACAATATTGTACCGTAGGTGCAGACACGAGACTGGCATACATGAGCACATTCTAGCACCACCGGACTGAGCCGGGATCGAAATACCAATATGGTATCAGAAGACCAGCACTTCTACCGACTGAGTCACTGTTTTCTTACTAAGGTGGCTACTATTTGTATCCAGGCCCGTGTATATGAGATAATTGAAATGAAAGTCCACGTTCTTGTGGTTGGAAATCATCTTAGAACTGTACGATCCGTAGCTTATGATAGGAGTGTTGATTGTCTCATATCACTGTATTTTTCTCGCATTTACTAATACTGCTGTCCTATATAACAGAACTTTGGAAGAATTATTTCAGAAGAAATAATGCATTTTCAATCTCTGTAGATTATTGATCATTATTGTTCGTTGATTAGAGCATGCATTTACTGAGGCGGCAAATGTGTGTTTGGTTCACATAGAAGGATGTGTGTTCGATTTCTCGTTAGGAATTTGTTAAGTTCGGAAGCGAATCTCTCTCTCCTAGAGAGACACACGTGGTCTTCTATTTCACTTAGCCTACACTAAAGATGAGCAAGAAAGCAAACTTCTTTTCGTATAGTCCTCCAAAGTCCTGCATGTCTTTCACGTAGGTGAATTTACACTCAATCAGTAATATTAATATTATATTGCTGTGCGCTCCTCAATTTTGACGACTCGTTTGAATTGTTCCCATTAAATCTATTTTTTTCATATTTTTGATATTCTGAAAACTTTTTGAGATTTTAAGTTCATATTTCTAATCTTTTTCATGCAGTTTCCTTCATATTGGACTAGATAGTAGCAATCATTTTCAGAGAATTAGAATAATGTTCTGTCTGTTACGACAATCTACCTTCCGAGGAATGAATGTGGAGTGAAGGGACGTTGAGGGCAAATCTGGATGTTCTGAAGACTGCTGTGCCCTTGGTTTGTTGGAATCTTACCCATATGATGGGATGATTGGAATATGAAGTGTGTGTTCAGTGATGTTCAAACAGTAAAGGTTATGCAATTTAATGCCTCATTTTTCTTTAAGAAATGCATCTATTTTAGTAACGGAATGTGAAATGTTGGATTCTTGCCAAATATATTCAAATACAAAAGTCGCAATCTGAAATCTCCCTTTTTTTCACTCATTCACGTATTTAATTTCATATTCAACCACCTGAGTTTTAATGCACTTTTCATTTTAACAGAATCAGTTTCCAAATAAACACAAGATAAATGTATTCTTATTAGTTTTACATCTAATTTACGTACAATATTGCTCTCCTTTAAGACAAAAATCAAGGGGTGAATCGGAGGAAGGTAGCGAAGACAAGACGTATAGCCCAGTAATACATGTAACATACGTAATTAAAGCGCAGGTGTTGAATAGTGGCTGTGTGCGAGATCTTTTCATACAGCACTCTGTGGACAGACTGTTGATGTGTGTGTCTCGTGTAACAGTATACTGGGCCAGGCGAAGAAAGTCACAGCGTGGTAGTAGCTTCCGCAGTAGTCAACTTTGAGTAGACTTCTTTCGCTTGCTACTGTCGATAGGCAACGCAATACGATACGCTTTCTTCTCTAACTTCGATAACTGTAACTGACAAACAGTAGTAGTGTATTGGACCATACTTCTTGGCTTACAGTACTCCTTATCACCACCCGTCACCTCTCAGCGTTTTTCCATAGTGAGGAGGCTCATCCTATGTACAAAAATACGATGTTTAAATAAATAGGCATGATAATAATTGTTAATCATTCGTTACCAAAGTTTTATAACAATATCCACCACTTAAATATTTGGTCACAAATGTCTAACATGTGAGGCTTTGAATCTTTCCTTGTTACCTTCGCATTTTGGTACCTCATTTAAACGCCTGTGCATATTTAGCAATGATATTGTATGTATTACGACTAAACACGTGCCAACGCTTCTTACAGTGCGAAGGTCCTTCAGACATGATGGACATTTTTCTATTTCTAGTGTTTAACTTATTTTATAACCTTTCAGTTTAGTTGAAGTATATAGTTTCTTTAACTTTTGGAGACAAAAGCAATGTTCTCACTACTCAGGAATTTATTTTCTCTTTAGAATTGGCTTTATGTCGCACCGACATAGATAGGTCTTATGGCGACAATGGGGTAGGAAAGAGCTAGGAGTGGAAAGCATGCGGCCGTGGCCTAAATTATGGTACATCCCCAGCATGGTGTGAAAATGGCAAACCACGGAAAACTATATTCAAGGCTGCCGACAATGAGGTTCGAGCCCACTGTCTCCCGAACGCAACCTCACAGCTGTGCGCCCTAACCACACGGCCAATTCACTCGGTGAATTCATTTTTTTAGTAGATCTTGAAGATATGCTTTATTCTAGGTTTGTCTGCGTCCTTGTAAAAATTCGTCCTTAAGATATTCAGGTACCGCAAATCGTCCAGAGTCTTCAACGAAATTCATTCATCTAGCACTACCGCCACCATTTCTCTGCTGTAGATTAATTTTATATAGTTTACATTCTACTTTTTATCCAATGACTACCCTTCCATCTGATTGGAATACCCCAAATCGCCAGCAAAGGCATACCTTTGTGACTTCTTCTTCTCTTCCTACCACTTATCCCACACCTGTGGGGTCGCGGGTGCGAACTGCGTCGCACATGTGGATTTGACCCTGTTTTATGGCCGGATGCCCTTCCTGACGCCAACCCTGTATGGAGGGATGTAATCACTATTGTGTGAATATGATGAGGAGAGTGTTGGGACGGACACAAACACCCAGTCCCCGATCCAGAAGTGTTAATCATAAGTGATTAAAATCCCCGACCCGGCCGGGAATCGAACCCGGGACCCTCTGAACCGAAGGCCAGTTCGCTGACCATTCAGACAACGAGTCAGGAAAAGGCATACTTTTGTGACTATAACATATAAATTCATGATTTAATTCCAGAGTTAAGAATGATCTATTTTTTGCTTACATTGTGGGCTATGTCCAGTCTTTGTCGTGAACTTGTTGAGTTATTTGAAGTCTGAGACCAGGATACCAACCGAGGAGGGAATTGGATTAAAACCCGTTCTCAGTGATCCTAGATGTAGTTTTCCACTTCAACTTCAGAAGGATGCTCGAATGTTATTTAACATATAACCTACCTTCACTCCCTTCTTGATAAGTTACAAACACATCCATTTGCAGCTATATAGGTTATAAGATATACATCACCCTCACGGAGTACATGGAATTCTTGCTATGATATTTTAAGTCGCTTACATAAAGCACTTACAAGAACAAGAATGCTACTGTATTGCGATTTGGCAGTTTAATGTAAAGAGAGAAAGATTTCTTACAAAATCAAGGTATAGTTAATGAAAATAGTGGCACGGTCGATTCTAGATTATCAGAGAATAGGTTGAGTATGCGGATGTGTGTGCACGCTGTAAAATCATTTACTTTCGCTCAAATTATATTCTTTGTATTGAAACGTATATGTTTGACCAGACGTGACAGTGGCGTTAGTGGCGTATTTGTCTTGTACATGAGCTGGAGCACTTTATGTGAATTTATGCTTTGATATGATAAAAAATTGTGAACACGTTAAAATCTTGTTCATAATACGGTACTGAGGAATAGTCCGGTCACATGAGAGGTGAAACAGGATTTTTTAAATTATGTAAAACAAAGGTCATTCAATACATGAGATCTACTTCATTTCGTTAAGTGGAAAGTAGGAAAAACTTAAATCTGTAATAATAATAATAATAATGCTATTTGTTTTACGTCCCACTAACTACTTTTACGGTTTTCGGAGACGCCGAGGCGCCGGAATTTAGTCCCGCAGGAGTTCTTTTACGTGCCAGTAAATCTACCGACACGAGGCTGTCGTATTTGAGCACTTTCAAATACCACCGGACTGAGCCAGGATCGAACCTGCCAAGTTGGGGTTAGAAGGCCAGCGCCTTAACCGTCTGAGCCACTCAGCCCGGCACTTAAATTTGTTAAACAGCAACCTCTACATCTCCACAACCCCACCACTACCACCACCAGTACCACCACCACTACCACCACCATCATCATCACTTTCTACTACAACGATTACTACTACCGCCTATATCATCTTAATATAGCACATTGCGACTAAAGTACCCGTATCGCTTTAGCTACGGATTATCCATGGTCTTCAACTATATACAGATAATATCCTATTATCGTTGATAATTTATGGGACTAGTTTACGTGATTTGTTTTAAAATGAGTTATTTTACTGTTACTTACTAGTAGTGGGTGGTAGGTTGGTCGTCACTGCTGTAGTAGAAGCGTCTGGAACAAGGAATATCAGTGCTTCAGGTTCATCCCGAAAAATTTATATACATATTTAAGTGTTTACATTATTGGACAACATAAAATGTGGAACAAAGATTTGTGGTGTGGGTTCCTATAGTTTCCTAGTTCATCATCATCATCATCTGTTTACCCTCCAGGGTCGGTTTTTCCCACGGACTAAGCGTGGGATCCCACCTCTACCGCCTCAAGGGCAGTGTCCTGGAGCTTCAGACTTTGGGTCGGGGGATACAACTGGGGAGAATGACCAGTACCTCGCCCAGGCGGCCTCACCTGCTATGCTGAACAGGGGCCTTGCGGTGGGATGGGAAGATTGGATGGGACAGGCAAGGAAGAGGGAAGGAAGCGGCCGTGGCCTTCAGTTAGGTACCATCCCGGCATTTGCCTGGAGGAGAAGTGGGAAACCACGGAAAACCACTTCTAGAATGGCTGAGGTGGGAATCGAACCCACCTCTACTCAGTTGACCTCCCGAGGCTGAGTGGACTCCGTTCCAGCCCTCGTACCACTTTTCAAATTTCGTGGCAGAGCCGGGAATCGAACCCGGACCTCCAGGGGTGGCAGCTAATCACGCTAACCACTACACCACGGAGGCGGACCACTTCCTACTTAATGAACCATAAACAGGCCCTGTAATTGGTCTTAGGAGACAAGATAACAGTTACTATTGTATACGAACCAGCACGCTGGACATAGTCGCAGCCCGTCTTGTGCGCAGGACTAACCAACCTACCAGTGTAACTGGCAAACTACCGCAAATGAAAACAAGAAGAGGGAATGAGTTAAAGTGAATCGAACAAGCATAACATTTCGGAGACGAGCGTCAGGGAGCCCATAGACAACCTAAGAGTGTCACGAGCCAAAATCGAGGACGTCTACTGTTTCCGTCCAACTTATGGAGATAGATAGCCCGCAGGTACCCGAGAAGACGTAATCGAGTAGACAGAGATTGGAAACAATGCGATTTCACAGTCTCGAGTGCAGAGCCTAGCCAAAAAATAATTCTAATATAAACTCAGCACATTCACTTATTTCTAACACTCAGCGATGTATTCCGCGCGCGATCTTGCATCCGTAACTGTAACCTAGCCCACGACTACTTATTCTTTTCATCTAAACAGAGGACCGACAACAGGGGAACTAGCTATTTTGTATATGATATTTTATGCCAAAATTGTGGTTAGTAAATATGAATCATTCTCATTATAGAAAAGATATATTCCCCTCTCCTTCCCCGTCTAGAAGTACAGGTCTCTATTGTAAGTCCATCTTATTTAACATTCTATTGATTCAGCCTTATTGCAGATGATTGCTGAGTGATACCTACCTGTTGATGATACTTGAGTGGTTGTGTCCATCAACTGGGCCACCTCTTCACCTGTGCAAAAACACTTGGAATGGCCGATCTGGATATGTACGTTTTCGGGTTGTGACGGATCCACCTGTACAGAAATGTTCGTTAGTAAGGCAAATACTTCAGCAATATTTATTATATGAGACTATTAGTTAGAAAATAAATAAATAAATAAATAAAATAAATAAATAAATAAATAAATAAATAAATAAATAAATAAATAAATAAATAAATAAATAAATAAATAAATAAATAAATAAATAAATAAATAAATAAATAAATAAATAAATAAACTACACGCTTGATAAATTAGAAATATTAGAAAGAAGAATTATTAGGTATACTTTTTTTGCTAGGGGCTTTACGTCGCACCGACACAGATAGGTCTTATGGCGACAATGGGATAGGAAAGGCCTAGGAGTTGGAAGGAAGCGGCCGTGGCCTTAATTAAGGTACAGCCCCAGCATTTGCCTGGTATGAAAATGGGAAACCACGGAAAACCATTTTCAGGGCTGCCAATAGTGGGATTCGAATCTACTATCTCCCGGATGCAAGCTCACAGCCGCGCGCCTCTACACGCACGGCCAACTCGCCCGGTAAAGAAGAATTATAAGGAAAATATTAGGTCCTCTAAGAGTTGCAGAGTTTTGGAAATTAAGAAGTAACAATGAAATTTACCAGAACATAGAAAAATTCAGAAACAATAAGAAAAAGGAGATTGCTATTTCCTGGACACATTTACAGAATGGATGACAATAGAATACCTAAACGAATCTTCGAGTACATTTGGGAAAAGAAGTCAACCACCACCTGGATTCAAGAAGTCAAGGAAAACCTGGAAAGGAACGATATACGAGAAGAAGAATTATTGGAAAGAAAGAGTTTTATCAATTTCAATATTTTGTATCAATCTTCACTATCACTACTGATCTGCATTTAGGGCAGTCGCCCAGGTGGCAGATTCCCTATCTGGTGTTTTCCTAGCCTTTTCTTAAATGATTGCAAAGAATTTGGAAATTTATTGAACATCTCCCTTGGTTATTCCAATCCCTAACTTCTCTTCCTATAAACGAATATTTGCCCCAATTTGTCCTCTTGAATTCCAACTTTATCTTCATATTGTGATCTTTCCTACTTTTAAAGACACCATCCAAACTTATTCGTCTACTGATGTCCTCCCACGCCATCTATCCAGTGACAGCTCGGAACATACCACTTAGTCGAGCAGCTCGTCTCCTTTCTCCCAAGTCTTCCCAGCCCAAACTTCGCAACATTTTTGTAACGCTACTCTTTTGTCGGAAATCGCCCAGAACAAATCGAGCTGCTTTTCTTTGGATTTTTTCCAGTTCCTGAATCAAGTAATCCTGGTAAGGGTCCCATACACTGGAACCATACTCAAGTTGAGGTCTCACCAGAGACAAATATGCTCTCTCCTTTACATCCTTACTACAACCCCTAAATACTCTCATAACCATGTGCAGAGATCTGTACCCTTTATTTACAATCATATTTATGTGATTACCCCAATGAAGATCTTTCCTTATATTTATACCTAGGTATTTACAATGATCCCCAAAGGGAACTTTCACCCCATCAACGCAGTAATTAAAACTGAGAGGACTTTTCCTATTTGTGAAACTCACAACCTGACTTTTATCCCCATTTATCATCATACCATTGCCTACTGTCCATCTCACAACATTATCGAGGTCATTTTGCAGTTGCTCACAATCTTGTAACTTATTTATTACTCTGTACAGAATCACATCATCTGCGAAAAGCCTTATCTTTGATTCCACTTCTTTACACATATCATTGATATATATATAAGAAAACATAAAGGTCCAATAATACTGCCTTGAGGAATTCCCCTCTTAATTTTTACAGGGACAGATAAAGCTTCACCTACTCTAATTCTCTGAGTTCTGTTTTCTAGAAACAGAGCCACCCATTCAGTCACTCTTTTGTCAAGTCCAATTACACTCATTTTCTTGCCAGTAGTCTCCCATGATCTACCCTATCAAATGCCTTAGATAAGTCATTCACAATATAGTCCAATTGACCTCCTGAATCCAGGATATCTGCTATATCTTGCTGGAATCCTACAAGTTGGGCTTCAGTGGAATAACCTTTCCTAAAACCGAATTGCCTTCTATCGAACCAGTTATTAATTTCACAAACATGTCTAATATAATCAGAAAGAATGCCTTCCCAAAGCTTACATACAATGCATGTCAAACTTACTGGCCTGTAATTTTCAGCTTTATGTCTATCACCCTTTCCTTTATACACAGGGGCTACTATAGCAACTCTCCATTCATCTGGTAAAGTTCCTCCATCCAAACGAAAATCAAACCGTACTTCAGATATGGTACTATATCCCAACCCATTGTCTTTAGTATATCCCCCGAAACCTTATCAATTCCAGCTGCTTTTCTAGTTTTCAACTTTTGTATCTTACTGTAAATGTCATTGCTGTCATAGGTAAATTTTAATACTTCTTTAGTATTAGTCTCCTCCTCTATCTGGACATTTCCTTGTAAGTTCCTTCTCCTTAGGGAGAAAGTCTTACAAATCGAAGCACTCCAAGGGAGGAAGGAAAAGAAATCAGGCACAAAGTGGACTGAAGACAGGAAAAAGTAGCACAGTGAAACAATGAAAGAATACTGGTAGAAAAGGAAAGACCAACTAAGGAGGAAGAATTTAAATCTTAACGTGGTCCTTAGAAGGCCAGAACGCAAGAATAAATAAATAAATAAAAAATAAATAAATAAATAAATAAATCAATAAATAAATAAATAAAATAATAAAATAATATTAAATAGTAATAGTAATACAGTTTTTAAGAAAGAAACATACTAAGAAATATTCCGGGCCCAAATATAAAACAAGGGGAGAGTAGGCTCAAATCTAACAAAGAATTGTATCAAAGAACAAAAGGAGTGTTTGAGCTGATGACACCGGGCGAGTTGGCCGTGCGGTTAGGAGCGCGCAGCTGTGAGCTCGCATCCGGGAGATAGTGGGTTCGAACCCCACTGTCGACAGCCCTGATAATGGTTTTCCATGGTTTCCAATTTTCACACCAGGCAAATGCTGGGGTTGTACCTTAATTAAGGCCACGGCCGCTTCCTTCCCATTCCTAGGCCTTTCCTGTCCCATCGTCACCATAAGACCTATCTATGTCCGTGCGACGTAAAGCAAGTAGCAAAAAAAATAAGAACTCATAACAATGAGAAGGTTACAGTTCTATGGACACTTGAGGATGAACAATAATAGTCGAACCAAGAGAATCTTTGAATTCTTCAGGAATGGGTACACAGAGCTAAAATGGTTTCGAGAAGTGAGGTTGGACTTGATGAAGATGGGGTTTCTGGAAGATTACACCATGGACAGAAATCAATTTAGACAACTTGTCAAAACGTCCCGCGGTTTCTAGGATACTGGCGAAACGCTAGTCAGATAAGGGAAGAGGGGAAGAAGGAAGTAGGAGAAAGGATGAAAAGATACTGGCAGAGAGTGAAGGAAGAGAAATCTAAAGATACTGCAAAGAATGTCAAACGTGGTCCATAGACAGCTGAAGCGAAACGAAAAAGAAAAGTTTTACGTCCGAATCACTACTTTTACGGTTTTCAGAGACTCTGAGGTGCTCAAAATTTGTTCTGCATATGGCATTATTATTATTATTATTATTATTAGTATTATTATTATTATTATTATTATTATTATTATTATTATTATTATTATTATTATTATTATTATTATTATTATTATTATTAAACATTTGCTGGAGTGCACGTTGCCATTAATTACCTCGTGTCGTAGTATCGTCTAGACAAGGGGAGATTAATTAAGTGTAACTGTTCCCTCACGTCAAAACACTCGGGGAGAGGATAGTTATTATCTTGGGACACATGAATATTAAATAAACTATTTGTGGCTTGCCCGCAAATTGCCACGCAAATAGAAACAATAAACATTCCATGGTTCCCCATTTCTCTATGTCATGTTTGGGCGCCATGGTTACAGTTTTAAACAAAACTGTAAACTAAAATTTATATTTACTAGCATAGAGACTTACACTTAAATCACACGGGTAGGATTTTAAATAATTAACCATTAAGTATCGCTTAAGAAAGAAAATTAACGCAATATAAAATACAAATGAATTTATTATTTTAAAAAAATGAGATGAATCGGAAAAGGTTCCTTAAAGCGTGGAGGAATTTAGAATTTAATCCTTCCTTCCTTCTCTGATATGGTACGGGCTATCTGGACTAACACTCCCTATTTGCCTAGTCTTTAAATTAGACATTGGCCCTATACTTGTAAAAACTGATCAGCGTTGATCGTATGAGGAGAAAATTCAGAGATATGAATTTTTCCATATTAGTAGAAATCTCAATCCAACTGAGCTATACTATTTATACGGTACAGACTTGTACCAAAATTCCATAGACTTGAACTAAACATAGTTCTTCGTCCATAATATTTACTGAAAATAACACAAGCCGTAAGCTTGTTTCGTCTCACGCAGATCCGATAACATTACCGCAGCTGAGTACTGTATCGAAGCGATAACACATTGTACAAAAACAACTCTGTCGCGGAGCGACCACACACTGTATCAAAAATCAAATCACGTCGTTCAAAGTAGATGTTCACAGTAGAAGTAGTAATGATGGAGTATCCGTAGTTAGGTTGTAAGGTCGTAAGGCTGTAAGGTTCCGTTCTCGTGTTGAGAATCAGTATATATCCGGGCTCACCCCCACTCTTGGTAACAGTTCAATCTCAAAACTCATATACAACGAAGTATCTGATTCGATAGATCGAAGCATCAACTCCCCTTCCCTTCTTCCTCGACAAGTCCAGAAGGCGTGGCGATGATATAGCTGACCAGCTTGCAAGCCTCGCGCACGGGTCGCTGTTTACTAGCCTTGGTCATAAAATAAACCCATGACTCACGCAAAATCCCAAGCTTCAAGAATAACCCTCCGTATACACAAACATGAGATGAAATGAAAGCAACTATGTCTCAACATATTGACCATATTTACAACATAATGAATTCTTATCCTACATAATATAATAATTTAAATAATAAAACGATGTTATCATATATACAATATGATTCCAAAAAGCCTTGATTACAAATGATTGACGTTGAATAAATATGTTATTACAAATAATTGCCGATGGCGGATAAACTTGATATCAAATGATATCGCGTAAAATGATATTATATTAAATTAGTAGGGCTGGAGAAGCCTGGACGGTTACATAAGTTATGATGAACTAACGGGTACAAAGGATGTTCACGACAAATATGTATGTATGGGATGTTTAAATGAAAATTACTTTACATGAAACATCCACTATTATCTAGAATAAGTACCACACTGTTTCTTGTGGAGATAAATTCCTTTTCCACGCATCCTTTGGTATAATATCTGCAACTTTGTTGCATGATTTTAATACGATTAGTGAGAACTGATGTTGGACAAGACAATTAAAATAACTATTCTTAAGATCATGAATAATTAGAATTACCTTTGTTAAGTAATACTTATTCTACTCGAACAGAACTTTAAATGCTGAGCAAAATGTTTACTCCAACTATTCTAGACTAAGGAAAAATTTTAAGACGCCTGCTTTGGGGTATCTTAGTCAGTACACAGCAGTTTACATACATACAAACATACATACATACATACATACATACATACATACATACATACATACATACATACATACATACATGCCCTGCTTTTGCATTCGACGTGTTGTATTTTGCTCAAATAATTTTAAAAATTTACCAAAGAATATTATTATTTTTCACTAAGTTGTTTTATGACGTATAGCATATATGCTACCTCAGGACTCAGACTTGATTTTCCTACCGTTATTTTCTTTAAATTGTTTTGTAGTATTGTAAGTAAACAAAACCACATGTAGAACATATGCTACATACATACTGAGGAGGATACATACACGGTACATGGGTTCACTACATATGACATTTTCAGCATTTTGTCTGCACCATGAATGCAATCAGCTCATCCACGACCTATAGCTATCACGAAGCCATTGTTATTTCTTACATTAATTTAATACTGGGAGAGATTTATGGAACTTCAAGGTTACCGACATTATCATAATTCAAGTTCGCTTCCTTCAGTGCCACCTAATTAATTAATGGCTGATTAATTTTTATCTCTGGATATGTCATAATTTCCAGTAGAAGATAGTAGGATGTGTGTCGCTGTTTTTATTGAAGACACACTTATCATCTTTTCAAAAGCACTCATACTGGTATAAATTAGGTAAGGTCCATTATTGCAAATTTATTGGTTTCTAGAATCATCGTACACGGCTAAAATTTTAATTCAACGTTAGGATATTTAATATTTATTTTTTATTTCTGTATTATTTTTTAGGAATTTGATTTTCAGACGTTCAGTGTATATTTTAATATGTGTAGGCCTGCTGTTACGTTATTTGGTATTATGTTCGCATTCTTTTCTCTGATTTTGATGTCATCCTGACCTTTATTCCGTGAACTTCCGATATTTAACACCAGTGTGGTATTTTATCAAACTCGATTAAATTGGTGGTTTGTTCGAAAGCCAAAATATTTAGTGTTGCATAGTTAGAGTTAATTTAATAACTTTAGCTTTTCACTCGGTCACCACGTGATGAAATTTCTAATTAATTCGTTGTGCGCTCAATTTAAACGATGTAAAGCACTCGTTAGGTAGAAGTAAAGTATTTAATCAATCACATTGTTTGTTTAGATAACCGCCATGAACCTGAAATGAATGGCATGCATAGTTCGATTTAATTTTGCTTTGCACTTGGTTGGAAAGAAAAAATAAACCGAACATGTTTCTGCACGGCGTGATTCTCTTAGCTGTGAGCTTGCATTCGGGAGACTGTATGCTCGACCCCCATTGCCGGTAGCCTTGAATATGATTTTTCTTGATTTTCCATTTTAACACCAGGAAAATTATGGCTATGTTCTCTTCTTTCCAAGTCCTACCTATGTCCTATCCCATAGTCACCATAAGACCCGTCTATGTCAGTGTGACGTAAAACAAATATAAAAAGAAAACTACAACACAAAAGTGACAAGCGTCGGGAAGAGAATGGCATATTTGATAATAAACACTGCTAGCATTTACCTGTGGCTCCGTACGAGTGAAACTCCTTCCTGTTTGATATGCAATTTCAACCACTAGAGGCTCGCGTCTGCTTTACCGTGAGATATGGTCGATGCTTCAGCGCTCTATACGAACAACACCTAAAGCTTGTCAGTATGAGCATAGCTGACGGAAGCGATACGAGTAACAGTCCCTCAAACAGACAGATGAGAGAAATGCGAGGAAGTATGAACCTCTGGTAGTGGATTATCTATCCCCACTCTTTGCCTCCGTCATCAAGCAAGTAACATAATATGTTATTGCTCGTTATTAAAATGGGAAATCACGAAAAATAATCTTCAAGACTACCGGCTGTGGGGGTCGGATCTACAATCTTCTGAATGCAAGCTCACAGCTAAGAGACTCAAGCCGTTCAGTCACATGTGCAGCTTACTGCGCAGTTCATTTCCATAACACCCTGGAGGTTTCTATCATCAGCATCCATGTTTTTTACGTAGTATATTTCAGACTCCGGGATGAATTGGTCAACGTTCTGAGCCACATACTCGAGATGCTCATCTAAGACATTAAAATGTATTCTGGAAAATGCGTTATAGTTAGGAAGAAAATTCATATATTTATATAAGAAAATTAATTCTAAACCACATCTGTATGCTATTTTATGTTTTATGATTAGCAGCTTACCGGTTATTTTGGATTTTATTGGATAAAGTATTCACCAAAACAGACATTTGCAATGTTTTCGGAAAATTGCTAGAATTAGGGAGAAAAAGCACATCAACTTCCTTTTGTAGAAAATTGACTACACTGGTAGCGTTTTCACTTTTAAGTGTCCTAAATACACAGTGTTTCTGACATGCTCCACCTTTTATGAAATTATATGTTCTCCTGATAGCTAGCATGACAACACATAGCCTAGGATAATCATCAAGGAATTAGATTTCTAATGGTGAAAAATTGACTGAAATGGATTTAGTGGTCTCAGATAAACCTCCACACGTAGACAAATTCATTCTATCTTTATGATATTTAGAACATTATATTCACACACTCAATTAATTTGAAAATTTATCTCAATTCACTGTGTGATTTGTAATTTTACAGACGAGGGTATGGGTTTAGTGTGTTAACTGTCTTGCCAGTAGTTCGTCAGAGAAGTACAAATCGACAATACAGGTAATGTTCCTTATAAACATAGTACTGTCAGTTTATTGTGAACTCTTATGAAAGGGCGTTGCTTTCTTAATAATTTTTATAAGGTTTTGTATCTACCAAATAACAGACATACGAAACCATTCTAAGGACCGGTTTTCCGAAATCAAACTATATAAAATTGTCATTTTTACTTACAGTATTCAGTTGAGCAGAGGATGTGATTGATGGTGGTGGTGTGTCTGTTGATTTGTCAAGGACACTGTGATGCCTAATAATTTATTACAAAACTTTATACATCGGATCAACGCACTGGACGTCAATTTATTAAAATAAGATATATATTTGAAAGTGTTACAACTTGTAAATTATTTCTGAATCTTGACACGAAATCCACATTGATATTCAGCTGTAGATACGGGTATAATTTCTTCTGAATTATTCACAAGTTCTTTCACCGAGTGGAAAATGTTTTTAGGACGGTTTTCGTAGATGCGGTAACCTTTTACTGGTGATACACAGCAGTTGTAACAGACTCAGAATCTAATCGGTTCGTTCTGCACTTATAGCATACGTATATATTATTTCAGTCTCTCAAACGCCTCTGGAGCGCCGCAAAATGTTTTCCAATGATGGTGCAAAGTTAGCCCTTAGGGTTCACAGCAATCCCGGTTTACGGTATTCCAGTGAAGAGATATAGGCTATGTTAGGAATGAATCCTTAGGTTAAGGCTGTGTGTATGAATAGGCTTATATGAGTTAGTCATGATGTGAAGGGAACTGATAGTAGTTGATTACTCAGAAAGCATACTTTTCGCCCGTAGAGGATGAGTTCGAAATCTAAGGCACGACGTTTTGATGAAGAAAGCAGAAACGAATTTGGAGATGCCTAATTTTGCAGAATAAATGTTGAAAGAACAAATATAGTGTATTTTAAAGTACTAGATTAATCCACATGAATAATAATACTAATAATGATATAACCTAGGGAATAGGAACGGTTTCTTTTCATGTATTTGACTGAAGAGGTCTGCTGTTGCTGTCAAAACTTACTGATATCACCAAGGGAATCCCATCTCCATTCTTTCCGGGTACCGTGACGTTCAAATTCAAAGTACAATCCTCATTCGATGAAACAGTTGAAATCAGTACTCCAAGTAGCGTCCATTTCACCTATTGAAATACATAGAATAAATTAGCCTTAGTAGATGCAGTGTCTTCAAATATACATTTTAACATACACGAATAACTTACAAACACCGTACATTCTGGTCGGATGTTCTCTCTCACCTTTCATATGTAGGGCTGTGTTTAAAATAATGAGATATTTTGATTTTGAATTGATTTGTGTATGTTTACATACAGTGTATGTATACAATAATTTCTGCCTCTAATTTTCGAAATTTTGATTAATTCTCGCTTCTTTCTTAGGCGTGGCATAATCAACAATTCTTACAATACAATACAATACAATAGATTTATTTTGTCTGGCAAGATTAAGGCCATTAAGCCCTCTCTTCCATCTAACCAGAAAAGACAGTTTTTACATGTGCAAAATTGAAATAAGTACACTTACAATTGAAACATCTTGCAACTACTAAACAATACACTATTATGATAAAAAGGAAGAAATAGGAGAATGATGATGATGATGATGATGATGATTATTTACACAATTATGACATGATTAGCTAATTTCTATTATCTTTGGTAATAACAGTGGGATTATATAAAGTCTATAGCTTGAGGAAGGCTAAATCTACAATATCTCCATCGCATTACTTAGTAGGTAGCGGTGACAAAGTTGCCTAAAACTAGCAGGTGAGGCTCCTCTGACAGAGACGGGTAGTGCATTCCATTGTCGTGCCGAAGAAATAACAAATGAGTTTGCGTATCATGTGGTGCGGTGAGGTGGAATAGATAAGAGTGTATCAGATTTTGACCGTGTTCCAAAACTGTGATTGGATGAGAGGTGGTGAAATTGACTGTACGAGTAGGGAGGTGAGCATGAGGAGAGTATTCGACGAAGAAGGCATAAAGCATGAAGATTACGGCGCTGTTTGAGTTTTAGCCAACCGAGTTCATCGTAGGCAGGTGTAACATGGTCAAAGTAACGTAGGTCACATATATAGCGAACACAGGCGTTTTGCGCGCGTTGTAGTTTGTCGTTAAGAGTAGTAGTCAGGTCGTTGTATACGGCGTCACAGTAGTCGAAGTGAGGCAATACCAGAGTGCAAATAAGGCGTTCTTTTAATATTCGAGAAAATATGTTGCGGAATCTTCTAAGTGAGTTAAGTGTCACAAATACTTTCCTGGAGATGCTGGTAACCTGCTGCTTCCAAGAAAGATGTTCGTCTATCATAACGCCGAGTTCTTTGACAGATTCACTGAAATTAATGGGTGAATTTTGTAGGTAGAGTTTTGGTAAAGTGAATTTGCTTATAGTTTTTGAACAAATCCGAGGATGTGAAATTATTATAGCTTGAGATTTTACGTTATTTAATCTAAGTCCATGCATGTCAGTCCAGTTACAGATTTCTTGTAAGTCTCTATTGAAATTTTTAATTTCGTCGGTTAGTCTTTCCGGTTCACAGTGCAAGTAACTTATAATTGTATATCGTCAGCGTACATGTGGTGTCTGCAGCTATTTACCGACGACGTAATATCATTTATATAGACAGAAAATAGAAGCGGTCCTAGGACTGACCCCTGTGGAACACCAACCTCTACGGATCGCCAGGATGAATATTCATTGTTGTTGTTTCTTACACACTGCAGACGACCACGGAGGTATGAATTTATCCAATGAAGACTGTTTGTCGAGAACTGGAGTTAAAATAGCTTGGAAAGTAGTATGTCTATGTCAACAGAGTTGAAAGCTTTAGAGAAATCAAGAAGAGCTAGTATGGTAACTTGTCTTTTGTCCATCGCATTGCGAATGTCGTCTGTAACCTTAAGTAGTGCAGTACTAGTGCTGTGGTTATGTCGAAAACCAGACTGGTGTTCGTCAAGAATATAGTGTATTAGCAAGTAGTTGGAGACTTGTTTGTGTACAATGAATTCTAGGGCTTTTGAAAGGACCGACAATATGCTCACAGGTCTATAGTCAGTTACGTCTTCAGGCGGTGATTTTTAGCGAGCGGGACGACAACGGCAGCTTTCCATAAGGAGGAATACGTGCCAGTCATTAGTGAGTGGTTAAATATGTGAGTTATAGTAGGTAAAATTATGTCAATTATTGTCTTAATAAGTTCTATTTCTATGTTGTCTATCCCTTTGGACTTCGATTTTATTCTAAATATGGCTTGTTTAACTTGCGAGGGTGTCACATGTGAAAAGTAGAATTTTTCTCTGTCAGGTGCAGGGGAGTTGTAATTGCTGTATAGTGTTCTATGTTTCCTTTCTCTGTCAATGGTATGTCCGGGAGTGGTAAAATATGTATTGAGGGAGTCCAGGGATACGTCAATAGGATGGTCGTCTCTTTGTTTACCTATTCCCATGTGTCTTAGTTCTTTCCAAGCCATGGCAGGTCTAGTATTTTGATTTAGCAGGGTATGTGCATGTCTAATTCTAGCGTTGCGTAATGACTGCGATGTTTTATTTCGTAGCCGTTTAAATGCGTCAAAACTGTCTTGTGTCGGTTGTCGCTTAAACTTTCTATGTGCGGCATCTCGTCTTGCCATTAACTCCTTTAGCTCTAAGTTTAGCCACGGTGCTGGGGCTCGCGTTACCCGTACTGTTTTTGGCGGGGCGTGTTCATCATAGAGCGCTGTCAGATATTCGTTAAATATGTTTACTTTAATGTCAATGTCGTCAACTGTTAGTATATGGTGCCATGGAACATCTAGTGCGTCTTCAGTGAACATACTGTAGTCAATTTTAGAGAGATCTCTGAATGTAATAGTCCTTGGTTTTGTCTTCCGGGTCTTTAAGGAGTAGGATATGTATATTAGGTCATGAGCTGAAATTCCTGGTACAGATGTCTGTCCGTGTTGTAGTACTTTGTCTGTATTCTTGACAATCATTAAGTTGATTGTCGTGTGTGACGTGGCGGTGTGGTGAGTAGGGAGTGTTTGCAAAATGCTCATATCGCAAGATGTAGTCATGTTTAAAAGCTGCCGACATTCGGCATTGTTGTTTCCGGTGTCTGTGTTAAAGTCGCCCATGACAATTACATGTTCATATTGCGGGAGTACGCGTAACAAAGCATTTTCTACGTCCTCCAAATGTCCAATCGCAGGTGGCTTGTACACCACACAGACAGAACATTTCTGATGGGCTACGATTATTTCCAAGAGCAGGAACTCAGGTCTTCTATTGTATTCGCTATCTGAACATGCAATTATCCTAGGCTTTAAACTGGTTTTGACTATCGCTGCTACACTCCCTCCCCTCTTTCCAGCTCTGTCGTTCCGAAGTAAACAGTAGCCAGGTATGTTGAAAGTCTTCGAAGGGATCAGATCATGAAGCCAGGTTTCAGTGAGAAGGCAAACATCAAATACGTCCGGGACAAGTTCTTTAAGTTCGTGGAAATGGGCAGACAATGAATGTACATTTAGATGGGCTATATGGAGACCTTTCGGGAAAGAGGAAACTTTAGCTAGGAGCAGGTCTCTAGTTGAGTGAGAAGGAAGGGGGGTAATTCCAGGAGGGGTCAGTGGACAGTTGTCACAAGGTCGTGTTCTGTTTGTGGAGAGTGGAGGGGTGAGTGAGGCCTTGAACGGGATTGGGGCTGGGAAGGAATGTCCGGTACTGTCAGAGGAGAGTAACCCATTAGTGCTCGTTGCCACCTTATGAAAAAGTAATAATTATGTGAATGAGATAATCTAACTTAAGTGAGCTAATCTAATTACCTTATGAAAAATTAATAATTATGTGAATGAAATAATCTAAGTACAGTGAGCTAAACTAATTAAATTACACTAAGGTGGTATGTAAATAAAATGAAATATAGTAAATAGAGATCAGAACAGTCAAGTGAATTGTCCGTTTAGTTGCTATCTCTATCCTCCGGTAAGTCACACAGCCGGTTAATGCGCAGTTTGCCCCCATCGGGTTTCTTAATGATGATATCGCCGTCTGCAGTCCAACAGTTCGCTACATGGAAGCGGTGAATGGCAGCCTTCAGTATGGAGAGTCTAGCGGACGTGAGATCTTCGCGGATGGTAACATGAGTGCCCTTTAGTCTCCTTTTGTTACGGAATACTTCTTGTCGTGTTCGATAGGAAGTAAACTTGACAATGATAGGCCGAGTTTTCCCTACTGATTTAGGCCCAACACGGTGACTTCTATCAGTATCATTGATGTTTATATTCACACCTATATCTCTGAAGACGTTTAAAGCAAGTTCGTCAGTATTTTCTTGTGAGCTCTCCTGCACTCCAAAGATTCTAAGGTTATTTCTCCTACTATATTGTTCGAGAGAGTCGCTTCTAGCTTCGAATTCTGACCTAAGTGCCTGGATTTCCTTGTCTCGACACTCAAGTTTGTTCTTTAAATCCGCTACAAGTTCAGCATTGAACTGGAGAGATTTCTCTAGTTCCTTAACGACAAGTGTGGTCACTCGCTCCGATATCGCCTCTATAATTCTGTCCAGAAACTTATCCGAGCTGAGAGTCTCATTCAGGATCCTCGTGACGGTCTCTTCCACGAGGTTGGCACTACCGTTCGCTTCCTTGCTGTTGCGCTTGTTACTCCTGGTCATCTTGTTTTACAATGGAATATTTTAATGAACTGATAAAAATATGACCACAGCAGGGAGACACTTTCACTTTAAACACTTTCAGACTATGTGTGCACACTTTAACACAACGATTGATATATGTTACTAGGAAATAACACCTGCTAATTCACTTTGACTGAGGAGCTGATCTCACGCACGTCCGTCAGCCATGGAAACACTGATGATCTTATTATTATAAAAATTGGGAGATGCTCAGGTGGAAATTCTTGATTACAATAGCATATTAACGAAATTAAATTAACACATACATTAAGCGACAAAAATACACGAGTAAAGAATAACATAAATACCAAATATTACAGGAATACATATCGTATCAAAACAAGAAATTAAATTATAAAGAAAGAAGAGGACTAAAACTCTATCATGAAAAAATTCACGAATATGAAGATTACTTACGGAGTTAGTGTTATATTACTACAATCAATTAAATCAACTAAAACTCTATTTAAAAAAATGCGAATACTTAATATTATGCATAGGAATTCACATACGGTTTTCAGAATGTAATTTAAAATGCCCCATAACAAGAAGCATAACGTAAGAACTGCAATACAGTTGCCCAATAATTCACACACGATTTACAGAATATAATTAATTTATATCCCTATAAATATATAGCATAATAATTACAACGCAATTCACATAGTAATTCATAAATAACTCCAACGCCTTAACGCTACGATTTGCGGTAGATTGAGCGGTACAGTGACTTACTACTACCTTACCAACATCATGAGAATATATCTCATGAGAATATATAGAAAGGTATTGGGACATTGTAACATTTTCTTGAAATTCTACCCTCATTAGTAATGTTCCATGAACTCATTACCAGTACGGTTAATTTCTCCAAAAGTGAAGAGAAAGAAAGTTGTAGGAAGAAATATTTTGAGCAATCCTTTTTTTTTAGCTCATCTTGATGTAGGAAGAACCATTACTGATATAATTATATCTGCGGAAAACAATTTTTGATATTTTTCACGTCGAAAAATACAATCAATATACTTGAATTATGTGGCTGTACTGAGAAAGATTCTCTCCCAAATTATTCTACACTTTACAGGAAAATGCTGATATAGTACCTTATTTCAAAACCCGGGGCACCTACCGAAATACTAACCCTAATAATAATTACGAATTAGTAGCATTGATGATTTGTTAAATACAAACACCAAAGCGACATAATTCATGAGACTGACTTAATTCACGCTTTGTGCATGAGGAAATAGGCTAACACCTTAGGTTAAGTAGATGTAAAATCAAGAATAGCGATGTCCGTTACTTAAATGTTCTGAAGCAACACATATGTCTCACCTGTTTGACACTGTAATGTTACACAAGGACAATTAAAAACAGAAAGGAAACATGTCCATAATTTCAGTTTATCCTTACATAATATACGAGATTTTATCTGGAAGTTGGCTGTTATAACTTCTATACTGACTTTATAGTAAGTTTTCAAATATACAAAAGGCGAATACTCTAATATATACCATATTTAAATTCAACTGACACCCTACTGAAACTATGTATGTGATGCGATAAAGGCATGCTCGGTTCACCTGGAAAAACGTGAGTTTGATTCCCCATTCCTAGGAAGAAGAAAATTAGAAAGGATATTTTCACTTCTAGAGAGGGACTTTGACCTGAAGTCCACTTAGACTATACAAAAATACCAACGTTAATTCGTGGGGAGAAAGGAAACTGCTTATTACCGAAGTTACGGATAGTGGGAACCTTCGAGGAATCCTAGAAGGGTCTTTAAGGGCTGAACAGAGATGGCTTTGCTTGACTCTTGTTATATAACAGCTCTACGTTTCTGCTAAGGGTGGCAATTTTAGAACGGAAGATGTCTAGGGAATAGTCAATACATCTAAATAAATCAACATATATTACCTTCTTCCAGAATGAAATGATTCTTACACGCTTGACCATTGTGTATAAGGGGTGCAAGTATAATTCTAAAATTTCTGCCAATTTAGGAGATGAGAAATTATATGTTAATGTTGGTTTTAATTCTATCATACTGTTAACTATTCTACTGTAAACTGTTCTTCATATTAGGAGAAAATATGAAAATCTAAATGCAGTTTACTTGCCGTTGTGTAGTTCGTTCACCTAAACATACCAAATGACTGCCCAAGGCGTAGTATGACATTAAAAGTTTTATAATTCGTGTCACTTTGAACGAACCAAACGTCTAACCAGTCCGGAAGACCATCGTTGTGAGGAGTTACGCCATTGCTCTTTTACATAAAGTGTGCAATGGTTATTTCTGTGCTACATTTTATATTAATACACATCAATAGCACACGGTTGTCCGTATCTGTAATGAAGGGCTCCCTCCTTCGTTTCATTTGAATAAACTCAGCTGCTTAACGCGATAGGCATAGGATATAGGCCATCAGTAACTGACCGCTTCAATGAATAATGTGTAGCACTGTTATCAAGGGAACAGTGTTGAGGTCTTACTATACATAAAACTGAAGCTCTTATTTTCACAATCACTCTTGTCATAAGGTACAAAGCCATCAAAGTATGGAATGCTATTATTTTGTTGTAGCCTGAACGTATCTTTCTTACTTCTCTTAATTTCACCCCCTACTGCCCAAATTATTTTGTTGTGTTTTAAAAAATGTTCTCTGCCATATATTAAGTAAATATGTTGTAAACTGCACATAAATGCAGTTTTTATTAAATTTTCATTTTTGATTTTCAAAAATTAGGTTTGTGACTTCCACGTCACTCTGGGCAGTAATATTCTGATATGTGTTATCTTTGTCACATTTTCGTAATCATGCTGAAAGCCAAATTATACTAAGGAATTGAAACAAAGCAGTTCTTTTACAGGAAAATTACTTTATGGAAGGTGAACTCTTTTGAATCACAGAATTATCACAAGATACATTGTTCAATGTCTGCATTTTACTGAAAACTGTTCTCGAAACAAGTGTTCTACTGTGTGTGAAACTGAAAAAAACAGTTAGATGTAGGTGTGAAGCAAAGATGAACATTACACTTTCCACACATAACTTTAGGTACACCTTGGCAACCTGGTTTCTTGCATCTCGCTCTCTTGTCCGTGAACTGTGGCCAGTGGTTAGTTTCACCTTGCCTTACTTCTCTTTGAGGTATTGGAGCAGCTGGTCCTTTCTTCTTCTTTTCCTCACTTTCAGCTTCTGACGAACTGGGTCTTCCTCTCTTCTTCTGCCTGACCTTGTGTTGCATACAGAGGCACAATGCAACAGACGATTTGAAGTCGACCAAAGAGAGCTCCTCTTTCTTTGTCACTCCGCAAGCCAGACAATCTCTCCTGTAGAGCAACCAGGCATTGGCAACAACAACATCCACTAAGTGGAAAATAATACAGAGATACCATTTTCTTGATCGAATCTTGGTTCTGTATAGTGCAGTAAGGGAGTTCAGCAAATCAACTCCACCCATAGATTTGTTATAGTAGAGGACCGCATTAGGACATTCAATTGGAATTCTCTCTTTTTTGTCTTATCCCTTCGCTGTACTTTTGAAATTGGATAAGCACCAACAAATGTGGTGAGTAAGAGTACAGGCTTACTGTCGTACCACTTTACAGCTTTTAGATCAACACCACCTTTTTTTACCAGCAAATTCTTCAAAGCTGCCTCTTCCCTTTTTCTTCAAATCCTTATCTGAAGAGAATGCACAGTTTTTCACCTATTACAGCGAACTGTACCCACAGACAGAATCCCTAGCTATTGCAATTGAACCTGCAGATCTACATTAGTGAACCAATTATCGCAATAAAGCTTATGGAAAGCATGCTTTGGTATGACGGTTGCCAGGCGAAGAACAACATTTCCACTTACACCAACATCTGGTAAAGAGGCATTATGAGTGACCTTTCCTGTATATAATTCCATACTATATACAATTCCTGATGAATCACATAGCAGGAACGCTTTGTATCCCCATTTTCTGGGTTTTTTCTTTATATAATTCTTTAGGCTGTGTTTACCGTTCAACGGGATTACTTGCTCATCAACTGACAGCTTCTCGTCTATGGGTATTGTTTTGAATTCTGCACTTGAGCCTGTAAAAATGGTCGAATCTTGTAAATCTTATCATCTGGATCCATGGTACTATTGTCATTGAAATGAAGATTTAGTTTTATTTGTTTCCACCGATTAAGGGGGAAATTGCATTAGCAACAGCAGGTACTCGAGTTTCAGTTTTCCAATACATTCGAGATGATGGTAATCCATAGATAGGCATAAATAGATAGCATCCAAAAAGTTGTTCTATTTCACTTGTGTCCAACTGTAAGGCTTTTGAAGCGTCTCTCTGCACAGAGTAAAAATTAGATTGAGATACTGCGTTTTCTAGAATATTATCATCTACTAATTGTTTGAAATATGTTATTGGTGACTGAATAACATCTAGTCCACAGGGAAGTTTTCCTTTCCATGGTGGAATAGGCATAATCGAGCGACTAGTAATTGCCTTCCACGAACATTCAGTAAGATTAGGTGCTGCATTTTCAATTTCATTATCAGGTTCCATTCTTTCATCTTCATCTTCTACTCCTACATTATTTTCTTCTTCATTTGTATCGATGTCATCGATCTCTGGAATAATAATATTTGGAGTTTCATTCCTACCTATTTCAACATCTTCATCTGAATCAGAAGCTAATACAGAATCTCGTATTTGAAAATATGTTTCAAGGTAAACTTTCAGCACATTTGTATATCTTCAAATTAGTATCAATTGGAAATATGGTAGACATGAGAAATAATAATAATAATAATAATAATAATAATAATAATAATAATAATAATAATAATAATAATAATATTTTAGTCCCATTAACAACGTTTACGGTTTTTGGAGATGCCTAGAGAGAGATTTTCCCACAAATTTTTATCACTTTCCGGGAAATATAACGACACGGAGCTGACGTATTTCGGAATCTTCAAACACCACCGAATTGAGCAAGGTTCAGGCCCACCAACTTTGGCACAGAAGGGCCAGCGCTATACCGAGTAAGCAACTCGGCCCATTGTTATTAGAAATTAATGATGCCGAAAGGTTCGAATTAAATTTTATTTTTGCTCTGTTGGTGAAATGGTACCCTAGTGCGTTACCAGATGGGTCCGTATATATTAAGATGTGATTCACACTGTCAGATTTGCAGGTCGATGCCGAGGTTCATCGGCAGTGACTTAGGCAAATTAAAGCTACTGCTGTCATTTCTTGATGGATACAGTACTTTTGCATCCATCTCTTGGCACAGGCCAGAGTAAAGTGTAGCTTCCACCGAAGTCCCAGTCAACATCCATGGCTGTGACAATATGGAAGCTGCTGGGGTATGGGTAGTGCTAAGTAATGACATTCAGAGCACGACTAGTGCATCTGAGTGTTATGAAAGGTGCTGCTCATAGGATCAGTCGTGCTGCAATAGTACTTTCTGACCCAGTGAGGAAAGCAATGGCAAACTACCTCACTCCTCATCTTGCCTAGTACGCCTCATTTTGGTGCTGCCATTGGTTTTTTGGGTTTCCTTATAACCGCATAACCTTTGGTGATGCTATTTGAGGATCCAAGCAGCCTCTGGGCTGATGACCTAACAGACAGACAAGGTTACCAGAGTGATAAAGCGTGGAGAATGCTCGTCTGGCTGTTAGAGGAACCGCAAAATAGTAAAATAAAATATGACTGCAATGCTATAATGGATAGTACAAGGAAAGTTGAGAAATGACGCAGTTTTCCGTTGTCTTCATTGAGTCGGAAATTACAATTTTAGTACGGCTGACCCCATTAACAACACATCTCATAGCAATGAGATGGCCTAATCATGCTGTTAATGTCGTTACACAGCAGCACCCAGATGTCAGTAGCTTCTATTCCGTCACCGGCATGAAGACTGAGGAATAACTGGAAGCTACATTATATTCTCACCTGTGTGAAAGGCAAATGTTACAACACTGCATTTATCAAGAAATACAACTCGAATCAGAAGAAATATTCAGTGCAAATTAAAGTTCAGGAACATTGAGGGTGGTAGTGATGGTCGAAGTGGTGGTGATTACTTTCTTTAAAGGGAAGTACAACCTGGACATTTTCCTTCTTAACACGAATCAGAGGAAAAAATCGTTCTAATAACTTTGAAGTAGTAAAGTATCTTTTTTTTTGCTATTGGCTTTACGTCGCACCGACACAGATAGGTCATATGGCGACGATGGGACAGGAAAGGGCTAGGACTGGGAAGGAAGCGGCCGTGGCCTTAATTAAGGTACAGCCCCAGCATTTGCCTGGTGTGAAAATGGGAAACCACAGAAACCATCTTCAGGGCTGCCGACAGTGGGGTTCGAACCTAGTATCTCCCGAATACTGGATACTGGCCGCACTTAAGCGACTGCAGCTATCGAGCTCGGTAGTAAGTATCTGTCGAAAGAAGTAAAATGACTCAAAGAGCATGTAAATGCCGTCGGGACAGGAATACAACGAGAGTTGTTTATGGGAGATGAGTTTCGAGAGATGAGAGTCAGGAGTGTATTACAAGTAAGTGGAAACAATACTGGACTCAGGTTAAGGTCAGGTTCAGTAACTCGCGCTTCCGAGGTGGTAGTTCATAAAGCGCCACTTTTAGTCGTTTCTCATGACAGGTAAAGGACACTGGATTGTTCTGTGACACTGTCCGCAATGGAGTGTAGAAGGGCAAACAAGAAAGTGAACCGGAATTGATGGAAGAAAGGACCATATTATATAAGAAATTGGCAGAAAATACGGAATTAATATTTATAAATTCAAGGGGAAGAAATCAGAAGCAAGAATAGACGCTGGCATTCTTTGCACAATGTACCAGCCAGTTTTCTTTTGAGATTGCTTAAATATAAGACATTCGTGTCGATAGATATAGTGGCACGTTAAATAACCTATTCTCTAGTTTTGACAGAATGAATACACTTTCCTTTGGAAATGTTATATATTCGCTACTCCAAAGGATGCCATTGAGCGAGTGTAACTGTACGATTTCCCCTTATTCCTGTTCATCTGCTTCAAAATCAGACTCTTTGAACTGAGATTTGAACCGTAGACATGTTACTCTGGTATACTAGATTGAATAAGAAGACGTTGACGTACGTAATTTGTGAAGACCTGACATGTTTTGGCGGAGAGCACAGTCTCGTAAGAAGGAAATTTTAAAACCATAATTGAAAAAGTAATTTAGCATACTTGGATACATAACACGTTATTAAGTAACACGTAGTAAATGGTCTATGAGAAATATTAACAAAAGAATTCGAAATTACATCTATTATGCGAATTTATCCTATTCAGTTCAAATCGAATATCTATGTTCATTGAAGTTCTAAATTTTATGTTCGTAATTTCTTTAGCAAATATCTTGTTATGGAAAGTAATTGTTTTAAATGCTGTATAAGCAAAGTTTCTATTCCGTGAGCCACAGTCGAGTCTAATAAGGATAATTTTGTCAATAATTAATGTAAAACAATAACTTATTATTGTTTGATATTCAATAAAGAGAATGCTTTTAATAGGAAACCCTGGCGTGTTTATTCCAGTATATAAAGAGGCATACCATTATCTTCTCTTAAATTAATCTACAGTTATACTTAGAAGTACTTCTTAGTCAAATTCAGTATGCCCGTACCATGTTTTGTTTGAAACCTACACCCTGCAGATGAGAGACAGAACACTGAGAAGAAACATGAAAGCTTATGATGAGGATCTAAAGAGACATCTTCGTACCGGTGGAGTTTAGCCGCAATAATTGAATTCACTTCTGTTCACACGTACGGGTAGAACGGATTTTACGAATGTTTAGAATTGGTAGGATTATCTGAACATAATTCCGAGGAATAGTAGCGTGAAATGGAATATTAATTAGATGAGGATCTTGGAGTAACATTTCATGATAATAAGTTGTTAGTAATTGCGTGTGAAATTCAGTCTTGTGGCAAAGGTCAAATTAATCACAATGGTGAAATGAAGTCCTGTACACGCCATCTTAGATCATCTGAGGTAAAGTCTTATGCATAGAAGTGCCAGACGCAGGTTTTAAGGAAGTCATACGGGTAGTCGAATGTAGGGACCATTAACAAAGAAAAATACCGTATGCATACTTTGATATGTTTACCTATGCGCGATTTACTAATATCGAGGTAAGCTTATCCCGAAGATGTAATCATACTAAATATGAAGGGAAAGGTGACGCAAAATATGTTTTGATGGTGGCAATATAGAACAGATGAAATGATAATGAGAAATAGTTGAGATATGGTCGGGCTCCTTCGATTGAGAGGTCCCCGGGTTTGATTCCCGGCCGGGTCTGAGATGTTAACCTTAAATTGTTATTGCCCCCCTGGCTCGAGAAATGGGTGTTTGTACTGTTTCCAACATTCCTGCAACTCATACACCACACAAAACACTATGCTCTACTACAAAAACGCGCAGTTCCCAAACACGGCAGATACCAACTACCATCATTGGAAGATCTGTCTTACAAGGACTGCACTCCCGGCACTAAAAGCAATACGATAAATAAAGTTAGGTCCTTGGAAATATTTCCACTAAATAATGTGATATTTACTATTTGAGAATGTTAATTTGCGAAAAAGATATCAGTTGTATTCGGTAACGTTAACGTTGAAACAACATAAATACGTTATGTTTCTTGTGAAGTAGCTTCTCAATTTAAGGCGTAAGGTATTTCTTTGAATGAGGGAATATTGGTAAATAGGGTCATCAATCTGGAATCAAAACAGTGAAGGATGCATCAGGTTAGTCTGAATAATTTTATTCACCATTCGTGGGGTTATATTTGACCAAACCAGCTTACATTTTTTTTGAAATGTCGTATGAGGGCCACTGAATACCATAAATTAAATATTATTTCACACGTTTTGAGTTATTTATAAATTAAGTTTCCTAATTAACTTATTTTCTCATGTAATTTCATATTTTGTGTAGGATAATATGGCGCAGTCTTGAAATGGTAGATGTTGATAGTGTCACTTGCATTAGTTGGTTTGTTTATACTGGCATCGTTGAAATAATATCTTCAATATCTTCAAGATACCGTGAGATCTTCTGTATACAGATAATTAATCGTTAACTTGGACATTTTTGTATATTCAAGAGGAATAGCAAGAGTATTAGATATGCCATAAAGCTGTCATGAACGAAGAAATATTACATTCAATTACGACTGAATTTGAGACATTAACGGAATGATAAGATGCATCACCAAATATAATTATAACTTGAGATAAATTGCGATTTCGCATTGAGAGGCAGTTCATTGATTGTCAATATAATGATTTAATCCGGACTAGGATATCGCCCAGTAGTCATGATTGATAAATAGGCAATATGTTTATCATCGTATTCAATTACACAGGTAACCAATCTCAGGAGTTGTAAGGAAAGATGCAAATATTTTCTCTGTAACGTTATTAATGATCATCCATCCTTCATTTTAGTCAATTTACTCATACTTTTACATTAATAAACTGGGTCATTTATAGATAATTGCAGTAGAATTCATGATTCCTAAGACTTTCACTATAGCCGTTTAAGAGTACAGTATTTACCTTCCATAAATATGTACCAGCGACATTGGATGGACATAATTTCGTAATCCTTCGTTACATTCATTCATCTCTCGAAAACTGAGTAATGCCGTGGTAAACAAATGTCGAACCATTTTGGAAGGATATCGTGCGCCCAATTGCAAGCATGATACATAATTTAGTACTCAAGCTTGGGGCTGAGAAAATAGGTCGTTTTCTTATACGAACTGCTCACAGAATCAAGAGGCAACGGTTGAACTGATAAATATTCGTAAGCTACGTATTATAAGAAAAATTCTGCTGCCTTCGGTGACGTTACAGTGTGTAAGGGACTTTGCTGTTACCTGGAGGAAACGCCAGTCAAAGACAGTGGAAACTCGTTTCAAACACGGCACCATTTTCATCTACTATATATAGACAGCGGGCAACGACCAGAACGATTTTGACAAAATTACTCCTATGGAGATTAGGAGGGTCATCAGACAACTCCAAAAGGGCAAAGCCGCAGGCGCAGATAGTGTAACAACAGAGCACTTAAAAATTTGTTCCCCCCCCCCCAATGCATTGACATTTTTGGCAGATATTTTCAATGCTTGCATTTACATTGGCTACGTCTCTACTGAATGGAAAATAGCAAAGTTCATAATGATCCCCAAGCCCTGAAATGGCCACCTTTGCCCTCAAAATTACAGACCCATCTCATTGCCGTCCTATCTTTCAAAGATATTTGAGAGATGCTTGTTAAGACGCCTCAATTCTCACCTCAACAGTCATGACATAATACGACCCGAGCAGATCGGGTTCATGACAAAACGTAGTGCCCCACTACATGTACTACGACTGGTAGTACTGCATTGGACATCAGGCAGCCGGTCATGGCGGTATTCATGAACATCAAACGCACATTTATTACAGTGTGGCACCGCCTTCCCTGACTCGAATGGTAGCCAGATTCCTGGACAGAAGATCGTTATTTTTGACTGTAGATGGTGACCCTCTTCCATTCGCGGAGTACCGTAAGGCAGCACACTTTCACAGGTGCTCTACAGCCTCATGGTGAACCATCTTCCAAGATTTCCGCACATACGTATAGCGCAATACGCAGGTGATGTCGCACTCTACGTAATAGCTAAATTACATCTGAGCTTTAAACAACGTATCTGAATATAATAAAGCACTTTGAAGACTGCTGAAACTTTAACCGTGTTAAGGGTAACGCGACGAAGATGATTGCCATGGCTTTACTAGTCTCTCGATAGATCCTCCGGTCCCGACTTAAAACAATACCTCCCTACCATGGCAACCCACGACACGATATTTTGGAATGCCCCTGGATAGAAAACTTTTATGGAGAGATCATATTGCCCACACTATCGCTAGAGCGAAAGTGCGTACGTCCACTCTGTAACCTCTCTTGAGAAATAGGCGTTTGCCTGTTCAACTAAAAACGCCCACATTAGGCCTGTCCTAATGTTCGGCTGCGAAGCCTGGGGATATATCCCCAAGACATGTACCGAGTGTCCGAAAGCCACGGAAAGGGGTGTCCCATTAGAAAATGTGCCGTGTATGATCCCTGAGCGTTGCGGCTAGCTGTGGTGCAGCTCAGCAGTCTGTCACAGACACCAATGTCGTGAAGATGGCAACACGTCGCTAGTTAACCGACTTTGAACGTGGGGTGATCATCAGCGCAAGGCGCGTGGGTCATGGAAATGCGGAGATTACATGCGATTTAGTGTTTCCCAGGTCAAAAGTGTCGAGGGTGGATCTTCAATATCGCAGAGAAAAATTTACCACCAGCGTGAACCGCCGCATGGGAAGACCACAGGTCTTTAGTGAACGGACATCATGTAGCCTCTTCGAAACCATGCTGGGCGCTCGACGAGCTACTGTGAGTCAAATCACCACCCAGTTGATTTTTGAGAGTCAGGAACCCATTTCCACCAGGGCTGCAAGGAGACAACTGCAACGCATAGGCTTCACCGGCCGACGACCAACTCTTATCCCTTTGCTGACACCTCGGCACAGAGCTCAATGGCGTGCATGCGAACATCGGCAATGGACCATGAAACAGTGGCGGCGTGTGGTATGGTCCGATGAATTCCGGTTCCAGTTGTATCGAGCTGATGGGCGCGTGAGCGCGTGGCGTATGCCCCATGAAGGTATGGATCCTGGGTGTCAACAAGGTTATGTCCAGGCGGTAGGTGGTTCAGTCCTGGTCTGGGCAGCGTTCTCATGGTCGCAATTAGGCCCCATTGTCCAGCTGCAGGGAGCACTGACAGGTGCACGTTATATGGACATTTTTTCAGACCATCCTAGTAAGTATTTTGCGGTTTACAGATATTCGAGGGTCTGCAGGTCTTCGTTTATGTTGATGGTTATGAATTTCATGTTTTTGGTCCGTATTGAACAATATATAAGTAATAATAATAATAACTTAAATGTTTCCACCTTTTCAATACAATATATTCACAAATTTACAAAATTATACGGTACTAGTTTCGACCCATCTAGGGGTCATCATCAGCCGTATTGAAGCAAAGATCATTTGTGGCGAAATCCTAAGACAATATTATTTTAAAGAATAACAAGTGAAATGAGATGTTATGGTAATAGTTAATAATACAAGGAATATACATAATAAGAGGTTTTTAACAAAGAATAAAGTATAAATGGGGTGTTGTAAAAATTATAATCATGGAAATCAGTAAGTTCTTGTATTGAAATGAAATATGGCTTAGGAAGAGGGCTTAAGGTGGGGCTGAAGGGTGCGGGAGAAAGTGTAATTGTCTTGGAAAAGTACCTTTGATTAAATTTAGGATTGAGTTTAGGTTGGCTGCATTATTGTTTCTGAGGAAAGTGATAAATAGATCGAAGAGTATGTTGGGTTTCTCTGAGATTTCATTGAGATTGTGACTGGCATTAAAGTATTGGTCTAGGTGTATGTAGTAATTTTCCATTATGTTCAGTAAAGGGCCCTTGTTTGCTAATACGAGGATGTCCATGTCTTGTTCAATATTGGTGAAATTATGGTTATAATCTTGCATGTGTTGGCCGATGGCTGAAAACTTGTTGTATTTTATTGCGTTAGTGTGCTCGTGGTATCTGATAATGAAGTTTCTCCCGGTTTGCCCGATGTAGGTTTTTTTACAGGTGGTACATTTGATCCTATAAACTCCTGATTTTAAAAAACTGCTGGTCTTGTTGATGTGTGAAGTATTGTATAAAACATTCATGTTCTTATTGTTGGTTTTGAAGGCTATTTTAACGCCTTGTTTCTTAAAGATGTTGGTTAACTTGTAGATATCATTGTTGAACGTGAAGGTGGAAAATGTTAGAGGTTTGGTTATTTCTTTTTTGAGGGTAGTTTTTGGGCGATGTTTGTGTTTATTGATTATCCTTTCTATAAAATGATTGCTGAAGCCGTTGAATTTTGCGATTCCGCGGATTGTGTTGAGTTCGTTTTTTAGATCTTTATTGGACATAGGTATGCTGAAGGCTCGGTGAACTAGGCTGTTGTATGTGGCTCGTTTGTGGGACTGGGGGTGCACTGAATCTTGGCGAATGGTGGAGGCTGTTTGAGTGGGTTTTCTGAAAATTTTATAACTGAAAGAATCTGAGTTTCTAGTGATGGTTAAATCTAGAAAGTTGATTTTTTGATTTGATTCGGATTCTAGTGTGAATTTGATATGAGGATCAATATTGTTGAGTCTTAAGAGGGTGGTGGGTGCGTTAATTGATTTCTCATTCATGATTACAAAGACATCGTCGACATATCTGGCCCAAAAGAGAATGTTTTCGAATTCGTTGTCAATTTTGGTGTATTCGAGGAAGTCCAGGTATATTTCTGCTAAGATACCTGAGGCCGGTGACCCCATTGCCAAACCATTTTGTTGATATATGACATTGTCAAAAGTGAAGAAGTTATTGTCGATGATAAGTTTTAATATTGTGATAAAGTCTTGTATCTCTAGTTTGCTTAAGTGGCTGTTTTTGTTTAAATTGTTTATAATTATCGGAATTAATTTTGAAACTTGTATGCTTGGGTACATGTTTACAATATCGAAAGAGTGGATGGAGTGATCCGGTTGCAAATTGAACTTGTTTAGTTTTTCTACTAGCTCAGATGTGTTTTTAATAGACTTTTTGGATAAGAATTGATAATTTTTTTTCTTAAGAAACATTGGATGAATTGTGATATTCTGTATAAGGGGCTTGGTCTATAGTTGATAATTGGCCGGATGGGAATTCCGGTTTTGTGAATTTTGGGAAGAGCTTTAGCAGTGGGGAGTCCTGGGTTCATATGTATGAGTTTGGATTTTTCCTGTTCGGTAAATAAAAATGAAGTGTTTTTAAGAGTTTGTTTAAGTAGTTTTTGAATTTTTTGGGTGGGGTCTTTTTTGATTATGGAAAATGAGCTGTCTGTGAAAAAGTTTTTTGTTTTTTCAATATATACTTTTTTATCCATGATAACTGTTGCATTGCCTTTGTCAGCTTTGGTTATGATGAGTTCGTTGTCTTTAATTTTCTTCTTGAGGGCGTATATGCGCTTTTGTTCAGCAATTTTTTCTTTATTATTGAGGTTATTTGCGGGGTTGGTTAAATTGTGGAGGATATCAGTCAGTTTCCTTTTAACATCGGTTCTAACCTCATTTTGCGTGTCTTCCGGTATTTTGCTGATGGCTAGCTCTGATTCTGTGATCATAGTAGCGGCTATGTTGAGGCTGTTCAAGTTTGGCCAGTTGTGTTTCGGTCCTTTGGATAAAGTTAAGTGTTCACTTTCACTTAAGGGCGTGTTAGATAGATTTACAACAGCTGGATGAAACTGCGTACGAACGAACGTGTTACTATTGGAGTTTCTAGTTTGTTGGTTATGTAGTTGGCAGTTTTTTAGCCTGTTGAGTTTATTCTCCAAATTTGACTGTTTTTTGGCTAGTTCGTAGAATAATTTGTTCTCTACTTCTTGATAGAATAGTGTCCATTGTGCGTTTGAAAGTAGTTTAGTCGCTGCGAGGTGAGTGTCGTATAATTTCTGATTCAAAAAATATTTCTTCCTGTACAAGAATTTAATTTCGTCTCTTAACCATATTTTGTTTGTTTTGTTTTGAGTTTTGATGGTTTGAGGTGAAGTCCGATGTTTCTTTTTATTGCTTCTTAGAAAATTAGGTGTCAAGTTAAGTGATATACATTGCTTTAGGAAATCGATGTCTTTGCGTAATTTGGCTATCTTTAATTTTAGGCCTAGATATTGAAAGGCTTTCTGTTTTGCCTGGTAAGCTACATCATTGATGGTTATGAATTTCATGTTTTTGGTCCGTATTGAACAATTTTTACAACACCCCATTTATACTTTATTCTTTGTTAAAAACCTCTTATTATGTATATTCCTTGTATTATTAACTATTACCATAACATCTCATTTCACTTGTTATTCTTTAAAATAATATTGTCTTAGGATTTCGCCACAAATGATCTTTGCTTCAATACGGCTGATGATGACCCCTAGATGGGTCGAAACTAGTACCGTATAATTTTGTAAATTTGTGAATATATTGTATTGAAAAGGTGGAAACATTTAAGTTATTATTATTATTACTTCGTTTATGTGTCGGTAAATTTGCACGAGACTGGCGTATTCGAGGACTTTCAAATACCCATGGACTGAGCCGGCACCGAACTCGAAGACTTGGATTCAAAAGACCAGTATTCTGCCGTCAAAGACACTCAGTCTGGCTGACTCACCCCATAAGGCACCCATTTCTTCACGACATATGAAGCTGTCTCAGTAATATAATGATTATATTTCGCAACTGTATCTTATACTGAACAATCGATCCATGGCACCATTGCATGCTTGTCTCTAACAGTACGAAGTTAGAACAAGGATCCAAGTGAGCCTAGGAATGATGGAACCCAGAAAGTTACTCCAAATCCTTAAAAAGGGTGTATTCTGCCCGAAGGCAGGTCCGAACCTCGGCAGAGGTGTGCCTGAGTCGGAGTTTACGTACGGTACGGCGGCCAGTTCCTTCCCGCTCCTCCATTCCCTTACCCCCCACCAACAGCGCGTGCCAACCCATCCAAATTTTGACCACGCTCATTGTTACTTAACTTCGGAGATCTCACGAGATCCGGTGTTTCACCACAGCTACGGCCGTTGGCTCCAAATCCTTACTGAAGTTAATTTCTATGCTATCTTTTCTAACGTTCTCTGATTCCAAATTGTGTGAAGTGAAACATCGTATGTTTAATATAATGCTATGTAAAATATAGTGAATTGCATTTTAAAGAGCCGGGCTGAGTGGCTCAGACGGTTAAGGCGCTGGCCTTCTAACCCCAACTTGGCAGGTTCGATCCTGGCTCAGTCCGGTGGTATTTGAAGGTGCTCAAATACGACAGCCCCGTGTCGGTAGATTTACTGGCACGTCAAAGAACTCCTGCGGGTCTAAATTCCGGCACCTCGGCGTCTCCGAAGACCTTAAAAAGTAGTTAGTGGGACGTAAAACAAATAACATTATTATTATTATTATTATTATTATTATTATTATTATTATTATTATTATTATTATTATTATTATTATTATTATTATTATAAATTTAAAGAAATCCCATTAAGCACTGAGAAACTGCATGGCATTAGGTCGCAGTTCATCTATAGAGTTCATGAGAGAGTTGTATAACTTAACAGCATGAAATTTCATTACACCCAAATATTTCTGGGGTCGCTGGGGCTATTCTGACTCGTTTTGGGTTTTGGGTAGAAGGCCATCCTGACAACACTTGAAATTTCTGGTGTAGATTCCACCACATAGCTGGAATTCTATCCACAGCAATCGGGATGAAATGTGAGCACGTCAGCCACTGTACCTATAAGCTTACCCTTCCCCAAAACAAGAAACATGCAAATTACTTCAAACAGTTAAGGTGGAGCCAGTAACATCCCCATAAAAGTTGGATATTCATTCCAGTGATGAGGAGTTTAAACACGTCTCTGAGATGTTGAACTGTCTATGGGCAGTGATTTCTGGACTTTTAAAAATATTTTTTTCAGTATAGACACAAGTTGTTGGGATATCGCGACACCAAGTATTCATAGAACCCAGTAACAGTTAATCATCATCGGCACTTAATTTTTGTAGCTTCTTGGAATAGTTCATTTTCAGAACTTCATAGGAATGATCTCATTTACGATATTTTGAAGAGTTCGTTCGTAATCTGTTTTCCCTCCAGGGTCGGTTTTTCCCTCGGACTCAGCGATGGATCCGACCCCTACCTCCTCAAGGACAGTGTCCTGGAGCTTCAGACTCTGGGTCTGGGGATACAACTGGGGAGGATGCCCAGTACCTCGCACAGGCGGCCTCACCTGCTATGCTGAACAGGGGCCTTGTGAGGGGATGGGAAGCTTGTAAAGGATAGACAAGGAAAATGGAAGGAAGCGGCCGTGGCCTTAAGTTAGCTCTTTACTGCAGACCTTTATGGTATATACGTAACGTAACTCTACAAGTCCGCCTCTGTGGTGTAGTGGTTAGTGTGATTAGCTGCCACCCCCAGAGGCCCGGGTTCGATTCCCGGCTCTGCCACGAAATTTGAAAAGTGGTACGAGGGCTAGAACGGGGTACACTCAGCCTCGGGAGGTCAACTGAGTAGAGGAGGGGTCGGTTCCCTCCTCAGCCATCCTGGAAGTGGTTTTCCGTGGTTTCCCACTTCTCCTCCAGGCAAATGCCGGGATGGTACCTAACTTAAGGCCACGGCCACTTCCTTCCCTCATCCTTGTCTATCCCTTCCAATCTTCCCATCCCCCACCAAGGCCCCTGTTCAGCTTAGCAGGTGAGGCCGCCTGGGCGAGGTACTTGTTATCCTACCCAGTTGTATCCCCCGGCCCAGAGTCTGAAGCTCCAGGACACTGCCCTTTGAGGCGGTAGAGGTGGGATCCCTCGCTGAGTCCGAGGGAAAAAGGCAACCCTGGAGGGTAAGCAGATTAAGAAGTAAAGAGCTAATTACTCGATCTCGAAACGACCCATAAACCTCTTACCTTCAGCTTTCCTTCTGTCCTTTCAGGAAAAGGAGAAATTCCTGGTTCAATTTCAGGTAGTGCCGTGATATGTTAGATCTCTGCTATCCACCTATAAGGTACACGATATGATGGTTGAATGTCTGTTTTCACACAATCTGGAATACTCGTACAATTATGTTTTGAATGTCTACCTGGATGATGAACAGAATTGATATCAAATGCCTTGAGGCTTTTAAAATATGTTCTTTTCGGCGAATGATTAAAGTCGTGGAAGGATAAGATGACAAACTCTGAAGTTCTACATCGAGAAAGCAAAGTAGATATCTGGTGAAATTAATACGCAGAAGTCGCCTTACTTGCTGTGACCAACTGTTATGCCATTTTCAGATAGTGACAACTATTACTGAGGGTTAATTTGACGGATAGTGGCTTAGCAGAAGACCGAGGATATCATTCCTCAGTCCTGACAATACATCCTAAAAGTACGGTGAAATGTCTTGTTGAGTTATGAACAATACGTGATTTCATACTTATGTCGTAACTAATGTTACTTATCTATTCATACATGTTTTGGCAAGAGTTCCATTTACTAAGCCGGTACTGTCAAAAAGTTGAGTAGGCCTATCTTTTGAGTTTACTCTGTTCTTCTTCACTATGCTATTATTGGTAAACGCAGTCAGTTTTACATTTCGCACCTAGCCGTATTCTTGTCCGATTTCTATTGAACTACAAATACTCGTTAATTTGGGTTCGAATCTATATAAATAAAATTGTAGGGGGTCCGCTGTCTGTAATTTCTTTTGTTTTGCCAATTTTTCAGATATTTATCCGTTTTAGGTCAACTCAAGACCGAATCGGTGGTTTTTACGTTTCGTGTCTGTTTGTTTGTCTGTTTGTCTGTTTGTCTGTCTGTCTGTTTGTCTGTTTGTCTGTTCCAGATAGATTTCAACCAAACTTCATATTTAGAGTATACTCATCCCGGGGAAGGTTTCGATATGCATATCATTTTAAAATCTTCGAATAGACGGAGGGTTTATAGGAAAACCAGAACGGTTTTTCCACCATCACGTCGAAACGGCTGGATAGATCTCGACCAAACTTTATATTTGGAGTATACTCATCCCGGGGAAGGTTTTGATATGCATATCATTTTAAAATCTTTGAATAGACGGGGGGTTTATAGGAAAATCAGAATGGTTTTTCCACCATCACGTCGAAACGGCTGGATAGATCTCAACCAAACTTCACATTTAGAGTATACTCATCCCGGGGAAGGTTTCGATATTCATATCATTTTAAAATCTTTGAATATACAGGGGGTTTATAGGCAACCAGAATGGTTTTTCCACCATCACGTCGAAACGGCTAGATAGATCTCAACCAAACTTCATATTTAGAGTATACTCATCCCGGGGAAGGTTTCGATATGCATATCATTTTAAAATCTTTGAAAAGACGGGAGTTTATAGGAAAACCAGAATGGTTTTCCTCCATTTTCTCTTATACTATTGATTTTCTGTAAACTTCGTTTACCGTACGGGAAACGTCTCTTCATTATAAACAACTTTCGTTATGTTCATAATTTACCTTACTCTTCACATGACGGAGAAATTTACAATTTTCCGCTGGTATCATGCTCTGCATTGAGTGACAGACAGACCGACAACGAACCTACAGGTTACCATGGCAAAGTTTCTGACTGCATGCCAGCAGGGAAGTAACGTATTGCCATTTTTCTCATCATGCTTTTAAATTCGTGGTTGTTCCTTGGGTAGAAGACAAGAGAGGCGTCAATCGGCATACCTGCGGGATATTGGCGGAATATTGTTGGTTGTTATAACCACCCTCGAATAGATTAAGTAATAACACCATTAGTCATCTTCTTCTTATTTGTTTACCTAGGAATCACTGGACCTAAATTTCTCCTCTGTTACCGCTTTATTATATCCATAACTCACACTAGGATAATTTATTGAGGGGCATTTGATTTTCCAATACATTCACTTGGCATTTACATATTTGTCGTTATCCGGCTGTCCTCAGTTATAATCCATTTTCTATTAGTTTCAACTTTCTTAACTGTATTATTTTCTTCCTTAATTACGCCGTATGTACGCGAGTGCTAGAAACTACTGGATGTATTTCCACCAAGACTCATATTTAGAATACGCCTGTACTTGACAGGTTTTAGGGCAAATATTGTTTCTAAATCCCTGAACTGACTGGGGGTTTATACGAAACAGAAACATGATTTTGCACTTCCACAAAATATACACAACCAACGTTAATTTAAATCTACCTGCCTTGGTAGAAATTAATTTCTAAACCTTTTGTCTCATGTGCATCATTTCGATACGAGTATTAATAAGGGAGATATCATTAACGGACCGTTTTTCTGTACAAGTCCCATCGGACTTAACTCACGAGCGGGTGCGTGTAAAGCGTATTCCTTACAACTTGAAAACTACTGAAGACATTCGAACCAAAATTTATATTTAGCATCCACCTGTCCAAAGGTAGGTTTTAAACATAAAAGAACATTTCATGTTCCGGAATGGACTGGCGGTTTATAGGGAACCGAAATGGTGATTTTACTCTTCCACAATATATACAGAACAAGACCAACCTGACTGGAAATCGACCAAACGTGATGGAATTCCACCTCTAAACCTTTTTTTCATGTGCATTTTTTCGTCAGGAGGATTAATAAGGGAGATACCATGCATGGTCAGTTTTGCAGGTTAAGTCCAGCGAACATAGCCACATAGGTGTTTTACATGGAGCAGATTCCTTATTTATATAAATCAAATCGTAACGACTGTGTGCCACTACACTGACTATTTTGGCGAAATTTTCGTACAGCTTTCCGTTTAAGGGGTAATAATGACCATCTGCATAATTTTTGGATTAGTTTCCTGAAAGTCCTAATTTTTAACCGCCTCGCCCAAAATCCAGATTGCGGCATAATCTGCCAGAAGAAAAAAAAGAAGATAATTGAAATTTGACAAAATTATACGTTTTAGCCTGTAACGAACGGAAAACATCCTAGATTATTACATTTTTCACTTTTTATCCCCGAAGAATATCGAAATATGCAGGCAATTTTAATGATGGTGCAGACCTTCGGAAATTCCTATCACATAACAGATTGCACAATCTCCGTTCAATTTGGAATGATCTACAACCTTGGTCTTATGACTTTTTGCCGTATCTGTATCCCTTTTACGCTTGATTTTTCTCTATTAATCGATGTTAAGTCAATTTAGAATTTTCACATGCATAATTCATACTTTTAATTACTTATATGAAATACAGAATCATCAAACTCTTCACGAAAATTGGCCCACCCAGTAGCCATATGTGAGCCAAATGCTATGTATGTAGCTGTCACATAATTTTCCGAAAAGTAATGTAATGTGAGATAATCTTACAAGAACGTTACCCTGTTCCACGTTTCTAACTCAATCTGACCCTAGAATAGATGACATATCATAGGACCAGCCATTTAGGGCACTAAATCCGGCGTGTCTTATAGTATAATTCTTTGTCGATATGACGTACGTTTAGTAGCAGTTAATCTGTAAATGAAGGTCTTCAATATTGTAAACACGCATATACTTTCGTATGTCGATCTATATATATTCACTGATGTCGATTTGTAGCGATCGAGAAAGGGTGGGTCTGCTAATGTAATCAGTACTCCCCACACCGACTTTGACTGGCTGTATGAAAGGGCCCTTCTCCAACGCCTGTGTAACTGTCATTACTAAGGAAGGTCTACAATTGTAATGAATAGTTCGCTTCTCGATTTGACTTGCAGAAGGCAAGTGAGCATGCAGTTTTGTGTAAAACTTCCCTACCCGATTGTGTTTGGCAGAAGGCAAGGGTGCCCGCCATTATAAAGAAATGTCCTCATCTAAAATGTGACTGGCATTAGGCATAGTGGCCTGCTATTTTGATGGAAACTCACCAACTTGGTGTGACTGGCAGTAAGCTGGCTGGCAGTAGGAAAATCGGCCTGATATTATAATGATAACGGCACAACTCAATTTTGAATGGTGGTAGGGAATTTGCCTGCCATTATAGTAAAATCTCCTCGACTGTAATCTGTTTGGAAGTAGGAAATGGGGCCTGCCATTGTAACGAACACTCCCAACTTGATTGTGACCGCGCAGTAGGCAATGGGGCCTCCAATTATAATGTAAACTTCCCAACTCGATTGTGAATGGCAGTAGGCAAGTGAGCTTGCCGTTATATCACAAATCCGTAACAAACACTTTACATTGGAAACAACGTATGGGGACATCCCCATGCTCTTTCTCGGATAACGCTAAGAGACATGCAATTTTAAAACAATCTTATTTACTGCATGTACACTGTTTACTTCGATATTCGAATACAATGTTGAACACCGTAGCGAAGCACGGGTACATTTGCTAGTATAATATAAATATTGGCAACAACTTGTTTAGCTTCAACTGAACGTTGGTGAAGCTGGTCCTACGAATGACAGGATTTATAATAGAAATACACTTACCCAGCACAAATCCATTGCTCGATCTGTTAGTTATAAAGGCATGAATTTTTACGCTGCAGTTTGCTATTTATATCGCTTATCTTCGTAAAGGATAGCATCTGGGTCACTGCGTTCCATCAGCACAAAAATCTGTGACCTGCTTCATGATAAGCAGCGATCCCATAATTTTGGGAAACGTCCTTCCTGCACCTCATTTCCGACTGTTTACTTGAAGTCTGTGGTGTATAACAAAACTGCAGCTTGTCGTATTAGCCTTTTTCCCCTTTGCCTTCTTACACGGTATGCGGCAAAGCAAACGCTATTTTTTTTTTCTATTTGCTTAACGTCGCACCGACACAGATGTCTTATGGCGACGGCGGGATAGGAAAGGCCTAGGAAGTGGAAGGAAGCGGCCGTGGCCTTAATTAAGGTACAGCCCCGGCATTTGCCTGGTGTGAAAATGGGAAACCACGGAAAACCATCTTCAGGGCTGCCGGCAATGGGGCTCGAACCCACTATCTCCCGATTACTGGATACTGGCCGCACTTAAGCGACTGCAGCTATCGAGCTCGGTGCAAAGCAAACGAAACTAAATTTATTGTTCATCTGCTCATTCATATTTCTGTTGTAAACAAGATAAGGTTTACAAGAACACAACTTATTTATTTGCTTCACACAGAATTCTACAGTATGTACAGGAATAAAACATAAAATTGTCTTGAAGCAAAGTAGATGATTAATCTTGAGAGAGTTTCTGTTTCTATACACTATGTACACTCTGAATATATTTACACTCACTGCTATCTTGAAAAGATAGTTCTTGGGAAAGATATAGTTCGTGATAGTTGAAAACTATCATTTGCACTAGCATAGATTAGCTAAGAGAGTTCCTTCTAACTTAAAGTGTCTGAGTTCATAAGCTTGTACTAAATGAAAGCTATGTTCACAATTAGAGAATCTAATGTGTGTGTCGGAGCTTGAGTGAGCTTGGGGATGTGTGGCATACAACATCGGGCTCGACATGGATGAAGGAACGGGAAAGTGGAGTAGTGATCTGAGGTGAAACCTCATACTACCAGAATTCCGTCCACCTGGTCGAGACACATTTTTAAGAGGAGTAGCCTCCGTGTTCGACGTTCAGTGTATTCTGGAGCAGGACACTGGGGAGAATCCTCATGACAGACAGACCACGCGTCTCAATGGATATGCGGGCTGGAGCCCGGATCCTTTGAGCCATTTTAGCCCTTCGACCTTCCGGTCTTGAGTGCTGCTTTCGACAGGTATTAACTAGACTGCATTGATGTGTATGGTGGTGGTACCTTGAACGGAATCGAACTGGTCAGAATATGACCTGCACCCCGGGGGGTGGTTTACATTAGGATGGCCTTAGGTCTCTTATGACGGAGACCCTCGGTTTCGTAATTTCCAAGAGTGGAGATGAGGGGGTTTGTGTTTGAGCTGAGAGCAGAATAAAATTTATTTGCGGATTTTTGGATCCTGGGATAAATTTCTTGAATATTGAGGTCGGTGTGGATGTCACGATTCCGTTCAAACCATTGGGCACCTGCAATCATGCGAAGGGCACGATTTTGAAATCTCTGGACTTGTTGCAGGTGCGTTTTGGCTGCGATCCCCCAGACGGGACTGGCATACTCAAGGATTGGCCGAATGGAGGATTTGTATAACAGGAGTCTGTTTTCCAAGTTGAGCCCATTGTCGGCTTTCATGAGTGGAACAATTTCATGGAGGCGGCGATATGCCTGGGCCGAAATTTTGTCAACATGATGTTTAAATGTTAGCGCTCTATCAAGGCAAACACCCAGGGACAAACAGGGAGCTCCTTATATACTGCACACGACGTAACAGACACTCGCACTGAAGACTGCGCGTCGAGTCTCGAATGATCCACGCTTGCGTGCGTGCGGCTGGCTGGCGCTGAGCGAAGAGAGCGGAGGACATACAACAATTTCCCTAGCAACGAAGTATTTTATGTAGTAGCTTGACATATTTTAAATTCAGTGTTGTGTTGATTTCTGCAATTATAGTTCTCAAAACAGAGGAGAAGGTGGAACATTATTTCCGGTCGTACTGAGTGGGGTGTCAGAACGGGCCCAGTTTGCTTCATGTTAATGAACAGTGCGAAGAGCGATTTAATAAGGGGGCACAAAATAATAGAAACATGTTAGCTGCCGTTGACAAGTTCTGTCGCACAAGATCAGTCTTATTTCAACGAAAGGACACAACAGAGCACCCTAGAACCGTCACCACAAACGAGAAACATGGACGATTTCTCCAACAGGTGTTTCAGTCCCCACAACATCGCTGAAACTCGGTTTGAGGATAGGTACCTTCGGCGGATATTTAAAGTGATAGATGGATTTGCATGCCGCATTCAAGTTGCTCAACGTCTAACATAAAGGGGTGAGTGAGCCCGATTACATCATTGCAACCGAATGTTCTTTTTTTTGCTAGGGGCTTTACGTCGCACCGACACAGATAGGTCTTATGGCGACGATGGGATAGGAAAGGCCTAGGAGTTGGAAGGAAGCGGCCGTGGCCTTAATTGAGGTACAGCCCCAGCATTTGCCTGGTGTGAAAATGGGAAACCACGGAAAACCATCTTCAGGGCTGCCGATAGTGGGATTCGAACCTACTATCTCCCGGATGCAAGTTCACAGCCGAGCGCCTCTACGCGCACGGCCAACTCGCCCGGTCAACCGAATGTTACCCATGATTTCTCTTGTCACATGTGGTTTTTAGAAGAAAGCCATATTCAACCTTGACGGCTACATCAACCCCTTTAATAGGATTTGAATGGCTTGATATCGTTATACAGAAGCCACTACACAGTGCGCGGGTTACGATTTGGTGCGCCGTGTTCAATGATGGAATATTGCGCCGTTATTTCATCGATGTTCCGTGGTTTCCCACTTCTCCTCCAGGCGAATGCCGGGATGGTACCTAACATAAGGCCACGGCCGCTTCCTTCCCTCTTCCTTGCCTATCCCTTCCAATCTTCCCATCCCTCCACAAGGCCCCTGTTCCGCATAGCAGGTGAGGCCGCCTGGGCGAGGTACTGGTCATTCTCCCCAGTTGTATCCCCGACCAAGAGTCTGAAGCTCCAGGACACTGCCCTTGAGGCGGTAGAGGTGGGATCCCTCGCTGTGTCCGAGGGAAAAGCCGACCCTGGAGGGTAAACCGATGATGATGATATTTCATCGATGACGCTGCTGCACAGAATCCAAAAGCAGTGGGTCAGGTAGTCTGCAGAGACCCCATTATTACTGATAGCTCTATTCGTACGTGATGTACGCCATTTTTGTCAGGCCAGAAACTTACTCCTCCAGCAAAAATGGAGCATGTCGAAAGAGTCAGTTTTGAGGAATGATGACCCATCTATAAAATAATATTTCTAAATACACGAGAGGATAACGTCATTTTTGTGTCCCTAGAGTAACCGTTATTCATCAATATGTGTTCAATAACCTCCAGAAACGTTACGAAAAATGCTTGGCACGTAATGTACCAACACTATTCAGTAGCATTTCAGTTTTGCTGCATTCGTTAGTAGGAGTAAATGAAATGAAATGGCGTATGACTTTTAGTGGCGGGAGTGTCCGAAGATAAGTGCGGCTCGCCAGATGTAGCTCTTTTTTCTTTGACTGCCGTAGGCGACCTGCGCGTCGTGATGAGAATGAAATTATGATGAAGACGACACATACACCCAGCTCCCGTGCCAGCGAAATTAACCAATTATGGTTAAAATTCCGGACTCTGCCGGGAAGCGAACCCGGGACCCCTGTTACCAAAGGCCAGAACGCTAACCATTTAGCCATGGAGCCGGACGTTAGTAGGGATTTTGGGACATTGCACCTAACAGCTCCGAGTAAATATTGTACTGCGACATCTGCATTATTAGGAGCTGCCTATTCTATGAGGTAAAAGTGTATGCACTTCAACCCCCCCAACTTCCCCATGGTATCCCCTACATGTCGTAAGAGGCGACTGCAAGGTGTCCCAGGGTCTATTGACTTGAGAGCGTGGGATGGCGACCATGGGACCCTTAGCTGAGTTTGGCATTGCTTCCACTCACTTGTGCCAGGCTCCTCACGTTCATCTACCCTGTCTGACCTCACGTGGTCAACACTTGTTTTTTCCGACTCTGGATCCCTTCAACTTTCTCCATCTGGGGTAATGTTAATAAAGGATGCTTGGCGAGTTGTACGTCATCTTAAAACAATAGTCACCACCATCACCACTTTGTACTTCACCACTCCTCCAACGGCCTTCATCGCTTTTTGTGTGTGTTTGTGAATTGTTATTACTGAGGATATTATTAAGATTATCATACTATCGTTTCAATACAGTATCTGGCTCCATGGCTAGCTGGTTAGCATGGGGACAGTTGGTCCAAGGGGTCCCTTATTGGAGTCCCAGCAAGGTCAGGGATTTTAACTTCCATTATTTATTTCCTTTGGCTCGAGGATTGGGTGTCTTTGCCGTCTTCAACATTACTTTTTATCCCAGTTGGGCCCCATCCCCACAGACGGACGCACAGTTGGCTATAGACGTTTTTTAGAAAGACCTGCACTAAGCCTTTGTCTTTACGCGACGTTTACGTAGGCTGGTGAGGGACAATGCCTTTAAGTTGAATAATAATAGTGTTATTGTCTTTATATCCCACTAACTACCTTCACTGTTTTCGGAGGCGTCAAGGTGCCGGAATTTTGTCCCGCGGGAGTTTACGTTGGCTTCCGGTACGTTAAACGACTTCTGAGGAACAGAATGTCCGCCACTCCAATGTTTCAAAATTGATATAAATTAAAGGGACTGTAAACAAATAACATAATTACTATTAACAATTACTTTCAGCAAAATGACATGTTTATTTTGTAAATGTTACTCGGTTGTTATTAGTTTCTTATTTAGTCTTGGGCCTTGATGTTTGGCACCTTAAAATAACAGAATTTAATAACTCATCGCTCTTCCGTTTACGAGGCACTCGGTTAAGAGAAATCTTTGCATATTTTGGCACACAGCTGCTTTAGGTTGTCATGGCACGCGAGAAAAAGTGTAGGCCTCTGGACCGGAAAATCGCTAGTTCAAACTAGATGGAGGTAGTCGGATTTTTGAAGGACAGAAATAGGTTTGGCAATACAAGACGTGCATTGTCGACATGTAAAATATCTCTAGTGACAGGTGGGTTGTTTACCCGATAAAATTAATTGTAACTCAGCCATAGAACGCCCAATAGAACTCCATTTCTCTGTCACCTGGTGGAATAAACCGTAAGGTAGAAATTGACACACAGGCAGCCTAAATGGTGTCAAATGAAAATGTCAGCCAATGGTAGTTGACTCCATACATATCAGTTATTATTTTTTATTATTATCATTATTTATCAGGATAAATGATTTCATTGATCATACTCATACACCTCTTTCCTGCAAAGAATTCTTCCATATGTCGAATGTTGCAACAGTCATGATTCTATTAACCCGCGAGTGGTCGCTAGCTGAAATGTAACGTGAGTGGTCGCGCGTGAGACTTTCTCTCACATTAAAATAAATATGACATTTCTCACAGTTTTGTGGCGCGTAAGGCTGAAATGTGCTACTGAAATGTAACGCAAGTTCTACCTTATATATTTTAGATAAATGAAACGAAATGGCGTATGGCATTTAGTGCCGGGAGTGTCCGAGGACATGTTCGACTCGCCATATGCAGGTCTTTCGATTTGACACCCGTAGGCGACCTGTGCGTCGTGATGCGGATGAAATGATGATGAAGACGACACATACACCCAGCCCCCGCGCCAGCGAAATTAACCAATTAAGGTTAAAATTCCTGACCCTGCCGGGAATCGAACCGGGACCCCTGTGACCAAAGGCCAGCACGCTAACCATTTAGCCATGGAGCTGGACATATTTTAGATAAAAATGAAATGATTAGCTGTTTATTAAAGACACAAATTACTACTTAAAACAACATATGCAATGTACAAAAAAATATCTTCCGTCCTGAAGTTGTAAAAATAAAATCTCACACATGCATTATACCTAGTAATATTTAGGCACAAAGCAAGGTTTCTGAACATAATCACGTTTTCAAAAAAAGAAGTGCTCGTAATGCAAATACTAACGCGTACAACAGGAGTAAGTTTCCTGCTCCACTTCAAAATATCACCAACGTCATTGGTCGCGCGATGAGAGAAACTCTCACGCAGCGCGCACGGACACATAGGAACCTTTGTTCTGACTAGGGGAGGGGGTGCTTACCCTTCAAATGTGAATCGCTCTACTCACGACAGTTATTAACTCAGCTAGAAGAGGGAACAGTCACCTCCCTTTCACCACTGTGAAGTAATATCACAATAAAAAATTACGTGAGAGAAAATCTCATATAGCGACCACTCGCGGGTTAATATCAGTCCGAAGTCTTCGTTCTGATTGTCAAGGTCAAGTACAACGAGATACTCATCTGCTGGATTCGCTCTTGGCTCGACATTGGTCCAAGGTCTGCGGTCACCAAGTGCACATGAGTCGTTTGAGCCACTGGGATTAGGTAGAACGTTATCGGTGAACATTATGTAACATTACTGAGCCACCCAGTACAAGATATAACACAATCAATTTACAGCATCCGAAATGTACATACATCTTATGTCATCTAATATAACAAACTTGTTCAGCACTTCAGGATTTTATACCTCTTGTGGGAGAGCACACAGTTTTACATCACGTGTGATGAAATGAAATGGCGTATGGCTTTTAGTGCCGGAAGATCCCAGGACACCCGTAGGCGACCTGCGCGTCGTGATAAAAATGAAATAATGGTGAAGACAACACATACACCCAACCCCCGCGCCAGGAAAATTAACCAATTATGGTTAAAATTCTCGACCCTGCCGGAAATCGAACCCGGGACCCCTGTGACCAAAGGCCAGCACGCTAACAATTTAGCCATGGAGCCGGACTCACGTGTGATAATACTGACTGCATGCAAGTGTTACACAAGCAGCTTATGTAGTAAACAAAACAGGCTACAGTACAATAAAGGAGGGCTAAGTGAACGATTAACTTTAATGCAGTGTGCTTCTGGATGTGATGTTGTTACATTACGGAGGCCGATTTTAAACTCAACATCACGGACTAAATTTTCATAGTGGCAAATTATCAGATTTATTATTCAACTAGCAGAACATACCCGGCGTTGACGGGAAAAGCGAAAGCGAACACAAGTTATTTCATTCCTCTCCTCAAACGAGGAGGGGCGGGCCATCAGCTCAACTAAGGAGGTCTTCGGCCTTGTAGAGGAAAGAAATGGTGAAGAAGTTATAATCTAGGGGGTGTGTGTCGTACACACCAGAGGGGGAAAAGAGTGAATGAATCTGGCGTAAGGACCGTCACAACAAGCCGGGACCCAGGACGAAGCCCCTAAAGCACCCCGCGCAGGCAAACCCCTACGAACAGCAGGGGAAGAGGCGACAATTGACTTTATTTAAGACTGATGTAGCTCGGGCGCGCATTACAGAAAGTGACATTTATTTACAGACATGTACATAAGCGTATTACATAAATGGTGCTGGTAGAAATTGGGTGTAAGGTGGAGGGTAGTATTGTGAGAGAAGGTAGGAAAGGGTGGCGGTAATGTTGGTAATGGAAGTGGCAAGAAGGCGGAGAAGGTCTAGGGTCGGGAGCGGCGGGATGAAGAAGTTAGGCTGTGGAGCGGGGAGGGGGACCGCTTGCGGTGGTGGCGCGGGTGGCGGGGCGGGCGGCGGATTACGAGAATAGGTATGAGGAGGGGAACGTTCGGAGCGGGGTGGAGAGCGAGAAGGCTCCACTCGATATGTTCGCCCGCGAAAACGGACGCCGGTGGTGATGAGATGGTCGACGTCGGCTGCAGAGGAGAGTTGGAGACGATTCATGAAGGTCAGACCGCTGGAGTTGAAGATTCGTAGCGCTCGACGGACAGGGACGCCTGCGAAGGTCAGTTCAGCCATGATGTCTTGCTCGGTGAAGGCGGGGTCCAGGCCACGGATGACACAGCTCGGTGACGAAAGCCGGTGGTGAGTTGGTACGGAGGAGTCTTCAGAGTTGGTGGAGAGTGGCGGAGCTGCGACGGTGGCATCGGTGAAGGGGGCGGGGGGGGGGCTGCGAACTAGCAGGTAGGGAGATAACGGGGGCAGACATGATAGAAGAGGGGTGATTGGACGCAACAGTGCAGGTGGAAGTTGACGGAGCAGAATGGACAGAAGTGGTGATGGTGGTGGTAGTAGTAGTAGTAAACGTGGGCGAGGAGTCAGTAACGGAGGGAGGGATGGTCGGAGAGATGGGGAAGTCAGGAAGGGAAATCATTTGCCGTAGTAGATGCTCCGGAGTAGGGACCGCAGCATAGTCAGCATCATAGAGACGGATACCGTTTACGATGATGCCAATCGGTGGGCCTGGAAAGCGGAAGGAAGCGACGACGTCTGGAGAAGATAAGCTATCCGGAGGCGAAGAACCGCTTCAACAAAGGTTCCGCTGCGGCGAATTTCATCACGGATGGAGGTTGGAGAATAAGAGGTGTCCACGCCCTTGATTAGGCACGAGTACATAGTGGAGAGGGGAGGCGACAGCCAACTAGGCGTCTGCCCGTTTGATTTTTCTTGGGCCGACTGGGTAACGGTAGAGATGAGCGCCACCCAGCCGAAAAAAGCGTGGACATGCGATATTCGAAGAGGATGTTGACGGGACGATAGTTTGAGATGTCACTGACTTCTGTTTGTACACTTCGTAGATATGTAATGCTTAACCAGTAACCTTCACATACTTCGGTGTCTGTTCTGAATTACCAGGATCTACCTAGAACTGGCCAAATACCTGGCCGAACAGCCCCGGCCAGTGAGTACTCTGGAATACTGCTCTAACGCAAAGGCGGCCAGAATTCGGCTCAATTACAGTACTCCAGCTCAGGCAGGTAAAGGAACAGAGTACGCGCTCTGACGGAAGATACAGCTTAGCAGCTACTTGCATGGCACGCGTGACCAAACAAATCGAATTTTTAACAATTTTATTGTGCGTAAGGGCTCGTTATATTCAGTTCATTAGATTATGGCGAGGAAATTAAATTACATATTTTGTATATACAATCGCCACGTGCTAACTAAATACGTTTAATTATACTCATTTAATTAGGTTCTGTGTAGGAAGCAGAATTAATTCTTTTGGCATGTGATAACTAAATACTGCTTTGACTATTAGGGGCTGCCTGGCCGAGGCGGTAAAGGCGTGCTCGGTTCGCCCGGAAGGACGTGGGTTCGAATCCCCGTCAGGAAGTCGTAGTATTTAAGAAACGAGATTTCCACTTCCGGAGGTGTATGTGGACCTGAGGTTCACTCAGCCTACACCAAAAATGAGTACCAGATTAATTCCTGGGGGCAAAGGCGGCCGGGTGTAAAGCTAACCACTCTACCCCATCACGTGCTGCGGTTAACAATGGTGGAAGCCTTTACCTTCCACTCCTCCAAGGGCCTTCATGGCCTGTACGGAGGTGTCTTTGTTTGTTTTTGCTTTGACTATTACTTGTAGTCATCGAAATATTGTCGGCCAACATAAAAGCTTGTTTAAGAAAACAGCGTAAACAATAAACAACGAACGAACTATACGATTGTAATGCATAAACATACTATAATCAACCAGGTGCAATGCTGTGGCTTTGCTTCCTTATTGACTCCGCATATCGCCATCTAGTCTTTACAGTACAAACTTTTAGAAGTCATCTGCTCTCTGCTCTTACAGCGTTCATGTTGTTAGCTAAAAGAGGGCCGATTTCTCATTGCCCACATATGCTTTATCATCTAAATCCATATTTTCTGGACAACTCTTTAATTTACTAAGAAAACGCATATGTGATGTTCTGTTTTGTAGAATTTTAAGTCTACACGTTGCGCTTTATTTGGTAATAGGACTAACCATTTGCCCATTCTCGTGGTGTAGGAGTAGCGTGCCTGCCTCTTAGCTGAAGGCCTCGGGTTCGATTCCCGGCCAGGTCAGGGATTTTCCCTGGATCTGAGAGCTGGTTCGAGGCCCACTCAGCCTACATGATTAGAATTGAGGCGCTACCTGACTATACCGGCCCTAATCTAGAAAGCCAAGACTAACGGCTGAGAGGATTCGTCGCGCTGACCACACGACACCTCGTAATCTGCAGGCCTTCAGGCTAAGCAGCGGTCGATTAGTAGACCCTTAAAGGCTGTAGTGCGATGCGGTCAGGGTTAATTTGCCATTATTTTGGATTTAGCGGAAAAAAGAACATGAGCAAATTCAGTAAATAACTACATATTAATGGCTCCCGCTTATTAAATATTAATTATTGAACAGATTTGTAATCAAACTGAGTATTTGAGGAACATCCATACCAAATTTAAGCTAATTGGTCCAGTAGTTTAGGCGTTATTGAGCGCGAAATGAAGACACACTATCTCATTTTAAACTAGTACCCAATTTTTCTATTAATTTCACAAATATGAGATCAATATCTTGAAACAAAACATAAAAGAATGCACCTGTTGTTTTGTTCCACACCACTCATATTAATGTTACGACTGACTGTTTTATTGGACTAAATTAATTTAGGATGACCCTGTTAGTACACACACACAAAATTATATTGAAAATGTATGACAACAGTTCACTAAACCACAGAACTCCAGCCCTACTACATTCGATCAAGACTGACTGCAGCGCTTCTCAACGGCAACACTTTAATATTACTCTCCGACGCACTAAGCGACAACAACAGTATGTTGGCGGCGAGCCTGCTTTTTATATGCTTGGTGATGAAGTTCTGGTATCATCGGAAAGCGCCCAGAATAGGGAGCTTTTAGGTTCTTCTTACAGAAAATCAACGGAGACACTAGACGAAATAAAAGGAAATACAAGAAGAGACCGTCACATGCCCTGACACAATCATCCCTTCCAAGAAATACTGAAGGAGGCTACAATAGGTCTGACAGTTGCATGAGCAAACACTGAAACTGATTCTAACTATCGCCACCTTGATGTCCCTCCACTTTCCTTACTCTAAGGCCCACTCCATGATGCTTCGTCACACATGTCTCCACCCCCAAGGCTGTGTGATACGGACAATTTCATTTGTCGAGTTTATTCCTAACTTAGCCTTTATCTAATTTCAAGCACCCTCCTGATATTCTTCCCAGGTACTTGTACGAGCAATAATTCTCCCTGATTTCTTGTCTTTTACTTTTAACTTATGAATAAGATATGTTGAGCCAACCCATCTTTCACTCTCCTACAGCAAAATCGGTTTGAGAACAAACCGATGAAAGGATAGTTCCGTTTGATAGTCCTGCCGCCACTTGTCTGCAGTTAGGAAATAGGATATACTTGGAAAATAGTGATACCAGGCACATAACTGTAGGATTTAAAATAATCCAGATTTAACGTGTTGTACGAAACGATCGACAAAAACGGTACAGATTTAAGCGTACATTTTTGTATATATGAATTGAATGTACAACAATTACTTCTAATACGGTCCAAATTTCAAATTCCAGTCCTGTCATAAATTTTACTTTCATTTTTCACAAACTTTTGTGTAGCATTGGAGTTTTTGGCGCTCTTAAAGTTGTCATGTTAGAAATACGAGTTCATTTTATTAGGAAAGATAATTTACTAGAGAAAATGTTTGGTGCAAGAAGCCTCTACTGGCTGACGTACCTTCACCCCGCTCCACAGATAACTGACTACCAATTTGTCGGTTATAGCCTTTATATCGAAAAACTTATGTCATCGCTATTTTCACGCAACAATGTTACCTGGTCTCGTAGTAAACTATTACGCCATATTTCGTAAATAATATATTTTACCGTCTGTATTTTAGAATGAAACATAGTTATTTTCCTCTGAGAATGTTTGTGCAAAATGTCGTGAAATTCTGCCCGACCATTGAGATGTGATGGCGTTTCGGAAGGCAGACAGATAGACTAATTCAATTTTAATTTGTATCTATACAAATAAAATCTTAATAACCGTGTGTGTGTGTGTGTGTGCATTGCCTATTTTGACGAAAGTTCCGTAAAGTTAACCGTTTTAGGTGTAATAATGACCATCTGCATATTTTTTTTAATCTTCGGTGGCTGTTCGTTTGTCGGTTTGTCTGTTTGTCTATGACTTAAAACTACTGGATATATTTCTATTAAATATATTTGGAATCCTCCCGTCCTTGGGTAGGCTTTAGGGCCAATATTGTTTCTAAATCCCTGAACTGACTGGGGGTTTATACGAAATCGAAACCGTGATTTTGCACTCCCATAAAATGTACACAGCCAAACTTAATGGTCATCTATCTGCCTTAATGGAAATACATTTCTAAACCTTTTTATCTCATGTGCATCATTTCGATACGAGAATTAATAAGGGAGGTATCATTAACGGACAGTTTTTTGGTAAAAGACCCACTGGACTTAACTCAAGAGAGGGTGCGTGTAAAGCGTATTTCTCATCACTTGAAAATCACAGAAGATATCTTAACCAAACTTTATATTTCGCATCCATCTGTCCAAAGGTAGGTTCTAAGGTCCATACCATTTCAAATTCCCGGAATGGACTGGGAGTTTATAGGGAACCGACACAGTGATTTTACTCTCTCACAACATATACAAGACCAACCTACAGGAGATCGACCACACTTGATGGAAAATATTTCTAAAACTTTTTTGACTATTTTGACGAAATTTTCGTACAACTATTCCTTTAAGAGGCAATAATGATTATCTGCATATTTTTTTAGCTATAGTTTCCTGAAAGGCCTGAATTTTACCCCCTCGCCCAAAATCAAGATTGCGGCACGATCTGCCAGGCGAGCTAGAAAATTGAAATTTGGTAAAAATTATACCTTTCAGCCTGTATCCGACGGAAAATTTCCAATATCTTTAAATTTTTCACATTGTATCCCCGAAGAAAATCGCAGTATGGAGACAATATTAATGACGGTGCAGACCTTTATTTCGAGATATTTCGCGGCTAAACGGTAAGTCCTATCTAAAACGGATGGCACAATCTTAGTTCAATTTCGAGTGTGCGACTCGTTGGTTGAACGGTCAGCGTACTGGCCTTCGGTTCAGTGGGTCCCGGGTTCGATATCCGGCCGGGTCGGGGATTTTAACCTTAATTGGTTAAATCTTACGGCATGGGGGCTGGGTGTATGTGTTGTCTTCATCATCATTTCATCCTCATCATGACGCACAGGTCGCCTAGGGGAGTCAAATAGAAAGTCCTGGACCTGGCGAGTCGAACCCGTCCTGGGATATCCTGGCACTAAAAGCCATACGACATTTCATTTTCATTTTCAGTTCAATTTGGAGTGATCTACAACTTTGGTCCTATGATATATTTTGTCTCTGTCCCCCTTATACGTTAGATTTGGCTGTATTTCTCAATTGTTCCCAAAATTGTGCTTTTTACACGTATGTTACATAGTTTGACACACTTATAGGAAAGATAGAGTTATCGAATTCGGCACGCACATTAACACGACAAATGATTGTATGCGAACCAAATTTCATTATTATAGCTTCCACATAAGTAGTGAATAATCTAAAATGTTAAAAATGTACCCAAATTTCACCCCATTCAAACACCGTAACTGAATCGAACCCATTAAATATAGGAGATACGAGAAAATGTTTCAAGACCAAATATATAGAGAAATAAAAGATGCGTTGATGGTTCACACTTTTTGTTGATATGATGTAGGCCCTACCGTTTAGGCGCTGTAAATCTCGGAATGAAGGTCTGCACTTACAAACGTGCCCATGCATATCTGTCACCTATATAAATAACATCGTAACGACCGTGTGTCTATACATAGTCTATTTTGGCGAAATTTCCGTACAGTTATCCGTTTCAGGTGTAATAATGACCATCTGCATACTTTTTATCTTTGGTGTCTGTTTGTCTGTTTTCCTGGGTCTTCATATTTAGAATGCGCCTGTCCCTGGGTAGGTTTTTCTTGGGCCAATATTGTTTCTAAATCCCTTAACTGACTGGGGGTGTATACGAAATCGAAACCGTGATTTTGCACTCTCACAAAATATACTCAACGAAAATGGAAGTCTACTTGCCTTAATGGAAATCAATGTCTAAACTTTTTTCTCATATGCATCATTTCGATACGAGGATTAATAATGGAGATATCACCAACGGACCGATTTTCGGTAAAAGTTCCAGCAGATGCGTGTAAAGCGTATTTCTTATAACTTGATAACTACCGGTACAGGACATATTTCAACCAAACATATTTAGCATTCACCTGTCCAAAGGAAGGTTGTTAGGACCATACCATGTAAAATTCCCGGAATGGACTATGTGTTTATAGGAAACCGAAACAGTGATTTTACTCTCCTACAATATGTACAAGACCAGCCTGACTGGAAATCAACCAACCTTGATGGAAATCCATACCTAAAACTTTTTTCTCATGTGTATTTTTCGATTGGAGGATTAGTAAGGGAGATATCATGAACAGTCTGTTTTGCAGGCTAAGTCCAGCGCACATAGCCCAAAAGGTGTTGCACGCAGAGAAGATTCCTTACCTGTATAAATAAAATAAAAAAGACTGTGTGTCTGTACATTGACTATTTTGGCGAAATTTGCGTACAGTTATCCGTTTTAGGTGTCATAATGGCCATCTGCATATATGTCAGCTTTAGTTTCCTGAAAGTCCTCATTTTTAACCACCTCCCTCCCCCAAAGCAAGATTGTGGCACAATCTGCCGGACGAGATAGAAAATTGAAATTTGGCAAAATTACATATCTTAGCTTGTAAAGCTTCCAAGATCTTTAAATATTTAATTTTATACTCCCGAAAAATATCGGAACATTGAAGCAATTTTAATGTCGGTGTAGACCTACGTTTTGAGGTATTCCGCGGCTAAACGGTATGTCGTATCACAAAACGGATGGCACAACCTCAGTTCAATTTGGAGTGGTCTACAACTTGGGTACTATGATGTTTCGTCGTATCTCTATTCCTTATATGTTAGATGCGTCTCTATTTCTCGATTATACCTACATTTAGCTCTTTGTACACGTATAATTCGTAGTTTGAATCCCTTATACGAAAGATAGAATCATCTAATTCTACGCGAACCTTGGTCCAGCCAGTATCCATATGTGAGCCAAATTCTATGTTTGTAGCTGTCACATTAGTACCCGAAAGTTATGAACTGTGAGAAAATCTTACCCAAATTTCACCCTAGTCAACGTTTCTAAGTCAATTTTACTCAAAGATTAGACAGGAGAAAATATCTTAAGACGAGCCATTATGACCGCTAAATGAGGCGTCTTTTGATACAATCCGTTTGTCGTTATGATGTATCGTTTAGCAGCAGTTAATCTGTAAATGAATGTTTGCGTAATTGTAAACAGGAATGTACTTCTTATGGCGATTTATATATATATTCATTGAAGTCGATTTGTAGTGATGTAGAATTGGTTTGTTTACCATTATAATTAATGTTTTATATCGATAGTGACTCTGAGCAGGAGGGTGTCCGCTATTGTAAACATTACTCTCCACATCGACTTTGAATGGCAGTAGGAATGGGATCTTTCTCCAACTCCTTTGTAATTAGCATCAGTAAGGAGGGACTACAATTTTAATTAATAATTCCCTTCTCGATTTGACTGGCAGAAGTCAAGGGAGCATGCAATTTTGTTCAAAACTCCCTTGACCAATTGTGTTTGGGAGTAGGCAAGTGTGCCCACCATTGTAAACAATTGTACCCGTCTAAAATGTGACTGGCGTTGGGCATAGAGGCCTTGCTATTATAATGGAAACTCCCAAACTCGGTGTGGCTGTCAAAGAAAAGGGGCCTATCATTATAGTGATAACAGCAAAAATCAATTTTTAATGGCAGTAGTGAAGGTACCTGCTATTACAATAAAACTCCTCAACTGTACTCTGTCTGGAAGTAGGAAAGGGCGCCTGCCATTGTAAACGGAAACTCCCCAAATCGATTGTGACCACGCAGTCCCATTTTAATGAAAAACTACCTACTCAGTTTTGAATGGCAGTAGGCAAGTGAGCCTGCCGTTATCATCACAAGTCCGCAACTCGCACTTTACATTGGAAACAACGTATGGGAACCTCCCCCTGCGGTTTCTGGATAACGCTAAGAGACTTGAAATTTAAAAAATCTTATTCATTCCATGTACAGTAATTTACTTCCATATCCGTATATGGTGTAGAATACCGTAGCGAAGCACGGGTACATTTGCTAGTAGAGAATATTATTAACGCAATGCAAGTCCCTCTCCTCATTCCTTTTTGTTCTTGGAACAAGGTGGCGACTTTGCGAGTCAATCTTCTCCAAGTGTCTCTCTGGTTAGCGATGTAGAACGTTGCTTGGAAACATTTCATCCGGTATGATTTACGATCTGCATAATCCAGCGCATCGGAGGGCGACTCCTTGTGCTCAAACCTTCCATAGTAGAGGATGGTCACTCAGTTGAACTTGGAAACATGTTCGTGCATCAAGGAATTTGAAGAGAACAAAACACTGTTACAGAGTGCCTCTAAAATATACTCGTTTGTTCTTTGATCTCACCATTCCTCTCCTCGTGGCTCATAAAGCTCATTAAGAGCCTTTGACCCGATCCCACTCCATCTCATATAATTCACCAGGCTGAGTAAACCCCGTTCAAGTCTTTTATTCAGGGCTTGGAGGAGTTGAAAATCAAACTGGAATAAGTGGCAGTTATGCTATTCCTATACCACGGAGCTCATTATAGATCAATTATTAAGAAATTTCTTTTAAATACGTTATCAGATATGTCATTGTTATTTAGGGTCAAAATAATGGGATTTTCATCCCCTCTTAAAATTAGCCATAAGAGGACGATGAAGAATTCATGTCTGTCAAAAATTAATGGCATCTGGTGAAGAAAGAGAAGAGCCTGATTTATAATTGTCTGGACCTCCCAAACCTAAGACAGTTGGGGTTGGAAGGGAATAAAACTAAGAACCCATGAGGCTGGATAGGAAAATTTGAAGAGAGGAGTATGGTAAAAAGTAAGTGAATGAAATGTTAGGTTCGCATGATATACTATTGTAGGCTTTCCTCACTCACGAATCAGAGCATCGTTTTAATTTATAAACTTCTAGATGTCTTACATTATATACGAGTGATAGGCCGGGAATTAATCAGAAACGTTGCTTTTTACCGACCTAACAGTATACAATAGCTATCCTTACATGAGCAGTATTTCTGCCTCGACTGGCTCGCGCGTAATGGCCCATGACAGGCGTAGACAGCTATTTGACCACTAGCATGGAAAAGAAAAATGACGGGCTGTTTCAATTGACTTGCGAATACTGTTTATTACTGGTGTGAAACTGTCAAATAATCTTGCACGTTGCCAGAAACAATATGAACAGCATAAAAGGAATGCAGTTCAGTATAGCAAGCTCTTGTCATCGTCGTCGGCTGATACTCGTATCCGAGTATTCATAGAGTATTTCTCCTACGGTTCTTCCATTACTCGAGTTGAGGAATGCATATGCCTTTTATGACTAAGAACACCAATCCTGGCTTGAAACAAACGACCACACTAGTTGCACCTCATAGAGTCTGCCGTTGTTTTTTCGCCTCTGACATTTTCTGCTTCCAGTCTACGATGTTCACGCTCAAAGTGTGCAACAGCAGCTAAAGTAGTTGTGCCCCAGCGAGTTCGGTCCTTTGCAATGATATACCAAGTACTTGGATCAATGTCAGTGCCCCTGAAGGTCTTCTTTATAGTACTTCAGTGAGGCATCATGGGATCTCCTGCCTACTGAAAAAATGAAATGGCGTATGGCTTTTAGTGCCGGGAGTGTCCGAGGACATGTTCGGCTCGCCAGATTCAGGTCTTTCGATTTGACAGCCGTAGGTGACCTGCGCGTCGTGATGAGGATGAAATGATGATGAAGACGACACGTACACCCAGCCCCCGTGCCAGCGAAATTAAACAATTAAGGTTAAAATTCCCGACCCTGCCGGGAATCGAACCCGTGAATCCTGTGACCAAAGGCCAGCACGCTACCCATTTAGTCATGGAGCCGGTCCCTGCCTGTACTGATTTCCCTATACGAATCTTTTCGAGGAAGTCTGTCGTCTTGCACCCGCTGCACATGTCCAACCCCTCTGAGTTGGAGACAAACGATGGTGGCCACTACACTGTTCATCTTTGCCCTCTCTAGAACTGTTGTGTTTCGAATGTACTGTAGTCATCCCGTTCGATATTCGATGAGCTTCTGTTGATGGAAGCGGTCTAGTTTCTTCATACCAAGGAGATATAGAGTCCAGGTTTCACATCTATAGACCAAGGGGTAGATGACGACTGTTCGATACACCGTCAATTTTGTATATATTCTTAGATCTATATTCAGGAAGACCCGAAGTGTAAGAGTCCGAAAGCTATATGAGCAGCATCTATTCTGTTTTCTACGTCCTTCTCCGTTGAGCAGTTTCTAGAGAAAATGCTTCCTGGATTGTCATCTAACTATTCTAGAGGCATACTGGAGATAGAATACTGAAATCTGGAAAGGCAATCCAGGAGCTGGATGTGCAATTATCTTTGTTTTAGGAATGTTGATGGTTCATGGTGTGGGTTACTGTAGTCACGTCCTAGTTCGTGAACCATGGGCAACGGCTGAGTGGCCTAGTAAGTGGTCCTGAGAGTCGGGATACCAGTTGCTATGGAATGGGAGTGGGCATCTTGGACATATTCTGAGTCATGGCCCTCATTGCCTAGGACTATACAATTCACCGGTGGTCCATAACCCGTTAGAGGAGATATCCTCACTTGGACTATGTGCAAGTAGGGTAGCATCCTGCTTCATGAATTTACCGAGTTCAGAATATTTTAAGTAAGCCTCGGACCTATGGGAGTAACGGAGTCCCACTCCCATTTGACAGGCGAGGGACTCCTTGGAAACAACTTGGCGAACGAAATGGAATTCGATGGGGAGCTAACAATATTAATGGGGCTTATGGAAGAAAGAAAGTAGAACTGGCTGAGTCAGCAAAGAGGACGCATCTGGATGTGCTAGGAGTAAGTGATATTCGGGTAAGAGGAGATAACGAGGAAGAGACAGAAGATTATAAAGTGTACTTAACGGGTATTAGAAAAGGAATCGCAGAGTCTGGGGTAGGGCTCTTTATCAGGAATATCATTCCACGCAACACAGTTTCTGTGGGTGGATTTGTCAGTTGGAGGAATTAGGACTAGAATTGTCTCCGTGTATTCACCATGTGAGGGTGCAGATGAGGATGAAGTTAACAAGTTTTATGAAGCATTGAGTGACATCGTGGTCAGGGTCAACAGCAAGGATAGAATAGTGCTAATGGGCGATTTCAATGCGAGAGTTGGAAATATAACTGAAGGATAAGAAAGGGTGATTGGTAAATGTGGGGAAGATATGGAAGCTAATGGGAATGGAAAGCATTTGCTGGACTTCTGTGCTAGTATGGGTTTAGCTGTTACGAATACATTCTTCAAGCATAAGGCTATTCACCGCTACACATGGGAGGCTAGGGGTACCAGATCCATAATAGACTATATCTTAACCGACTTCGAATTCAGGAAATCTGTTAGGAATGTACGAGTTTTCCCGGTTTTTTCGTAACTTACTTTTTGATTCGCCCTCGTATTATGATCCGCATTACTTTCCATATGTGTATGACCGGTCACCAGGAATTTGTGGTCAAAACTCTCAAGGGTGGTGAACCCTTTAGGTCCATATTGAGGGATACCTACCTTCCTTACCTATCAGCAAAGTTCATGAGATCTGTCTCTTGGGTCGTTTCGGGTTCTTCGTCACTTGCTGAGGTAAAGGTAGGGTTCATTAATTCTAATCTATCTACTGGAATGAAAGGTCTGTTTAAAAGATTCCTATTTATTCAGAAAATTCTGAAGCATGTCAACAATTTTTCGTCCGCTTTGTATCACAAATGCCGGAGAAGGAGAGTTCGTCATGGCGTCCCTTCATATTTATAGCAGTTACCCCCTCTCTTCGGATATCTCCCTTTGCCGCCAAGAAAATTTCTATAAATTTTCTGACTTACCTAAACTGCAATTTCAAGAGTTTTGAAAGTAACTACATGCTTGTTACATTTCTGGCGGTAGTGTTCACGGACATTTAAAATTTTTACGGGTTCGATTTGTGAGATGATTGACCTCCTTTGATAGGCACTATATTTTTTTGACTTGGCGTGGTCACGCCATGTACACGCGCTTTGACATAGTTCATAAAAATGACTTGAGATTCTTCCGCCGTCGACACGTGTGGTTGACGTCACGTACCCCAGAGCGTGGGACCGAAGGTAATCACCCCCTCGTCACGTGTCAAATCCATGCTATCAAGAATCCAACATTTAGTTTAATTGTTACATTATGCATAATGTTCTTAGGGCACAAAGGTCATGGGTTCAGTGGCTAAATCCTGTATGGCAACCATGCACATGGTTGGGATATAATTGTTCTTATTTTGTCCTCCAAATGCATCGGAAAACATTGTTACGTGCTTGACTTCTGCCTCGACATATTTCATTAAGAGGTCATACAGATAAAAACTCCTATTTTATTTAGTGTGGTGAAAATCGTTTTAATAACAACCTGCTGGACATAATGCTCTTTACACACCCACAATCATGATTTTAGCGAATCAGCACAACGGCATAACTTCGATTCTACTCGAGATTGAGTTAGCGCATTATACACATGCGCAGATCTCGCATTCCTCAAGAAAACGCAGTTGAAAACTCAATTTCAACCATACGTGGAGTTAACGCACTTTACCCTACTACCCGCCAATTAACCGCAAAAAACGCTTGAACCTATGTAAATATTCCTAATTTGGAAGTGAAGTAAAATGTTTCGTAACATCTTCCACACTTTTCAGTAATGTCGTTAGGCACTTATTGGTCCTTTGTGAACATTAGTAATAATACACAACTAGTTCTTAAACGTCGTCAGTTTCTGTTTCGCTTCTTCGACTGGTATTGACTTTCCTCATTTCTGTTCGAAAACCATTACTGTATGTAAACTTTGAGTCTTGGTTTTTACAAATGTTTTATTAACATCGTCTGCCTCTGTGATGTAGTGGTTAGTGTGATTATCTGCCATCCCCGGAGGCCCGGGTTCGATTAGATTGCTGGCTCGCCCAGGAACGGGCTGGAACGGGGTTCACTCAGCCTCGGGAGGTCAACTGAATAGATGGGGTTCAATTCTCACCTCAGCCATCCTCGAAGTGCTTTTCCGTGGTTTCTCACTTCTCCTGCACGCAAATGCCGGGATGGTACCTAACTTAAGTTCACGGCCGCTTCCTTCCCTCTTCTTTGTCTATCCCTTCCAATCTTCCCATCCCCCCACAACGCCCCTGTTCATCATAGCAGGTGAGGCCACCTGGGCGAAGTACTGGTCCTTCTCTCCAGTTGTATCCCCCTAACCAAAATTTCGCGCTCCAGAACACTGCTCTTGAGGCGGTAGAGGTGGGATCTCTCGCTGAATTCAAGGGAAGAACCAACCCTGGAGGGTTAACGGATTAAGAAAGAAAGAAAGAAAAAAAGAAAGAAAGAAAGAAAGAAAGAAAGAAATGATTCGTCCTTGTCACTTGAAAGCGTCGTAGATTTTATTCGTTAGAATTTAAATGCAGCGCGGCTGGCAACGCTACGTTCATGCGCACTGCGCCGAGTCTAACGCAGCAACGAAGGAGCCTTTCCCTCTGTTCCACTCTGCTCCACCATCAAGGTAAACTTTCAGTATCCTAAACTCGATCGGGAACTCATGTGAGTAACATTGCGGTACACTCTTCGTCGTGCAAGTGCCGTATGACCGGGTTCGATAAGGCAGAGGTCTTGATTTTCGCTTATGCGGATTCAGTATACGTGTGTGCGGTTGTTTACAATTAATATCTGGACCGCTGTCAACACGGTCATCGACGGTAAAATGGGATCGACGTAATTAATTCTACAATATTTACAAATGACTAAAACGACGAATTTGGCGTCCTTGGAGTTCATTTGCGGCAGGATATTGCAGATGCACTGCACATACTGTATGCACGCAGACTCTAAAATCGCGCAAGCTTATCCTTGAAGATTTTAGCTCAAATATCACACGTAAATCAATGCTTTCCGGAAAAAGTTTTACAGGGGCCATTTTTAAGGTATCGCAAAAATGGATTTTGTGGAAGGTAACGAGCTGTCTGAGGAAGGTAATGACGGTTTCCAGGGAGAAGAACATTGGAAAACACGGACATTCTAACAAATGACAATAGCCTTCAGACCCATCAGCTAACGAAATTGATTCAGAATATATGCAGTGCAGGCGGAAAATGAGAAATCACCTACTTTCATTCCTTTGGACGTAAAAATCAAAATAATAAACATTGTCAAAGAGCATTGTAGCTGGTCTCTAAAAGCTATTCCTCAGCATGGGGGAGCTACTCTACGGAACGAAAATGACGTGAAAGGGAGGGTTGCAGAAATTTCAAAAGATGGTAGCTGCAGGAAAAATATGTAACAGTCGAGAAATGGACCCTCGATCGATTTCACGAGGCACGGGAACAAAGAAAGCTAGTGACGACCAAAATGCTACAGACATGGGCATCGCAAGCCGCAGTCCAGCATCAAAGTCAGGAATTTCGCTTCACAGCATCCGATACGTGGGTTAAGAAATTCAAGGCGAAATATAGAATCCGACACCGTAAAGTAAACGCGTTACGTCAAATAGAAACGAGGTTTGAACTTGGATGCAATTTTGAAAGATGCAGAAAGATTTCGTCGTTAATACTAATGAGACAGAATGTGAGTACAAGTTAGATTTACAAAGGATCTTATTTACCAAAGGAGAAAAAGTAAAAGAAATTTACTTGGGAGATTTTAATAAGTTTACATATAGCTATACTGCACAGTTTGCTGTTAACATATCCGGGAAACTTCTCCCTAAGTTATTTCTCTGCATGCAAGAACCAAAGAACATATGGGCCATTTTGTTTCAAAATCGGGAAAGTTGACAAAAGATCACTTTAGAAATTGTCTTGAAAATGTAGTAATGCCATTCGTGGGAAAAGAAGAATTCCTAATGATTTTGGATTGATGGGGAGGACAAACGGATCCGTACCTAGTGAACGACTTTACGACAGAAGATAGAAGGTGCATGGCAGACGTAGAAATCATCCCACCAAATTGAACCCCTTTTTGCCAACCACGCGATGCCTACTTTTTTCAACAAGTAAGCAATAAAAAAATAAATGTCTATTAAATACTTTGCTTATAATATGAAATAAAGGTATAAGTATACTCTATTTTGTTTTTTAGTCCTCGTTAACAACTACTAATCACGGCCCAAGTTGTACACTAGTACAAAGATCTAATAATATCGAGGTCAAAGTGTTCTTCTCTCTCTGTACCTGCATTTATTAAATGTGCACATTGTTGCGAAATGCTTTGTCAGACGTGCGGTGAAACATGACAAAAATTATAAATAGTGTTAACGATAATGTAAATATTTATTAATTTTGTAAATAGAAGAAACAATAAATAATACAGTATTTAATGCAATCTTTCTTTCTTTCTTTCTTTCTTTCTTTCTTTCTTTCTTTCTTAATCCATTTACTCTCCAAGGTTGGTTTTTTCCCTCGGAATGTGCGAGGGATCCCACCTCTACTGCCTCAAGGGCAGTGTTCGGGAGCGTGAAACTTTGGGTCGGGGATGAAACTGGTGAAGCAAGACCAGTACCTCGCCCAGGCGGTCTCACCTGCTATGTTGAACTGGGAGCCTTGTGTGGGGATGGAAAGATTGGAAGGGGTCGGCAAGAAAGAAGGAAGGAAACGCTCGTGGCTTTAATTCAAGTACCATCCCTGCATTTGACTGGAGCAGAAGTGGGAAACTACGGGAAAACCACCTCGAAAATGGCTGAGGTGGGAATCAAAACCCCGCCCCCTACTCAGCTGACTTCACGAGGTACCACTTTTAAAATTTTGTGGCAGAGCCGGGAATCGAACCCGCGTCTCCGAGGTGGCAACAATGAACACTAGCCACTACACCATAGAGGCGGACAAATGAAAGTGGATAAAAAACGGTTTTGTTGTTGTCATACGGCAAGATACTTGTACTTCGTAGTCAGTAGTCCAGTGAACATAGTAAATACGAAGAGTCACTTTGTCTTTGATTGGGGATAAGATTGAGAAGGATGCGGGTGCGATCCAGTCCATATGTTAGGAATAAATGCGACAATAGCTTGACGCAAAATTGGAGAATTATTGAAATACACATGTAGGATGGCTAAAAATGTTTTAATCCACTTCCTCTTTTTGTTGTTTCACGAAATTGAGTACAAATTATTATGGTCCATCGAACACGTCATTTACTCTCAGGAGAAAAATGATTAACGTCCAAGCCATTTTAGCAAGAAGCTATTAACACCTCCTTACACCTATATATCGAACAGTCAAATGGATACATCCAAAGTGAAATAAAAAGCAAAGACAAAAATCCTCACCACATGCTCCACTTCTCTCAGGTATAGCTCTGATAACATACTAAGCATCAAAATAATCCAAGAGCCACATAAAACATTATTTCAGCAATACATTCATTAAATTACAATTGATATGAATATCTTTCACCTCTCGAAGTGTTAGAAGGATTTTTACCAACACCAGCCTTGCAGGAGATTTAATAATGACACTGTCCCGTTCTCAGCAGACAACCTGTCATGTGCCGTAATTTATGCATTCCCTTTTCAGTCTCCTTTAATGGAATTGTGCCAGCTGTTCCCAAGTTACATCTACCAATAAAATGTTAGCTGGGAGTAGTTCTGGGTTACTTTAATTGTTTATGTCTGTTCAGCAAGACATTTATGGAGATAAGTAGATCAGAATGTACTGACTTGAAAATTTTGAATTACCCTCCTTCAGGAAGTAAGTTTTCATTAATAGGAATTTCAAGGACTGCGGTATGAGAATATTTTATCTAGGTATATTTTAAATCCTCTACTACCTTATCTTTTACGTATGTTCTTTCGTAGGGAATTAGGTTCCTCACGACATTGTAGAGGACGATTTATCCGGATATTAGTGGATCATATCGCAACCGTGACTGCTCTGAGAGTGTTCATCAGTATTTTCACACCTATCTTAGAAAATTACACGGATATCCACGGATTCCCAGGATATCGACCAAAATCTTAGATCCAAATTGATTCTACACTCATAACATATTTTATCAGTAAGGCGATCCACGCAGGCCTTTATGCAAGTTAGGGTAACTTGGAGGCAAATGAAAAGGGCGTTTTGATTGCTGAATTTCGAAAATGTTACATTTAACCTTGACATGGAAAGTAAGTAATTGAGGAGGAGGGAAAGACGATAATAATAATAATAATAATAATAATAATAATAATAATAATAATAATAATAATAATAATAATAGTCTAACTTACTGACATCTTACAGTGATGAAAGACTTTTCAGAATAAATGGCTTATTTTGGTTATTGTAATATATATTTATAATTACACACATCTTAAATCTTAGAACTTACTTAGCAAATTAAAATTACAGGAAGAGGCAGCGAAAATTTGCTACACTATGCAGGGGACGTCGGGGTAAAGTTTGCCCGCAATTCATCGCTAGACTTACCTGCATGCTGCAGCAGGGCGAAAGGGTGCGCAGTTTAATTATGGTATTCCTAAATTATTAGTAAGACGTTAATCTATATAAATAAAGTTTTAGGGGGTTCGCTGTCTTTAATTTATTTTATTTTGCCAATTTTTTAGATATTTGTCGGATTTAGGTCAACTCAAGTCTATATCAGTGGTTTGTAGCTTTCGTGTCTGTTAATCTGTCTATCTGTCTGTGTATTTGTTTGTCTGTTTGTTCTACTATTACGGTGAAACGGCTGGATAGATCTCGAACAAACTTCGTATTTAGATTATACTCATCCAGGAGCAGGTTTTTATATGCATATGGTTTAAAAATCACGGAACGGACTGGATTTCATAGGGAGATCAAACAAGTTATTTGATATTTTCTCATACACTATTGATTTTCTGTAAAATCTGTAGACTATATGCGAAACGACTCTTCATTTTAAATATGATTTCGTTATCTATACCATTTTGCTTACTCTTCAAATGACGGAGAAAATTATTATTTCCTACGGTTTTCATGCTCTGCTTCAATTGACGGACACACTTGTAGTCCGACAACGATTCTACGGGTTACCATGGCAACGTCTCTCTGCTTGCCAGCGGGAAGTAACTTCATGCCATTTTAGTCATCATTCCTGTAAACTTGTGGTTCTTCGTTGGGTAGAAGACGAGAGAGACGCCAAGCTGCCATTCTGTGGAATATTTGCGGAATATCGTTGAAGGTTACAATCGTCTTCGAATAGCACTAAGCATGGTTCTTAATATTTCAACAGTACCGTGGAGTGTAGCCCATTATTTCATACCGTAAGTTTTCCGGCATTTGCTATAATTTTTACTGTATTTATTTTCTAATTCCGTTTACTGCTTTAATTTCATGCCTCTGCCTTTCCGCTTTAGTCTTAAGTAATAACACCTCAAGTCTTCTTCTTATCTGAGTACCTATGAATAACTGCGCCTAAATTTCTCCCCTCTTACTGCTTTCTTAAATCCCTAACTCATATCATCAGAATTTAGTGAGGGATTTAATTTTTCGAATACATCTACATGGTATTTATATATTTGTCCTATCTGGCAGTCCTCAGTTATTATCCCATTAATGTTAACTTTCTTCCTTAATTCCCCTGTATGGTTTTTAATAATTGAATTTATGTCGCACCGACACAGATAGGTCTTATGGAGACGGTGGGACAGGAAAATGCTGGGAGCGGCAAGGAAGAGTACGTGACCTTAATTAATGTATATCCCATGCATTTGCCTGGTGTGAAAATGGAAAAGCACAGGAAACCATCTTCAGGGCTGCCGATAGTGGAATTTGAATACACTATCCCCCTAATGGAAGCTCACAGCTGCGCGCTCCTAACCGCACCGCCCACTTGCCCGGTTTCTCCGTATGTATGCGAGTGCTAATCATGAAATCTTTCCTTTGAGTCATACTATGCACCATTTCATTCATGCATTTTTTCCTTCGTAGTCTATGTTTTCGCTGTTTAAGTCGCTTAACTTATTTACCGTTAACTGGAATTTATCTAGAGTCAGTAGGTAGGCTGTGACTCTTTAGAGAGTTGGTGCCTCTTTCTATGGCAACTAAGAAACGAGCAGCCCTTGGAAAATCTTCGTTTAAACCCTAAAAACACCAGTCCACGTTCCACGTCTAGGGCGTCTCGAGAATGCTTATAAACTTGAGGCCGGTTTAAGTGTGGTCAGATATAGGAAGACATTTGAGGAACGATGATGATAGCAGGGTAGGTTCAGCTCGCAGAGAGAACGTCATTGAAAATCTAGGGCGTCTGCGGCTGCTTTTAATAATGTTGCGCTGCGTCCCAAGGTTTCCGAAAACACCGAGGAGCCGGATATGTTGTGCCGCAAGAGTACATCTATGAACTGTTAGATCAACCGGCACGAGCGTTGCAGATTTTCAGCTTCCCGCGAGCGACTCTCTTCCTCGACTGTGACTCGCAGTAGGCAAGGGAACATACAATTGTGGTCAAAATTCCCCTACCCGGTTGTATCCGTCAATAGGCAAGGGTGACCGCCAACAAAAACAAAATTCCACCACTAAATTGTGACTGGTAGTAGACAAAGTGACCCTACTCTAATGTGCGCATGTGACTAACAGTAGGAAAGATGACCTACCGTTGTAATGAGAACTCCCCAGCCCGACTGTGACTAGCATTAGGAAAGTGTGCCTCTCATTATAATGATAACACCCCAATTCTATTGTAACTGGTAGTACGCAAGATGGCCTGCCATTATAATCAAAACTCGTAATCCTTTTTCTGCTAGTTACTTTACGTCTCACCGACACAGATAGGTCTTATGGCGACGATGGAACAGGAAAGGGCTAGGAGTGGGAATTAATCGGCCGTGGCTTTAATTAAGGTACAGCCCCAGCATTTTCCTGGTGTGAAAATGGGAAACCACGCAAAACCATTTTCAGGGCTGCCGACAGTGGGGTTCGAACCTACTATCTCCCGAATACTGGATACTGGCCGCACTTAAGCGACTGCAGCTATCGAGCTCGGTAAACTCGTAATCTAGACCAGCAAATGTACCCGTGCTTCGCTACGGTATTCTACATTGTATACGGGTTTCTCCGTAAATTACTGCAAATGCAGTGAGTAAGACTATATTAAATTGCACCTACAAACGGACTCCACCATCAGACGACCCGTTCAGTGTTCTACATGGCTGATCCTATGACAATTTTCCATATCTAATATATTTATGGGTTAGATTCAGTTATTGATTGAATGGGGTGAAATTTGGTACAGTTTTCACATACTACTTTATTTTTTTGGATACTCATGTGACCCTGAAATCATAAAATTTTGCGAACATAAGGCCACTGGTCATGTCAATGTGCCTGCCCAATGTCATGGTTGCATCTTTCCTATAAGTGTGCCAAACAACAACATACACGTACAAAAAGTACAACATTAACTTGAACTCAAGAAATGCAGTACCATTTAACGAATAAGGGATAGAGATACGACAAAATGTCATAGGCCCAAAGTTGTAGATCTCTCCAAATTGAAGCGCGACATTTTGTGATACGACTTACGGTTTAGCCACCAATTATTACGAAACGAAGGTCTGCACCGTCGTTAAAATTGCATTCATATTTCGATATTTTTCCGGGGCCAAAAGTTATACATTTGCATAGCTTGGAATATTTCCTCAAAGAAAAGAGTGTCCAGCTTTTGGGATTAGCACTCGCATACATACTGAGTAATTAAGGAAGCTAACAAAGCTGACATTATAGAAAATGGATTATAACTGAGCCGGATGACGACAAATATGTAAATACCAAGTGAATGTATTGGAAAATCAAATGCCCCTCAATAAATTATGCTGGTGTGAGTTATGGATATAAGAAAGCGGTAACAGAGGATAAATTTTGGCGCAGGGACTCTTATGTAAACAGATAAGAAGATGGCTAATGGTGTTATTACTTAAGCTGTTCGGGGACGGTTATAACCTCCAACGATATTCCGGCAATATCCCGCAAAATGGCCGATTGACGCCTCTCTTGCCTTCTACCCAAGGAACAACCACGAAATTAAATGCATGATGAGGAAAAAGGCAATACGTTACTTCCCTGCTGGCATGCAGTCAGAGACGTTGCCATGGTAACCTGTATGTTCGTTTTCGGTCTGTCGGTCACTCAATGCAGAGCATGATACCCGCAGAAAATAGTAAATTTCTCCGTCATTTGAAGAGTAAGGTAAATTATGAACATAACGAAAGTTGTTTATAATGAAGATGCGTTTCGCATACGGTCCACGGAGTTTACAGGAAATCAATAATATAAGAGAAAATGGAGGAAAACCGTTACAGTTTTCCTATAATCCCCCCCCCGTCTATTCAAATATTTTAATATGATGTGCATATCGAAGCCTTCCTCGGGATGAGTATAATCTAAATATGAAGTTTGGTTGAGATCTATCCAGCCGTTTCGCCGTGATGGTGGAACAAATAGACAAACAGACAAACAGACAAATAAACAGACACGAAAAATAAAAACCACTGATTCGGTCTTGAGTTGACCTAAAACGGATAAATATCTGAAAAATTGGCAAAATAAACGAAATTACAGACAGCGGACCCCTACAACTTTATTTATATAGATTGAGACTGGCGGTAGGCAAGTGTGACTGATGGCAGGCAAGTGTGCCTGCCATTTAATTAAAAGTCCGCAAATCGATGTTTTCTTCTTCTTCTTATTATTATTATTACAGTACTAACAAATACATCGCAATTGGGAAATATCCCAGTGGCAATGGTCACTTACAGTAGTGTGATAATAAGGTAACGTTAAAACATAATTACCGACAACAACAACAAACTAAAGTACAACAAAAATGTGCTACAAGCAATTCCATCGAAACAATTACAAGAAATATTACTAGTTTGACATTCTTAAGCTTACAATAATATAGGTTGAGCTTACTTCTAACTTAACAACACTAGTGATAATAAAGTAAAGTTATAACTACCCAAAAACACCACTGCAACAACTAGAGTACAGCAAACAATACCATGGAAAGAAAATACGACAAGAAATACTACTAGTTTAACATTCTAAATCCAGCATCATCATATAAAATTGCATACTGACATTAGGAAAAGGGGTCTATCATCATACTGAAGACTCTCCAACTCGATTGTGAATTTTAATCGGCAAGTGAGACTGCCGTTATAGCAGAAACTCTCGAACTCGATTGTGAATGGCAGTATGAGATGTTATTATCATCAAAACTCCCCAACGCGCACCTTACATCGGAAAGAACGTATGGGGTCTCTCTATGTTGTTTACCGGATAAAGCTAAGAGTCATACAATTTAATAAAATCTTACTCACTGCGTGCACCGTAATTTACGTAGAAATCCGTATTCAGTGTAGAATATCGTAGTGAAGAATGAGTACGTTTGCTAGTAACGTATAAAGTTGAATACTAATGTAGATCTTTCCTTTCATCAAAGTAGCTATTCAAAATGATTACCATCGTTCTCGACACAAAAGCTGCATCGGCGTTAAGACATTGCGCAGTATTCGTTGTATCTTCACCTCTGAAATTTCATGTATCAGTCGTACTACTACAACTAAACTATTTTCATTCCTCCCCTGAAGAGGGAGCGGGCCTCTTAAACGGTGACGCCGTCTCTCAGGCCGGGAGATTTGTTACGGTGAAGGAGATGCTCGGAGAAGGTGAGGGGTTGGCGGCCGTGATCTATACTAGGAGGTGTCCCGGCATTCGCTTTAGTGCAAGAAAACGGAAAACCATTCTCAGGACAGCCGACGGTTGGGACCAGTCGTAAGGTCCGGCTCTGTCCCGTCTCCCGAATGCAGAGGCGTAGAGGCACGGTAGAGCCGTGGCCACCCCTTCTCCGCTCGGTTGACCGGTCAGAGTGCAGAGCTGTTGGGCCACGGACCAGTCGTGGCCACTTGTGGGCCGAGAACCACTCTGCATCTACAGACCGTATCAGTCGTCTGATTCCATTCTCAAGGGCAGAGATGCTCACGCTGGACATTCCGTCCCGATGGCGCCCAGCACTGTAAGTGGGCGGGCTGGCAGGCGATGAGCGTATGGTACTCGACCACAGTGCGGTTGCTACGTCACAGGCCGTGACGGGTGGGTGAAGTTCTCCCAGTCACTCTCAATCACTGCTGCGATACCCGAGTCTGAAGTGGAGACAGAAAATAACGAAAGAAAGAGGGCAGAAATCCACGTCATTTTCAATTGACATTATAAGAAATATGTTCACTGCAGTTTATGTAATTTGACCGGATACAATAAAGGGTTAGACCCTACTGTAGGCCTACGACCTTAAATATTTTTTTAATGTACGTAATGAATTACAATTTTCACTGTTACATTTTAAGAGATGATTTGGAAACAGTTCTTATATAATACGGAGTTACGTGGATACGCTGTTTCTTGTCATTGTTTGGGTTTAAATTATCCAATCCGATCATGTTTACCGGGAATACAATTAGTGAGGTTGTTAATTTTATCTGAAGGTATATTTTACATCTATCTGGTAGATATAAGTTATTTACATTGTTGTACTTTAACATCATCCCTTTTTCCAACCGTCTTTCCCACACCTGTGCGGTCGCGGGTGCGAACTGCGTCGCACATGTGGATTTGGTCCTGATTTACGGCCGGATGCCCTTCCTGCCGCCAACCCTATATGGAGGGATGTAATCACTATTGCGTATTTCTGTGGTGGTTGTTAGTGTAGTGTGTTGTGTGAATGTGAAGAGGAGAGTGTTGGGACGGACACAAACACCCAGTCCCAAAGACAGAAGAATTAATCAGAAGTGATTAAAATCCCCGACCCAGCCGGGAATCGAACCCGGAACCCTCTGAACCGATGGCCAGCGCGCTGACCATTCAGCCAACGAGTCGGACTGTTCTTGTACTTTAATCTTGGATAATAAATATCTATGTCCTCACTCGTGATGCAACTCGCTCTCGCCATTTAGACGATAGCTATTATCACCTGATGCCTGTTAAATTTAAAATACTATTTTCAGAAATTCAGTGAACAGGGAATATCACCAATACTACAACACTGTGCAAAATCGTTGTTACATTATGTAATTATATCTATTTTTGCTTAATGAATAACAGGAATTTTACATTTTAAAAATGGAAATATTGTCATTCCCATCCAAGGAATTGTAAATCGTAGCTTGTACGCTTAAATTCCTTGGATGGGAATGGCAGTATTTCCATAAACCTTTGTAGATTGTAACAAAAAGTATAACATGTCCGTTTTCTTTGAATGAATAAATATAAGAAAATAAAACACACTGTTTATATCGAGCTGAGTATAAATCAAACCGGAATATCTTGAAAAGGTCAGGGTTTATTTTTGTTGCGATTATAAAGTTTTATTTTAAATAATCTACCCCAATGTCCGACTCGTTGGCTGAATGGTCAGCGAACTGGCCTTCGGTTCAGAGGGTCCCGGGTTCGATTCCCGGCCGGGTCGGGGATTTTAACCTTAATTGGTTAATTCCAATGACACGGGGGCTGGGTGTATGTGTTGTCTTCATCATAATCTCATCCTCATCACGACGCGCAGGTCGCCTACGGGAGTCAAATAGAAAGACCTGCACCTGGCGAGCCGAACCCGTCCTGGGATATCCCGGCATTAAAAGCCATACGACATTTCATTATCTACCCCAATCAACACTTCGCTGAATTGTGGAGGTGAACTTCGTAATCACAGTCGAACGTTAATGCTCCCTGTTTCCGTGTAAAGTGTCTGCACTCTCTCGCTTCACTCTGACCTATGTATGCTTCCTACGTAAGCTGCCCGCATTTACGTCACGTCAGCCCGGCCACACTGTCGGGCACCCAAATGAGCACCTTGCTCTAGGGCTTCAAGAGTTTGTGGATGGTTCTTGTAAACTCTCTTTTTTAATGTTACCCACAAATAAAAATTAGCATATATACAATAAAATCGGGGGAACGAGGGGAGCAAAGTCCACGACTAATTATTCACTCATCGAACATCTGCCCTAATGTATGTATAAGGTTAGTAACTTTCGCTTAACAAGAACAGCATTCGTAAACTAAACATCCATTTCGTACACCATGCTCGCTGCACTGTTTGATGGCGCACTCTGTCCTCGCCACTCGGGAACAAAGCAAGCATTTCGCCAGTCCAAGTGCGCAGCAGTACCAGCTAGGATACCTCTCCTTGTACATATTCATTTCAGGTCGCTTTGAAAAGCTTCGGGTATCACGATCCTGACAGTGGTTATTTTGTGTAATTTACATTAGATAAATACTACGACAATACCTTATTTCATGTCCAAGATATTATAACCGTATAGGGATGGGGCCGCCTCTGTGGTGTAGTGGTTAGTGTGATTAGCTACCACCCCCGGAGGTCCGGGTTCAATTCCCGGCTCTGCCACGAAATTTGAAAAGTGGTACGAGGGCTGGAACGGGGTCCACTCAGCCTCGGGAGGTCAACTGAGTACAGGTGGGTTCGATTCCCACCTCAGCCATCCTGGAAGTGGTTTTCCGTGGTTTCCCACTTCTCCAGGCGAATGCCAGGATGGTACCTAACTTAAGTCCACGGCCGCTTCCTTCCCTCTTCCTTGCCTACCCCTTCCAATCTTCCCATCCCTCCACAAGGCCCCTGTTCAGCATAGCAGGTGAGGCCGCCTGGGCGAGGTACTGGTCATTCTCCCCAGTTGTATCCCTGACCAAGAGTCTGAAGCTCCAGGACACTGCCCTTGAGGCGGTAGAGGTGGGATCCCTCGCTGAGTCCGAGGGAAAAGCCGAACCTGGAGGGTAAACAGATGATGATGTTGATGATGATGATGATGATGATAGGGATGGGACAAAGGATTCAAGATGTGTTTCAGTTTTCTTTATGGTTCCGACTGCGCAACACGAACACCGACTTTGTGGAGCCGAGCCTCGCTCAGTTGTTGGCCTTAGGACGCTAAGAAAAGCAGCACCCATTTGAGAATACAGAGCGAGAGGACGAAATTCGATTCACCCTGCCTACTAAAAATGGCCGAAATGCAGTGGATGCCAAAGTATTAACTTGATTTAAGATAGGATATTTCGGGTTTACTGCATTAATTACAGCGTAAAAGACCGCAAGCCATACGCGAGCATTTTAGACTTGAAGGAAAATTATAAAGGGTTATTGTAATTCCGTATTTCTGAATGTGCGCAGTATATCAGAGGCTACGCTCTGATACCATGCGCATAGGGGGCGTGACGGAAGAAGTGTGACAATGTTAACGAAGATATTAATTTAATGAACGATCGAAGTACTTTGTGCATGTGACAGCTGGTCATATGAGGCCTTGAGTTACACTTTAGCCTATCACCGATACAGTATAACCCCTAAGCTACCCATAATGAAAATTATGGTTGTGTGTGTATATGGGGGGGGGGCTTAGGGTGGCGTTTGCTTGGCTTGGGTGTGTGTGTGTGTGTGTGTGTGTTTAAGAGACGAACAGGGAGACCAGAAGAGAGTTGATGAACTAGTGTCCATGTGCTCAGACATGTCGGGCAGCAGCATGAATATTCCTTTGTGCGCATGTTAGTTGTTGTGAGAGGAACTATAGAAACAGTGCAACTGTGACTGGAAGCGATGTGACAAATCCGGGAAGTTATTGAATTTAAAATCTTAAAGATACGTGATTCGTAATCAGACAGAGTGGAAGGAAATTGTACTTTTTGATTGGGATTCGTGCTTTAGAAATATCGAGAGTTCACAGATTATAAACGTTATTCCAACGAACACCGTGTTTTGGTAATAAATGAATAGATTTAAATTGTTCAGCTTAGAAGGAAAAGGGAAGAAATTAATAACAGTGAAATACAATTGAAGCTGTAGTAGTGAGGATAAGTTTATGAAAGCACAAACAGTGCTGGGAGGTGTATGTTCCATATACTTATGAAGATTGATGCTTTTTTTCCCAGAAGAAGACTTTTAAAAGGAGTATTCATCTTTAGTAGCAGTTACCCTGGGGACAATGATCAACCATAAAGGGCGTCAACTCGGGACTGAACCCAGGAATGAAATCCAAGTTTACAGCACAGCCATGATGGGACGTGTAAACCCGTACATGAGATTCCCATCGGCTAAGACAATGGACAACTCTATCACCCAGATAAGTAGACCACAAATATAACTTTTGTGGAATTAGTTGAATGCACAAAGAGAGGGTTAGTTTGTAAACAAGCAGAGTTTACAGATAATAATGGGCTGCATCCAAGCCCAGAAAGTTTTGTTAGGGAGACCGCATGAGGGAGCTACGATTAGGGATAATTCCATGTCAGTATAATTTTCTTGGGTTAAATTAGTGAAAGGTTATCTATGTTTCGTAATTAAGACAGGGAATAGCTAGATGTAGTAATGGAGTGTGTGTGTGCGAGATTTGGAAAGGTAGCGTTATTTTTTGTATACCGGTACTGTCCATTTAGTGAAGTTCTTAGAGAATTTTAGATAGTGTGGAAACTGCATGTCTTTTCTGTAACGCATGTAATTAGTAATAATGTATAATTGAAGCAAGCACTCCGTTTTATAGAGGCAATTTTGCATGTTTTATTATGAGAACGTGACTGTGCTTCATCTTGTGAAGTGTGTACAGTCCTGAATCGAACCTCATATCACCCCCCCCCCCCCATGCGTAGCCAGGGTTTCCTGTGTTGATTATCTTGTGTAAAGTAAATGCATAGAATTTTAATAATAGAATTTAATGCAGCCAATGGCCGAGAAATAAATGCAATATCGTACATTGCTCATTCACTACAAAATGAAGTCAACGACGTTGTTCTCTCCGTACACTCTCGAAGATGGTACCGATCGCATTGTTTCTTGCACAATTTGCAAGTACAGTCATTAGTAGGGTCGTGATGTCTTGTCTTGTCTTGTCGCATATTTTGTGATGGAATCCATGCACTGCGAATCGCGTCATGATATGTCGCAGGTCGTAATTTGGACGTTGCCAATCTTGAGTCATCATAGCATCCGTGGTGTAAAACGTGTTCCATATTTCTTTCTTCTTGTCATGTAGTTCTTTTAACGCACTCTGATTCACAGGTGTAGAATGTAATAGCAATCATTCTCGAAGATCCCTTATAAATAACCTTTCTCTCACCAGCTCATATACCAACCGTGAGGGTGTAAATTTAGAAACGCTGAGAACTCTTTTTAGATAAATTGCTTTGATCTTTTCCAATTCCAGAAGATTGCTCTTAGTAAGATGGTCCCATATTAGATGTAATCCGTAACTCACACTAGGTGAGATCTTCACTCTGAATAGCTTTATCGCTTTATCCACTGAAAGGTTACTTATGTGTAAGATGTCGTGCATTGCTATTATCGCAGTTGCGACCTTGTCCTTGATGTGAAGTGTGAATGTGGTCTTGTAGGCTGTAGCGTCATTCCAAGGTATTTAAAGGATGCGACCGTCGTCAATCTTTCGTTCTCATTATAAATTGTATCATGTGATGCAATTCTTCCCCCTCGTCTGAATGTCATAACTACTGTTTTATTTGCATTCAGGTGAATGTCGTTTCTGCCGGCCCATTCCACTAATCTACTGAAGGCTGCTTGCAGATCTGCATGAGGTGATGACGCAATCGCCATGTAATCCGCGTAAACATATATTTTTACATTCCTGGAATTTACTGTTGTTATTGCGTCCATGGTCACTGTGTTAAACAGGATGGGACTCAATGGGTCCCACTGAAGCACTCCAGTCGTTTGCTCTATTGGGACAGATTTTGTCAGATTGTCATCAATCTGTACGTAGTTTTCTGCGAGTATGTTCCGTATCAGAACTAAGAGAGGTGTATCACTTTCCAAGAGATGCTCCAGTCTTTCCAGCAGTAACATTCTGTTGATTGAGTCAAAGGCCTTTGAAAAGTCTATGAAAGCTACCTGTAATTTTCCTTTTGGGTTTCTCGTCGTTTCCTGTATGGCATCCTGTTGCATAGAGTTTTGAAGTTTTCAAGTTACCTAGTGCAATTTGAGTAATTTCGAGTAATTGGTGACAGAGAAAATTAAGAAAATAGGGTACTGTTGAATTGCATTCTGCGGGACATGAATCAAGGAATACGTGGATGCGAATGGTTAGTTTAAGTGATTAAATTAGCCCTACATGGAAGCTATGGTCATGCTCTGTCTTTTGAATGTAGGGTTTTGGGTTCGAGTCCCGGGCCCAAAATCGTGTTTTATTGTGTGTGATGTGTTTTCTGTCATTTGCTTTGGTGATTTGTTTTTGTTTTGGAGAATAGCCAGCCACTCGCGGTGCGTCTCATAGAATTTATGTTTCCTGCGTAATATTTTACCGTATTGTTTGAAAGTGAAGTAATTATGTACTAGTTTCTTTTCGTGCATCCGCTAAATGAAATGAAATGTTATATGGCTTTTAGTGCCGGGAGATTCCAGGACGGGTTCGGCTCGCCAGGTGCAGGTCTTTTGATTTGACGCTCGTAGGCGACCTGCCCGTTGTGATGAGGATGAAATAATGATGAAGACAGCACATACACTCAGCTCCCATGCCAGGGAAATTAACCAATGATGGTTAAAATTCGTGACCCCGCCGGGAATCGAACCCGGGACCCCTGTAACCAAAGGCCAGCACGCTAACCATTTAGCCATGGAGCCAGACGCGCATCCGCTAATGCTAACCAAATAGTTAAATTTACTAATATAGTCGTTGATGGTAGAGGACTTATGTGGGGAAACCTAAAAGAGAAAATGAACGTTTTACCTTTTTTGCTAGTGGCTTTACGTCGCACCGACTCAGATAGGTCTTATGGCGACGATGGGATAGGAAAGGCCCTGGAGTTGGAAGGAAGCAGCCGTGAACTTAATTAAGGTACAGGCCCAGCATTTGCCTGGTGTGAAAATGGGAAACCACGGAAAACCATCTTCAGGACTGCCGACAGTGGGGTTCGAACCCACTATCTCCCGGATGTAATTTCACAGCCGCGCGCTCCTAACCGCACGGCCAACTCGCCCGGTAACGTCTTATCTTGTGAAAATATATATATTTTTAAAATTTTTGAAGCGGAATTTCACCGCAAACTTTGAAATCGTTATGACTTATTTCTGTAGAGGGTTTTGTCCACTGCGTTCTTGAATAGCGTTTGTTTATGTTATGATAATTTTGCCGTAACGAGGTCAATTAAAGCTCATAATAGAAAATTGATGCCTATTGTTTTGCCGTAAATGTACCATTCCTATATCTTCCTCCGCACTGTAGACTTTCAAGATAGAAGTTTATTTTTAGCCGAGGATGTTCCACAACCTGAAGGAGCCGGAAGATACAGCGGAGAAAGTGCGTACAGACCGCGCACGGCCTCTCAAAGGGGGTCGTTGTACATCCATCCATTCAGGCATTCTGAGCCTTGGGGATGCTGTCCCCAACATTCCTGCAACTCACACACCACACATAACACTATCCTCCACCACAGTAACACGCAGTTACCTACACATGGCAGATGCCGCCCACCCTCATCGGAGGGTCTGCCTGACAAGGGCTGCACTCGGCTAGAAATAGCCACACGAAATTATTATTATAGCCTTGGGGATGTGGCGGCATCGAACCCTGGCCAAATAGGTCTCAATATCCACCATAACATTGGGATTAAGTAACAAGTTTTCACTTATATCACAAAAGAATACTAGAGATTTATTACGAACCGAAGGAGGTTATAGTTCACGCCGTCTATGTGCAAGACTTAAATACAAGAGGGTTTTATCATCAATCATCAGGTTTACTCCCACATTAAAGACACTTGTACAAACCTAGCCCCATTTGATTTCAAATACAGGCACCAATACAGACAACACGGCTACATAGGTTATCAGGCAAATTGTTACACGCATTGAAGATACGGAACTACTGGAAACGATGCCTGAAGCCACTTACATAAAATACCCGCCTACACACACACACAGAGACTAAATACAGAAGGTAAAAAGAGAGAGTAAATGAATTTTGCTTTATATTTACCAATAATAACTCACTGTTAAGTTCTAGTGTGGTCGATCCACTGCGGGATTCGGACCCATATATGTCTTGTGTTCATGTGTTCTCCTCACATTAACCAGCATTTCCATGACATGTTCTGCTAATTAGTCAGCGTCTTACCGTCCAAGGTCTTTCCTACGTTCGATTCCAGGCCATGTCGTGGGTTTTTAATCATGAATGACTGATTCTCTTGGCTCCGAGACTTGTGCTTTTTTGCTATTTGTTTTACGTTGCACCGACACAGATAGATCTTATGGTGACGATGGGATAATAAAGGCCTAGGAGTGGGAAGGAAGCGGCCGTGGCCTTAATTAAGGTACAGCTTCAGCATTTGCCTGGTGTGAAAATGGGAAACCACGGAAAACCATCTTCAGGGATGCCGACAGTGGGGTTCGAACCCACTGTCTCCCGAATGCAAGCCCCTAACCGCACGGCCAACTCGCCCGGTACTCGGGTTTTTACTCTGTCCAACCAGTACTTTAATGTGTTATGTCCCGTTGATTAGCCACTGTCTTACCGTCCGAGCTCGAGCTGCTAAGTTCGATGCCAGGTCATGTCGTGGGCTTTCTAATCCCTTGACTCAGAGATTGGGTGTTTTTGCTCTGTCCAATATTCCTATAATCACGCACAACACTACCCTCCAACACACAAACACGCATCATAGTGTTGAAGTTTCCACGATCTGTTGATATCTTATTCAGTTTTTAGTGTTAGAAAGACCTTATTTAGAGAATGCCGACATTTCGAATACATTATAGTATTCCTTATCTAGGCCACTGATGTATCCCTACACGATTCAGAGTTATCAGGCCCCTCAGGTAGCTAAATTATACTGAAATATCAAGCTAAATTAGGGGAGATGACCAAAATGTCAAGCTGAAATCATGGTACTGTGGTCGACATTAGTCTGAGTAAACTAAAAACCTCAGATCGAGTGGAGTTACACACACCTTGATAAAGAATACTGCACAGTACCGGTCAAAAGTTTAGGACCACATTAAAAAATCATGAAGTTCCATCTAGGACACACAATTTTGCTACTACACCTCTGTATTTTTTTTCCTGAGCTCTTGCATCGAATATGATATACATCGCCTGATTTCAGTGATTTACGCCAAGTTTTGAGAAAGTTATACAATTTTAATTGTTGGAAGGTCACATCAGAAAGTCTACATTTTTGGAAATATTATGTACTATATCCTCTAATTGGTGTCAAGTATCACCACCAAGATTCTTGTAGAGCCTTAGAAATCGTTAGGGGTCATTTTAGTATAAATATAAAAATTCCGAAAAAATGCGGCACCCATTTTTGTGCCTTTATTTTCTTTTCGAACCAGCGCTAAAATAGTCAATTTTTCCTTGTTTTTGTCATTGGTCTCTGTGAACTATCGGCATCAGAAATATGTTCTTGGATGCCATCCGCAAATTGCAAATGGATCTATCAGGGCAGATAAGTTTGACGCCGATAGCTCGCCCTGAGACCTTGGGCCATACATGACAAAGGCAAAGAAAAATCAACAATTTTGGCCCTGTTTCAAGAAAAATAAAACACGCAGAAAAACCGGTGTCGCATATTTTAGGAATTTTTATATTTGTACTAAAATGGCCCCCACCTATCCCTAAGTCTATAGAAAAATCTTGTTGGTGATACTTGCAACCAATTAGAGTGTACAGTACATTATATTACCAAAATTTTTGATCTTTTGGTGTGACCTTCCACGAGTTAAAAATTCATAACTTCCACAGTATTTGGAGTAACTCAATGAAATCAAGCGACATATATCTTATTAGATGTGAGAGCTCAGAAAGACAATTATAGAGGACTAGTGGCATAATTTTAGGTTCTAGATGACATTTCGTGATTTCCTTATGTGGTCCTAAACTTTTGACCGGTACTGTAATGTATTCGAAACGTCATCAGCGTGGTCAACGACATCTAGCTTTCGGAGGGTCTGCCTTCAAGGAATCCATCAGGATAATAATCGCGACATGAATATATGTGTCATAATAATAATAATAATAATAATAATAATAATAATAATAATAATAATAATAATAATAATAATAATAATAATAATAATAATGTTATTTGCTTTACGTCCCACTAACTACTTTTTTAAGGTCTTCGGAGACGCCGAGGTGCCGGAATTTAGTCCCGCAGGAGTTCTTTTACGTGCCAGTAAATCTACCGACACGGGGCTGTCGTATTTGAGCACCTTCAAATACCACCGGACTGAGCCAGTATCGAACCTGCCAAGTTGGGGTTAGAAGGCCAGCGCCTTAACCGTATGAGCCACTCAGCCCGGCAATAATAATAATAAATTAACATTTGAAATATCCTTCAACACATCTCTCAAAACCTCATCAATCAAGTATACATGGTTTCATGTATGCTATTCAGTCCTAGCGTTCTTGCAGTGTCTGATCTAAGTGAAAACTTTCAATTTAGGAAACTGTCCGAGATGCAGGGACGTTTCTGGACCGTGTGCTTTCAATCAACGGATATTGGATCCTGCAGGTCTGCCAATGTCTGATTCACTCAACCCCTCAATCCCTCTTATGTTTGAGCAGTGCCCTCCTCTCAAAGTTATTTATTTCTTAGTATATGTAACAAAATTCAGGAATTCATAATGTAACTACATGCTGACACTTCAAGTTTCAAAGGAGAAGTGCAGGAAAATACGTGCTGTCACATTTTAATAGAAGTGAGGTAACTGCGGGAAACCAAATGATACCGCTGTTGATTGGGATAGAATCACGAAACTTAAGTTTATAAATAATTTCAAATTACACAAGGAAAACCGCACAGGTATGGGTGACGGTGATGAACAGAATACTGTCTGTAACAAAACCGTCTCTGTACAGACCATGAAGATCGCTGCAGTAGTGGAAGGTAACTACTGCTTTGCTGTTTCGATTATAAAGCCTGTGGGACAGAATATTTCATTAATCATATTTGAACGGTGGAAACGGTGGTAACCACCCAGTCTAGAAAGCCAGGAATGAAAGCTGAGGGTATTCGTCTCGCTGACGACGCGTCACCTCTTAAGTTGCAGGTCTTCAGGCTCAGTTCACTTAGTAGGCCAAGGCTGCAGAGCCATGGGGCACACCTGTGTGGCGTAGTTGATTAAACGCTCCTGCCCGATGTTTAAGGTTCGGGGACTGAATCCTAACACAGTCGGTGGATATTCAATGCAGCTTAAACGTGTGACATTGGATCTATTGACAATGTTAACAACTTTATAAGGCAAAATTCAGGCAATCGGATTTTTTTTTTTTGCTAGCGGCTTTACGTCGCACCGACACAGATAGGTCTTATGGCGACGATGGGATAGGAAAGGCCTAGGAATTGGAAGGAAGCGGCCGTGGCCTTAATTAAGGTACAGCCCCAGCATTTGCCTGGTGTGAAAATGGGAACCCACGGAAAACCATCTTCAGGGCTGCCGATAGTGGGATTTGAACCTACTATCTCCCGGATGCAAGCTCACAGCCGCGCGCCTCTACGCGCACGGCCAACTCGCCCGGTAATCGGAAATTCCTTACGGTTGATAGTAATATTAATTTTTCTTATTTGTCTCTTTTTCTTCTCCTTATCCTTCTGATTAACATTTTCTCATGCGACCAGTGTTATTTATCGTCCTTCTTTATTCATATCCGTTCTTTGTCAAGTTCCTTCTACGTTATCCTTGGCTTTCTGTTTCCTCTTCTCTTATTTTCATATTCCTGTACTGATGCGGACGACCCCAACTCTCATAGTGTTACCTCAATGACGAAGAATACGTCTAGTGTTTACCTCCAGTACTGGATTACTCGTTAAAATCCATGCGTCTCATAATGTGTATATTAAACTTCTTTCAAGAATTTGAAATATATAAAACTGTGAGTGGTGCGCGCATCTGTCATTTTGTGGTGAAATCAGGGCTCGGAGCGTGCGGTGAAACTAGTATAACTAGGAACTGAGACCTGGTAGCATGTTCTCCGAGGTATCACTCTTTTCAACAACATGAAGTCTTACAACGTATGTAATAATTTTTGTGTAAAAACTTGATTAGGTACGTGAAAAGTTGTGAAATATTTGTGAACTTCGGGTAAATTTCCGAAATATCACAATATCTCAGTCTGAAGAGGATTCAAGCCTACTGCAAACGGAAGCACGTAGAAATAATGAGCAAAAGGAATTGAAGAAGCCAAAATTATCAGAGGCTGAGTGCAAGCGAACCTACATACAAGGTAAAAGTGTCAAGGAGGCCGAACGCCACAAGCAGCAACCAAGTATGTCTATTGCCCACTTCTAGCCTGTGGAGGTACATAGGCTACTTTTGAAGACATCCAAGAAGATGTTACCGAATCGATGAAAATTGGAAAAAAAAAGTGTGTTTTGACAATTTTCGCAAAAGTAGAACCCTGGCACAAGAAAAGAGAACATCTCTAAGCCTGCATTCTGGGCAATCAGTAATTTTAACACTTACGGAGCATCTACACGGCAGACCGGAGGCCGTGACTCCGCCACAGCCACCATCCGTTCTTTCTATTATTATTTTTATTATTAGTATTCATGCTGTACATCTTCAACCTTTCAGGTTAAATGTACAAGCCCCTGAAAATAAACTAAGTGCCTCCACAGTCTTCTATTTGCCACTAGCCATGATCTTCTTCTTCTTCTTCTACCGCTTTTCCCAGACGTGTGGGGTCATAGGTGCGAATTGTGTCGCACACGTGGATTTGGCCCTGGTTTACGGACGGATGCCCTTCCTGACACAAACCCTATGTAAAGGGATGTATTCACTATTGCGTGTGTCTGTGGTGGTTAGTAGTGTGATGTGTTGTCTGAATATGAAGAAGAGATTGTTTGGACAAACACCCAGTCCCCAAGCCAGAAGAATAAATCAGGTGCGATTAAAATCCGACTGAGAATCACATCTGGAACCCTCTGAACCGAAGGCCTCAACGCTTTACCACCAGCCATAATGCCTTGTTTAAATCTACATCCCTCATTTTTGAATCATTAGAAACAGAGACCAACAGTTACCTTGGTTTTCCTCTGCTTCTCATACCCTCCATGTCCAAGTCCATCTATTCTCCTAGGTATCCTTTGCTCGTCTATTCGCCTGACATGACTTCACCACCTGTTCATATCCACTTAGCATTTATCTACTCATTGCGAGTACACTATGGTATTTTCTCCACCTGTTTGCACAAGCTATCCTTCTCGCTTCCTTCTTGTCTGTTACTTCCAACGTATGAATAAGATATCCTGACTCTCCTCAGCTTTGAACTCCGTACAGCAAATTCGGTCGGTGATTAGACCAATGTAATAATACCTTCGTCCAAGAGCTCACTTCTTTCTTACACAATACCGTTATTATTATTATTATTATTATTATTTATTATTATTATTGTTGTTACGGGGTTACCCGTGGAATGCAGAGGTGAAAGAAGGTGCGGGCTGGAATGGGATGAGATATGAATTAAAATATCATTAAAGGTTATATTTTCTAAAATATCAAAACTTAATAATTTTCACATAAAATTTCAACAAATAACAAAAAGTCAAATCAGGTACAAGACCAGAAAAGCCAAGATTTAGAGACAATTTAACAATCTGGGCCTCAAGCCCTAATTTTTACAATTTCTGAGCTCTCAGCTCTCAGCTCACAACCACATATTGACCAAAGGGCAGAAAACCCCTTCATTCAAGGAGCCTTGGCTCCAGAAACCATATCAGGCCTCCTAGAGGCACTTTTACCACATATAAAAGAGCTGACCCGCTCTCAATTTTCTGAGCCTATCAAAGGCCACAACATTCTTTACCATTAACTGCCCTCAAGGCACACTTACAAAGAAACAGGGATATCTTGTACCCAACCTACTGGGCCTTAGTAGAAAAATAACAGGTTAAGTTAATGGCCCAAAATGCAAAATGAATGGAGGCGAGAATCTGCACTCCTACATGAAACTTCTAAAAACCTAAGAGGCACTAGGCCGATGAAACAGGGGATATTCCCAAACTATAGAGGTTACTCGTGTACAGAATAAATTTAACACATTAAGGAAGAGTAGAGAAACGGTTATGAAAACGTAGTCACCTCAAATCCCAAAATGAAGGGGAGCTCGAGAGGGTAAAGCACTCTCTATCCCCGATTTACAGTTAAAGATGTGTGAAGTTCTACAAAAGCGACGGCAAATTACATGTTTGAAGATAGGTTACATAATAAAGGTTTCGGACCTTCCCCGCGGGTTAAACTGCTGAGCTAGCAAGAAGTAAAAATGTTAAGCGGCCATTACCTTATTGAAGAGCTGCTGCCGGATGAAAGAGGCGCTTCCCGCCTCCTGCTACATGTCCATACACTAAGCTAAATGTTGATGATGTGGCCGAGAGACAAGAAAATCAGCAGTTTTTATACCCTCATGGAAGATTCGAGACCTTTCATGAGTAATCAAGCCACACCCTCTTTCTTTATCGGTCCGTCCTGAAAATACACTCAAAGTCGAAGAAGAAATACATGATTGGTCAAAAATTAATTACAGAATTTCTGGATTGGCTCAATTCAACACTGGCGGAAAGAAAAGATTAATATTGCCAAACCACAAATGAAAGAACGAAATTTAGTAAAGAGAAAACTTATGAATACAAAATTTTTACAAAAAAGTTCCTTAACTAAGCACCAGGGTGCATGATCATAGTATTTTTGTAGAAACATCTATCAGAGAATGTCCACACTACTTGATCAATAGAAAACAAAACAAGTTGAACTCCACACAGTACTGACAACTTCGTAATCACAAAATTTACGGTAGTGACATCTTCTGAGAAAACTTATGAGTTGATACAGTTTAAAAGTTGAGAGTTTCTCCTGTAGAGGAGTACTTTAAGGCGGAAAATTCAAATGAGCAGCGTAGAGGTGTACCAGCCGGTACAATTATTATTAAGTGAGTAAATAAATAGAGATTAACTTAATCTAATAGCTATTAGCAAGCTCGATGGAGAGGCTAATCGTAGAAACTGGTAAAAGCAATAGTCTCCAGGTTGTCTCTTAAACTACAACTGTACTTACGCTGCACTCAAGGAGGGATAAAAACGCTTCTCCGTGCATGAAACCCGGCTAAATACTCAGGGGACTACGAGTAGAAATAGCTCCATCACTTTATTCTTTTTTATGAGATTGCTCAGGGATACTGGGTCTCATAGCTCTTTGCTGAACGTCGGTCGACTGAGGACGGCACTCACTGGATATTTTATATGTGATATAATTTTGCTTCCATGTTGGTCAGTTACTAGGCTCACAATTGAATTCCGATAGAATGTCGAATATATACGTACATTTGAATATTTATAATAATAATATGATAACCATATGGTTTCAGCTGACGTCTTATGGCATTTTGACTTGACGTCATTTAGGCTGTCTACGTGGCAATTTCGATATTTTGTTTGGAAATAATGTAATTTGCTTTACGTCCCAATAACAACGTTGACGGTTTCTGAGACGCCGAGGTGTCGGAATTTTGTCCCGCAGGAATTCTTTTACGTGGCAGTAAATATACCGACAAGAGACTAGCGTATTTGAGCACCTTCAAATACTACCTGAGCCAGGATTGAACCTGTCAAGTTGGGGTCAGAAGGTGAGCGCCTCAACCCTCTGAGCCCTCAGCCCGGCTGTATTACGTCACCCTGACACAGACAGGTTTTTGGCGACGATGGTATGAGAAAGGGCTAGGAGTGGGAAGAAAACAACCGTGGTCTTAATCAAGGTACACTCTGGTGTTAAATTGGGAAACAACGGGAAATTATCTTCAACGGTGCCGACAGTGGGGTTTGAACCTACCATCTCCAGAATGCAATCTCACAGCTACGTGACTCAAACCAGTCAACTCACTTTATATGTTCTGTTTTACTGTAGCAAATGACAGGGTAATTTGGGTCTTAACGGGCAATTTTGTTTTATTATTATTATTATTATTATTAATATTATTATTATTATTTTCACATCGTTATGCACAACTGAGGATCACGCTTGAAATTATTTAGCTGATGATTTTGCTTTCTTCTCTTCCCAAAATTTCTTCATCCTCTCATTGAAATTCTTCTTACGTTCTTCTGTCCAGGTTTTATTAGTTATAACTTTTGGCTCCACGAAATAATGATTATTAATCCGTTTTCTGAGATCATATCGGTTCTTCACAGTTTCTTGGTTGATGTTGATTTCCTGAAAATCCAATTCTATTTCATTTAGCCAGTTGTTCTTGACTTTCATTGAGGGCAAGTTTCAGAATATTTTTTGTCAGTCTATCGTTGTTCATTCTGAGAATGTGACCATAGAATTTCAACCTCCTTTTTCTGACAGTGTCTGCGAGTTTTTCAGTATGGTAATAAATTTAATGAGATTTTCATCCATACTCCCTCTTTGCAGACTGGGCCGAAAATTTTCCGTAACTGTTTTTCTTTACTTTTCTATATCTTTTATGATTAAGGTTTTCGATGCGTTCAATGCTTCAGGTTTTATTACTGTACTATAATGTCTTAGTTTTGTTTTACGAGATAATGATTTTTTGTTATGTGTTCCAAGTGATTCGATATGATTTCTGTAACTTACTAATTCTCTCCTCATTTGCTTCAAGATTTAATCCAGAAGGTTTAATGATTTCTCCAAGGTATTTGAATTTGTTTACTTAGGGAATTAGTCCAAATTTAGTCATCATAGCTTGCCCATCTAGGAACCGAGAGGCTCCTTCCATGTACTGGCTTTTTTCATATGATATTTGAAGTCCTGTTTAGTGTTTTGGCTGCAATTTCATGTAGGTTTTCGAGGCAGTGGATTGCTTCTTGCCTATTATTAAACATAATTTCCAGGTCTTCTGCAAAAGCTAGACACCGCACGTGAATTCTGTTCTTCAGTTGTCTACCAAGAGTAATTCCTTTAACTTCTTTTTCCCAGGTTCTGATTACTTTTCCTAGAACAAGGCTGAACAAGAGAGGTGACAATACATATCCTTGTATAGCCCCTGTGTTGACATCAAAAGGCTCAGATATTCAAGCTAAGAATTTAACTTTGGAAGCAGTGTCAGTTAATGCTTGTCTGATCAATTCTCTTGTTTTTCTGTCTACCTTAAATTCTAAAAGTACTTTGAAAAAGTGTCTGTCGGTCTATGAAGTCATATGCTTTTCTAACATCTACGAAGGTGCTCACTGTTTGAATAGTTTTGCGCATTTTGAAGATAGTTTTGAGATTATTTGTTCTGTGCATGATCTACCCTTTCTGAACCCTGCCTGGTATTCTCCAATGAGGTGATCTCTTTGTCTTTGAAATCTTCTCAGTAGAACTTTGGAGAAAATTTTGTAGGTAACTGATACCAAGGAGATACCTCTAACGTTGTTGATGTGAATTTTATCACCTTTTTGTGTAGTGGGTGAATTAGTGCACGTTTTTAATCCTCAGGAATCTTTTCCGTGATCCAGATATCGCTGATAATACCATGAAGTTTCGAGGCAAGACTTTCGCTACTAATTTTCTACATTTCGGGAATTATACCGTCCTCACCTGGAGCTTAGATATTTTTCAGTACACAGATAATTACTTTGATTGATTTTAATGTAGGTGGTTCTGATTCTGGATTTGGTGTGGGTTTTTCAAAGGTGAGTTGTTCTCTAGGAGATTCACAGTTTAAAGGTTTCTGAAAATGGTTTACTAACAGTTTGCAATTTTCCTGCTTATTTGTTTATAGAGTTCCATCCGGACATTTGAAACAAAGGCTAGGTGCCTGGTAATTAGATATTTCTTCCCTAAATTTCTGTAAAAGTTTCGTGTGTTATTTTTTGTGAATTCCAGTTCAATTTCTGCCAATCTTCTGAGATAATATTTACGTTTCTCACATCTGATGATTATTGAGTTTTTTTTCAAGATCTTAATGAATTCCTGGCAAGTTTTTTCCAGTTTTATGTGAATTCCTATCTCTCCAGCCTCTCGTTCTAAGTTCTATGGCCTTGTCGTAGGTTTCATTCCACCATCTGTGTTTGCATTTCCTGAGAGGGATGCCTATACTTTTGTAAATTTCTACAAATGCTTCTTTGAGTTCTAACCAGTTGGATGGATTCTGGTTGGAGATATTTACAATAAAGGAGCCCGAGTTTTCTTTAAGATGTTCCGGGTCAATTCACAGTTTTCTGTTTGTTTCTATTTTGGGTCTGTTAGGTTGAAATTTGACTTTAACTAGAGATACGTGGTGATCAGAGTCAATATTTCGTTTCTTGACTTAAACATTCATAATCTCCCCTTGATTTTTCTTAGAAATCGCTACATGATCTAACGGGAATTCCCCTAAATGACAATTAGGGAATCTCCAAGTCAATTTCTTTCGTGGTTAAACCAGGAAATGAGTTCAAATTAATTTTAAAGCAAAATTCTCGCAGAAGCCAATTACACTGACTGACAGAGCAAATGCAACATCAAGGAGGAGTGGTTCGAAAGGGATGAAAGTTGGGGAAAAAACAGAGACGGCACGGACGAATAATTGATGTTTATTTCAAACCGATATGCAGGTTACACAATGCGCACGGCATCGACTCAGTAGGATGTAGGACCACCGCGAGCGGCGATGCACGCAGAAACACGTCGAGGTACAGAGTCAATAAGAGTGCGGATGGTGTCCTGAGGGATGGTTCTCCATTCTCTGTCAACCATTTGCCACAGTTGGTCGTCCGTACGAGGCTGGGGCAGAGTTTGCAAACGGCGTCCAATGAGATCCCACACGTGTTCGATTGGTGAGGGATCCGGAGAGTACGCTGGCCATGGAAGCATCTGTACACCTCGTAGAGCCTGTTGGGAGATGCGAGCAGTGTGTGGGCGGGCATTATCCTGCTGAAACAGAGCACTGGGCAGCCCCTGAAGGTACGGGAGTGCCACCGGCCGCAGCACATGCTGCACGTAGCGGTGGGCATTTAACGTGCCTTGAATACGCACTAGAGGTGACGTGGAATCATACGCAATAGCGCCCCAAACCATGATGCCGCGTTGTCTAGCGGTAGGGCGCTCCACAGTTACTGCCGGATTTGACCTTTCTCCACGCCGACGCCACACTCGTCTGCGGTGACTATCACTGACAGAACAGAAGCGTGACTCATCGGAGAACACGACGTTCCGCCATTCCCTCATCCAAGTCGCTCTAGCCCGGCACCATGCCAGGCGTGCACGTCTATGCTGTGGAGTCAATGGTAGTCTTCTGAGCGGGCGCCGGGAGTGCAGGCCTCCTTCAACCAATCAACGGGAAATTGTTCTGGTCGATATTGGAACAGCCAGGGTGTGTTGCACATGCTGAAGAATGGCGGTTGACGTGGCGTGCGGGGCTGCCACCGCTTGGCGGCGGATGCGCCGATCCTCGCGTGCTGACGTCACTCGGGCTGCGCCTGGACCCCTCGCACGTGCCACATGTCCATGCGCCAACCATCTTCGCCACAGGCGCTGCACCGTGGACACATCCCTATGGGTATCGGCTGCGATTTGACGAAGCGACCAACCTGCCCTTCTCAGCCCGATCACCATACCCCTCGTAAAGTCGTCTGTCTACTGGAAATGCCTCCGTTGACGGCGGCCTGGAATTCTTAGCTATACACGTGTCCTGTTGCACACGACAACACGTTCTACAATGACTGTCGGCTGAGAAATCACGGTACGAAGTGGGCCATTCGCCAACGCCGTGTCCCATTTATCGTTCGCTACGTGCGCAGCACAGCGGCGCATTTCACATCATGAGCATACCTCAGTGACGTCAGTCTACCCTGCAATTGGCATAAAGTTCTGACCACTCCTTCTTGGTGTTGCATTTGCGCTGTCAGTCAGTGTAATATTAACCGTTTCTATTGGTTCTGTGGTGAGCTGGATAGACTCCCGCGATGTTTCTGAACATCTCTTCCTTTCGAATTTGGGCATTAAAATCTCCCAAAATGATTTTGACATGATGCTTCGGAATTTTGACTGTAGCTTCTTCTAGTTGTTCCTAGAAGTCGTCTACTTTCTGTGGATCTTTGTGGTTGTAGTTGTTTGTAGGTGCATGTGCATTGATTAGTGTACCGTATAGTCTTTGTTTCCTGACTTAATTAAGAGTAATGAAATTCTTTCAGAAGGAGACGTGAAGTTCAGTACTGAGTTTGTAAGATTTCTCCTCACTGCAAACGCAGTACCAAACTGATCTGGCTTGTTAGAGAGGGAGGTTTCTGGTTTACTTTTCAAAACCTGTAACTGTCTGAATCGAAATTATTTTCATGAGTATACCTGGTTTCTTGGAGTGCTAATATTTGGACGTTCAATTTATCTAGTATGTTTGTTAGTTGTTTTAGCTTTCCAGTCTTAAGAACAGTATTGACATTTAAAGTACCAATGAAATGTTTGCGCTTTGGACGAAGAGATTTGGGAAACTTCGATCCAGTCCCGCATAATGTTTTCGGTCCCCCAGAATCCGATGACTGAGAAAGACTAGTATCAATACCAGGGCCTGGGGTAGTAGTGTCCTGAACTGATGTTTCCGTCCTGCTAAGTTGAGGAAAATGGGGAGGTTGACCTTTTTCAACATCATTGGTACACCAAAGGTGTTGAGCCTTAGAGGTTGCCCAGCGATGTTTTCTGGTTGTACCTGTTTTTGGATCGCGAGAGGTATTTTATTTCCCTCAGACCCTCCGGACAAGTCGGGCGAGCTGTCCGATCCTCCACCTGGGATGCACCCGATAGAGGAACAGGAAAACCCCAAAGGGTATTATTATTATTATTATTATTATTATTATTATTATTATTATTATTATTATTATTATTATTATTATTTTCAAGAAAACATGGAATATGGTACTTTAGCCCTGTCTTGTGAAGTTAGCGAGGCTGCCTCTTTCTTGGAGGCCCCGAGATCGATTCCAAGTCAGTCCAGTTATTTCAATTCTGGTCTGAGGAATGGAATGTGGTTCACTCAGCCTCGCGAGACCATGATATAAGAGGCAGAGAACATTGTCATGAAACCTGAGCAATACAACAGAGGATAATGTCAATCCGACTACGTGGTACACCAATATATTCCGGTCATCTGACAAGGCAGGCAGTCGCATTGGCAAGTCAGGTTCAAAAATGGGCTGTATTTGCCACGGGTTCTACGCATACTTTGCCTTTGCTGGCGGGACCTAGTGTTTACAGTGCACTATGTCTTCTGGTATGGGCTAGAGCAATCTTGTTACTTTCATTGATCTGTCTCAGTTTTATCCTTCGTTTTGACAAAATGAAAGTGACTGAGGTATGAGTGATGCTAGTAATGCCATTCCTTCTGCAGCCAGTCCCTGCTATGAATGTTGTGAAAATATTGTTCATAGGGTCGGTTGGTGCATGCATTTCAGTGGGCTTGGCAGACTGATATGCAATAGCAACTTCTGGCTCGGTGAGGAAAGCAACGGGAAACTACCTCACTCCTCATTTCCCTAGTACGCCTCTTCAGTTATGCCTAAGCCATCTATGACAGCTGATGGCGGAGCTGTTGAGGATCCAACCAGCTTTCGGGCTGAGGACTAAACATATATACTACGCATACTGACATTATACGATATGGAGTGTCGTACGTATTTCTTTCCTCTTAAGCATTTCAACTACCACTTGTGGGTTCGAACCTGAGACACTCTACTACCGATGGACAGGTGCAGCTTTTACTTTAGTAATAATATAATGAGTTTAATATTACAAGTCCTGTTAGCTTAAATTTACTGAGAGCATCAGGGACTTATTCACGTTAGAAACTTTGCAAAGTAAAACATTTACAACTCGCTTCAGCTCGCACCGACACAGATAGTTCTTATGACAACGATGCGATACAAAAGAGCTAGGAGGGGGAAGGAAGCAGCCGTGACCTTAATTAAGGAAAAATCCGAGTCTTTGCCTGGTGTGAAGATGGGAAACCACGGAAATCCATCCTCAAGGCTCTCGACAGTGGGGTTTGAACCCGCTATCTCCCGAATACAGGCTCACATCTACGAGCCCCTAACCGCATGGCCAACTCGCTCGGTCAAAGTAAAACTAAATGAGAATAACGAACATTTAATAATTTGTAAACATCAATATAACTATTGTTCAGGCATTAAACCGAGAATTAACTTGAAATATTGAGGCACGGCTAGCGGTTTTCCACTCAACTTCCAAATAACAGCACGTGGCCATCAACAAATTAGTCACCAATATTAATTTTGCTTAACCTGTTTTGCGAATATGTTATCATCAATTCATTATCCCATGCGCAACTATTTAATTACGTTTTAAACTTCAGAATATTGCATGAAGTTCTAGAGGTTTGTCATTCGAATACGAAAATTAATGGTAGATACTGAACCCATTATTCACGGTCATCAAAAGGGATCCCTGAACTTAATAGCCACCATAGCCGTGAGATACATTGTTGGGAAAAGAGCATCCATTTTTGAATCATTACTTGAGGAGCACTCTGTGTCTTCTTCACTTTTTGTATGCACGAGGCAAAAACTTTGAGGTTGGATTGTAATCTTTTTGGGCAGAAAATGAATCCAGATTTGTAAAATCCTAGTGGGGAATTTCGGATGCATTCGAGTATACCCGTGGGTATTTTCCAAAATACAATGATTATCCAGATGTAAATTAAAACTTGAATTGGCACAGTGGAACGCCCAGAAAAGAGGAAGTAATTATCATGTTATCAATTCTCTTATGGCCAAAGATGGAAGGATTGTGTTAGACCGTGGAAAGATTCTGACCGATCGTAAGCCACATGCGTATGCCGTCATAGTGGGGGAAAATCATTTATCCGACCAACGCTTCAGCGTTTTAAACCATTTAGACACAAATTAAAATTATGAAATCAGGAGATTCGTATTCCTCGAATTTTTGAACAGTTTGAATATCAAAAACAAATAGAGGCCCGTTGGATAACAGAGTAGTCTAATGTGATGCAACATTTATACAATTTTCTCAAGCCAAAACCCAAGTATATACTATTTTAAGAAGTATGGTAAGAACTGGCGGAGTGTGAAATAAATAAATACTCATATTCGTGTGAATATAAAAGTCGTGCATTTGGCGGACGAAAAGAGTGTAAAATCAACGGCATTTATCAGCACGCGAATTACAGTATATTCCTCTTGCCAGTTAAATGAATAATAAGTGAATTGATAATATAATATAATATAAGTGTACAGAATTTTATATAAATATCCGAGAAGAAACGTGTGAAATAACATGAAAGATTCACATACGGTTATTAAGTATTACAATTTTCACTGTATAGAATGTAAGAAATAGAATGACTAGCAAATGCACCCGTGCTTCGCTACCGTATTCTACATTGTATAGGCTACAGATCTTCTTTTCTATTTCTATCGCTTTTCGCATACCTGTGGGGTTGCGGGTGCGAACTGTGACGCACATGTGGATTTGTCCCTGTTTTACGGTCGGATGCCCTACCTAATGCCAACCCTATATGGAGGGATGAATTCGCTATTGCGTGTTTCTGTGGTGGTTGGTAGTGTAGTGTGTTGTGTGAATATGAAGAGGAATGTGTTGGGACAAACACAAACACCCAGTCCCCGAGTCAGAAGAATTAATCAAAGGCGATTAAAATCCCCGACCCGGCCGGGAATCGATCCCAAGATCCTCTGAACAGAAGGTCTTAACGCTGACAATTCAGACAATGAATCGGACTCTACATTGTATACGGATATCGAAGTAAATTACTGTAAATGGAGTGAATAAGGTTTTTTTTTTTAAATTGCATGTCCCTTAGCGTTATCCAGAAACAATAGAGTGAGGTTCCCGTACGTTGTTTCCAATGTAAAGTGCGAGTTACAGAGTTGTGACGATAACGGCAGGCTCACTTGCCTACTGCCATTTACAATCGAGTGGGTAAGTCTTCATTATAATGGGAGGCCCAATCACCTACTGCGCAGCCACAATCGATTTAGGGAGTTTTCATTACAATGGCAGGTGCCCTTTCCTACTTCCAGACAGGTTACAGTTGAGAAGTTTTTATTGTAACAGCAGGCATCTTCCCTACTGCCAGTCAAATTGAGTTGTGCTCTTATCATTATAATGGCAGGACAGTCACACCGAGTTGGCGAGTTTCCATTATAATAGTAAGGCCACTGTGCGTAATACCAGTCACTTACTCCCAAACACAATCGGTTAGGGGAGTTTTGAACAAAACTGCATGCTCCCTTGACTTTTGCTAGTCAAATCGAGAAGGGAATTATTAATTACAATGTAGTCCCTCCTTACTAATGCTAGTTACAAAGGAGATGGAGAAGGATCCATCCCTACTACCAGTCAAAGTAGATGTGGAGAGTAATGATTACAATAACAGACGCCCTCCAGCTCAGAGTCACTGTCGATATAAAATATTAATTATAATGGCAAGCACACCCTTTCGACATTTTCTACATCGCTACAAATCGATTTCAATGAATATACAGTATCTAGATCGACATACGAAGTATATGCATGTTTACAATTTTGCAAACCTTCATATACAGATCAACTGCTGCTAAACGAAACGTTGAATAGGCTGAAATTTGGATAAGGCATTCTCACAGTGCATTAGGTTTGGGTACTAATATGACAGCTACAAACATAGAATTTGGCCCACGTATGGATACTGGGTGGGCCAGTGTTCGTGTAGAATTAGATGATTCAACCTTTCGTATAAGTGATTCGAACTACGTATTATACCTGAACAAAGAGCAAAATATAGGTGTAATGGAGAAGTTGAGACAAATCTAACATATAAGGAATAGAGATACGAAGAAACGTCATAGGACCAAAGTTGTAGATCACTCCAAATTGAACTGAGATTGTGTCAACCATTTTGTGATAGAACTTACAGTTTAGGCGCGAAATGCCTCGAAATGAAAGTCTGCACCGTCATTGAAATTGCCTCCATATTTCGATATTATTCGGGGCTAAAATGTAAAAAATGTAAAGATATTAGAAATTTTCCGTCGGTTACAGGCTAAAACGTATAATTTTGCCTAATTTCAGTTTTCTAGCTCGTCTGGTAGATTGTGCCGCAATCTTGATTTTGGGCGAGGGGCGTACAATTTAGGACTATCAGGAAACTATAGCTAAAATGTATTCAGGTGTTCATTATTACCTCTTAATGGTTTAGCTGTACGAAAATTTCGCCAAAATAGCCAAAACAAATTTAGAAATGGATTTCATGGTTGGTCGATTTTCAGTCAGGCTGGTCCTGTATATTGTATCAGAATTGACCGCACATAAAGTATTTCTTAAATACTATTCACCATGAGGAAATGACAAAGTATTGGCGTGCATATTTTTCGAACGGCGACAAAGTCCTACAGGAGCAAGTAGTCCACCCGCACAACGTTGCTTGCGTCATCGCCTGCTCAGTGTTCGCCAAGGACAGGTTACATCATACGTTCTCGAAACGTCCATAAAAGAAATTGATCTAAATTCTGAACGAATTGAGATATCAATTTAGATGATGATGATGATGATGATGATGATGAAGTTTGTTGTTTAAAGGGGCCTAACATTGAAGGTCATTGGTTCCTATCAATTTTGAAACAACGGCATCTTATGGTACACATTTCAAACGTATAATCATGTTAATTTCTCCAAAATCGATCCATGGACTACGGAGATATTCAAGGTTTATTAAAACCTTACGTCAGAGCCAATTTTATATAAAAGGTACAGCATTGTGAGCCCTATCAGCCAGTTCATCAACAGTACAGTTACAGTCTACACCTCAACGATGTGGTTCGCTGCGTCGTATTTTGGAGACAGGACTCTGTCCGAGTTAAGCGTGAACTTTGGGCATAGAATAAATCCTGGTGTTACGGAACGTATACATTTGCAACGAGTAGAACTTTATTAAGGAACTTGTAAAGATTCAAGTTCGACTCCAGAACTTGTAAATCATTGTATAACCAATACTTACGTGATTCACATATTTTAGAATAGTTTCAAAGTGAATTTAATTGAAACTTTTACATTACGGCTTGAGTAATAGAATATTCAGGTACTTTGCTAATGGACTTTACATATTGCAAGTGTTCTAGTAGTTCACTTCAGACATTGTGAAGAATGCAGTAATTATAAGTAACATGTTCAAGTGAATTTAGCTCTGCTAATAGGAGATAATAATAATAATAATAATAATAATAATAATAATAATAATAATAATAATAATAATAATAATAAGTGCTTCATGTGAATTGTACTTTGCGAATAGGCATTCAGCGACACGAGTGCAGTCTTAAATCGCTTTAGACATTCGTGTAGAATGCAGTAATTACGAGTGATATTTCCTTTTGAACTGTGATGTGCTAATTGAAACTTCATCTCACAAGTGCTTTTGGTCGGTCGCTGCCGACATTTAATTTCAATTGTTGAATACGCCTCTCCAGTCTGGTCCATTTCTGCTTCTTCAAACCTCAGTCACCTTGACCGTGTACAATCTTTTTTCTGTGCTATCGTCAGAGCCAGGGTCCCTGCATGTCGCAATCTAAGCACTATCCAAGTGTTTGGGAAACTGAACCTCAAGACTCTTTCTGCTCGGAGGAAAGTAGCCGACCTAAAGCTGCTATACAAAGCAGTTAATGGTCTGTTTAGGTCTCCAGATTTAGCTTCCTTATTCCCCTCCACGTCCCATCCCGTAATACCAGAATGTAGACCCTATTCCATACTCCTTACTCCCGGATTTCTCTCACCCAAAGGTCCCTTTCGGTACGTGTTCCAGCAATGTTTAATACATTATCTATCAACAACAACCTAGATCTCTTCGTAACGTTTCCTTCCTTCTGTCATGATATTTATCATATAACTTAATTTTCCTTCTTGTTCTTTCCCGTTCTGCTCCTGTATTTACTGTAAATGTATTCTTCTTTGTTAATAACGTTGTTTATGTAAATATGTATTCTATAGAATTGTACAGTTTTCATTGTGTATATTTGTGTCCTTTTTAAATATTTATATATCTTTAATTTTAGATTTATATCTATTGTCCATAGCTCAGATCGTTGTAACTTGGTGTTATGCTGTTTCTGATCCTGAATAAATAAATAAATAAATAAATAAATAAATAAATAAATAAATAAATAAATAAATAAATAAATAAATAAATAAATAAATAAATTCTAGAATATTTAGGAATTATTTCAAAGTGAAATTATTCTATCAGACGATATATTTTCGGATGTGATTAAGAATAAACAGCGCATTTATTAGTGCAAAGAAAGAGTGTTAATTTCCAATTTCGCGAGAAGACACCATGCAAGTGAAGGGATTCAAACTTAATTCTTTCCTTGTGCGTGGGAAAACAACCACAACAATTTTCACACAAGTGCATCTAATTTTTTTAAACTAACATTTTTGTTCTAAGTCAGAGCAGAATCAATTATTAAATATTACGTCACGATTATGAAGTGCTGTGATTTACGTGAAACTATTCCATACTCGGGGGATTGTTAAATATGGACACTCGCGTAACATAATCAATGAGTGCTTTTCCCCCGCCAAGACATTCTAGAATGAATGATGACCAGCTTACAACGGATCCTGGTTCCATAATTTGGTTGCTGAACACGAGGGATCGTGTTTCATGGTTTGGTTTCTGAGCACGAGGGATCGTGTTTCCACGGTTTGGTGACTGAGCACGAAGGATAGCGTTTCATGGTTTGGTTTCTGAGCACGAAGGATCGTGTTTCCATGGTTTGGTTTCTGAGCACGAAGGATCGTGTTTTCATGGTTTGGTTTCTGAGCACGAGGGATCGTGTTTTCATGGTTTGGTTTCTGAGCACGAGGGATCGTGTTTTCATGGTTTGGTTTCTGAGCACGAGGGATCGTGTTTTCATGGTTTGGTTTCTGAGCACGAGGGATCGTGTTTTCATGGTTTGGTTTCTGAGCACGAGGGATCGTGTTTCCATGGTTTGGTTTCTGAGCACGAAGGATCGTGTTTCCATGGTTTGGTTTCTGAGCACGAAGGATCGTGTTTCCATGGTTTGGTTTCTGAGCACGAGGGATCGTGTTTCCATGGTTTGGTTTCTGAGCACGAAGGATCGTGTTTTCATGGTTAGGTTGCTGAACACGAGGGATCGTGTTTCCACGGTTTGGTGACTGAGCACGAGGGATCGTGTTTCCATGGTTGGGACACCGTTCCACAAGGACTATGTATAGAGACATATTCACTGTTGTTGTTGTTTGAGTCACTAGTCCATACACTGGTTTGATGCAGCCATCGATGCCATCCTATCCTGTGCTAACCTATTCATTTCTACATAACTATTGCATCTTACATCTGCTCTAATCTGCTTGTCATATTCATACCTTGGTCTACCCACACCGTTCTTACCACGTTCACTTCCTTCAGAAACCAACTGAACAATTCCTTGGTGTTTTAAGATGTGTTCTACCATTCTATCTCTTCTTCTCGTCAAATTTAGCCGAATCGATTTCCCCTCACCAAATCGATTCAGTATCTCTTCAATCGTGATTCGATCTATCCATCCCACCTTCAGCATTCTTCTATAACACATTAAAAAACCTTCGATTTTCTTTTTTTCTGGGCTAGTTATCATCCATGTTTCACTTCCAGGCAATGCCACGCACCAAATGAAAGTCTTTAGAGAAACTTCTTTCTAATTCCTGTATTAAAGTTTGATGTGAGCAAATTTCTTTTCTTAAGAAAGCTCTTCCTTGCTTGTGCTAGTATGCATTTTATGTCCTCCTTACTTCTGCCATAGTTAGTTATTTTACTACCCAAGTAACAATATTCATCTACTTCCTTTAAGACTTCATTTCCTAATCTAATATTTCCTGCATCGCCTGCTTTCGTTCGATTGCACTCCATTACTTTTGTTTTGGACTTAATTCCAAGACTTCATCCGTACTATTCAGTAACTTTTCGAGATCTTCTGCAGTCTCAGATAAAATAACAATACCATCGGCAAATCTCAAGGTTTTGATTTCCTCTCCTTGGATTATGATTCTCTTTCCAAATTCTTCTTTGATTTCCTTTACTGTCTGTTCTATATAAACATTGAAAAGGAGCGGTGACAAACTGCAGCCTTTCTGGATTGCCCCTTCTTTTTCAAAGCCCTCGATTCCTATCACTGCAGACTGGTTTTTACACAGATTGTAGATAATTAGTCGTTCTCGGTATCTGATCCCAATCACGGTCAGAATCTTAAATAGCTGCTCCAATCAACATTATCGAATGCAGTTTCTAGATATACGGATGCCATGTACGTGGAATTGTCCTTCTTAATTCGATCTTCTAAGATCAGACGTAAAGTCAGGATTGCTTCACGTGTTCCTACATTTCTTCTGAAGCCAAATTGATCTCCCAACTTGCTTGAACTTGTCTTTCCATTCTTCCGTAAATAATACGTGTTAGAATTTTGCAGGCGTGAGATGCTAAACTAATGGTGTGGTAGTTTTCACACTTGTCAGCACTGGCTTTCTTAGGAATAGGTATAACAACATTCTTCCTAAAATCGGATGGCACTTCTCCTGTCTCGTACATCTTACACACTAAATGAATTAACATTGCCATGCTGATTTCTCCTAAGACAGTCTGTAATTCAGAGGGAATGTCATCAATTCCAGACGCCTTGTACATATTTAGGTCTCCCACAGCTCTGTCAAACTCTGACCTCAAAATCGGGTCCCCCATTTCATCAGCATCAACAGACTCTTCTTTTTCCAGAATCATATCATCTACATCTTTACCTTGATACAGCTGTTGGATATGTCACTGCCATCTTTCTGCCTTGTCTTCCTTTCCTAGAAGTCATTTTCCATCAGAGCTCTTAATATTCATTTACCTAGTTTTCCTTTCACCAAATATTTCCCTGATATTCCTGTATGCAGCATCTACCTTTCATAGTACCATACAACCTTCATATTCGTAGCACTTCTCATTCAGCCATTCTTCCTTAGCTGTCCTGCATTTTCCATCCACTTCATTCTTTCACCTATATCCTTTCTGCCCTCTTCATTTTTTGCATTATTGTGATTTTGTCATTGATCAATCAGGTCTAGTATCTCCTGAGTTATCCACTCATTCTTAATTGATATATCCTTCCATCCTATAATTTCTTCAGAAGCCCTAGAGATCTCATTCTTCATGACTCTCCATTCTTCCTCTATTGTGTATCCTTCAGTCTTTTCATTTACCCCTTGTGCAACATGTTTCTTGAAACAGTCCCTCACACTATTTTCTTTCAACTTGTCTAGATCCCATTTCCTTGATTTTTTCATTTACTCCTTGTGAAACGTGTTCGTTGAAACAATCCTTCACACTATTTTCTTTCAACTTGTCTAGATCCCATCTCCTTGCTTTCCTTCCTTTCTTCAATTTCTTCAACTTCAGATGGCATTCCATGACCAACAATTTGTGGTCAGTGTTCACGTCTGCTCCTGAGAAAGTTTTGCAATCCAACACCTGGTTTCTGAATCCCTGCCTAATCATAATGAAGTCTATTTGATAGGCCAGTCAAAGCTCTGTCAATTTCTGACCTCAAAACTGGGTCTCCCATTTCATCAGCATCAACAGCCTCTTCTTGTTCCAGAACCAAATCATCTAAATCTTTACCTTGATACAACTCTTGGATATATTCCTGCCATCTTTCTGCTTTGTCTCCTTTCCCTAGAAGTGGCTTTCAATCTGAGCTTTTATTATTCATACACCTAGATTTCCTTTCTCCAAAAGTTTCCTTGATTTTCCTGTCTGCAGCATCTACCTTTCCTAGGACCATACACCCTTCGACATCCTTGCACTTCTCCTTCAGCCATTCTTTCTTAGCTACCTTGCACTTTTTATCAATTTCATTTTTAAATCGCCTGTATTATTTTCTGCCTTCTACATTTCTAGCATTCTTCTATTTTTGTCGTTCATCAATCAGGTCTAGTATCTCCTGAGTTATCCACAGATTCTTAGTTGATCTTTTCTTCCTTCCTAACATTTCTTCAGCAGCACTACTGACTTCATTTTTCATGACTGTCCACTCTTCCTCTATTGTGTTTCCTTCAGCCTTTTCACTTTGTCCTTGTGCAAGATGTTCCTTGAAACAATCCCTCACACTCTTTTCTTTAAACTTCTCTAGATCCTATCTCACTGGATTCCTTCCCTTCTTCAATTTCTTCAACTTCAGACGGCATTTCATGACCAACAAGTTGTGGTCAGTGTTCACGTCTGCTCCTGAGAAAGTTTTGCAATCTAACACGTGGTTTCTGAATCTCTGCCTAATCATAATGAAGTCTATTTGATACCTTCCAGTGTCTCCAGGTCTCGTCCAAGAAGCAAGTTAACCTATGAAGTAAATTCCTTCTTTTGTGTATAAATAATCGGTTCAAATATAACCGGAGGTGGTTTCAGTTCAATTAAGGGTCCATTCGGTGGCTGATGATATCATACGTGGTATTTTTTAATTGGTGGATAACCTTAGTTAAAGAAAATTTCGCAGTTCGGTTGCGGAAACTGAATCTTTACGGGCCAAGTGAATCAACCAACGACGTTACTTGTAATCCGATAGTAATTTTCAGGTTTTTCATTTTTTAAATTAATGAATTGTACTCTAGCAATGGAAATTTACGTTAACTTAACCCAATACCAATAAAACTATTTTTCTGAGGTGTTCATTTTATCCACATTTATGTCAGATTTCTGTCCGCTGTTTCATTAATGTGATTTTTTTATTTGTTGCCTAACATCTATTGAATTCAGCATGACTTTTTTTTATGATAAGTGTATTTAGCCCACTTCTTGAATATTACTTCAGGTAATAATTATATTTCCTTATGCCAGCCGCCGATTTATGTCAACAAGTGACTGAAGAACCCGTAACCCCTGAGATTTAGAAAGTCTCCCAGGATTTGACTGGGATGCATAAGAACATTTCGAGAAAATAATACATTTAGGTATTGCACCCTTGTTTACCGATTGTCTACATCTTCCTCTGTCTCTTGTAAATTTAGACTCTTGTGCATGCACAATGTATCTGTAACATTTTGGCTGTTCAATACCAAGGTCTGACAAGAGTTCGATCACCAGAACAGATTTTTAGAACAGCTGTAAATAGATACAAACTTGTGAAATTCGTAGCTAACATCAGGGTTATCTGATTCGGTATATAAAAGGATAATAATAATAATAATAATAATAATAATAATAATAATAATAATAATAATAATAATAATAATAATCATAATCAACATTCCTACAAGTGCCAAGGTTTCCTGTTCCTAACGAAGTAATTTTCAAATCTGGTTTTCTACATGATGAGCTGTACACATTAAAATTATAATTATTATTTTAGCGATAATGAAAACAAGGACCAACCTGTGAAGCGTAATTGATTCAGGTGCTCACTATCTATAATTGAGGAGTGTCTATTCAGAAGGTGCTATTTCCTCTTCAGAAATATTCATTATTTTGTCTACATACTATGTTGCAGTAGCTGAATACTGTCGAATGCATGAGCAATCCAGCCCAAATGATGTTGTCTAACTTCTTAATAATTGTACCATACCCGATCATGCATACGTACCATGTGTCTCTTATTATACATTTCCTGATTTTTCCACCACTTTCTTATGGTGGAAATAGCACCTTTTGAACGGACACTCCTCAGTTAAGGTTGTAGGATAACATTTTGTGGGGTAGGGGATTGTGTGCCTGCCTCTTATCCGGCGGCTGCGGGTTTGATTCCCGGCCAGGTCAGGGATTTTTACCTAGATCTGAGGGTTAGTCGAGGTCCACTCAGCCTACGAAATTACAATTGAGGTACTACCTGACGGTGAGATGGTGGCCCCGGTATGGGAAGCCAAGAATAACGGCCGAGAGGCTCGTCGTGCTGACCACACGACATCTCATAATCTGCAGGCATTTGGGCTGAACAGCGGTCACTTGGTAGGCCATGGCCCTTCGGAGCTCTTGCGCCATGGGGTTTGATTTGGATTGGATGTGGCTGGCATATAAGAGGACTTAACCTGTGAATGCCCTGTGCCAGTAAACTTACTGGCATTTAAAAAAAATCGCTTTCTAGGTAAACAATTCTGACATTCCGACGTCTCTTGAAAACAGCAGCAATTAAAGGAGCTCTAAATAGTATTCATTATCAACTTTTAACTTATACGTAGTTGAATCATTGGTCTCAGTGGCACAGTCAGTCGTCGTCCTTCTGTTATCAAGTTTACGTATTCGAATCCCACAGAGGCCAGTGATATTTCAAGGTGACTGTGACAATGACATGCCATTGGTAAGAATTCCTGCGGGACAACTTTCTTACACCCAGACATTTCTTAAAATCTATAGCAATTAAGCCAATATTAGACACTTAACGTTATTTTGAACATCCCTTTGTCCCTCAGCTATCAGGTTACACGTAAAGATAAACAATTTCAAACAACTTCAAAGGATCTCATTCGTAATAACACCACGGTTCGAAAAAAGTTAACAATTTGCTGGAACCAAATGCATGAGGGAGGCAGCTTCGTGACGGAGGGGTATAGTGCGCATTGGTATCACCCAAATATCACTATAAAACTTGTCACAAATGGAACATAATAATTGCTTTTACACATATCAAGTGAAAAATCTGCAGCAAATTAAGAAATATTTGATTTTTGGAGAATATTATGTATACGTACTTTACCACTTTACAAGTACATTTGGTGTTGCGCTCACAGTGACACACGTATGTCTTTTGTCTTACACTTTCAACAATTTCGTGTGTGATGTCTGTGTTCACTGAAGTTCTTTGCTTTCGTTTCATTGCTTCACTTGTCAATGACATCATTTCATGAATTGTATCGCGATATGCAATATTTAATAGGCGACAAAATGGTATGGCCAATGTACATAAGAAAAATTCAGTGGACTAGTGATTTATTGGTCCAGGGATCGAGCTACTTTCGTTCGAACAGAAATAAAAATATTTATTGGTCCAGGGATCATGCTATTTTTCTGTTGACCGCCATTTTGCTGTTTGAACTGGCCGCTCTAGTCATATGGACAAAGATAATGAGAATCTACAGACATAGCACTCCCATTCCACGGTGCTAGCCCTGGACCTGAAGAAAGTAACAAAAGACGGCACCAGCAGCGCAGTACGACATAAACCAGTCCTGTCTACAAGCCTTAAGTATGTTTTCATATTTCTCAAATAACGACGGTATTTCTTAATTTGCCGCAGATTTTTCACTTGATATGTGTAAAAGCAATTATTATGTTCCATTTGTGACAAATTTTATAGTGATATTTGGGTGATACCAATGCGCATCGTACCCGTGACGGAGTAAAGTAGATTGCGTTGCATTCATCACAGAGAATGTTTCACTTCAGCTGTGGAAGAGTATTTAGCAATTAGTACTCACAGCAGGTTTATATTGATAAGCTCATACTCTACTAGTGAAGAATGATGTAGAGATATGAGTTAGGATCGTAACGATTTAAAGAGAGACTAATTTTCTAACGAATTTCTTTGGATAATTCCAATATAATAATCTATTTCAACTAAGGGAGGAAAGGTCGCAAATACAGAACCAAATAATTACCTTACGAATAATTATTTATACATCACAGTAATACAAGTCATCAGATTCTTTTTACGAGGATAATAAGGTATATTTAACATAAATTTAAGACTCAATGAGGGTAAACTCTCAACTCAGAACCTAGAATAGTAGAGTCTACAGAAAAGGTTTCTTATTATTGTATGCAAATTTGTAATTCACTCTTTCACAAACCTGAGGAGAAATATCTACCAGCATTACGCCGATACTGTGGAATGAGATTTATGAATTTGCGAACCCATGTTCGGTCGATCATTGTTATACGTAATCCATATGGAAGTACAATTAACGGAATTTATTAACTTGTAATACGTAGTTTATAGCGTGGAATGAGATTACTAGACGAATAAGTTTGAGTGGTGCGTTTAAAAGTAGGGAAGATCACAATATAAAGTTGGAATTAAGGAGGATGAATTGGGGCAAATATTCTTGTATAGGAGGAGAAATTAGGGATTGGAATAATTTGTAAGAGAGATGTTCAATAAATATCCAAATTTGCAATTATTTAAGGAAAGACTAGGTAAACAACAGGTAGGGAACGTGCCACCTGGGCGACTGCACTAAATGCAGTTCAATGGTGATTGATTGATTGATTGATTGATTGATTGAGGAGTAAATTTTGGTTATTCTACATTTTGTTCATTATAGACCATTATGCCTTTTTAGCCTGCGACCCTCTGTGATTTAATTAAGCGCCTCCACAATGCTCTATTTAAAACTCCTTCCATAGCCTCATTTAGTTCCACATTTCTTATCATTAAATCCTTAAGTACTGAGTCTAACCGCAGTCACTTTCGTTTCTATTACCTTCCATGGAGAATCCATTGTTCTCCTACGTAACCTATCATCCTCCATTCGCCTGACATGCCCAACCACTAAAGCTGGTTTATACGTACAGCTTCATCCATCGATTTTATTTTGAAACCTTCATCTCCTAATTCTGATTACCATCCCGCCATTGTTTCCACCTGTTTGTACCAGTTATCACTCTCTCTTGCCTCTGTGGATCCGTAGTAGAGTGTCGGCCTCCGGATCCCAAGATAGCGGGTTCAAACCCGGCAGAGGTAGTCGGATTTTTGAAGGGCGGAATAAAGTCCAATCGACACTCCATGTCGTACGATGTCGGCATGTAAAAGATCTCTGGTGATACATTTGGTATTTACCCGACAAAATTAATTAAAATCTCAGCCATAGACGCCCAAGAGAGATCCGGTTTACTCTAGGTCCGCTAGATGGCAGACAGAGTAAACCGGAACGTCGAAATTGACGAGCAGACAGCCAGATGGCGTCAAATCGAAATGTCTGCAAACGGTAGCTGAGGCCATACGATTATTATTATTATTATTATTATTATTATTATTATTATTTATCATTCTCTCTCCTTTGATGTCAGAGACTTTAAACTTATGAATAAGGTATCCCGAGTCCATCCAAATTGTAGTACCATACAGCAAAGATACTCTTAAAAGAAACCGATGTAAAGACCGTTTCGTCTGAGAACTCACTTCTGTCTTACAGAATACCGTTGATTGCAAATGCGAGGTCACTGGATTAAATATGCTGCACCTCGATTTCATTTCACGTAGCATATTACCATCCTGAGAGAAAACGCCAACGTGGCATTCGGTTGTTTTAAATTTCTTCCCTACAGAAATCCGTTTTTTAGAAATGCCTATTTCCATATCGTACTCGCTGGAGCATTTTTCAGACTCCAAGAAATTAGATTGCAAACTTCTATCAGCCTGCCAATATTAAGACCAAATCGTCAGCGTATTCCTTACTACATTTCAACCTAAATGTCTCCCAGCTATTTTATATCTTTCAGTAAGTAATCCAAGATATGAACAACAGAGGTGAAAGATTGCAGCCTTGTCTAATCCCTGTAACTACTTTGAATTAAGAACTCATTTTATCAACAATTCTCACAACGGACAGATTGTCAACATAAATGACTTTGATAGCCTATAATGACTTAGCATTAATACCATAATCCCCTAGTACGGCTAAACTATTTTCCCTTGATTTTCTGTCCTATGCCTTCTCTAGATCAATGAACTGGCTATTCCTTTCATGAGATTTCTTTTAATACTTGGCGCATGCCTAAAGTCTTGTCCTGACAGCCCCTCTGTGGTCAAAAGCACACTAGTTTCCATCCAAATTACTCCACACCATTGATTGTGCTCTTCTTTCCAAAATGCCTGGAAACGTCTTGCCTAGTATGCTGATCAATGACATATCTCGATAGTTGTTGCAGTCTTTTATGTTCCCTTGTTTACAGTTATTTGCAATTACTGTCTTCATCCAGTCAGAGGGATGCATGGTATTCCTATTACTTTATGAAGCCATTCAATCCCTACACTCTCACCATAGTTCACCATTTCAGGTCCAATTTCATTTATAATTTCTAACTCCTGCTGCTTTATGACACGGTATTTACCACCCTTTCCACTTCCTTGTGCGCAATTTCCCTGACAGGAACTCAATTATTCCAAAATTCACCAGAATTTTGGGAAGATTTTCAAAATATTCCTTTTATCTGTCCAGTGATTTCCTAGGATCAACAAAGAGTTCCCCTTTCACGTAGCAAGCTTGTTACGTGGATCGGATTATGCAGCTGTGGGGAGATAATCTGTTCGAACCACACTGTCATCAGCCCAGACGATGATTTTCCATATTTTCAGTTTTCACTCCAGGCAAATAAGGCAACGGTCACTTCCTTTGCAGTTCTGAAACTTTCCTATTCCATTTTCAACACAATATACACCTTTGTCGGTGTGATGTAAAACAAAAAATTAAGTTTACCTTAAAAATCAAATTATCTTTTTATTTCCCTCCCCCTTCTATGTCCAGAGAAGTTTGCCTGCCGCTTGAACAAGCCTTCCTAGGTTCTTACTGAAATTTCCCCATCATTTATTTTGGAATCTGCAATGATTTGCTTCTCTTCGATTATACATCTACGTACAATTCTCTATTTACACCAATACTTGTTTGGAACCGTTATTGACACGCCTTACTTTTATGTTTTCCAGTCTTCACGTTTAATTTGCGTTTTTGTACCTTTTCCGATAAACTGATTTACATTAACTTGAAAACTCAATAAAATGTGTAAATATAGGTTTCCTCCAAACGGTGACAGAAAACTTTTTATTCGAATATTCTGCAAGAGATCACTCATCTGTTCCCTATTTTAGTCCTTAGTGGTTTGATAACAACTGAAACAACAGAGGAATTACCAAATATCCATCTGTTTTCGAATATTCTAAGGTTTTACTAGTGTGCCCATTGCATTTTCTGACGTGTTATGAAATGGCGTCAGAGTAGAGGTAAGTCCATATAAGTCTGAATTATATAAAGTGAACTATAATTTAAAAGTTCACAGGAGGTTAAGATCGAGAAAAGAGGGCAAAATTTCAAAGGCTGTGAGTAGAGAACATAAAAATATCAAATGGATTGTTTGAAAAGAAATAACAAAATATTAACATATTATTACACAATAACTAATTTGCCGAGATACTGGACGGGCACGGAAGATTTCATCTGCGTGAGAAGAGAGAGATATTAGTCGATTTAAAGTAGAATACTCAAAAATTACTTGTCTTAAGAAGAAGATACGGCATAATATAAAGTAATCAGCGCAGAGGAAAAGAATTGCGGCGTGAAATAAGGAGATTTAAGTTAAATACGCTAATAAACTGGTCAGACAAGGACCGCAACGACACGTCGAAGCCTATTTGAGGATCGAGATCGGAGGACGGAAAATAGCCAAGAATTATTACCAAGAAAGCAGAATTAGGAGAGTCTTAAACTTTAAAGAACGGAACTGTAATATAAAATTATATACAAAAATGAAGGCTGGAAATACACTGAATCGTCAGCTCAATAAGCAAATATAAGAGGAGGACTGACGAGATATTTGGTATACAGGAAGCATTAAAATGAACTCTTACTTGTCGGGATTATTTTATATTGACACTAGCGCAAGAAAGAAGATGATCATGAGTTGCTAAATTTGTACTGGACCAACCTGGAGATGAATATGTAACCGCCCAGTCAACCAACCTGATGAAGGAGTGGACTCCAGCTGCTCCATGGTCTCCACCCGGTCAAGGTCAACAGCTGTAGCGCAGAGAGCTACATAGTCGTCATAGCCAGATAATGACAAGCTAAGTTTACTAAATTGTAGTTCTTAATTAAGTTAGGATGTAATAACCTCATGCAATTTATAGTAATTGTGAAGTAATTAAGATATCAAGTGATTCAGTGAAGTGCAATGATTGAATGAAGTATTACAAGGTTAAGTTGTGATAAAATCGATATATCTCGAAGAAGTGATTATACATGTATTGAGTGTATTATGACAGCTGAGGAATTTATGATTAGAGAGAATGAGTGTAGATTTCTCACAGCAAAATGATAACATATGCACGTAATGGATTTCTGAATTGAGTTAGGGAACCGAACATGCTTATTAATCGTCATAATTAAATGATATAGAAAGGATGTGTAGATTGTATGAATTATTCTTTATCGATGTACGTCATGAAGAGGTATTATGGTATATTAGAGGTTAAAAATTATTATATGAGATGAATTATGATCCAATGAAGCGAATATAGATTCAATGTTTAATACGTCGTGGGAATTATGTTATATGTGAAGAGGTTATGATATGAAGAAAAAAGTTATGTTGAGATATATAATTGAATGAATTGAGCGATATGTAGAATTTAATGGAGTAATATGGAGTAATGAGAAGGCATTGAAATGAAGTGTTATGAAAATAGCTGCAGCAGAGACGTAATGATGGATGCTGAATATAAACATTCATCTTCTGGATCAATAATAGGAAGCAAGTGCATGGAATGGTTGATACGTGATGGGAATGTCGTAAAGTAAGGTAGGCAAGGCTAACCCAAGCGCATATGTCAAAGCAAATGGTTCTTGCTACATTAAAAATAAGGTTGTGTTGTTAGGAAATATCCATAGCGAATGTCTTATAGAGGTAATACACGGATTGAAAGAAGAAATGTATGTGTGGCTGTGTTGAATAACATTGACGTCAGATATAATATTGAGCTATCATATTAAAATTGAGAGGAATCACTTAAGACTTCATGTAAAGTCAAATATGGAATAAGAGTTCGAAATTATGATTAATTAATAACTAGTAACGTTAGTAATGAGATTCAGGTTTTTATTGTGGAAAGATATGAGATGATTTTCAAATGTTTAAATATAGTAAGACTAGGGTGGTAGGTGCCAAGGTCATAAGTGGCAGTAGGTGTTAGTAACCTTAGCATGTCATTCAACGTAGATAAGCAGAGATAAAGCAATGACAACTAAACAATTTAGGATTCATAACTTAAAGAAAAACATTTAAATATTAATGATGTGTCATTTTAAACAGTGATATGATTGATTTTAAATTTAAGTATTATTTAAATATTGTGATGAACTAATTAAATATTTAAATATCGAATGATGATGTAAAAAGAAGGTGTTAGCTCATATCAAGATTGAGATTGAATAATATTAATCAGTGCTGATAAAGAGGAAATCCTTGGATAATGTTAATTAATTTTCTGATTTATCGAACAAATATTTTAACGAGTTACTTTCTCTTTTCTTATGCATTAAATTAGGTTAATCAACTTGGTGTTTTAGATTTTTACATGTGTGAGTAATTGATTTCCAGGCTATTATTGTAGGATAATTTAGTCTTAAGTGGATTTTTGCGATCTCTGATACATGCGTTGGAAGAATATGCGGTAGGATGAAGACGTTCATCCCGTATTGAATTATGTCTTACTGAGGTCGAATTTATCTTTTGAATTCACGTAAAGCCGATTATTTGCATGAAGAATTACCCTGAGAGTTAATTGAGCGGTCGGAGTATTTTTACTTGCGTCGCACCTGGACGCGGGAAGGGCGCACTACTAATGGATCATCCGTCATAGTACCAATACAAGTATTTCGGATACAACTCTGGTCAATTCGAAATAAGTTAAGGTGACCTCAAATTCATGAAATTCAGACGACCTTATTCATCTACGCGTTCTTTGTAGGATTGTGATACGCAGATTAAATTCAGTAAATGAATCTCTGAGCAAGGAAATGTTCCGACACCTATTTAAATGTGAGTTTTCTTACACATTCATTGTGAATAAACGAATACAACTCTAATATAATTAAATCTCGCATTTCATTTCATCTCACTCCTCTACGAACTGGCTACACTAAACAGATTCACTTAATTTACCTCACAGGTGTCTCAGATGCCGCTTATCACCTAGTCTTTGTATCACGTAATTGCTCAATCCATTCCAGTTCTCCTTCTCAGACAGTATTAAATTCATGGCAGAGTTTAGGAGACAATCCGAGGATTCTCGACCACGTAAAAAGTGCTTGAATTTTGACTTACGATAGAGAGGTGAAACTTGGAAGATTGTTGGAAGGTGAGTGTATTTCACGTCAACAACTCTTTATAGTTCCAAATGTGGTTCTCTCGAGGTTCTTCATCAAGTAACTTCAGTACAGTTCTATAGGAGCCCACTGATACTTTCCTGTACTGGCAGGAGGAAATGCAACAGTGCTGAGAAAAAGTACATTTCTATGAGGGTTGATTCAGAAGTCATAGCAACGACGTTTTTATTTCTTGAAATTGTGCCAACACCAAGCATGTAATATATACCATTAAAAGTACGTTACATTTACTTCGTAGTGTTGCCGGCAGATGGAGTATGGGTGCATCATTCTGGCCGTGATTACGCTTCCTATGCCAGTTGACTGATGACAGCGGTGCGTAAGGAAAGTAACCAAAGTCGAATATCGTTTGTATATTTTAGTCCGTGTGAACTCTGTCTTATTCCCAAAGTAAAGTAATCACTGTGGGGAAACGCTTTGCCAACAAATAAGACAAACATTTTACCGAAAGGTAGTATACATTGACGAACCCATGCAGCCGATGTTATATTCCACGGAAAACCTAGGATGTTAAACAGCTTGTACGATACGTAAAAAGATGATTGTATACAGGTTGCATGACAATAAAACAAATAACACAATGATTTTGAAATTTCACGTTTGTCCTTTTCCTTTACCAGAGATTCCTGTATCCCTATGCCATGTGGTGTCACTTTTAAAAAGTCCTTGCCGTACATTTTCAAATTTACTAAGTGCGTTTCCTGCGTTGAAGTGTTTCGAGGGAAAAATAGTTGCCATGATTTCTAAATTACCAGTTGAATTTTTGTTTCTGCGATATCAGTCATTGGGCCCACCATTACGTTGTACCTGTGGGTGTCGTACAGATGTTCTCATTGAATGTTCAAGACAGATAAGTAAAAGTAGCATTTTCCTATTTGTTAATGTATTTTTAAAGTTGATGAGAGGAAAATACTACTGTCCAAAAATTTGAGACAGCTATGAAGCACAATGAGAGAGGGTGGTGAATTAACGGTTCGCAAGGGGGTTTGCGGAATATTATTACATAGAAGGTAATGTATCGTATCAGGTGATATTAATTACTCCCATTCAAGAGTAAACTAAGATAAGAACTATAGCCAGGCTGAGAGGCTCAGACGATTGAGGATCAGGCCTTCTGATCCCAACTTGAGAATCTTTCCTCTAACGAATTAGGGACCATCGGTGAATTGCACAGTCCTAACCGCCTGAGAGAAAAGGAGGGTCATGACTCAGAATATTTTCGAGATGCCCACTCCCATTCCGTAGTAACTGGTATCCCGATTCTTAGGACCACTTATTAGGCCGCTCAGCCGTTGCCTGTGGTTCACGAACAAGGATGTGACTACAGCAACCCACACCACGAACCAAGGTACTTAATTTAATGAATAATGATTATTCTTAAATAAATAAAACTTGATTTATTTACAATCATGAAAGCGAAAATACTTTACATTGGTTTGTTTATAGACTGGCTTTTCTTTGCGGAAGTGAACAGTAGGTGGACTCAGGACAAATCATTCTAAATTGTAAGTAACAGGGAAGGATATAGCGAGAATGATGCCTGGTACAAATAAGTGAGGACAATGGAAAGAGTGTTCTCCCAATGATCTCAACGGACGGAGCTGTACGTATGGAATACATTCAGTGGTGAAGTCATGTGACCGGGCGAGTTGACCGTACGGTTAGGGGCGCGCAGCTGTGAGCTTGCATCCGGGAGATAGTGGGTTCGAATCCCACTGTCGGCAGCCCTGAATATGGTTTTCCGTGGTTTCAAACTCTCACACCAGGCAAATGCTCGGGCTGTACCTTAATTAAGGCCACGGCCACTTCCTTCCAACTCCTAGACCTTTCCTATCCCATCGTCACCATAAGACTTATCTGTGTCGGTGCGACGTAAAGCCGCTAGCAAAAAAAAAAAAAAAAAAAAAAGAGAGAGAAGTCATGTGAGGTGAATGAAGAAGGTGAGTTTACTTAAGAAAAATGATTTAATGATTTAATGATTTAAAGGTAAGACGGGTGGAACTAAACGAGGCCACAAAGCTAGTAGCAACTAGAAAATTGGACACAAAACGCTCTAAGGCTCAACAGCCTATAATGATGATGTTCAATATATGGAATCACTAACAGTTCCTTGGAATCTCAGCATAAATGCAAACGTTATAACGGGGTATACTATATATCACCTGACCGTAAATAATAGAGATGGCTTTAAGTTAAAGTAGTGTGTATATGTGAAATAATTTGTAGACTAAGAATAAATTACATTACGTAAGAACGGAAATCATATGAACTAAAAATGGTGAATGAATTGACTTCCATTGAATTTAGTACTGGGCATCAAATGTGGGTTGAATTCTTTTAAAAGCATTCTGAAAAATATTGTTGCTGCATGTGTATGACCAGTACTAGCTTTGTTGGACCGATAAATAATTTCCCGCGTGTTCATGACAATGGTGTGAGCATTTTTTATTGATAATAATGCTGTATTATTTATGGTTTTCGTTACAGTTTTTAGCTGTCAGTTTCTGTGCGGTTTATTGTCATGGATTACCCTTCGCATCGATTGATGGAGTGTATCTTTAGATCAAATACGAAGCCTGTTAGAAAGGTAACCGAAAATAACTCTTTAGGGGCTTACCTATAACGTAGTTAGCTTTGAACGCTCCTAGCGCTATTTTTGCCTACGAAAGCAGTCCAGGTAGGAAATTTGTGTGATCAGTCTGATCTCTTCAACTGACTGAAAACATCGTCGTTTCAGCGTGAATTTAAATTCGGGTAATAAAAAGAAGTCATCAGATTTTTGATCAGGTGAGTACCGTGGATGAGGAGGCTCGTCAAGAAATCATGAATCCACTGTAATGCGTGAGCTGGCTCGTTGTTTGTAGATACAAACCTAGTATTTTTCTCGTGACATTTTCTCTCAAATGTCTCACGACTTCGGGATAAAACCAGCGGTTCACCGTTAGAAATTCACGGTGGATAACACCGTTGATGTCGAACAAGAGCATCAACAATACATTCACTTTTGAAATGACCTGTCACGGTTCCTTCTGTCACAAAGAATCGTCTTAAACTGTCTTCTTTAATTGGTACATCTCCGTAAGAGTTTTCGTCACTTTTAGGCAGAAGCCTATACTGATATGCTGCCGAGCGAGTTGGCCGTGAGGTTAGCATTGCTCAGCTGATGCTTGCATTCGGGAGAAAGTGGGTCCCAATCCGACCGCCGGCAGCCCTGAAAATGTTTTTTCCGTGGTTTACCCTTTTCACATCAGACAAATGCTGCAGGCTGTACCTTTATCAAGGCCACGGCCACTACCTTCCCAATCCTTCCTTTCCCATACTTCCGTCGCCGAGAACCTTCAATGTGTTTGTGCGACGTTAAACAAGTAGAAATAAATAGAACTGATATGTTGTTCGTAATAAACAGACATCTCAAAAATTGGACACGTGCTCAACACACCTACAACTAACGGCTGCTGAGGGACATTGTTTCGGAAGTGCGCGGCATATGGCTAGTTACTTAGCAAAGATATCACTACACAGTGCCACTTATCGGTAACTGCAAGGAATTTGCAATTGCGCGTTATTTTCAAAGCTCGTTTACTTGTTGAATAGAATTCATGTGCTAAGTGCTGAGTGATATAACACAGAGCGTCAGAGATTAGAAAGTACGTTCTATATATCAGCCATCGATCTATAGTCCGTCTCAGTGTGTCTGTCACATACGCACTATGTATGAGATCTCATGGTTCATAGTTTGCCTCAGTCTCTTGGATTTTTCCTTAAATGATTTTTCAAACAACTAACTGAAAATAAATACCTTCCTTAATAATTCATTCCGTCGCCCACCTTCACAGAGGTTTCTAATACATTGGAAACGTGGTCACCTTAAGGGCAACGACTTAACTAGCCACCAAGTGAGGCAGTTGCAATGACACAGATTATTTTATTAATTTTCGTAAAGGAGAAACACAGTTTTATGTTTGTGTCAATATCTAGAGGGCAGCAATTCCATCTCTTATCTCCCAGTTCTCTGATACACACCCGAGTGTAAAATGTATTACCATACGGGATTAACATATCAAGAAAGTGAATTAATTGAGCCCCTTGAAGTTCCAAGTTAGGTTCATCCAGCCTAAATACAGAATCACAGAGTGATGCTCTGTTTACACTGAGTTCTGAGTTGATGATATTCTAGCATTTGCTGAAGTTGCAGAATACACACAAAGTACTGCCGTCTACCAGCTCAAGAGAGCGACGCTCCATATGTGTGACCATTGTTTACTGGAGTTAAAGCTCAAGCAAAGGCAGGCATGTCTATATATCATCAAATGTGTAGCAAGTGCGTAATGAGAAACTCAAAACAGTGTTGATTTCAAATTTTTCTGTTAGAATTGTCGTCTGTCGTCACTATTTCTGAGAAAAGGAGTGACAATAAAATTCATACTGTTAATACTCATCCCCATCTTCTTGACCATTTCCCAAATTATAGTAGGACTTCGCTAATTTCAACCTGAAGGGTCCACAAAATGTTCTCGAATTCAAAACAATCCCTACTTTCTCAGTGATTGCCCGAGTTGCATTGACTGTAGAATATGATGAAACAATAAGAGACCATAAAACTATTTACAGAATTTTATCATAAAAATCCATCTGCAATTAATGAGGGATATTTTACCAAGTGTTTCTAAGCTACTGCAAGCCAGTGGAATGTTTCATTTCATCTGCTGGCAACTGTCAATCAACTGAACGTGGAGTTCTGAAATTACACTTAATGGGCGGATTTTCCTTGTTACTAGGGTTGCCGTATGGTTCAGGATGAAATTCAGGACGCCAACATCGACAAGTTCCAACCATAGGCACCGACTTCTCGGGAGCACTTGCCCCCGTACATATAGTGGAACGGGGACGCAATTGTTTTTTGTTCCCGTAAAAATATTTAATATATATTCATCCTTTCCCCCGTGCTCAAGTCCAAATTTTGGCGCCTATGTTTCCAACGAGTATGTTTGGGTAATTCCATGTGAACTGTCCTATCCGTTACCAATGGACACACTTGTTATATGATGTTAATGTTAAAACAGAGAAATACTAAGAAATCACACTTTAGAGAAATATTAAGAAATCACACTTTAGAGAAATATTAAGAAATCACACTTTAAGTAAAATACCTATTTTACAGACCACTCGAAAATTATATTATATTTTTGCATAAATTTTTAAGTAAGAGATGGGACAGCTCACATGGAATTACTCATTTCTAATAAACATGAGTAAATGAAAAACAGCACTTATTTATGTTTTCTTAAAGATATTTGTGACACAGAAATGCCCTAATGCCGATACAAATCATACTTTCCTGAACATGACACACTTTTTAGCAACTCTTCACTTTTTAAAACGTAATAATGCAATTCCTGACAAGATATTTCTTTAAAATTACATTGCATCAATAATATTGATTTAACAGATTCTACTTTCAGTCTGTTTCTGTTATCTGTCCATTGTGAATTCAATAAAGAAAAATTATTTCCACTATTATGCCCAGGTATACAAATAGAACTGAGCGAATTGAAGCACTTAACAATATTACTCCCTGGATTTACATTGCTTTAAAAACTGATCCCATTTATTAATAGCTAACATGGATAAAAAATCGTTTTCATCGTTATCCAATTTTCCTTAACAAAGTTTATCAAATACAATGCTTGGTTAAATGCCATGGAATCATCAATTTTGTGCCCCCATTTCATTAAAAATTTAACAGTCTTTTCAATTTGGCATTTCCATGTGGAACATCCTCCAAAACATCCATTTAAAACATGTTAAGTTAGTTAATGAACCCAACCAGTTCCGTAAATATTTTTCACACGTTTCATAACATTCACCAGCTTCTTTCTTAAAATTCTCTGCTTTTGTGTGATCATCCAGATTGTTTAAGATTTCTTGAAGATTAATGAAACAAACTGTTGTTCATGTCTTTGCTTGAAATTTTCTGCCACTGATTCTAATTTTTGGACAACTTCAATAACTGATATAGATTCCTGCTATTTGGAATGGATATTTGGAATGTTTGAGGAAAGGATTGAAGAAAATAGAGGTAGGCTTTGGCAAGAGGATTTTCAAAAAGGTTTCAAGTATTTTGGACAATTCTCATTTGACATTGCGCCGTTCCCGCGTCCAGGGATGGACACAAGAGATCCTGACTAGCTCTAAATTCAATTGGTTCAACGACTAAGTTTTATGGGTATGGGTTCCGTAAGAGAAAAACGTTCAGGTCGCTTAATGGTAGATTCTAACTAACGTTGAAAGACGTCTCTTACCCGTTACTAGTTAGATACCATACTCTTATTAGCTCATAGAGAAGTTGTCGTCAACTGAAGATACTACTGTCTTATAACTAATACTTATTCTAGGAACACATAGAAAGAATGTTGAGGCTATACTATCTCACATTTATTTAAATATTAAGACATTATAAGAAAAATCATCTTAAATTCGACCAATGAAAACTTCTTGACGTGAGTAATTTGTTGTTATTCCTACAGTCTGTATTCTTCACCAACATCTCAGAAAGATCATATCCTCCGAACTCATCGTAAATAAACGCATTCTAGGATTCTACCATTTAATTTCATGAGTCCATTGATCTCTCAACATTATAGAATATTAGAAGAAATATTACATAACATTTGGGAATTAAAAAGAAACACATGGTTTCATTCGTAGGCAATTCACTTACGAAGTTGGGCGATAATGAATTAAACTAATATGAATGAAATTAATTATATTTACATGTGCCGTACTGGCAAGAAAATCAACATTAAAATCAAGAATATTAAGAGTGTTGGATGCATTCTTTAAGAAGAAAAAAAATAAAAATTGTATCAATTCCTATTTACAATATCTCTGATTAAACTTTCTTGAGAAATAAAGAACGCTTATGGAATCATCGAGTTGGTGTTCAGATAAGAATTGTAGTTCAAATTGTCTGAATATCAGTTATTCTTCGAATAAATATGAAATTCAGTTCGTTACTACCTATTCCTTACTCATAGGACTGACATATATTTCAATTTACACTAACTGTCTGTCTCGATGCAGGTGTAAAATTCTTAATAAAAACTATCTCAAAACTTCTCCTGATTTTGAATTGACAAATACACTCACGTATGTTTCACGGTTTAAATATTCACATTCGCATGCTCAATTGCCTCTTAGTTACTCATATTTCCCTGTGTCACTCACCATAAGCTAAGCTATGTCCAGTGAAAGTCGTAATCACCCTCCAAGTAACGTTATCATAAGATTTAACTTATAAACTTAAGGTAATGTGACCTTAATTTTAGTGATAAGTATTAGTCTACGTGCGTATTTGGTTGTAAGAAACGTCATCATACATACCCTATGAAATTATCATCACACCTACTACTAACGGAAAATCTACTTGGTCAGAAGACACTATCTTCGACTAAAAATAATCCTTTTTGAATAGCTATGTCACCAGTGATTAGTCTAGTAGGTTGAATATTGTTCAGAATAATTTTATACACAGTGAGAGTTTTCAAAATCATCCGAAATAATTCAGTGAAGGCTTAAATATTATCATGACTACATGTCTGACTCTCTAGACAATCCTAACATGGATAAAAACATTGCTCTATCAATCTCGAGATCGTATCCTAAGCTATGTGAAAATGCATAGGATTAAGAATTATCATATGGAATTGGCAAGAATTCACTGACACTCTCAGAAACATCATTTGAAAATCACATCGTCTCACTTAGAACAACTATGACTATCTCTCTCGAAGAAAATAATAAATATGACCATCATATATCACTATCATCCTTATACCATATCTATAACGCGTCAATTATTACTCACATTTCCAGTATAATAAATCTCTCTCTTCATAATATGCAACTCACTTCATTAAACTGCACGTCAACGTGCCGTGACATTCTTAAAATGCCCTCTTTACTTCCTATCGTCATAGTGCCAAATTTAACATATAACTCTGAGTAATCTACTGCCTTATTCCTTCATAAACACTTCCTATATACGATCTCGCACCGAGTGACTTTGATTAAAATAGTATACACTGGTGTTAATGTCAACTTCACACTTTACTCTTCACTGATAATAATAATAACACTAACTATTTACTCTCACATATCACTGAAAACATTACGATCGGAATATCATTTGGTGACCACGCCTACTAATGAAAATGACATTTCATATAGATGAATACCTACTTCCAATAATCTCATCTAGACGTTTATCTACGCACTGTCTTCGCACAAATACACATATCAACATATAATTATAAAGGATAATATTCTCTTACTTACGAAAACGACTCAGATAATGGACTTAGCTTTGCTCAAGGTGGTCTCGATGTCTTCTCATCTCCGGTCATCTGAGATTAGGATCTCGTCATCTGGTTCCTCCACGAGTGATAGGGTTCATCGTAGCTCTCCACAATTGATTACTGGTCATCTGGGATGATCAACATCGTATCGCCTCATCAGGATCCAAATAGCGTTGCCTTGCTTCTTTACAGGCTCATAGTGGAATCTCGTACGTATGTAACAGAATAATAACAAAACATGTGATTCATTGCTGTCATTCTTCAACTAATATATCTCTTGTGAAGCTCAAATTGTATGGATTTTGCTATGGTACAGTTAGTCCAATATGCTAGCTTCAAATCGACTAGGATAATTATTATTTATTCCAATTTGAAAAGGAACTTCTTTCCTCTATATTTTTATTGGTGCGAACGCACTCAACAGCTGATCAGTACGTATCTTTTACTATTAAGCGGTATCGGGCAAATTTATTTAAGCTCTGCGCCACTTCGTGACGTAGCTCTATTGTAATCTGGTTTATCTCCTTTTATAGTATTTTATCTTTCGCGCAGCGATTAAATCTTGATAACAAGTGTTGGGCGTGTAGCCGCGAATTATATTTCCTTCCAAATTTCAGTATTTACTCCAGATGAATAATCTCTTTCAGTCTAGTCCTACGTCTTCTTACTGCTTCAAGGTCTGATTATATAGTGAGTGATGAGAATTTTTTTTTCTTAAATAATAGGTTTAAATAATGTCCATTTGTCATTCTTTTCCTGCGCCTTCTATACATGGTTCTTTCCATAACTGACTGATGAAAATAATTACATTTCGGCCCTTATTGACGTTAAATGCATTTATTTTAACATTTTGATCGCAGAGACTCCATGTTTGTTCCTACCTGCTCGTATAAAGAACTGTGAAACGGCACAACATTAAATAGGATTGTAGAGGTTCAAATAGTGACAGGACTCTTTCCACAGCAGGTAAGATGCTTAACCACCTTGTCTTTGAACGATGTAGTAGATCTTGATGAGAAACACTAACAAAATGACAGGACTCTATATGGGTATTTACCCTAACTGTGAAGATGGAAACATGATTGAACAACTTCATTACAAGTGTCTCAATATCAATACTCAAAATATCAGTCCCAGCATGTAGGGTATTACGCAAAATATGGGCAGGGCTTCCCACTCCTAATAGATTGTCAGCACATTCCAAATCATTCTCCAAATGACTGAATACTTTATTTCCATCTCTTTTTCTTAGCCCACCAAAGTTAGTATTATTGTTGTCACCCCCAAATGTAACTACCTTTCTTGAAATATAACAAATGTTTCTATAGTCTTCAACAAGTAATTGGAAATAGTAACAGAAGTTTCATTTTATAGTTTATAAAATTCAGTAACCTTAGTCTATGTACATACATTCTTATCAAAATACTGAACAACCATCGGAAACATTTTATGATACCTTTCGTTGCTGGCATCTGTACTTATGCTTAGAAAATCCACATGTTTTATATTATTCTGGAAATCATTTAAAACATGGGAAGCAAGAACATTTTCCGACTCATTGGCTGAATGGTCAGCGTTGAAGCCTTCGGATGGTCCCGGGTTCTATTCCCGGCCGGGTAGGGGATTTTTATCGTGTTTGATTAATTCTTCTGGCTCAGGGACTGGGTGTTTGTGTTTGTTCAAACGCTTTCCTCTCCATATTCAGACAACACACTACACTACCAACCACCACAGAAACACACAATAGTGATTACATCCTTCCATATATGGTTGGCGTCAGGAAGGGCATCCGGTCGTAAAACAGGTCTAAATCCATATCTGTGACTCAGATAGCACCCATGACCCCACATGTGTGGGAAAAACTATAGAAGAAGAAGGAGATGGGGGGCAAGAACATTATTTACAATTGCTTCAGTTTTTGTTTTCGCACTCGAAAATTTACATGCAACATTTGAGTCTTTGAATACCTTCGAGGTATAAGTGGGTGAATTATATGACATATGTTGCTTAATTGAGTGATATACAAAAGCACCTTCAGCTGCTGCGACATTCTTGGCTTCGTCGGTTTATTCAATGAAGTATCCCTGAAGTACTGGTGTTCTTCAAACAGCAGACAGCGCTTTCTTATGCTTCCCTGTTAATGAATGCTTGGAGACATCCCCTGTACCTCCATGGGACACGTTGACATATGTACTGAAAATACAAACTCAGTTGTTAAGAAACGCAATTATGCTTCTGCTGCATTAAATTCACTTTTAATAATCAAGTGCCGAAATAATTTCGGTAAACAATCATGGCCTGCTTTTGTCTAGGCTGAGTAAAAAATTATTTTTTTTGCTAGGGGCTTTACGTCGCGCCGACACAGATAGGTCTTATGGCGACGATGGGATAGGAAAGGCCTAGGAGTTGGAAGGAAGCGGCCGTGGCCTTAATTAAGGTACAGCTCCAGCATTTGCCTGGTGTGAAAATGGGAAACCACGGAAAACCATTTTCAAGGCTGCCGATAGTGGGATTCGAACCTACTATCTCCCGGATGCAAGCTCACAGCCGCGCGCCGCTACGCGCACGGCCAACTCGCCCGGTGAGTAAAAATTTAACATAACCTAATGTAACCTGGCACTTGAACACTTTAGGTGGCACGGGTAACCAAGGTAACATTACGTAATTGTTATTGATGTTATATAATAAAATACACGCAAGAAAATCCAAGCGCCTCTGATCCTTAATAAATATAATCTAATGTAAGCTAACCCAATTTAACCTTTTATCATCATCATCATCATCATCATCATCATCATCTGTTTACCCTCCAGGTTCGGTTTTTCCCTCGGACTTAGCGAGGGATCCCACCTCTACCGCCTCAAGGGCAGTGTCCTGGAGCTTCAGACTCTTGGTCGGGGATACAACTGGGGAGTATGACCAGTACCTCGCCCAGGCGGCCTCACCTGCTATGGTGAACAGGGGCCTTGTAGGGGGATGGGAAGAGTGGAAGGGATAGACAAGGAAGAGGGAAGGAAGCGGCCGTGGCCTTAAGGTAGGTACCATCCCGGCATTCGCCTGGAGGTGAAGTGGGAAACCACGGAAAACCACTTCTGGGATGGCTGAGGTGAAAATCGAACCCACCTCTACTCAGTTGACCTCCCGAGGCTGAGTGGACCCCGTTCCATCCCTCGTACCACTTTTCAAATTTCGTGGCAGAGCCGGGAATCGAACCCGGACCTCCGGGGGTGGCAGCTAATCGCGCTAACCACTACACCACAGAGGCGGACATTTAACCTTTTAACTTAGCCTAAAAGATCACGATTCGAAGTTAAACCAGAATTTCTAACGAGAATAAAAGTAAAAGCAGGCCTATTAAAAATAGGCCAAATTATGAGCACGGTTGTTCAGAATAACTGCAGTGAAAGTTATTGGTCGAAAATAACTTTTCGTTCTCGGAAATTGAAATACATCTTATAAATATATAATCTAACCTATTCTATTACACCACAGAATATTATTCTCATTTACTTATTTGCAAATATCACAGTATGCTTCATGTTCATTTCTTCCATGCTTAACCCATGGAAAATCTTTTGCTATGTTTCGTTGAATTTTGAATGTCTTTTTGACATAATACAACATTTTTCAAAAGATCCGTTGTAAATAATCTTTATCACTATTTTCCGTGAATGGTATATTAAGAAAACACACAAATAAACTAAAATAGACCAATGTTGAAGACAGATAATATGCTGAAACTACGTCGAGCACCGTGTAAAATGTCTGCTTAGCTACAGTAACCAAGGCGGAAACACACTGCTCCCGGGCGGAAGTAAATAGCGTTAGCTGTTACCATGACAATGTCTGGTAATGACGTCAGAATCTGCTTCAGGATGAGCGACCAACAAAATTATATTCCCTTTTTAAAAGTATTTGAGCGAAATTTTAATTAATTTGGTCCGATTTTTAAAATTCAGGACATTAAGGATTTGTAAAAATACAGTTAGGACGTCGGGACACGTGCTCAAATTCAGAACAATTCCGAGTTTCAGGGCGCATGGCAACCCTACTTGTTACCGAAACTCGAAATTCGCAATCTAGAAGACTATTGAAGAAACATACCTCCTGGTGATCAAGAACTTGGGCCTTTTCTTAGCTTTGCAACAACTAGCTTCGTTTCCAGCACCACCACGACTCTACACTAGTTTTCTTTTCCATTCGGGTAGCGTCCCGTCATCCTTAAACATTATATTAAAATATGAGTGGTTTAATATGACACTTTTACTACGAATTAAGTAATATAATATTCCGATAAAATATTAACATTGTATTGTACATGAATATCAGGTGGGAGGAAAAAATTCTGATTAAAAAACTCTGAATTAAACCCAGGTTTACGCTTGGAAGCCTTTACTGACACCAACCTCATGTGGAGGCAGGTACTCACAATTACGTTTCTCTGTGGTGGTTGGTAGTGTGGTGTGTTGTATATATTAAGACAGACAAAAATTCCCAGTCGAAGAGCAAGAGGAATTAATTATACGCGCCTAAAGTACGCGATCCTGCCGGAAATCGAAATCAGGGCCTCTGAACCGTAGAACACTACTTCGACTATTTAGCCAAAGAGACGGACATTTCTAGTAATATTAATGAAGTTGTAAATTTTCAATATCAGACTTATAATAACGGTGGAGATGGTGATTATTATTACTTTACAATTTGCTTCACGTCGCACCGACACAGACAGTTCTTATGGCGACGGTGGGGTAGGAAAGGGGTAGGTCTGGGAAGGAAGCGGGCGTGGCCTTAATTAAGGCACAGCATTTTTTTTGCTAGTTGCTTTACGTCGCACCGACACAGATAGGTCTTATGGCGACGATGGTACAGGGAAGGTCTAGGAGTGGGAAGGAAGCGGCCGTGGCCTTAATTAAGGTACAGCCTGGTGTGAAAATGGGAAACCACGGAAAACCCATTTTCAGGGCTGCCGACAGTGAGGTTCGAACCTACTGTTTCCCGAATACCGGATACTGGCCGCACTTAAGCAATTGCAGCTATCGAGCTCGGTAAGGCACAGCTTAATTTCCCTGGTGTGAAAATGGGAAACAACGGAAAACTGTCTTCAGTACTGCCGACAGTGGTGTTCAAATTCACTACCTCCCGAATTCAAGCTCATAGCTGCACGACCCTAACCGCACGGACAACTCGCTCGGTGATTATTATTTTAAGAGGAAGTACAGCGAAATAACCACTCCCGGTCAACTTCAGTCAGGATGACTGTCACAGACAGTAGAGCTCTGGCTTTCTAAGTCCAGTTTGTGAGTTCGATTCTGGTTCAGCCCAGCTGTATCGGAAGGTGTTCAAATACGCCACCTTCGTATCGGCAGAATTATAACCATGCTAGAGAACTTATATGGAATAAATTTCCAGAACTTTGAAACCTATAAAAGCAGATGGCGGGATTTATTATCAATTGCATTCGTCTTATACTTATTAATTTTAATCAGAACTGAAAGAGGATGAGTCCTGAACCTGCGAAGAATGAGAATAAGTGCCCAAGTAAGGCTTATCTAGGAGCGCCATGTTGTTAAACACGCGTTCCCAATTTGACAGCCGTTTGAATTTACTCCTTCTAGTCACCTTTTATGGCATACAAGGGATATAGTGGATTAATTTCGTCTCCCATCCACAAGTGTCTCATAACATGTTTTTTGCTATTTTTTATTCCCTTACTACTGCTTTAATTTTGCACTAACACATAAAAGACGCTCGGTGACACAAGATCGGAAAGGGCTAGGAAGGTAATGACCATGGCCATAATTATTAATTCCAAATTTCCTGTAAAATATCGCAGATATTTTAGATTCAGAAGGTAAAATAGGCTGTATCGCTATTGACCTATCAAAGGCTTTTGATATTATAGACCATCGGAGATTACTAACGAAAATGAGAGTTGTTGGACTAGAAGAGAAGTGGTTGAATTGGTGGCTACATTTCTAGAAAATAGAACTCAGAGAATTAGAGTAGGTGAAGTGTTATCTGATCTTGCAATGATTATGAGGTGGGTCCCGAAGGGCAGCATTATTGCATTTTTATATTTTCTTTTCTGAAAAAATCGATCTCTAGCGTTTTTTATTTCCTCCTAGTGAAAGCTAACCGGAAAATCGACGAAGACATCTAAGTTCTGTGTCAGTCTATGCAGCGTGTAGTCGGCCAATCTATCTTGCTTGATAAACTTAGGCGGTGCACTACGCTGACGTGTCGCTCGCTCACATGCAACCTTACTTTTGCTTGCTTGCTTGCTGATGCTTATGGGCTGTGTCTACGACATTTCACCCAGTCAATACTCTCTTACTCATGTAAACACACTAGTATAAATGAAAAATGTCAGTTAAATAATTGATGCTTGCGCTGGCAAGTAGAAAAACACAAAACACTGCACTTCACTATATCACATAACAACCCCATTTTGCTATAGTAGCCTGTTGTCATACGGGAAACTTCCAATCTTGCAAGCACACTGCGTCTAAAGCTTCACCCACACGAAAAATCCAAAATAGCACTCACAAGTAAGACACTAATGATATGAGGAATCACTCAAATGGAACCTTGAAAAGCAAGAGTAGTTCTCACCCTACATTACAGACAGAATTATAACACGATATTGGCTTCATCTAGAAAAAAATTTAACACTCGAATAATCTCGACTGTAGGAGTACAGAGCAAACAAGAAACACTGGTAGGAAAAACCTGCTTGAGTCGCTTGAGGTTATTCAGAAGTTTTTTACGGGGGTTAGCATATAAAGAACATTCAAAGAAAATGTGGTTGGAGTCGCCATTACGGATATCTGTACCACACAAACAGTTTGTATCCTGCGTTAAATGGAAACGTGATCGATACTGTGGTGTAAGGGCATGATTAAACCGTAACCGAATGATGTTAATAATATGTCGTCTAGTATAAGATCCTCGTATAAACCAAGGTTTAACTAAAAGTGTTGGTTGTAAATGATAATAGAAGTTACCTTTGACTTGTGCAGTCTGACGAAAGAAATTCTGCCAGTCTTGATGCCCCTCCTGTCGGATAACAACTACATAATCAGAAGCTGGAACAATATTGTTAGTATTCGGATGCAACCTTACTAGTAATGGCTGCGTATCACAGAGGAGCGTCTGATCATCATGCCCGGAAAACGTGGCCTCTTTATTCTGATAATAATGCACTAAGGTACCCTGAACCTAGTAGCATACAGAATTGAAATCTCCTTCTTCTTCTACTGCTTCTTCTACCGCTTTTCCCACACCTGTAGGGTACCGGTATACAAAACTGAAATCCTAGCAGTAAAACTCCTTCCGGTTTAGGATATGCACAGTGCATTTGTGTTGTGAAGCAGATCGGTAAACACAGTACGGGTACATTTCGTCCATGTCAATGTGCACCACACTACAAAATAATTTCTGAAATGACATACCCGAGTAGCATAACTCACGCAATAAAAGTAAACATTGCAAGCACTCCTGTGGTATTGACAGGTATTAAATGCTAAGTTTAGAACAGAGTATTGTAGGATATAGGCTAATAAAACTAAGTCCAAAGGAGATCCGTACGTCATCATTGTGTTTTGGTGGGTGTTAATCAGAAATGTACCCCATCATTAATGTCAAACATCTTCTTTAAGTTATTTATGTTTCCTGGCGTAACAGGCTGGGCATTTCCAGCTCGACTTTAGAGTCCTTAGGCCAGTGAGGCTATATGTTTAGTGATAATTGACTTCTGTTAATTTATTGTGTATCGTACATACTGTGAACATTAATAATATTGTTTCATTTTTATAGCGTGTTTCACGCGGCACACGGAACAAACGCGAAAACTTAATGAAATTGATGCTTCGAATTTCGCTTTCCTGATGACCCACTTGTCCACTCCCCTCTCCTATATGTGTTGAGTCACGAAGTGCACACTACTGTATTGCTTGTCAGCTGTACAGTCCATGTATACAGCTGATACCGTGTGATCGTCAGTCGCGCGCTCATGTCTGTGCAGCGTTCGCTAATAGAGATTCTGATCATTTCTGCGTATCCAATGCATTTTCTTTGGGAACTTTTAATGGTAATATTAACACTGTTTACTGTTAACGTTCTGTTGAAAATTCAGTGCACTACGTTGCAGGACAAAAGAGATATGAACCACTAACCCATGGCGATTAACCAAACCGTTCAGGAAAAATGGGTGACGGATCCTCTCTTATATTATTGGGTTTATTATGCCCATAAATTTTCCGTAACTAATTTTCAGACACTCTATATGTATGATATGAGTAAAGAACTGGAATCACAGATAAGGCTACTTGCGGATGATGTTATAGTGAACAGAGCAGTAAATGAGTTGCCGGATTATGAGCGACTGTAGGGGAACCTAGAAAATATTGTGAGGTCAACAGCAGACAGCGAACTAGATGAAAAGTCAGGTTATAAGTTTCAACAAAAGGGACTTTCCTCTCAGTTTTAATTATTGTATTGATGGGGCGATAGTACGTTATGGGGATCACTGCAAGTATCTAGGTGTTAATATAAGGAATACTATCCACTGGGGTAATCATATTAACGAGGTTGTTAGGAAAGGTTACAGATCTCTTCACATGATTACGAAAGTATTTAAGGGTTCTAAGAAGGATGTAAAGAATACGGTGTATAAGTCTCTGTTAAGACTCCAATTACAGTATAGTTTCATTATACGGGATACACATCATGACTACTTTCTACGAGATCTGGGGAAAAAGTCCAAAGCAGGGCAGCACGATTTGTTTCGAGTGATTTCCGAAAAAGGGGTAGTGTTAGGAAAATATTACAAACTTTGGGAGGAAGGAGACGAGATGATCTACTATGTGCTATGTTTCGTGCTATCAGTGGAGAGATAGCGTGGGATGACATTAATAGACGAATAAGCCTGAACGGAGCGTTTAAAAGTAGGAAGGATCATGTCTGTCTGTCTGTTAGGTCATCAGCCCAGAGGCTGGTTGGATCCTCAAATAGCACCACCAAAAATTATGGGGTTATACGGAAACCGCAAAAACCAATGGCAGCACCAATATGTCTGTCTGTCTGTTAGGTCAACAGCCCAGAGGCTGGTTGGATCCTCAAATAACACCACCAAAAGTTATGGGGTTATACAGAAACCGCAAAAACCAATGGCAGCACCAATATGAGGCGTACTAGGCAAGACGAGGAGTGAGGTAGTTTGCCATTGCTTTCCTCACTGGGTCAGAAAGTGCTATTGCAGCACGACTGACCCTATGAGCAACACCTTTCATAACACTCAGATGCACTAGTCGTGCTTTAAATGTCATTACTCAGCGCCACCCATACCCCAGGAGCTTCCATATTGTCACAGCCATGGATGAGACTGGGACTTCGGTGGAAGCTACACTTTACTCTGACCTGTGCCAAGAGATGGATACAAAAGTACTGTATCCATCAGGAAATGGCAGCAGGCAAGAAAAGATCATAACATGAAGATCAAGTTGGAATTCAAGACGAAAAATTTGACCAAATATTCATTTATAGGACGAGGAGTAAGGGGATTGGAACAAATTATCAAGGGACATGTTCAATAAATTTCCAAATTCTTTGAAAGCGTTGAAGAAACAGCTAGGTAAACGACTGATAGGGAATCTGCCACCTGGGCGACAGCCTTGAATGCATATTATTGATGGTTGATAGATAAGGTTGAGGCTTAGTGATGTGAAAATGGGAAACCATGGGAAATATCTTCAGGGCTGACGACGGCAGAGTTCTAACCCACCACGTCTCCAATGCAAGCTTACAGCTACGTGGCCTGAATCGTGCAATCATCTCGCTCCTAATAACTGACCACTAGCATCCCTTAAAAGAGCAGCTTGTACTAAAGTGATTTTCCAAATTGTCGTATTTCAAGCTATTCACGTCTAGATCCGCGGTGGTCAAGACGTACTGGCTGGCGATTTAGCTATCCCCCACTAGTGCAATATTTGTTAAACAAATGTTAGAGAGACTGGTGCATGACGACAGTCGAGGCAGCAGGGAAAAAGCGGAAGGTTTGCTTTTGAAGAAGTCGGACTGATGAAGCGAAATCCACTTTTAAAGCCTTGGTAATCAAACATAATGTGATGACAAAAATTATATATTGCATTTTATAACACCACTTTGCGTACTGGAATATGTATTCACTTTTTCATCTATATATATAAAATAAGAGTTTTGTCTGTACATTGCTCAGAATTTGAAAGAATGGTATTTCTGTATCGGTCATGTCCACAGTAATAAGAAAATGCATTTTTTACTTTTCCGTAATTTCTGTCTGTCTGTCTGTCTGTCTGTCTGTATGTATGTATGTATGTACACGCATCACGAGAAAACGGCTGAAGAGAATTTAATGAAAATCGGAATGTAAAGTCGGGTGATCAACCGCTACAATCTAGGCTATAAATTATTTTAATCACGCTGAGTAAAATGGTAGTTTAGGGGAAGGCCTGAAATTTAATTCTCAAATATTTATGCTATTAGTGGTCGTGTCTTAATGAAAATCGCTAGATAAAGATGGAAAATAAGTCGCTACAATATAGGCTATACACGCTGAGAAAATGGTAGTTTATATAATATAATAATAATAATCAATACTGATCTGCATTTAGGGCAGTCGCCCAGGTGGCAGATTCCCTATCTGTTTCTTTCCTAGCCTTTTCTTAAATGATTTCAAAGAAATTGGAAATTTATTGAACATCTCCCTTGGTAAGTTATTCCAATCCCTAACTCCTCTTCCTATAAATGAATATTTGCCCCAGTTTGTCCTCTTGAATTCCATCTTTATCTTCATATTGTGATCTTTCCTACTTTTATAAATGCCATTCAAACTTATTCGTATACTAATGTCATTCCACGCCATCTCTCCGCTGACAGCTCGGAACATACCACTTAGTCGAGCAGCTCTTCTTCTTTCTCTCAATTCTTCCCAACCCAAACATTGCAACATTTTTGTAACGTACTCTTTTGTCGGAAATCACCCAGAACAAATCGAGCTGCTTTTCTTTGGATTTTTTTCAGTTCTTGAATCAGGTAATCCTGGTGAGGGTCCTATACACTGGAACCATACTCTAGTAAAAAATAAAGAACACTGTGACCTGAGGTGGGACGTGTCTTAGTTTACTTAAGTACCTTGCGTTCTATATTTGAAAAAAAGGGTTCAGTTAACGACATAACCAGCCACACGGAGTTGCCAGATTATAGTCTGCTACACCCGTTGGGTGCCATAACTTGGTCACATTCATAAATGAAAAAGAAAATGCTCGCATACATCGATGGAACTTTAGAAACAAACCTGTACTGTACAGTCGAGGATATTGCTACTGAGGAAGTAATTTATAAAAATTGCATATTTCTGGATTGCATAAGTATGTCCTTGCCTCGGTATTACACTACAAATCTTTCGGCTGAAGGTGGAAGTAATGGAGAATATTCTTAGTCGGAAGCGAGGAGGGCTGGATAAATAAATCGAACTCACACTTGAACATTTCGAAGTCTTGAATTCTGTTCCAAAACAAACCAGCTTATCGGCTGGCCAGGAGACTGGGCTCCTGTCGCGTGGAAAGACAATCAACATTTCCTTCCTCCTCTCTCCTCTACACCATACCCTCACTGAGCTCGGCGCGCAATGCAGGAACGCCGCGGAAGGGCTGTTTATCCAGGCGTGCATTACAGGATCCTGATGTGAGTGTGATTCGATAAGTGATCATGGGCTTATAGGTACTTCTCTCTGGAGAATATAAGTTTAGCCCTAATATCTTCTTTATTGACTTGTTAATTGAATCGATTATTTCAGAAAGCAGTCAAGTGCCAAAAAATGAAAAATGAATTAATGGCAGAATATGTTACTAAGAGGATATACGCACATTTTGGTACTGAAACCAATCAAGAAACGTTCTCCTACAATGGTCAGGCATTACGTTGAATTTCACATTT